>NC_135988.1:8823184-9435684 GCF_053455715.1 Rhinoraja longicauda
GCCTGTGATGGCCCATATCCCTCTAAATCATTCGTAACGATGGACAGGTCCAAATGTTATGTAATACCAGTTACACTGATTGCCTGTACCACAGAGTTAACGGGTTTTTCAGAACTTAGTAAATTCCGGTAAGTACCAGTGGATTGTAAAATGTCAAACGCAACTATTGTTTAAGAAGAGAGGAAGGCAAAACTTTGCAAATGTGGTATATTTGGATTTTCAGAAGGCATGTGACTAAATTCCACGTAAGAGGCTGATACACAATATGGACGGTGCATGGTATATAAAGAGAAGTGCACTGACATGGATTAAATATTATTTATCACATTAACAATGAAGGGTCTCGACCCGAAGCGTCACCCATTCCTTCCCTCTCGAGATGCTGCCTGACCCGTTGAGTTCCTCCAGCATTTTGTGTCTACCTTCGACTTTAACAATGGAGATCGTTTCCAAACTGGAATGGTGTGATGTAGTGCATTGTCCCAAGCGAGACGTAAAAAGCTGGAGTAACTCAGCGGGATAGGCAGTAGCTCTGGAGAGAAGGAATGAGTCACGTTTCGGGTCTAGACCCTTCTTCAGACCCGAAATGTCACCCATTCCTTCTCTCCAGAGGCGATGCTTGTCCCGCTGAGTTGCTCCAGCTTTTTGTGTCTATCTTCGGTTTAAACCAGCATATGCAGTTCCTTCTTAAGCATTGTGCCAAGGAATGGTTGCAGGCTAGCAATTATTTACAGTGTATATAAATGACCCGGAGGAGGAGTGAAGGTATAAGTTATTCAGGTTTGCAAGAATAGGTGGGAGGTGAAGTCACAATGAGAATGAGCCACTTTGCTCAGCAATAAGTGCCCTTATAATTGCCTGGTGGACCTGCTCGTTTACTATATATGATTTGTCGAGAACGACATGTAAATCCCTTTATCCATCAATATTTGCCAGTCACTCACCATCTGAAAATTACGCCGCAGTTCCGTCATTTTTTTAATGTACTAGAGGATAACTTAATGTTTTCTACATTAAGCCCGATTCTGCGCTGTATCTCTAAACTAAACTAAACTATTAAAAATTATCTCTCTGCCCGCTGTACTCCAAGGGATAAAGTCCTAACCTCCCCAACCTCTCCTTGCAGCTCAGTCTTGCCAACATCCTTGTAATTTTTTTTCAGAACACGTTTCAGCTTAATGTTATCCATTGTATCTCAGGGTGACCAACACCGAACACAACACTCCAAACGTGGTCAACCGACGTGTTGCACAACTGTAACATAATATCCTAACTTCTATACTCAATGACCTCAGCGATGAAAGCCATGTTAGACAATAGACAATAGACAATAGGTGCAGGAGGAGGCTATCCGGCCCTTCGAGCCAGCACCACCATTCAATGTGATCATGGCTGATCATTCTCAATCAGTACCCCGTTCCTGCCTTCTCCCCATACCCACTGACTCCGCTATCCTAAGAGCTCTATCTAGCTCTCTCTTGAATGCATTCAGAGAATTGGCCTCCACTGCCTTCTGAGGCAGAGAATTCCACAGGTTCACAACTCTCTGACTGAAAACGTTTTTCCTCATCTCCGTTCTCAATGGCCTACCCCTTATTCTTAAACTGTGGCCCCTGGTTCTGGACTCCCCCAACATTGGGAACATGTTTCTTGCCTCTAACGTGTCCAACCCCTTAATAATCTTATATGTTTTGATAAGATCCTCTCTCATCCTAAATTCCAGTGTATACAAGCCTAGTCGCTCCAGTCTTTCAACATATGACAGTCCCATTCCGGGAATTAACCTAGTAATTCTAACCTAGTGTCAAGAGTTTTTTATTGCCGTGTGTCCCTGAGAAAACAATGAAGTTCTTACTCCACAAGTTCACAAGTTATAGGAGCAGAATTAGGCCATTCGGCCCATTGAGTCTACGCCGCCATTCAACCATGGCTGATCTCTGCCTCCTAATCCCATTTTCCTGCCTTCTCTCCATTCTCGGAAAACCCACTTGACCACCCTGACTCTGTGTATCCACCCGATCTATTTTTCTCATATCTTTTTAAACACTTCCATAAGAGCACCCCTCATACCCCTGTGCTCTTTGGAATGGTGACCGAGCCTGCTCAACGTCTCTACGTAGCTGAGACGCTAACTCAGGTAGGGGAGGGTAGATTGGGCTGGTTATGTGATCGTGTATGGAACTGGCAGAGGTGGAGGAGGATGAGTTGCTAGTCGTGGAGGCTATTGGGGTGAACTCCAGCTCTGTTCTGAGAACAGAAACGACACCGACAATTTAAGGTAAAGTTGAAAGTCCGGTTCTCAAGACCGGATAATACAATTCTGCAGGCGGTGCCACCTGGACATAGATTGTCCGCTCAGATACCGGGGAGAAGCGGCCTGCTGGGAGACCATGGTACGTACGGATCACCTTTGTGCATCTGACTGTTGCTGGGTGTTTAGTAAACTGCCCAGCGTAGCTTTGAGTCGCGGCACATAAACCCATCTGAGGTGACGGTGACAGTGATATGTTGCAGCGTGAGTAACTTGACTATGCTTTCTGAAAATCTAAATATACTGCGCTCTGCTACTTTTCATTCATTCATTCGTTCATTAATCAATCAATTAATTAATTAATTAATTAATTGATTAATTCATCCATTCATTCATCCATTCATTCATCCATTCAGTCATCCATTCATTCATTCATTCATTCATTTATCCATTCATTCATTCATTCATTCGTTCATCCATTCATTCATCCATTCATTCATTCATTCATTCATTTATCCATTCATTCATTCATTCATTCATCCATTCATTCGTCCATTCCTTCGTTCATTCGTTCATTCATTCATTCATTCATTCATTAATTCATTCATTCATTCAGTCATTCATTCATTCATTCATCCATTCATTCATTCGTTCCATCATTCATTCATCCATTCATTCATTCATTCATTCGTTCATTCATCCATTCATACAGTCATTCATTCATTCATTCATCCATCCATTCATTCATCCGTTCATCCATCCATTCATTCATCCATTCATTCATTCATTCATTCATTCATTCATTTATCCATTCATCAATTAATTCATTAATTAATTCATTCGTTCATTATTCATTCATTCATCCATTCATTCAATCATTCATTCATTATCAACTACTGATTATATTCTCAAAGATATCCCCCAATTTTGTCAAATGAGATTAGCTATTCTTTAAAAAAAACCATAATGATGTCATTTGAATACATTAGGCTTCTCTAATTGAAAAGCTTTACCTTCCTTGATTATTGATTCGAGCATATTGCCAACAGATATGCTATCAAGACCATGGTTATGAACTATTTATCTTCCTCCCTTCTCGAACAAGAGTTCCATTTGACGTTTTCCAATCGACTGGTACCGTTTTGGAACGCAATGAGATCGCAAATAGCACGTCGAATGGTCCAGTGTTTATGCAGCCACTTATGGGTTTCACTCTGACGGACATGTCATTGAGATCCGGCGACATACCCGCCTTTATTACATGGGATTCTCTGGTCCCTTGTTCCATATGATGATGATGATGATGTTACCAGTTCTTCAATTGTCTTTGAAGTTAGCTCTTCGGAATTCTTTAGGGTGTTTACCATGTTCTCCACTGTGAAAAATATTGCAAAGTGCTCATTCAACTTACATTTCCAAGCTTCTTGTGATTAATTCACCAGCCTCACCCGCTAGAGGTCCCGCGCTGATTGGAATCACCCTCTTCCCTATTATTTTAACCGTTGACGTTCTTTGGTTTGGATATATCATTTTAGTTTTAGTTTAGTTTAGAGATACAGGGCGGAAACGGACCAATCGGTCCACCAAGTCCACGCCGACCAGCGATTCCAGGACTATCGTACACACTAGTAACAGTTTATAATTTTTTAACGAAGCCAAAATAACCTACAAACCTGTACATCTTTGAAAGTGGGAGGAAACCGAAGCACCCGGAGAAGACCCACGCAGGTCAAGCGGAGAACATACAAACTCCGTACAGACAGCGCCTATAGTCAGGCTCGAACCCGGGCCTTGGACGCTGTGAGGCAGCAACTCTACCGCTACGTTTCTTAGTTTACACTAAGTCAATTGTCTCACTCCACGTTAACGTTTTAGTCTTTCACTACCAGTTGCTTTACAAATTCGCAGCCCCCAGACCTACCATGAGACGACAGTTAGGCTAGGGTTAAAGGCGATGTATTCTGGTATTGGGTTTAATATTTTTCTATTCCTGATCGCATGACTGCTCGGAAAAGTAACATTCTGTTGTCGTCCCTGAGGTCTTTGACTTTGTGTAGGGGTTTTCCATTGATTTTTCTACGTAGGAAGGCGAGTGGGGTGAGTGTTGTGACAGATATTTTTTTGACTTAGGACCCATTTCAGTGCTTTTTTCAGTAGAGTTTACCGGGAGGCTGTGGTGTAGTCATTATTGTCAATATTGGGCTGTACAGCTTGTAATTAGTCCCTCTTCTCCCCGTCAAAATAAAACGATCTTTCCCATCTCAATCAGTTCATGGGACCAGAAACTAAGGGGGCCCCACTGGGGGGCGGAGAGTGCATAACCTGCCGACCTCAAACTGCCTGCTCACAGGGCAGGAGGGAACTGGTAACCTTTCCAATCACAAAGATGCTCTGTTCCAGACCACTGACTGGGGGAAAGAGGTTACCTCAAACACCCACTGTAGTACCTGTTGGAGCGAGCTGCCAGAGGAGATAGTTGAGGCAGGTGCTACAACAACAATTAAAATACACTTGGACAAGTACATGGATAGGTGAGGTTTAGAGGGATACGGGCCAAACGCGATCAAATTGGCCGAGGTTGGATGGGACGTAGACACAAAATGTTGCAGTTCTTAATCCTGCCTCTAAACTTGCACCTACGTCTTCCGGCACTTGGCACAGTGACATAGTTTAGACAGTTAGCGTTTCAGGTCAGGATTCCGCTTCATAGAAGCTGATATTAAACACAATTTGTCATGCTCGCTCGTGGCTCCTCTATTTCCATTTACTTTTGGGCCAACATAGACTTTGGGCATGTTGTTTCGGTAAAGTCGTTGATATGGACTGTTATGGGTTAATTCTTCAGCATCGATCTCTCGAGGACACATGGAGTTGCACCCTGACCGCAAGAGAAGCTCCCATTTATTCATTTTCTTGGATTTCTCTTTGTTAACCGGTATGTTATCCCAAATTCTGGGATGTATGTTATCTATAACTGGTATGTTATCCCAAATTCCCCACCACGTATCTACACACGTGGAGCAATATATAGCAGCCGATTGACCTCCCAACATCCCACGTATTTGGGGGGGAAAAGAAAGTGTTGGAGGAACCCAGCAGGGCAGGCAATAACTGTGGATGCGGACAGATAACGATACGGGTAGGGACCCTTCTTCAGACTTCGGGATGTGGGAGGCTACTGGAAAGCTTGGAGTAAACTGGGAGAACGTGCAAACACCACATAGATAGCATTCGAGATCAGGTAAGTGGGTTTTGGTACAGCAGCTCGAACAGCTTTGCCGCGGTGCCGCCTTTGTTATCGTTCTACTTTCACTATTTTCTGATGTCGGTAGTGTCTACTGTAGGGGGTAGCCACGAGTTGCTGGTGCCCTAGAGTGCGGTGGACGTGGCGCTAGTTAAGCAAGTGAACTCGCAGCAGAGAATCAACCCACCAACGTTATCCTGTGCCCAAACACAGTCGTACAGACAGCGCCTCTGCCGCGAACATGAATCATGGTTTTTGTCCTAATGATCTTTGAGTTGGGCTCAACGCCTTCCAGAGATGAGAATGGGGACGCAAATGCAGTGTTGGGACTAGCCTCCTGGATTTTTGATGTTTCTGGAGCCAGTTCAAGACAGGGCTGACCAAATAGACCTGAAGGAACGCGAAATATATAGACATAAAATGCTGAGTAACTCAGCGGGTCAGGCAACATTTCTGGAGAAAAGGAAGTGGTGACGTTTCGAGCGAGACCCTTCTTAAAACTGAGAGCCAGAGGAAAGAGAAACGAGGGGAAAAAAGAAGGCATATGGGACAAATGAATGAAAGATATGCGAAAAGCAACGATGGACAAGGAACGGTGGAGCCCACAATGGTCCGTTGTTGGCTGTGGGGAAGGTGATAACGAGTCATACATGCGGTGGAACTCGACAGGACGACAGTGAAACTAATACGACGAGTAAGTGAGGAATGGAGGGTGGAGAGAGGGGATGCAAGGGTGATTTGAAGTTGGAAACTTCCATATGGATACCGCTGGGTTGTCAGTTGCCCAAGCGAAATGTGAGGTGCTGTTCGTTCATTTTGCGTTTCGCCTCACTCTGACAATGGAGGAGGTCCAGGACAAAAAAGGTCATTGTGGAACGGGAGGGGGAGTTAATGTGTTTCGTAACCGAGAGAAGGAACCATAACACTTGTTGTTGATTCCTCGTGAGTTTCACTGGGTCAGGACTAAAATCATCGAATCCACTTCCAGGCAGGCACAAGCTGGTGACCTCCATACGCTGGTTGGTGGTTGGGATGTCCCGATTCCCCCAGTCAGTGGTCTGGAACAGAGCAGTTTTGTGATTGGAAAGGTTACCAGCTCCGTGAGCAAACAGTTAGAGCTCGGCGGAGCATCCAACTTCCCAGTGGAGCCACGTCAGTTCATTTGAGTTTACTTTATGGTCACGTGCACCGAGGTACAGTGAAAAGCTTTTGTTGCGTGCGAAACAGTCAGCAGAAAGACAATACATGGTTACAATCGATCCATTTACAGCGTACAGATACATTATTAGGGAATAACGTTTAGTGCAAGCTGAAACCAACAAAGTCCGATCAGGGATAATCCGAGGGCCATCAAAGAGGTCTATCTTAGTTCAGCACAGCTCTGTGGCTGTGGTAGGGTGATTCAACTGCCTGATAAGCAGCTGGTCCTGGACCCATGAACTGTTTGGGATGGGGGAGATCTTTTTCTTTTGGCGGGGAGAAGCCGGACTAAGTACCAGATGGACATCCCAATGTTGAAAATATGACTACACCCCAGCCAATCTGTAACTTCTGTCAGTTATGTCATCACAGCAAAGAAATGGCTTCTCAGTCTAAAAACAACCTGTGGCAACAGCAACCCACTCTCCTCGTGGCAGAAAATCCAATGGGGAAATGATTGCACAAAGTGAGCGACCTCACGGTGGTAAAGCGAATTTTACTTTTCCTCGCAGTTATGCAGACCGGTGTAGAACAAAGTTAAATCCAAGACCAGAATATGTCTATTTTAACGCTACTCTAGCTGTCGTCTGGACCTAGATCAGAGAGCTGCGAATTTGTAAAGAACTGGCAGTGAAAGACTAAAACGTTATGAGGAGGGAGAAAATTGTTTCAATGAAAGCTAAGAAGCGCAGCGGTGGAGTTGCTGCCTTACAGCGTCAGAGACCCGGGTTCGATCCCGACTACAGGTGCTGTCTGCACAGAGTTTCTACATTCTCCCCATAACCGCGTGGGTTTTCCGATAGACAGATCTTACCTGACACACACAGCACACATGGCAACACACACACACACACACAACACTTACCATAACACACACACACCATAACACACACACACACACACATATACACACACACACACACACACACACACACATCTGCCTTACCCGTGGATCTTATTCTGTACTTGCACAAACAACAATCTTTTTTTCTTCGCACGCTCATCTCACAATGTCCACCACGCACATTTTCCTTCTTCACACCCATTTCTCATTGAAGTGATGGACAATGAATGCAACAACATCAACTGCAGAATATGTTTATTGTTAAACAGACATTACATGCAAGAGTCAAGGCTCCTGTATCCCTTTATCTCCACATTGGAAGGGAGCTGCCTGATTATTCCAGCTCATTTCCCAACAGCTCCAGACGAGTGACATTCGATAGATGGGTCGTCCTTCAAGTGGACTCGATACACACAAGTTTCAAGATCCAAAACTGCGACACAATCTTCAGGATAACCGCGCGGTGTAAGATACCTGAGGAATATATGTTTTATGTTGAAGATCCAATAGCTCCCGCGAAATGATGGGCATCTATTCACAACTCCATCCCCACTGAAATTGCCCCGGAATGTCCCGTTGTAGAGGGGCAACACAGTGCCAGCAAGGCCAGAGAATACTACAACCCGAGACAGGCCTTCCCACCTCCCCCTGTCGGCGGAATATTCCATACACCCAACAAATTTTGTGTGAAAGAGTAACCCTCAGATTCATGTTCAATCTTTCCCCCTTCACCTTCAATCTATGTCCTCTGGTTCAGGATTCCCCAACACGGAGAATCTGTGCGTCTACCCGATCTATTCCTCTTGTGATTTTATGCAATGTCTCGATTTGTTCGGAGATGTGGAGAGGCGGTGTTCGGGACTCTTTTAAAGAGCAACAGAAGATGACTAAGGAGGCAATACGGGGAGAAAAGATGAGGTATGAGGGTAAACTAGCCAATAATATAAAGAAGGATACTAAAAGCTTTTTTAGGTATGTAAAGAGGAAAAATGTGGGTCCCTTGAAGACAGAAGCGGGGGAATTTATTATGGGGAACAAGGAAATGGCAGACGGGTTGAACCGGTACCTTGGATCTGTCTTCACTAAGGAAGATACAAGCAATCTCCCAGATGTTCAAGTGGCCAGAGATCCTTGGGTGACGGAGGAACTGAAGGAAATTCACATTAGGCAGGAAATGGTGTCGGGTAGACTGATGGGACTGAAGGCTGATAAATCCCCCGGGCCTGATGGTCTGCACCCCAGAGTATTTATGGAGGTGGCGCTAGAAATTGTGGACGCATTAGTGATCATTTTCCAATGTTCTATAGATACAGGATCAATTCCTGTGGATTGGAGGGTAGCTAATGTTGTCCCACTTTTTAAGAAAGGAGGGAGAGAGAAAACGGGAAATTATAGACCAGTTAGTCTGACATCAGTGGTGGGGAAGATGCTGGAGTCAATTATAAAAGACGAAATTGCGGAGCATTTGGATAGTAGTAACAGGATTCTTCCGAGTCAGCATGGCTTTACGAAGAGAAATCATGCTTGACTAATCTTCTGAAATTCTTTGAGGATGTAACTAGGGAAATTGACAGGGGAGAGCCGGTGGATGTGGTGTTGCTTGACTTTCAGAAAGCCTTTGACAAGGTATTGGAGGTAGTGTACTGGCATAGATAGAAAATTGGTTGACAGACAGAAAGCAAAGAGTGGGGGGAAATGGGTCCCTTTCAGAATGGCAGGCAGTAACTAGTGGGGTACCGCAAAGCTCGGTGCTGGGACCGCAACTATTTACAATATACATTAATGACTTGGATGAAGGGATTAAAAGTACCATTAGCAAATTTGCAGATGATACAAAGCTGGGTGGTAGTGTGAACTGTGAGGAAGATGGTACGAGGTTGTAGGGTGACTTGGACAGCTTGTGTGAGTGGGCGGATGCATGGCAGATGCAGTTTAATGTGGATAAGTGTGAGGTTACCACTTTGGTGGTAAGAATAGGAAGGCAGAGTATTATCTGAATGGTGTCAAGTTAGGAAAAGGGGACGTACAACGAGATCTGGGTGCCCTGGTGCATCAGTCACTGAAAGGAAGCATGCAGGTACAGCAGGCAGTGAAGAAAGCCAATGGAATGTTGGCCTTCATAACAAGAGGAGTTGAGTATAGGAGCAAAGAGGTCCTTCTGCAGTTGTACAGGGCCCTAGTGAGACCGCACCTGGAGTACTGTGTGCAGTTTTGGTCTCCAAATTTGAGGAAGGATATTCTTGCTATTGAGGGCATGCAGGTTAGGTTTACTAGGTTAATTCCCGGAATGGCGGGACTGTCATATGTTGAAAGACTGGAGCGACTTGGCTTGTATACACTGGAATTTAGAAGGATGATAGGAGATCTTATCGAAACGTATAAGATAATTAAGGGGTTGGACATGTTAGAGGCAGGAAACATGTTCCCAATGTTGGGGGAGTCCAGAACAAGGGGCCACAGTTTAAGAATAAGGGGTAGGCCATTTGGAACTGAGATGAGGAAAAACTTTTTCAGTCAGAGTTGTGAATCTGTGGAATTCTCTGTCTCAGAAGGCAGCGGAGACCAATTCTCTGAATGCATTCAAGAGAGAGCTAGATAGAACTCTTAAGGATAGCGGAGTCAGGGGGTATGGGGAGAAGGCAGGAACGGGGTACTGATTGAGAATGATCAGCCATGATCACATTGAATGGCGGTGCTGGCTCGAAGGGCCGAATGGCCTCCTCCTGCACCTATTGTCTATTGTCTATTGTCTATATCGTCCATAGTCTAATTTCCTATTTCTTTAACCTTCTATTATGTGTTATACTTGAGATAGCCACTGGGTGTCAGATGTGGCCTCTAAAACCACACAGAGGAGAAACACAATAACTTCACCAGTTCTGACATAAAACTGTTAAAACACACACACACACACACACACACACACACACACACACACACACAAAGTGCTGGAGTAACTCAACGTCTCAGGCAGCATCTCTGAAAGCCATGGATAGTTCATGCTTTGGCTTCGGACTCTTCTTCACTCATGCAATAGGAAATGGAAACCGAAGAAGGGTTTCTAACCAATCTGTGGGAGGAATGGACAAGACCCGAACATCACCCATCCAAGTCTTCTGTAGATGCTGTCTGATCCGCTGAACTATTCCAATACTTTTATTTCGTACACCAGTATCTGTAGTTCCTCCTCTCTACATTTAAAGCAGACGAGCAGGTTTTTGATCAAGCTGACAGGCAACTTTACGCTTCTTGAATTGTTCTAAAAACTGAGGAACAATATGTGGTGTGTGAAAAGGCCCAGTCAAAACGTCTTGCACTTAGTGTTCCATATCTAAGGATAGCGGAGTCAGGGGGTATGGGGAGAAAGCAGGAACGGGGTACTGATTGAGAATGATCAGCCATGATCACATTGAATGGCGGTGCTGGCTCGAAGGGCCGAATGGCCTCCACCTGCACCTATTGTCAATTGTCTATTGTCTACACCCATCAATTCCCAACGCATCGGCAACCCACACGACCCCCATCCCTGGCATCGGCGACACCCACTCGAACGCTGCGGTGCCAGTTCAGCCGTCGGGGTCAGACCCTGTGCTGTGACCAGCGGAGGATTACTTACCGGTCACAGCATCCGTAGCCGTTATTACGACACCAGCATTTCTTGCAGTTTGTTACGTTCCACGATTCTCCCATTCTGTGCATCAACCCGTCGGTCTCATCAATACAGACGTCGAACCCCCAGAATTCGCCGTTAGCTGTTGGTGACAAATATAGCCGGTGGTCAGTGTCCCGTCAGGGCGTGGAGTGATCCGAGGGAGTGGCGGGACCGTGGTGTTGACTCAATACAAACACACACTGAAAATGAGCCATTCAGACCATTGGGATGAGGTCCTACAAGGTGAATTTAGGGAGCTAGGGGATAAACGTAAAAGAAGGACCTCAAAAGTAATAATCTCTGGATTACTACCAGTGCCACGTGCTAGTCAGAGTAGAAATAGTGGGATATTTCAGATGAATACGTGGCTTGAAAAATGGTGCAAGGGGGAGGGTTTCAAATTTCTAGGACATTGGAACCAGTTCTGGGGGAGGTGGGACCAGTACAAACAGGGCGGTCTGCATCTGAGCTATAATGGAACCAATGTCCTTGGGGGAGTGTTTGCTAGTGGTGTCGGGGAGGATTTAAACTAATGTGGCAGGGGGATGGGAGCATGAGCAGAGAGGCACAGGGGTGTAAAATGAGGGTAGAAGCAATAGGTAGCAAGGTGAAAAGTAAAAGTGGCAGGCGAAAAAATCCAGGGCAAAAATCAAAAAGGGCCACTTTTCAACATAATTGTATAAGGGGTAAGAGTGTTGTAAAAACAAGCCTGAAGGCTTGTCTCAATGCAAGGAACATCTGTAATAAGGTGGATGAGTGGAATGTGCAGATAGTTATTAATGAATATGATATAGTTGGGATTACGGAGACAAGGCTCCAGGGTGACCAAGGCTGGGAGCTGAACATCCAGGGATATTCAATATTCAGGAGGGATAGACAGAAAGGAAAAGGAGGTGGGGTAGCGTTGCTGGTTAGAGAGGAGATTAACGCAATAGAAAGGAAGGACATTAGCTTGGAGGATGCGGAATCGATATGGGTAGAGCTGCGAAACACTATGGGGCAGAAAACGCTAGTGGGAGTTGTGTACAGGCCACCTAACAGTAGTAGTAGAGTTGGGGATAGCATCAAACAGGAAATTAGAAATGCGTGCAACAAAGGTAAAACAGTTATAATGGGTGACTTCAATCTACATATAGATTGGGTGAATCAAATTGGCAGAGGTGCTGAGGAAGAGGATTTCTTGGAATGTATACGGGATAGTTTTCTAAACCAACATGTAGAGGAACCAACGAGAGAGCAGGCTATTCTAGACTGGGTATTGAGTAATGAGGAAGGGTGAGTTAGCAGTCTTGATGTGTGTGGCCCCTTGGGCAAGAGTGACCATAATATGGTTGAGTTCTTCGTTAGGATGGAGAGTGACTTAGTTAATTCAGAAACAACGGTTCTGAACTTAAAGAAAGGTAACTTTGAGGGCATGAGACGTGGATTGGCCAAGATAGACTGGCAATTGATTCTTAAAGGGTTGACGGTGGATATGCAATGGAAGGCATTTAAAGACCGCATAGATGAACTACAACAATTGTTCATCCCAGTTTGGCAAAATAATAAATCAGGGAAGGTAGTGCATCCGTGGCTAACAAGGGAAATTAGGGATAGTATCAAAGCAAAAGATGAAGCGTACAAATTAGCAAGAAAAAGCAGCCTACCAGAGGACTGGGAGAAATTCAGAATCCTGCAGAGGAGGACAAAGGGCTTAATTAGGAAAGGGAAAATAGATTATGAAAGAAAACTGGCAGGGAACATAAAAACTGACTGCAAAAGCTTTTATAGATATGTGAAGAGAAAAAAGATTAGTTAAAACAAATGTAGGCCCTTTGCAGTCATAAACAGGTAAATTCATCATGGGGAACAAGGACACGGCAGACCAATTGAATAACTGCTTTGGTTCTGTCTTCACTAAGGAAGACATAAATAATCTGCCGGAAATAGGGGACCGGGGTCAAATGAGATGGAGGAACTGAGTGAAATCCAGGTTAGTCGGGAAGTTGTTTTAGGTAAATTTAATGGCTTAGGGGGGTGGCTGTGTTCTGCAGCTGCGGCTCACCGGCAGTCTCTCTGTCTTTTGTTTGTTTTTTTGTCTATTGTCATCGTTTAATGTACGTTTTATTCTATTTTTAACTCTGTGTATGTGGGGGGGGGGGGGGGGGGGGGGTGGTGGGGGGGGGGGGGTGGGGGAAACCTTCTTTCAAATCTCCTCCTCAACGGAGATGCGACCTTTACCGTGTCGTACCTCCGTTCGCGCTACGGCCTAACATCGTGGAGTCAGCGGCCTCCAGCTGGGATCGACCTTGAAGACTCCGGTCGCAGGGCCTGGACTTACCATCTCGGAGGCTTCAGCCGTGGGCCCTGCAGACCGCAACATCGGGAGCTCGCAGGTCCCTGGCTGGCGACCGGTTTTTGGGAGCTCCAGCTGTAGCAGCTTCGACCGCCCCGAAGCGCAAGGTACGATCGACCCGCTCGCAGGCCCTTCATCGCCCTGCGTGGCTCGGCCGCGGCACTTTCCATCGCCCGGTGGGGGCTCAGGACCTTCATCGGCCTGCTCGGCTCGGCTCGGCCCTGGGACTTTCCATCGCCCGGTGGGGGCTCAGGACCTTCATCGGCCTGCTTGGCTCGGCCCTGGGACTTACCATTGCCCGGTGCGGGCTTCAAAAAGTTGGGAGCCTCGATCACCTCGTGGCACCACGGGAGAAGAAATGAGGAGGAGATAAGACTTTGCCTTCCATCACAGTGAGGGTGTGCCTAGAGCAATCACTGTGATGGCTGTTTGTGTAAAAATTGTATCTGTGTGTCCTGTGCTTTTTGTTGTCTACTGCCGGACCCTGACGTGAGAGGACGCTGGCGTTGTTTATTCGCCGCTTCTCCGTTAGGATAGTTTGTCTGTTTGTTTTTATGTTATGATTGTTTATGTAAAGCGCTTAGAGCTTCTGGAAAGGCGCTATATAAAATAAATGCTTATTATTATTTTTATTATTATTAAAGGCCGATAAATCCCCAGGGCCAGATAGGCTGCATCCCAGAGTACTTAAGGAGGTAGCCCCAGAAATAGTGGATGCATTAGTGGTAATTTTTAAAAACTCTTTAGATTCTGGAGTAGTTCCTGAGGATTGGAGGGAAGCTAATGTAAACCCACTTTTCAAAAAGGGATGGAGAGAGAAAGGGGAATTACAGACCAGTTAGTCTAACATCGGTAGTGGGGAAAATGCTAGAGTCAGTTATTAAAGATGGGATAGCAGCACAGTTGGAAAGTGGTGAAATCATTGAACAAAGTCAGCATGGATTTATGAAAGGTAAATCATGTCTGACGAATTTTATAGAATTTTTCGAGGGTGGAACTAGTAGAATGGATACGGGAGAACCAGTTGATGTGTTATATCTGGACTTCCAGAAGGCTTTCGACAAGGTCCCACACAAGAGATTAGTATGCAAACTTAAAGCACATGGTATTGTGGGTTCAGTATTGATGTGGATAGAGAACTGGCTGGCAGACATGAAGCAAAGAGTAGGAATAAGCGGGTCCTTTTCAGAATGGTAGGCAGTGACTGGGTGGGGTACCGCAAGGCTCAGTGCTGGGACCACAGCTATTTACAATATATATTAATGATTTGGACGAGAGAATTGAATGCAACATCTCCAAGTTTGCGGATGACACGAAGCTGGGGGGCAGTGTTAGCTGTGAGGAGAATGCTAGGAGGCTGCAACGTGTCTTGGATAGGTTAGGTGAGTGGGCAAGTGGATGGCAGATGCAGTATAATGTGGATAAATGTGAGGTTATCCACGTTGGTGGCAAGAACAGGAAAGCAGACTATTACCTGAATGGTGGCCGATTAGGAGAAGGGGAGATGCAACGAGACCTGGGGTGTCGTGGTACACCAGTCATTGAAAGTAGGCATGCAGGTGCAGCAGGCAGTGAAGAAAGCAAATGGTATGTTGGCATTCATAGCGAGGGGATTTGAGTATAGGAGCAGGGAGGTTCTGCTGCAGTTGTACAGGGCATTGGTGAGACCACACCTGGAGTATTGCATACAGTTTTGGTCTTCTAATCTGAGGAAAGACATTCTTGCCATAGAGGGAGTACAGAGAAGGTTCACCAGATTGATTCCTGGGATGGCAGGACTTTCATATGAAGAAAGACTGGATAGACTCGGCTTGTACAATTGTTACAATTGTTTCGTTTCGTTGGGTTGCTGTTAATTACTTAAATTATTGCATCGTATGGGAGGCGCATTCCCAATCTCGTTGTACCCCTGGGTACAATGACAATAAAGATATATTGTATTGTATTGTATTGTATTGTATTGTATTGTATTGTACTCGCTGGAATTTAGATGATTGAGGGGGGATCTTATAGAAACTTACAAAATTCTTAAGGGGTTGGACAGGCTAGATGCAGGAAGATTGTTCCCGATGTTGGGGAAGTCCAGAACAAGGGGTCACAGTTTAAGGATAAGGGGGAAGTCTTTTAGGACCGATCTGTGTGGATCCCGCTCGTTCTTCCCGTAACCTACGCTGGGTTTCAACGGGTTTCTTCCCATAACCCAAAGAGGCGCTGGTTTGTCTATAAATAAGCCTTTGTAAATTACCCCGAGTGTGTACGAAGTTGACGGGAAAGGGGGATAGCTTGCTACAGACAACTTGGAGGCCGTCAATGGATATTTTTTAAGGCAGCGATTGACAGATACTTCAATGATGCTTTATTGTCACATATACCTAAGTACAGTGACATGCTTTGTTTTGCATAGAAGCAGGTGAAACCATGTATCAGACCTCACCTCGGCAGTACACAAGTGTCGCCATGTTTAGCGCCGACGAACGTGACAAAGCTGCACCGAACAATCCTATCAAGAGCCTGCCGCAGCCCTGATTTTCTAACCGACCCCACTGTGGACATTGGACTCTTTCTCTGTAACTGTTAGCATGTCACTCGTTAGGGGAGAAGGCAGGAGAATGGGGTTGAGAGGGATAGATAGATCACATATGATTGAATGGCGGAGTAGGTTGGCCTAATTCTGCTTCTGGAACTTTGAACTTATGAACGTAGAACTGGTGAGGACCAGTGATCAATGCTTGCGTGGACTAGGTGGGATGAAGGTCCTGATTCTATCCGAGCTTGACACCGCTCGGGGTCCCATGTGGGGGAATAATGTTCAGAGCTCAGTCTAAACTTTGGTACCTGTCGCCCCGGGGTAGCTGCGCGTCGTTCTGAGGAGACCCTCCAATCCACCCTTGGACAAGGGTGAGTGCCTCCGCTGAAGTGCGGCAGAGGTGCGCTCCCTCAGCTGGGTATTGGTAGGTGGCATCAACCTCCACTACGCTCAGGCTCCAACCAGACCGAGGAACAGGCGGGGAAGCCAAGGTTGACGAGCGCAGCGCCATGACTATGATGTCCTGCTCAGTCCCTGCTCTCGGTCGAGTCTCGCTCTCGCATAGGAAAGAGAGATTCGGATGGATAGATTACCGGTTATGTTCTGTAGCTGAAAGAAACAGGCGGATTCCGACAGCTGAGCAGCTAGAAGCAGCAGACCGATGCCCAGTAGGAATTTCTGCAACGAGAAAAGGAAGGTGAGACAGAGAGAGAGTTTAATGAGTAACGTGGTCAAGTAACTAATATAAGTAACTAACTGTCATATGTTGAAAGACTGGAGCGACTAGGCTTGTATACACTGGAATTTAGAAGGAGGGGAGGAGATCTTATCGAAACGTATAAGATTATTAAGGGGTTGGACACGTTAGAGGCAGGAAACATGTTCCCAATGTTGGGGGAGTCCAGAACAAGGGGCCACAGTTTAAGAATAAGGGGTAGGCCATTTAGAACGGAGATGAGGAAAAACCTTTTCAGTCAGAGAGTTGTGAATCTGTGGAATTCTCTGCTTCAGAAGGCAGTGGAGGCCAATTCTCTGAATGCATTCAAGTGAGAGCTAGATAGAGCTCTTAAAGATAGCAGAGTCAGGGGGTGTGGGGAGAAGGCAGGAACGGGGTACTGATTGAGAATGATCAGCCATGGTCACATTGAATGGCGGTGCCGAATGGCCTCCTCCTGCACCAATTGTCAATTGTCTATTGTAACTGTAACCTGTCACCGACACCCTAGAACAGACATGTCCAAAGTCCGGACCGGGGGCCAATCGCGGCCCGAGGTCAGATTTTATACGGCCCGCAGCTTCATCTTAAAATGGGTTTTTTTGTCCCGCCAGCACTGTCTAACAGAATGAAGGTAGGGGGAGGGGAAGGGAGAGGGGAGAGGGCGACGACACCTCCCGGCGGTCAGCGCTGCCTGACCTCCCTCCCCACCCCCCCACCCCCCTCCCCCCGCCCCGAGCGGGAGAGGCGACGGCGACTACACCTCCCGGCGGGCAGCGCTGCCCGATCTGCGGATTGTCAGATGCGAGGTCCGGGGGGGGGGGAGCGCATTAGTTAAAGGTCGGGGGGGGGACGGAACACATTAGTTAAAGGTCCGGGGGGGGGGGGGGGTGGGAAGCGCATTAGTTAAAGGTCCGGGGGGGGGGGGGGGGGAGCGCATTAGTTAAAGGTCCGGGGGGGGGAGCGCATTAGTTATAGGTCCGGGGGGGTGGGGGGGAGCGCAATAGTTAAAGGTCCGGGGGGGGGAGCGCATTAGTTAAAGGTCCGGGGGGGTGGGGGGAGTGCATTAATTAAAGGTCCAAGGGGGGTGGGGGGAGCGCATTAGTTAAAGGTCCGGGGGGGAGCGCATTAGTTAAAGGTCCGGGGGGGGTGGGGGGGAGCGCATTAGTTAAAGGTCCGGGGGGGGGGGGGGTGGGGGTGAGCGCATTAGTTAAAGGTCCGGGGGGTGGGGGGGAGCGCATTAGTTAAAGGTCCGGTGGAAGAGCGCATTAGTTAAAGGTCCGGGGGGGGAGCGCATTAGTTAGTCCGGGGGAGGGGGGGAGCGCATTAGTTAAAGGTCCGGGGGGGGGGGGGGGGAAGGGAATTAGTTAAAGGTCCGGGGGGGGGGGGGTGGAGCGCATTAGTTAAAGGTTAGGGGGGCGGGGAGCATTGGCCCTAGGGTATTTTCACATTATCAAATCTGGCCCTCTTTGAAAAAAGTTTGGACACCACTGCCCTAGAAGGTGAATGTGCAGCGACTCCAAGCTTCGCTGATCCGTCTACTGAATACCAAGCGGCCCGATCCATACGTACCATGATCTTCCAACCAGGTTGGTTCTCCCCGAAGTTTGAGCGCAGAACCTTTGCCCCGGTGACAACGGCTGCAGACTTTATATTCTCCTCGCCCACTGCCCCGCCGGTCGTTCAACTCTCTTTGGCTGCCTGTGTCCTGACGAAACAGTTCGTCAGGATGAAAGACTGAACAACAACCTGGTAATCGGTGCAATTTTCTCGAGGATAGGGCCACCAAAGGGACGGCGGTGAGTAAGGTGGGCCTAAACGCCGCGCTATCGTGTAGCGTTTTGGCTGTAGTTCAAGAACAAACAAACAAACAAACAAACGAGAGTCTTAGTGTATAGATGGGCCAAACCCTTGCTTTGCCTCTCTGCTCATCCCCACCTTCCCAGTATTCCGACCAACCTTACTGTTTCCGAATACATTTTATCTCTGTTTGCTTTGTTGCTACCTTCTCCCAGCTTCCAATGATCGATTCTGCATGTTCCTTGATCTTCATTCCCTTTGTCCTGTTTTCACACCTTACACTTCCTTAACTATGTATCTTCTTCTCCCCTGACGTCAGTCTGAAGAAGGGTCTCGACCGAAAACGTCACCCATTCCTTCTCTGCCTCCTCCGCTGATTACTCCAGCACTTTGTGTCTAACCTCGGTTTAAATCAGCATCTGCAGTTCCTTCCTACTCATTAGCTCACAAATTAGGATTCATGTTCTCGGCAGATGTACGACTGCATTTGGCCACTGCCGCGAGTTCACTTGCTTAACTGGTGACACGTCCACCACACTGGACAATCACTCTCGGCCACCATCTACTCATGGCTGCCCACTACAGTAGACAGTTACCAAGGACATCAAAATAGAAAGTAGAACTATCACAAGGGCGGCAACCGCGGCACAGCTGTTAGAGCTCCTGCCCCACTTATCCTGATATCTGATGCTATCTATGAGGGATTTGCCCATTTTATTTCCGAGCGCTCCAGTTGCCTCCCACATTCCGGTCTGAAGAAGGGTCACAACCCGCAACGTTACCTGTCCATATCCATCCACAGTTATTGCCTGACCTGCTGGGTTCCTCCAACACTTTGTCTTTGTTCCCCAAAGACGTGGGACGTTGGGAGGTTAATATGCTGCTGTATATTGTCCCACGTGTGTAGGTACGTGGTGGAAATTGGGGATAATATACCAGTTGACTGAAACTTGGTTAACAAATTGAAAGCAAAGAGAAGGAATGAATGGGAGCTTCTCCTGCGGTCAGGGTGTATCTCTAGGGGTCCTCCAGAGATCGACGCCGCAGAATTAACCCTTCACATTCCGTGCCAATGATTTTACCAACTAAAGGGCCTGTCCCACTTAGGTAATTTTAAGGCGACTGCCGGCGACTAGGCTGCGCCGACAGTTGCTTTACAAATTCGCAGCTTCTGACCTACCATTAGACGACAGTTAGGCTAGGGTTAAAGGAGATGTATTCTGGTCTTGGGTTTAATATTTTTCTATTCCTGATCGCATGACTGCTCGGAAAAGTGACATTCTGTTGACTTCCCTGAGGTCTTTGACTTTGTGTAGGCGTTTTCCATTGATTGTTCTGCGGAGGAAGGCGAGTGGGTGAGTGTTGTGACAGATATTTTTTGGACTTAGGACCCATTTCAGTGTTTTTCCAGTAGAGTTTACCTGGAGGCTGTGGTGTAGTCATTATTGTCAATATTGGGCTGTACAGATAGTAATTACCCTCTTGTCCCCGTCAAAATAAAACGATCTCTCCCATCTCAATCAGTTCATGGGCGCAGAAACTAAGGGGGCTCCACTGGGGGGCGGAGAGTGCATAACCTGCCGACCTCAAACTGTCTGCTCACAGGGCAGGGGGGAGCTGGTAACCTTTCCCATCACAAAGATGCTCTGTTCCAGACCACTGACTGGGGGAAAGAGGTTACCTCAGACGCCCACTGTAGTACCTGTTGGGGCGATCTGCCAGAGGAGATAGTTGAGGCAGGTACTACAACAACAATTAAAATACACTTGGACAAGTACATGGATAGGTGAGGTTTAGAGGGATACGGGCCAAACGCGATCAAATTGGCCGAGGTTAGATGGGACGTAGACACAAAATGCTCCAGTTCTTTATCTTGCCTCTAAAGTTGCACCTACGGCTCCCGGCACTTGGCACAGTGACATAGATTAGACAGTTGGCGTTTCGGGTCAGGATTCCGCTTCATAGAAGCTGATATTAATCTCAATTTGTCATGCTCGCTCGTGGCTCCTCTATTTCCATTTACGTTTTGGGCCAACACAGACTTTGGGCATGTTGTTTCGGTAAAGTCGTTGATATGGACTGTTATGGGTTAATTATTCAGCATCGATCTCTCGAGGACACATGGAGTTGCACCCTGACCGCAAGAGAAGCTCCCATTAATTCATTTTCTTGGATTTCTCTTTGTTAACCAATTCTCAGTCAACTGGTATGTTACCCCAAATTCGCACCACGTATCTACACGCGTGGAGCAATATATAGCAGCCGATTGACCTCCCAACATCCCACGTCTATGGGGAAAAAAATAAAGTGTTGGAGGAACCCAGCAGGGCAGGCAATAACTGTGGATACGGACAGATAACGATTCGGGTAGGGACCCTTCTTCAGACTTCGGGATGTGGGATGCTACTGGAAAGCTTGGAGTAAACTGGGAGAACGTGCAAACACCACATAGATAGCATTCGAGATCGGGGTAAGTGGGTTTTGGTGCCGCAGGTCGAACAGCTTTGCCGCGGTGCCGCCTTTGTTATCGTTCTACTTCCACTATTTTCTGATGTCGGTAGTAAGTGTCTACTGTAGGGGGTAGCCACGAGTTGCTGGTGCCCTGGAGTGCGGTGGACGTGGTGCGAGTTAAACAAGTGAACTCACAGCAGAGAATCAACCCACCAACGGAATCCTGTGGCCAAAGACAGTCGTATAGACAGCGCCTCTGCCGGGAACATGAATCATAGTTTGTGTCCTAATGATCTTTGATTTGGGCTCAACGCCTTCCAGCGACGAGAATGGGGACGCAATGGCAGTGTTGGGACTGGCGTCCTGGATTTGGGATGTTTCTGGAGCCAGTTCAAGACAGGGCTGACCAAATAGTCCTGAAGGAACACGAAATATATAAAGACATAAAATGCTGAGTAACTCAGCGGGTCAGGCAACATTTCTCGAGAAATGGAATTGGTGACGTTTCGAGCGAGACCCTTCTTAAAACTGAGAGCCAGAGGAAAGGGAAACGAGGGGAAAAAGAAGGCACATGGGACAAATGAATTAAAGATGTGCAAAAAGCAACGATGGACAAGGAACGGTGGAGCCCACAATGGTCCGTTGTTGGCTGTGGGGAAGGTGATAACGAGTCATACATGCAGTGGAACTCGACAGGGCGACAGTGAAACTAATACGACGAGTAAGTGAGGAATGGAGGGGGGAGAGAGGGGATGCAAGGGTGATTTGAAGTTAGAGACTTCAATATGGATACCGCTGGGTTGTCAGTTGCCCAAGCGAAATGTGAGGTGCTGTTCGTTCATTTTGCGTTGCGCCTCACTCTGACAATGGAGGAGGCCCAGGACAAAAAAGGTCATTGTGGAACGGGAGGGGGAGTTAAGGTGTTTCGTAACCGGGAGAAGGAACACAACATTTGTTGGTGATTCCTCGTGAGTTTCACTGGGTCAGGACTAGAATCATCAAATCCACTTCCAGGCAAGGCACGCTGGTGACCTCCATACGCCGGTTGGTGGTTGGGATGTCCCGTTTCCCCCAGTCAGTGGTCTGGAACAGAGCAGTTTTGTGATTGGAAAGGTTACCAGCTCCGCCCCGCCCTGTGAGCAGACAGTTCGAGCTCGGCGGTGCATCCAACTTCCCAGTGGAGCCACGTCAGTTCAGTTGGGTTTACTTTATGGTCACGTGTACCGAGGTACAGTGAAAAGCTTTTGTTGCGTGCGAAGCAGTCAGCAGAAGGACAATACATGGTTACAATCGATCCATTTACAGTGTACAGATACATGATCAGGGAATAACATTTAGTGCAAGCTGAAACCAACAAAGTCCGATCAGGGATAATCCGAGGGCCATCAAAGAGGTCTATCTTAGTTCAGCACTGCTCTGTGGCTGTGGTAGGGTGATTCAATTGCCTGATAAGCAGCTGGTCCTGGACCCATGAACTGTTTGGGATGGGGGAGATCTTTTTCTTTTGGCGGGGAGAAGCCGGACTAAGTACCAGATGGACATCCCAATGTTGAAAATATGACTACACCCCAGCCAATCTGTAACTTCTGTCAGTTATGTCATCACAGCAAAGAAATGGCTTCTCAGTCTAAAAACAATCTGTGGCAACACCAACCCACTCTCCTCGTGGCAGAAAATCCAATGGGGAAATGATTGCACAAAATCAGCGACCTCACGGTGGTAAAGCGAATTTTACTTTTCCTCGCAGTTATGCAGACCAGTGTAGAACAAAGTTAAATCCAAGACCAGAATATGTCTATTTTAACGCTACTCTAGCTGTCGTCTGGACCTAGATCAGAGAGCTGCGAATTTGTAAAGAACTGGCAGTGAAAGACTAAAACGTTATGAGGAGGGAGAAAATTGTTTCAATGAAAACTAAGAAGCGCAGCGGTGGAGTTGCTGCCTTACATCGCCAGAGACCCGGGTGCGATCCCGACTACAGGTGCTGTCTGCACGGAGTTTCTACATTCTCCCAATAACCGCGTGGGTTTTCCGATAGACAGATCTTACCTGACACACACAGCACACACGGCAACACACACACACACACACGCAACACTTACCATAACACACACACCATAACACACACACACACACACACACACACACACATACACACACACAAACACACACACACACATACACACACCTGCCTTACCCGTGGATCTTATTCTGTACTTGCACAAACAACAATCTTTTTTTCTTCGCACGCTCATCTCACAATGTCCACAACGCACATTTTCCTTCTTCACACCCATTTCTCATTGAAGTGATGGACAATGAATGCAACAACATCAACTGCAGAATATGTTTATTGTTAAACAGACATTACATGCAAGAGTCAAGGCTACTGTATCCCTTTATCTCCACATTGGAAGGGAGCTGCCTGATTATTCCAGCTCATTTCCCAACACCTCCAAACGAGTGACATTCGATAGATGGGTCGTCCTTCAAGTGGACTCGATACACACAAGTTTCAAGATCGAAAACTGCGACACAATCTTCAGGAAAATGGCGCGGTGTAACAAACCTGAGGAATATATGTTTTATGTTGAAGATCCAATAGCTCCCGCGAAATGATGGGCATCTATTCACAACTCCATCCCCACTGAAATTGCCCCGGAATGTCCCGTTGTAGAGGGGCAACACAGTGCCAGCAAGGCCAGAGAATGCTACAGCCCGAGACAGGCCCTCCCACCTCCCCCTGTCGGCGGAATATTCCATACACCCAACAACTTTTGTGTGCAAGTTACCCTCAGATTCATGTTCAATCTTTCCCCCTTCATCTTCAATCTATGTCCTCTGGTTCACGATTCCCCAACATAGGGCAAGAGACTCTGTGCGTCTACCCGATCTATTCCTCTTGTGATTTTATGCATTGTCTCGATTTGTTCGGAGATGGGGAGAGGCGGTGTTCGGGACTCTTTTAGAGCAACAGAAGTTGACTAAAAAGGCAATACGGCGAGAAAAGATGAGGTACGAGGGTAAACTAGCCAATAATATAAAGAAGGATAGTAAAAGCTTTTTTAGGTATGTAAAGAGGAAAAAAATAGTCTAGGCAAATGTGGGTCCCTTGAAGACAGAAGCGGGGGAATTTATTATGGGGAACAAGGAAATGGCATACGGGTTGAACCGGTACCTTGGATCTGTCTTCACTAAGGAAGATACAAGCAATCTCCCAGATGTTCTAGTGGCCAGAGATCCTTGGGTGACAGAGGAACTGAAGGAAATCCACATTAGGCAGGAAATGGTGTCGGGTAGACTGATGGGACTGAAGGCTGATAAATCCCCCGGGCCTGATGGTCTGCACCCCAGAGTATTTATGGAGGTGGCGCTAGAAATTGTGGACGCATTAGTGATCATTTTCCAATGTTCTATAGATACAGGATCAATTCCTGTGGATTGGAGGGTAGCTAATGTTGTCCCACTTTTTAAGAAAGGAGGGAGAGAGAAAACGGGAAATTATAGACCAGTTAGTCTGACATCAGTGGTGGGGAAGATGCTGGAGTCAATTATAAAAGACGAAATTGCGGAGCATTTGGATAATAGTAACAGGATTCTTCCGAGTCAGCATGGCTTTACGAAGGGAAATCATGCTTGACTAATCTTCTGAAATTCTTTGAGGATGTAACTAGGGAAATTGACAGGGGAGAGCCGGTGGATGTGGTGTACCTTGACTTTCAGAAAGCCTTTGACAAGGTATTGGAGGTAGGGTACTGGCATAGATAGAAAATTGGTTGACAGACAGAAAGCAAAGAGTGGGGATAAATGGGTCCCTTTCAGAATGGCAGGCAGTAACTAGTGGGGTACCGCAAGGCTCGGTGCTGGGACCGCAGCTATTTACAATATACATTAATGACTTGGATGAAGGAATTAAAAGTACCATTAGCAAATTTGCAGATGATACAAAGCTGGGTGGTAGTGTGAACTGTGAGGAAGATGGTACGAGGTTGCAGGGTGACTTGGACAGCTTGTGTGAGTGGGCGGATGCATGGCAGATGCAGTTTAATGTGGATAAGTGTGAGGTTACCACTTTGGTGGTAAGAATAGGAAGGCAGAGTATTATCTGAATGGTGTCAAGTTAGGAAAAGGGGACGTACAACGAGACCTGGGTGCCCTGGTGCATCAGTCACTGAAAGGAAGCATGCAGGTACAGCAGGCAGTGAAGAAAGCCAATGGAATGTTGGCCTTCATAACAAGAGGAGTTGAGTATAGGAGCAAAGAGGTCCTTCTGCAGTTGTATAGGGCCCTAGTGAGACCGCACCTGGAGTACTGTGTGCAGTTTTGGTCTCCAAATTTGAGGAAGGATATTCTTGCTATTGAGGGCATGCAGCGTAGGGTTACTAGGTTAATTCCCGGAATGGCAGGACTGTCATATGTTGAAAGACTGGAGCGACTAGGCTTGTATACACTGGAATTTAGAAGGATGATAGGAGATCTTATCGAAACGTATAAGATTATGAATGGGTTGGACACGTTAGAGGCAGGAAACATGTTCCCAATGTTGGGGGAGTCCAGAACAAGGGGCCACGGTTTAAGAATAAGGGGTAGGCCATTTAGAACTGAGATGAGGAAACACTTTTTCAGACAGAGAGTTGTGAATCTGTGGAATTCTCTACCTCAGAAGGCAGCGGAGGCCAATTTTCTGAATGCATTCAAGAGAGAGCTAGATAGAACTCTTAAGAATAGCGGAGTCAGGGGGTATGGGGAGAAGGCAGGAACGGGGTACTGATTGAGAATGATCAGCCATGATCACATTGAATGGCGGTGCTGGCTCGAAGGGCCGAATGGCCTCCTCCCGCACCTATTGTCTATTGTCTACACCCATCAATTCCCAACGCATCGGCAACCCACACGACCCCCATCCCTGGCATCGGCGACACCCACTCGAACGCTGCGGTGCCAGTTCAGCCATCGGGGTCAGACCCTGTGCTGTGACCAGCAGAGGATTACTTACCGGTCACAGCATCTGTAGCCGTCATTATCACAAAAGCATTCCCTGCAGTTTGTTGCGTTCCACGATTCTCCAATTCTGTGCATCGACCCGTCGGTCTCATCAATACAGCCGTTAGCTGTTGGTGACAAATACAGCCGGTGGTCAGTGTCCCGTCAGGGTGTGGAGTGACCCGAGGGAGTGGCGGGACCGTGGTGTTGACTCAATACAAACACACACTGGAAATGAGCCATTCAGACCATTGGGATGAGGTCCTATAAGGTGAATTTAGGGAGCTAGGGGATAAACTTAAAAGTAGGGCCTCAAAGTTAATAATCTCTGGATTACTACCAGTGCCACGTGCTAGTCAGAGTAGAAATAGGAGGATATTTCAGATGAATACGTGGCTTGAAAAATGGTGCAAGGGGGAGGGTTTCAAATTTCTAGGACATTGGAACCAGTTCTGGGGGATGTGGGACCAGTACAAACAGGACAGTCTGCACCTGAGCTGGAATGGAACCAATGTCCTTGGGGGAGTGTTTGCTAGTGGTGTCGGGGAGGATTTAAACTAATGTGGCAGGGGGATGGGAGCATGAGCAGAGAGACACAAGGGTGTAAAATGAGGGTAGAAGCAATAGGGAGCAAGGTGAAAAGTAAAAGTGGCAGGCAGAAAAATCCAGGGCAAAAATCAAAAAGGGCCACTTTTCAACATAATTGTATAAGGGGTAAGAGTGTTGTAAAAACAAGCCTGAAGGCTTGTCTCAATGCAAGGAGCATTTGTAATAAGGTGGATGAGTGGAATGTGCAGATAGTTATTAATGAATATGATATAGTTGGGATTACGGAGACAAGGCTCCAGGGTGGCCAAGGCTGGGAGCTGAACATCCAGGGATATTCAATATTCAGGAGGGATAGACAGAAAGGAAAAGGAGGTGGGGTAGCGTTGCTGGTTAGCGAGGAGATTAACGCAATAGAAAGGAAGGACATTAGCTTGGAGGATGTGGAATCGATATGGGTAGAGCTGCGAAACACCAAGGGGCAGAAAACGCTAGTGGTAGTTGTGTACATGCCACCTAACAGTAGTAGTAGAGTTGGGGATGGCATCAAACAGGAAATTAGAAATGCGTGCAACAAAGGTAAAACAGTTATAATGGGTGACTTCAATCTACATATAGATTGGGTGAATCAAATTGGCAGAGGTGCTGAGGAAGAGGATTTCTTGGAATGTATACGGGATAGTTTTCTAAACCAACATGTAGAGGAACCAACGAGAGAGCAGGCTATTCTAGACTGGGTATTGAGTAATGAGGAAGGGTGAGTTAGCAGTCTTGATGTGTGTGGCCCCTTGGGCAGGAGTGACCATAATATGGTTGAGTTCTTCATTAGAATGGAGAGTGACTTAGTTAATTCAGAAACAACGGTTCTGAACTTAAAGAAAGGTAACTTTGAGGGCATGAGACGTGGATTGGCCAAGATAGACTGGCAATTGATTCATAAAGGGTTGACGGTGGATATGCAATGGAGGGCATTTAAAGACCACATAGATGAACTACAACAATTGTTCATCCCAGTTTGGCAAAAGAATAAATCAGGGAAGGTAGTGCATCCGTGGCTAACAAGGGAGATTAGGGATAGTATCAAAACAAAAGATGAAGCTATAGTGGGCCAAGTAGGCCAAAATAACGACAAGTAGGCAAGGTTAACGAAAGCGTGTTTACTGTATCTCTGGAACTCCAAAAGGGAATGAGAGTCATGCGGTCCTTGACCTTTATACTCCCGGCCGAAGTCCGCCTCCTTGGCTCGACCCATTCCCGTGCCGAGGGGTCGTGAGTGGTATGGCCCGACCCTCGGGAGCCGCCACAAAGCGTACAAATTAGCAAGAAAAAGCAGCCTACCAGAGGACTGGGAAAAATTCAGAGTCCAGCAGATGAGGACAAAGGGCTTAATTAGGAAAGGGAAAATAGATTATGAAAGAAAACTGGCAGGGAACATAAAAGCTGACCGCAAAAGCTTTTATAGATATGTGAAGAGAAAAAAGATTAGTTAAAACAAATGTAGGTCCCTTGCAGTCAGAAACAGGTGAACAGGGAAGTGGTTTTAGGTAAATTTAATGGCTTAAAGGCCGATAAATCCCCAGGGCCAGATAGGCTGCATCCCAGAGTACTTAAGGAGGTAGCCCCAGAAATAGTGGATGCAATAGTGGTAATTTTTCAAAACTCTTTAGATTCTGGAGTAGTTCCTGAGGATTGGAGGGTAGCTAATGTAACCCCACTTTTCAAAAAGGGAGGGAGAGAGAAAACGGGGAATTACAAACCAGTTAGTCTAACATCGGTAGTGGGGAAAATGCTAGTCAGTTATAAAAGATGGGATAGCAGCACAGTTGGAAAGTGGTGAAATCATTGGACAAAGTCAGCATGGATTTATGAAAGGTAAATCATGTCTGACGAATCTTATAGAATTTTTCGAGGGTGTAACTAGTAGAGTGGATACGGGAGAACCAGTTGATGTGTTATATCTAGACTTCCAGAAAGCTTTCGACAAGGTCCCACACAAGAGATTAGTATGCAAACTTAAAGCACATGGTATTGTGGGTTCAGTATTGATGTGGATAGAGAACTGGCTGGCAGACATGAAGCAAAGAGTAGGAATAAACGGGTCCTTTACAGAATGGTAGGCAGTGACTAGGGGGGTACCGCAAGGCTCAGTGCTGGGACCCCAGCTATTTACAATATATATTAATGATTTGGACGAGAGAATTGAATGCAACATCTCCAAGTGTGCGGATGACACGAAGCTGGGGGGCAGTGTTAGCTGTGAGGAGAATGCTAGGAGGCTGCAACGTGACTTGGACAGGTTAGGTGAGTGGGCAAATGCATGGCAGATGCAGTATAATGTGGATAAATGTGAGGTTATCCACGTTGGTGGCAAGAACAGGAAAGCAGACAATTACCTGAATGGTGGCCGATTAGGAGAAGGGGAGATGCAACGAGACCTGGGGTGTCGTGGTACACCAGTCATTGAAAGTAGGCATGTAGGTGCAGCAGGCAGTGAAGAAAGCAAATGGTATGTTGGCATTCATAGCGAGGGGATTTGAGTATGGGAGCAGGGAGGTTCTGCTGCAGTTGTACAGGGCATTGGTGAGACCACACCTGGAGTATTGCGTACAGTTTTGGTCTCCTAATCTAAGGAAAGACATTCTTGCCATAGAGGGAGTACAGAGAAGGTTCACCAGATTGATTCCTGGGATGGCAGGACTTTCATACGAAGAAAGACTGGATAGACTCGGCTTGTACTCGCTGGAATTTAGAAGATTGAGGGGGGATCTTATAGAAACTTACAAAATTCTTAAGGGGTTGGACAGGCTAGATGCAGGAAGATTGTTCCCGATGTTGGGGAAGTCCAGAACAAGGGGTCACAGTTTAAGGATAAGGGGGAAGTCTTTCAGGACCGAGATGAGAAAGTTTTTTTTCACACAGAGTAGTGAATCTGTGGAATTCTCTGACACAGAAGGTAGTTGAGTCCAGTTCATTGGCTATATTTAAGAGGGAGTTAGATGTGGCCCTCGTGGCTAAAGGGATCAGGGGGTATGGAGAGAAGGCAGGTACGGGATACTGAGTTGGATGATCAGCCATGATCATATTGAATGGCGGTGCAGGCTCGAAGGGCCGAATGGCCTACTCCTGCACCTATTTTCTATGTTTCTATGAAGTGGCAGAGTCGGTCCCCGTTTGTACGGACCCGGACGTGGCACTTGGCTGCACTGTGCCGTTTTAGCCCGATTCCGGCAACGGCACCCGGACCGAACACTAACAGCGGCGCTGCTGATGGAGCAGATGCCTCACAGCGCCAGAGAGCGGGTTCGATCCTGTCCCAGGGCCTTGTCTGTGTGGATCCCGCTCGTTCTTCCCGTAACCTACGTTGGGTTTCAACGGGTTTCTTCCCATAACCCAAAGAGGCGCTGGTTTGTCTATAAATAAGCCTTTGTAAATTACCCCGAGTGTGTAGGAAGTTGACGGGAAAGGGGGATAGCTTGCTACAGACAACTTGGAGACCGTCAATGGATATTTTTTAAGGCAGCGATTGACAGATACTTCAATGATGCTTTATTGTCACATATACCTAAGTACAGTGACATGCTTTGTTTTGCATAGAAGCAGGTGAAACCATGTATCAGACCTCACCTCGGCAGTACACAAGTGTCGCCATGTTTAGCGCCGACGAACGTGACAAAGCTGCACCGAACAGTCCTATCAAGAGCCTGCCGCAGCCCTGATTTTCTAACCGACCTCACTGTGGACATTGGACTCTTTCTCTGCAACTGTAAGCGTGTCACTCGTTAGGGGAGAAGGCAGGAGAATGGGGTTGAGAGGGATAGATAGATCACATATGATTGAATGGCGGAGTAGGTTGGCCTAATTCTGCTTCTGGAACTTTGAACTTATGAACGTAGAACTGGTGAGGACCAGTGATCAATGCTTGCGTGGACTAGGTGGGATGAAGGTCCTGATTCTATCCGAACTTCACACCGCTCGGGGTCCCATGTGGGGGAATAATGTTCAGAGCTCAGTCTAAACTTTGGTACCTGTCGCCCCGGGGTAGCTGCGCGTCGTTCTGAGGAGACCCTCCAATCCACCCTTGGACAAGGGTGAGTGCCTCCGCTGAAGTGCGGCAGAGGTGTGCTCCCTCAGCTGGGTATTGGTAGGTGGCATCAACCTCCACTACGCTCAGGCTCCAACCAGACCGAGGAACAGGCGGGGAAGCCAAGGTTGACGAGCGCAGCGCCATGACTATGATGGCCTGCCCAGTCCTTGCTCTCGGTCGAGTCTCGCTCTCGCATAGGAAAGAGAGATTCGGATGGATAGATTACCGGTTAGGTTCTGTCGCTGAATGGAACAGGCGGATTCCGACAGCTGAGCAGCTAGAAGCAGCAGACCGATGCCCAGTAGGAATTTATGCAACGAGAAAAGGAAGGTGAGACAGAGAGAGAGTTTAATGAGTAACGTGGTCAAGTAACTAATATAAATAACTAACTGTCATATGTTGAAAGACTGGAGCGACTAGGCTTGTATACACTGGAATTTAGGCGGATGAGAGGAGATCTTATCGAAACGTATAAGATTATTAAGGGGTTGGACACGTTAGAGGCAGGAAACATGTTCCCAATGTTTGGGGGAGTCCAGAACAAGGGGCCACAGTTTAAGAATAAGGGGTAGGCCATTTAGAACGGAGATGAGGAAAAACCTTTTGTGGTGTATTTACCATTTTGAGTTTTGTGTTTTGGCAGCTGAGCCTTGCCGTAATACATCCCATCCTCGTCGCCAACTTTAACTTTAACTTTAAATGTGGTGTTTTATGATAAGAATCGACGAGTGAGACAGGTTAGCATAAAACAAATGGCTGCTTTCCTTCAACACCACCAGAGAGTGTAATCAGGTATCCCACAATGCTTTATACCCGGAACTACGGCAAGGCTCAGCTGCCAAAACACAAAACTCAAAATGGTAAATACACCACACTTTCTCAGTCAGAGAGTTGTGAATCTGTGGAATTCTCTGCCTCAGAAGGCAGTGGAGGCCAATTCTCTGAATGCATTCAAGTGAGAGCCAGATAGAGCTCTTAAGGATAGCGGAGTCAGGGGGTTTGGGGAGAAGGCAGGAACGGGGTACTGATTGAGAATGATCAGCCATGGTTACATTGAATGGCGGTGCCGAATGGCCTCCTCCTGCACCAATTGTCAATTGTCTATTGTAACTGTAACCTGTCACCGACACCCTAGAACAGACATGTCCAAAGTCCGGCCCGGGGGCCAATCGCGGCCCGAGGTCAGATTTTACACGGCCCGCAGCTTCCATCTTAAAATGTATTATTTATGGCCCGGCAGCACTGTCTAACAGAATGAAGGTAGGGGGAGGGGAAGGGAGAGGCGACTGCGACTACACCTCCCGGCGGGCAGCGCTGCCCGATCTGCGGATTGTCATATGCGAGGTCCGGGGGGGGGTGTGGGGGCTCATTAGTTAAAGGTCCGGGGGGGGGGGGGGGCGGGAGCGCATTAGTTAAAGGTCGGGGGGGGGGGGGGTGGCGCATTGGTTAAAGGTCCGGGGAGGGGTGGGAGCGCATTAGTTAAATGTCCGGTGGGGGGGGGGGGAGCGCATTAATTAAAGGTCCGGGGGGTGTGTGGGGGGGGGGGGGGGTGGGGGGAGCGCATTAGTTAAAGGTCCCGGGGGGTTGGGGGGAGCGCATTAGTTAAAGGTCCGGGAGTGGGGGGGGGGGGGGGGGCATTGGCCCTTGGGTATTTTCACATTATCAAATCTGGCCCTCTTTGAAAAAAGTTTGGACACCACTGCCCTAGAAGGTGAATGTGCAGCGACTCCAAGCTTCGCTGATCCGTCTACTGAATACCAAGCGGCCCGATCCATACGTACCATGATCTTCCAACCAGGCTGGTTCTCCCCGAAGTCTGAGCACCTTTTCCTCCCCCCGCTCCTCCTCCCGCCCTCCCCCTCCCTCCCTCCTTCCTCCCCCTCCCTTCTCCCCCTCCTTCCTCCTCCCCCCTTCCCCCTCCCCCCTCCTCCCCCTCCCCTCCCTCCTCCTCCCCCTCAATCCGCCCCTCCCTCCTCCCTCCCTCCCTCCCAATTCCCTTCTCCCCTCCCCATCCCTCCCCTCCCTCCCCCTTCCCCCCTCTGCTCCACCCCCCTTAACCCACCTTATCGTCCCTCCCCCTCCCTCCTTCTCCCCTCTCTCCCTTGGAGATAGATTTAACCTTAAAATGTGAATAACCATAAAAATATAGCACCTTGTGACACGGATTTCATTTAAACTTCTTCCATTAGCACCAAAGGGACGGCGGTGAGTAAGGTGTGCCTAAAATTGCCGCGCTATCGTGTAGCGTTTTGGCTGTAGTTCAAGAACAAACAAACAAACGAGAGTCTTAGTGTATAGATGGGCCAAACCCTTGCTTTGCCTCTCTTAGACAAGTACAATGATCGGAGAGGTTTAGAGGGATACTAGACCAAGTGGATCCGTTGGGCCCAAACCTCTCCTGCATTGGTACAGCACCTTTTCCTCCCCCTGCTCCTCCTCCCGCTCTCCCCCCTCCCCCTCCCGCCCTCCCCCTCCCACCCTCGTTCCTCCCCTCCCCCTCCTTCCTCCTCCCCCTTCCCCCTCCTCCTCCTCCCCCTCCCTTCCTTCCTCCTCCCCCTCCCTCCGCCCCTCCCTCCTCCCTCCCTCCTCATTCCCTTCTCCCCTCCCCATCCCTCCCCTCCCTCCCCCTTCCCCCTCTGCTCCATCCCCCTCAACCCACCTTATCCTCCCTCCTCCCCCTCCCTCCTTCTCCCCTCGCTCCCTAGGAGATAGATTTTAACTTAAAATGTGAATAACCTTAAAAATATAACACCTTGTGACACCGATTTCATTTAAACTTCTTCCATTAGCACCAAAGGGACGGCGGTGAGTAAGGTGGGCCAAGGACATCAAAAGAGAAAGTAGAACTATCACAAGGGCGGCAACCGCGGCACAGCTGTTAGAGCTCCTGCTCCACTTATCTTGATCTCTGATGTTATCTATGAGGGATTTGCCCATTTTATTTCCGAGCGCTCCAGTTGCCTCCCACATCCCGAAGTCTGAAGAAGGGTCCCAACCCGCAACGTTACCTGTCCATATCCATCCACTGTTATTGCCTGACTTGCTGGGTTCCTCCAACACTTTGTCTTTATTCACCAAAGACGTGGGATGTTGGGAGGTTAATCGGCTGTTGTATATTGTCCCACGTGTGTAGGTGCGTGGTGGAAATTGGGGATCATATATCAGTTGACTGAAACTTGGTTAACAAATTGAAAGCAAAAGGAAGGAATTAATGTGAGCTTCTCCTGCGGTCAGGGTGTATCTCGAGGGATCCTCCAGAGATCGACGTCGCAGAATTAACCCTTCACATTCCGTGCCAATGATTTTACCAACTAAAGGGCCTGTCCCACAGGCGATTTTAAGGCGACTGCCGGCGACTAGGCTGTCGCCGACAGTTCGCCGGGGAGTCGCGGGCATGATCGTGAGGAGTTTTCCAAAGATGGTAGTGCATCGTAGTGGATCTCGGCGCGTCAGTGAGAAATCAAATGGTTTGAAATTTCTCGGCGATAGCTGGCTTGTCGCCAGGTATCGTAGCTTATTGCTGTCGCATGCTGTCCCCAGGTTTGATAGGTTCTCTTAAGATGCACTTAGAAGCACATAATATTAAAATAAGTAAAGTCATTACAAAATACCAATAAAATGCTTGTGTTTAACCAATTTATTTACCGTCAGGACATTTGACAGGTAGATTGGAGGCGACAGTTTGGCGGTCAGGTAAGCGTGGGAATTTTCGCGATGTTTTTGGCCTCAGCCATTACATTTAAAGTGGGCTCCCAACCCAGATATGCATCTCCCTTACATTTTCAAAGAATGCCCACACACTTTTCACAAAAATACACTGAACCACTTTTTAAATTATTTCTTTTTAATACAGCTATTAGTAAACTGGAAGTAAATCCGGTTTATTCCATGTTACAGTGAAGCTTGGTTTTTAAGTAGCCCATACAAGGTGTTATAGTTCAAAACTCTCAAGGACTTACCGACTTGTCAGTGGTTTCAGCGAAAACCAGGACGCCGGAGAAGCATTGACAGCGTGGGAATTTTCGCGATGTTTCAGAAGACGCTGTAATCTCGACCTGACACGGCATTGTCGTCGGGTAAAAGAAAAGTTCGGCGATCTGCTGCGACTTTGACAGTCGCCGGCAGTCGCCAAATAATCGCCTAAGTGGGACAGGCCCTTTTAACACGACCAAACGCTACGTTGGTGCAAAACTAAATGGAGATAGGTGAGCCCACGAGGGAGCTTGACAGGTTGAGTACCTTGTATGTAGCGGGATCCCGGCCCGAAACGCCGACTCTCCTCTGCGACAAGTGCCGGAAGACGTAGGTTCAAGGAAAGAGGCAAGGTTTAATAAGAACCGAAGGGACCACGTGTTCACTTGGACGGTGGCAGGTATTTGGAACGAGCTGCAGGAGGAGATAGTTGAAACAGGTGCGAAAACAACAATTAAAATACACTTGGACAAGTGCAAGGATAGGAAAGCTTTAGAGGGGTACGGGCCAAACGCGGGCAAATTGGCCGAGATAAGAAGGGACACAGACACAAAACGCTGCAGGTACTCCAGTATTTCAATGTAAACCAGCATCTGCAGTTCCTTCCTGCACATTAGATGGCTTATCTTGGATGGCATGGACGAGTTGGGACGAAGGGGCTATTGTGTATGGTATGACTCTATGACAGATGGTTTGCTGAATTACACCAGCACTTTCTTTTATCTTTGTTATTAATTTTGTCCAGCAGGGTGCAGGGGTAGAAATCCTTGGGAACATTCCTCAGATTACCAGATCGCTACTCAGTCTTTCATTCTGACGAGCCGTTTCGTCAGGGCGCAGGCAGCAAAAGAGATTCGATCGACCGGCGGGGGAGTGGAACTGGAGAACAGAAGTCTGCAGCCGTTGTCACTGGGACGGAGGTTGTCCGCTCAGATATCGGGGAGAACCGGCCTGTTTGGGAGATCATGGTACGTATGGATCAGGCCGCTTGGTCTTGAGTAGACGGATCAGCGAAGCTTTGGATACTTATATTAGTTACTTGACCACGTTGCTCATTTAATCTCTCTCTCTCTCTCTCTCTCTCCCCCCCTTCCTTCTCTCTTTGCAGAAACTCCTACTGGGCATCGCTCTGCTGCTGCTCGCAGTTCAACTGTCGGAATCCGCCTGCTTCTTTCAGCGACAGAACATAAGCGGTAATTTATCGATCTGAATCTCTCTCTCTCTCCTATCCGGCAGTGAGACTCAACCGAGAGCGGGGACTGAGCGGGACCTCATACTGATGGCGCTAAGCTAAAGCTCGTCACCCCTTGCCCCCACCCCTTCCCCCCTCCTGTTCCTCGGTCGGGTTGCAGCCTGAAGGTGGTGGAGCTTGATGCCCCGACTCAGCTGAGGGAGCGCTCCTCTGCCACACTTCAGCTGAGGCGCGAAACCTTGTCCACGGGTGGATTGGAGGAGCTCATCAGAACGACGCGCAGCTACCACGGGGGGAAATATACCCAGGTTTAGACTGAGCTCTGAACATTAATCTCCCGCGTGGGACTCCGAGCTGTGTGAGGCTGGGATTTAGCCTCAGTATTAGAGATGCAGCGTAGAATCGATTTATTCACAAAATGCTGGAGTAACTCAGCGGGTCAGGCAGCATCTCGGGAGAGAAGGAATGGGTGACGTTTCGGGTCGAGACCCTTCTCCTGACCTGCTGAGTTACTCCAGCATTTTGTGAATAAACGATTTAGTCAACATTGATCACCTGTTCATACCAGTTCTACGTTCATGAGTTCATAAATCCCCGAGGCAGAATTAGGGTAATTGGCCCATCAAGTCTACTCCGTCATTCAATCATGGCTATCTTTCTCTCTCAACCCCAATCTTCTGTCTTCTCCCCGAACCCTTGTCACCCTTCCTAGTCAAGAATCAGTCGATCTCTGCATTTAAAATGTCCATTGTCTTGACCTCCAAGTTATCCCGCTTTCTATTAAAACTCCCTACTCTCCAGGGGTAATTTACAGACTAATTAACCGACAACCCAGCGCCTCTTTCGGATGTGGGAGGAAACAGGAGCACTCGATGAAAACCCACGTCGGTTACGAGGAGAATGTGCAAACTCCACACAGACAGCAGCCGAGGTCAGGATCGAACCCGCTCTCTTACGCCGCGAGGCGTCTGCCCCATCAGCCGTGCCACTGTAAGTGTTGGGTCCGGGCGCGGTTTGCCGGAGTCGGGCTAAAACGCCACAGTATAGCCAAGTACCAAGTCCGTGTCAGTGCACGCTAGGGATGGACCCTGCCACCTCCCGATAATAGTCTCAATAGCTCATTTTCAGGGTGCGCTTTTTTTTTGTTATTGAGTCAACACCACGATCCCTCCACATCCTCGGGTCGCTCCGTTCCCCGAGCGGGCCACTCACCACCCGCTGTCTTTGTCACTAACAGTTGCGGACAAATCCCAGGACTCCAGCGTCTGCATTGACACGACCGACGGGTCGGTGCACAAAGTGGGAGAATCGTGGAACGCAACCAACTGCATGGTGTGTTCCTGTGAAACTGGGAGTTACAGGTGCTGTGAACGGTATGTAATCTCCCTCTGGCCACCGCACAGGGTCTGATCCCGACGGCTCAACTCACACCGCGGCGCCAACGCCAGGGAAGGGGTGGTGTGGGTCGCCGATGCGTTGGGAATTCATGGGAGTAGTGGGTCTGAAGTCCCGAACAATCTCCGCACTCCCCATCTCCGAACAAACCCAAGACAGTGTATAAAATCACAAGAGGAATGGATCGGGTAGACGCACCGAGTCCCTTGCCCAGAGTTGGGGGAATCGAGAACCAGAGGACATACATAGGTTTAAGGCGAAAGGGGGAAAGATTCAACAGGAATCCAAAGAGTAACTTTCTCACACACTGAGTGATGGGTGTATGGAACGAGCGACCGGAGGTGGTATTTGAGGCAGGTAGTATCGCAACGTTCAACAAACATTTGAACAGGTCAGGTCAGGTTTAGGGGGATATGGAGTAGTGTAGATGGGGCATGTTGGTCGACGGGGGCAAGGTGGGCCGAATGGCCTGTTCCACGCCATATGCCTCTAACATTCTATGACTTTATGGCAGACCAGATCTGATTCCGAGTAAATATCTAGGGGGAAAAGATTGTGGGGAACGCATATGAGTCTGTACGGGGGAAGCAATCCATAGAGTCACACAATATTGACATGGGCCCATCAGCACAGCGAGTGCATGGCGTATATCAATCACCCATTTAGACTCGGCGGACTGAAGAAGGGTTCAGACATGAAACGTCGCCTGGTCCTTTTCTCCAGAGATGCTGCCAAACCCGGTACGTTGCGTCCATCTTCGGTATCAACCAGCATCTGCAGTTCCTTCCTCCCCGTCTATTATACTCACCCTACTCTAACCCACTTGGCGCTCTCAACACCCCCTCAGTTCCCTCGAGATTTTGACACTGCCCTGAACAACCAGGGCTGCTTACAGTGGCAAATTAACCCACGGACCTGCACGTCTTTGTAACCAGAGACACTGGGGTGGGAAAGGAAATTCGGGCGGTGGCGGTGAGAATTTGCAAAGAGAGTAGCCGAGGTCGAGATCGAAACTGGGTCGCTGGAGTTGTGAGGCAGCAGCTCCTTTGGCCGTTCCAATGTGTCCCATGCAAGGTTGCTACGGAGAGAGGGATGGGCTGGAGCGGGCGAAGGGTTGAGAAGCACGAGAGGCAATAGGTGGCCAGAGGCAAAACTAATACCGGGAACCCACCTAGTGAATGGCGGGGGTCTAGAGTGTGGTGGTGGCAGATTCAAAACAGAACTGGACCCAAACTTGAAAGGAAAAGTCTACAATGAGATTGAGGGAGTGGATTAATCTGTATTACCCCTGCCTAGATCAAGTGTGGACCCGGCGGGTTGATCCTGCCTAGATCAAGTATGGTATAAGAAGATAACTGCAGATGCTGGTACAAATCGAAGGTTTTTATTTACAAAATGCTGGTTAACTCAGCAGGTCAGGTAGCATCTCGGGAGAGAAGGAATGGGTGACGTTTAGGGTCGAGACCCTTCTAGGTCAAGCATGGACCGGGCGGGTTGAGTGTCCTCCTTCAATATCTGCCCTTTCTGTAATGTCTAAACTCTGAACAATTTATTACTGCGTCCATAATGTATTCCTCAGGTCTCCGAGAACATTCGTGTTCCCTGAAGATTGTGTCGCAGTGTTTGATAGTGAAACTTGCCAGTATCGAATCCACATGAAGGGCAACCCTTCTCTCGACTGTTCATGATGGGACGGCTGGGAATAAGCTGGAATACCCATGCCCCTCCCTTCTGACGTGGAGACATGCATCAATGAGATACGGGAGCCTTGACTATTGCATGTAATACCTGTATCACAATAAACATATTCTGCAGTTGTTGCATTGTCCATCGCTTCCATTAGAAATGGGTATGAAGAAGCAGGCTCTGAAAATGAGTGCGGTGGACATTGTGAGATGAGGGTCTGAGGAAATATAGATTGGTGTTTGTGCAAGTACAGAATGTGGTCCACAGCAAAGGTGTGTGTGTGGGTGCGTGCGAGCGTTCGCGTGTGTATGTTGTGGTGTGTTTGTGTATGTGTGCGTGTTACGGTGTTTATGTGTGTTATGGTGTGTGTTGCGTGCATGTGCCATGTGTGTGTGTGAGTGCATGTGTGTGTGTTATGATGCGTGTGTGTTATGGTGTGTTCACGTGTGCGTGTCTGTATTATTGTGTGTGTCTGTGTTTTGGTTATGGTGTATGTTTGAGAGAGAGAGAGAGAGAGAGAGAGAGAGAGAGAGAGAGAGAGAGTGTCTCCTAATAGATGAATGTGCAAAGCACGCCATGGAAGTGAGTGTTTCAGACATCTAACTTTAAGCACATAGAAAGTTAAAGTTCACAAGACGATCAGAAGCTGGAATCTTGGGAACGTTTTCTAATTTAGCAAAGGATATTAATATATTGAAGCAGAAAAGGAAGATAGAATTTGAAAAGAAATCTATGAGAAAGACAAACACTCAGGTCTTCTGTAGTTTGGAATGAATCGATTGAAAGATACAGAAAGGAAATAGCCTTTGGCCCACTGAGTCCACGCCAACCATCGATCACACTAGTTCTAACTACTCCAACCTCATCTATTGTATCAGCTGCTCCAGATATCAACTTATTTACATCGGCGAAACCAAACGCAGGCTCGGCGATCGCTTCGCTCAACACCTACGCTCAGTCCGCATTAACCAATCTGATCTCCCGGTGGCTGAGCACTTCAACTCCCCCTCCCATTCCCAGTCTGACCTTTCTGTCATGGGCCTCCTCCAGTGCCATAGTGAGTCCCACCGGAAATTGGAGGAACAGCACCTCATATTTCGCCTGGGCAGCTTGCAGCCCAGCGGTATGAACATCGACTTCTCCAACTTTAGATAGTTCCTCTGTCCCTCTCTTCCCCTCCCCTTCCCAGATCTCCCTCTGCCTTCCTGTCTCCACCTATATCCTTCCTTTGCCCCGCCCCCCTGACATCAGTCTGAAGAAGGGTCTCGACCCGAAACGTCACCCATTCCTTCTCTCCTGAGATGCTGCCTGACCTGCTGAGTTACTCCAGCATTTTGTGAATAAACACCTTCGATTTGTACCAGCATCTGCAGTTATTTTCTTACACTAGTTCTATATCATCCCACTTTCTGATGCAGGCTAAATACATTATAGGCAATTTACAGAGGCCAATTAACCTGCAAACCTGCCATATTTGGGATGTGGGAGAAACCAGAGCATCCAGAGGAAACCTATGTGGTCAAAGAGAGAACATGCAAATTTCGCAAAAGCAGCACCCGAGGTCAGGATTGAATCAAGGTGTCTGGTGCTGTTAGACAGCAGCTCTACTAGCTGCACCACTGGAACACCCTTGTTTGATGATCATTTGAAGGAATGGACAGGGAAAAGCAGCTTTTTACTGGCAAGAAAGTACAAGGAGAGGATCTCTCTCAGGGCAAAATGCGATTCTCATCTGCCCAAATGCAATCCACCCATTGGTTCTTGCAGATTGGATGGTAACGCATGTTTGGTTGAGAGATACAGCGCGGAAACAGGCCCTTCGGCCCACCGGGTCCGCGCCGACCAGCGAACCCTGCATATTAACACTATCCCACACACACTAGGGACAATTTTTACATTTACCAAGCGAATTAACCTACATACTTTGGAGTGTGGGAGGAAACCGAAGATCTCGGAGAAAACCCATGCAGGTCACGGGGAGAACGTACAAACTCCGTACAGACAGCGCCCGTAGTCTTGAGTAAGAAGGGAGAACTAACTGACACCAGCATTTGGGAAAGTGTGGGAATGCAACATAAAGAATGTGATATCAAGGAAATTAGCAAATAATGTAACTAAGCAGAACCAATGCAAATTTATAAAAGTCAAATTCTGTGTAACACATCTATTGGAATTCTGTAAAGTGCTACATCGCGTACAATGGACGAGGGGAGAGCCACTCGATGTGGCAGATTTAGATTTTTGGACAAATAAATTCCCATTAAGTTCTCCAAATTCTCCTGACTAACTCTAACCTCTCCCCTCTTGAACGTGCAGCCCTCCACTCACTCTGCAACAACCCTGACTTAGTCATCAAACCCGCTGACAAGAGAAGTGCTGTGGTAGTCTGGCGTGCTGACCTCTACCGGACCGAGGCCAGACGGTTGGGCCATCTATATAAAAAGATAAAAATAGTTATATTTGGGCAATATAAGGCCCCATCCTCTTCCATTATAGATGAGGCTCTCACTAGGGTCTCTTCTACATCCCACAGCTTCGCTCTTGCTCCCCCTTCCCCCATTCATAACAAGGACAGAATCCCCCTCGTTCTCACCTTCCACCCCACCACCCAGCGTATCCAACAAATCACCCGCAAACATTTCCGTCACCTACAACGGGACCCCACCACTGGCCACATCTTCTCATCCCCTCCCCTTTCTGCATTCCACAGAGACCGCTCCCACCGTAACTCCCTGGTCCACTCATCCCTTCCTACCCAAACCACCCCATCTCCAGGCACTTTCCCCTGCAACCGCAGGAGATGCAACACCTGTCCCTTTACCTCCCCCCTCAACTCCACCCAAGGACCCAAACAGTCTTTCCAGGTGAGACAGAGGTTCACCTGCTCCTCCTCCAACCACATCTATTGTATCCACTGCTCCAGATGTCAACTTATTTACATCGGCGAAACCAAACGCAGGCTTGGCGATCGCTTCGCTCAGCACCTTCGCTCTGTCCGCCTTAACCAACCTGATCTCCCGGTGGCTGAGCACTTCAACTCCCCCTCCCACTCCCAGTCTGACCTTTCTGTCATGGGCCTGCGCCAGTGCCATAGTGAGGCCCACCGGAAATTGGAGGAACAGCACCTCATATTTCGCTTGGGCAGCTTGCAGCCCAGTAGTATGAACATCGACTTCTCCAACTTTAGATAGTTCCTCTGTCCCTCTCTTCCCCTCCCCCTTCTCAGGTCTCCCATTGACGTCCTGTCTCCACCTATATCCTTCCTTTGTCCCGCCCCCCCTGACATCAGCCTGAAGAAGGGTCTCGACCCGAAACGTCACCCATTCCTTCTCTCCTGAGATGCTGCCTGACCTGCTGAGTTACTCCAGCATTTTGTGAATAAATATTTTCCCATTAAGTTTGTTTAGTTTAGTTTAGTTTAGTTTAGAGATATAGCATGGAAAAGACCCTTCAGGCCATTGAGTCCACACTGATCACCGATTACCAATACACTGGTTCTATGTCTGACCCAGGAGGGGTAATTTACAGAAACCGATTAACCAACAAAATTGCACGTCTTCAGAATTTGGGAGGAAACCGGAGCACCCGGAGAAACCCACGCGGTCATAGGGAGAACGTGCAAATTGCGCAGGCATCATCCCCAGTCAGGATGGATCCTGGGTCTGTGACGCTGTGAGGCAGCAGTACTACCACTGCACCATTGTGTTGCTCAATTGGGAATAAGGTTAGAGCGCAAGAAACTGGGGATAATACACCAGTGCGTTGAGAGATGGTTTTTAGATAGAAAACAAAGAGTAGGAATTAATGTGCCTTTGTCCGGTTGTCGGGGTGTCCCTCCTGGAGTCCTGGGCAGACCAGTGATCGAGCCCAAACCTTCACAACTCATGTCAGTAACTTGGCTTACAGGATCAGATTAACCACTTCCAAACGTCCTGACCACACAAAACAGTGGGGAGCAATCAGGATGCAAAATTTAGCATGGACAATAGACAATAGGTGCAGGAGGAGGCCATTCAGCCCTTCGAGCCAGCACCGCCATTCAATGTGATCATGGCTGATCATTCTCAATCAGTACCCCATTCCTGCCTTCTCCCCATATCCCCTGACTCCGCTATCCTTAAGAGCTCTATCTAGCTCTCTCTTGAATGCATTCAGAGAATTGGCCTCCACTGCCTTCTGAGGCAGAGAATTCCACAGATTCACAATTCTCTGACTGAAAAAGTTTTTCCTCATCTCAGTTCTAAAAGGCCTACCCCTTATTCTTAAACTGTGGCCCCTTGTTCTGGACTCCCCCAACATTGGGAACATGTTTCCTGCCTCTAACGTGTCCAACCCCTTAATAATCTTATACGTTTCGATAAGATCTCGTCTCATCCTTCTAAATTCCAGTGTATACAAGGCTAGTCGCTCCAGTCTTTCAACATATGACAGTCCCGCCATTCCGGGAATTAACCGATTAAACATACGCTGCACACCCTATGTAAAATTATGAGAGGCATGGATAGATTAGACGGTCAGAACCTTTGTTTTTGGCCCATATATCCCTCTAAAAACTCATCGACAGACCTCACGGCAACAGACCTAGGAACGGAATCGACTATGAATCAGACAACCAGCACAGCAACTGACAGAACAGCAGCGCCAGCAGGACACAGGCTACAAAGCTGCATCTGTGGCTGGAAAAAGATAACATCAGAGAATAGGGCAGCACGGTGGCACAGCGGTAGAGTTGCTGCCTTACAGCGAATGCAGCGCCGGAGACTCAGGTTCGATCCTGACTATGGGCGCCGTCTGTACGGAGTTTGTACGTTCTTCCCATGACCTGCGTGGGCTTTCTCCAAGGTCTTCGGTTTCCTCCCACACTCCAAAGACGTTCAGGTTTGTAGGTTAATTAGCTGGGCAAATGTAACAATTGTCCCTAGTGAGTGTAGGATAGTGTTAGTGTGCGGGGATCCCTGGGCGGCGAGGTCCCGTTGGGCCGAAGGGCCTGTTTCTGCGCTGTATCTCTAAATCTAAAAAATCTAAAATCTAAATCTAGAAGGGTCTCAAGGTCCACCAGGGCAGAAAAAAAAGTGCATGACAGAACTTGGTGAGGGGCCTTGCATTGACCATTACTCTCTAAGAGGTAGGTCAAATCAGCTGAGTGAAGCCCAGTGGCAGGATAATCACCACAGCCCACATGGTATCCTTTACGATCCATGTACCTGTCCAAATGACTTTTAAATCCTTACCTAAAAGGAGCCAATAATCAAATTCATCTTATCGTGACATGACCTCCCACCTATTTTCAGCAAAGTTGGATACCTTACACACTGAGCCTTTCTCCAGGTCGTTAATGTAAATTGTAAATAATAGAGGGCCAGAAACTAATCCCAGGGCACTCCATCAGTTCCACCCACTTAAATGATTCACCTTTTCTGACTCTGCCCTCAATGTGATAAACAATCCTTAATCCATGCCAATGCACTTCCCCTAATATGTTAGGCACAGTACAACCTGTGCCCCAGACTTTTACATGGAGCCTAGTCAAATGTCTTCTGAAAATCTAAATATACGACATCTACTGGTTGTCCATTATGAACACTCCTTGATACATCCTCAAAGAACTCCAGCACATTTGTCATACGGGGTCTACCTTCCCTGAAAACAGATGGGTTTGGTTTGATTACACAAAACCTCTAATTGACAAGCTATTTCTACCTTCCTTCCCGAGAACAAAGAGGGACCCGTCATGGGGGTGGGGTGGAGGGGGGAGGGGGGGAGGGGGGGAGGGGGGGAGGGGGCGCCAAGAAAGAAGAGGACCCATTGGGGCCACATTGAACACTTCATAGCTACTTCATAATAACTTTTTTGGCGCCCAAAACGAGTCGACTCTTTGCATACTTAAGTAAAGTATTTAAAACAAAGGATTTCACTGGGACATGTCACATGTGATAATAAAGTACCATTCATTCATTATATCCAGCATCTTGCCCACAAGAGATATTAAGCTCACAGGCATCACAAAATGCTGGAGTAACTCAGCAGGTCAGGCAGCATCCAGGAGAGAGGGAATGGGTGACGTTTCGGGTCGAGACCCGAAAAGTCACCCATTCATAGAAACATAGAAACATAGAAAATAGGTGCAGGAGTAGGCCATTCGGCCCTTCGAGCCAGCACCGCCATTCAATATGATCATGGCTGATCATCCAACTCAGTAGCCTGTACCTGCCTTCTCTCCATACCCCCTGATCCCTTTAGCAAAAAGGGCCACATCTAACTCCCTCTTAAATATAGCCAATGAACTGGCCTCAACTACCTTCTGTGGCAGAGAATTCCACAGACTCACCACTCTCTGTGTGAAGAAATGTTTTCTCATCTCGGTCCTAAAAGACTTCCCCCTTATCCTTAAGCTGTGACCCCTGGTTCTGGACTCCCCCAACATCGGGAACGATCTTCTCGCATCTAGTCTCTCCAACCCATTCAGAATTTTATATGTTTCTATAAGATCCCCCCTCAGTCTTCTAAATTCCAGCGAGTACAAGCCCAGTCTATCCAGTCTTTCCTCATATGCAAGTCCCGCCATCCCAGGGATTAATCTGGTGAACCTTCTCTGTACTCCCTCTAAGGCAAGAACGTCTTTCCTCAGGTTAGGAGACCAAAACTGCACACAATACTCCAGGTGCGGTCTCACCAAGGCCCTGTACAACTGCAGCAGAACCTCCCTGCTCCTAAACTCAAATCCTCTTGCTATGAATGCCAACATACCATTCGCTTTCTTCACTGCCTGCTGCACCTGCATGCTTGCTTTCAATGACTGGTGCACCATGACACCCAGGTCACGTTGCATCTCCCCTTCTCCCAATCGGTCACCATTCAGGTAATACTCTGCTTTCCTGTTCTTGCCGCCAAAGTGGATAACCTCACATTTATCCACATTATATTGCATCTGCCATGCATTTGCCCACTCGCCTAATCTATCCAAGTCACTCTGCAGCCTCCTAGCATCCTCCTCGCAGCTAACACTGCCACCCAGCTTCGTGTCATCCGCAAACTTAGAGATGTTGCATTCAATTCCCTCGTCCAAATCATTAATATACACTGTAAATAACTGGGGTCCCAGCACTGAGCCTTGCGGTACCCCACTAGTCACTGCCTGCCATTCCGAAAAGGACCCGCTTATTCCTACTCTTTGCTTCCTGTCTGCCAACCAATTTTTGATCCACCTCAAAACTGAACCCTCAATACCGTGTGCTTTAAGTTTGTACACCAATCTCCTATGTGGGGCCTTCTGAAAGTCCAGATATAACACATCGACTAGTTCTCCCTTATCCACTCTACTAGTTACATCCTCGAAAAATTCTATAAGATTCGTCAGACATGATTTGCCTTTGGTAAATCCATGCTGACTTTGACCGATGATTTCACCACTTTCCAAATGTGATGCTATCACATCTTTAATAACTGACTCTAGCATTTTCCCCACTACCGATGTTAGGCTAACTGGTCTATAATTCCCTGTTTTCTCTCTCCCTCCCTTTTTTAAAAGTGGGATTACATTAGCTACCCTCCAGTCCTCAGGAACTACTCCAGAATCTAAAGAGTTTTGAAAAATTATCACTAATGCATCCACTATTTCTGAGGCTACTTCCTTAAGCACTCTGGAATGCAGCCTATCTGGCCCTGGGGATTTATCTGCCTTTAATCCATTTAATTTACCTAACACCACTTCCCGACTAACCTGGATTTCCCTCAGTTCCTCCATCTCATTAGACCACCGGTCCCCCGCTATTTCCGGCAGACGGTTTATGTCTTCCTTAGTGAAGACAGAACCAAAGTATTTGTTCAATTGGTCTGCCATCTCCTTGTTCCCTATGATCAATTCACCTGTTTCCGACTGCAAGGGACCTACATTTGCCTTAACTAATCTTTTTCTCTTGACATATCTATAAAAGCTTTTGCAGTCTGTTTTTATGTTCCTTGCCAGTTTTCCCTCATAATCTATTTTCCCTTTCCTAATTAAGCCCTTTGTCCTCCTCTGCTGGACTCTGAATTTCTCACAGTCCTCTGGTATGCTACTTTTTCTGGCTAATCTGTATGCTTCATCTTTTGTTTTAATACTATCCTTGATTTCCCTTGTTAGCCACGGATGCACTACCTTTCCTGGTTTGTTCTTTTGCCAAACTGGGATGAACACTTGTTGTAGTTCATCCATGCGACCTTTAAATGCCTTCCATTGCATGTCCACCGTCAACCCTTTCAGCATCAATCGCCAGTCTATCTTGGACAATTCACGCCTCATACCCTCAAAGTTACCTTTCTTTAAGTTCAGAACACTTGTTTCTGTATCGACTTTGTCACTCTCCATCCTAATGAAGAACTCTACCATATTATGATCACTCTTGCCCAAGGGGCCTCGCACAACAAGACTGCTAACTAACCCTTCCTCATTACTCAACACCCAGTCTAGAATGGCCTGTTCTCTCCTAGATGCTGCCTGACCTGCTGAGTTACTCCAGCATTTTGTGATACCTTCGATTTGTACCAGCATCTGGAGTTATTTTCCTACATTTTAAGCTCACAGGCCTACAGTTCTCCAATGTTAGACTTCCTCCCTCCTTGAGCAACCACGTTATATATAATTTTTCCAGTGCCCTGATATCTCACTGGAATTCAGAGAGTGCGGAATAACTTCAACTAGTGGGTCCAGTGTCTGAACAGCCATTTCCTTTTAAACCCCATGGTAGAGGCCATCGGGTTTAGTATGGCGTTTATTTCTAATATATTGTCCATTGCGATAATAACTGTCACCAGTTCATCAATAGTCTGGCTGTCTCCCTGTCTATGCCTCTCATAACTTTACATTCTTTTATCAGTCTCCCCTCAGTCCCTGACTCTCCAAAGGAAACATTACAAGTTTGCCCAACCTCTCCTTATAGCTAGTAACCTCTAATTGAGATTAATTTCCATTTTTCAATGATTCAATGATTCAATAATACTCCTCTTCTTTGGAAGAATTTTCATTCTTCTGCACCCAACAGAGTGCAGGATAATTATTCTCTCATCGCCCCTCATCTGGCATACATGCCATCCCAAGAATCTATCTGGAGAACTTTAGGTGCTCTCTCCCTTTCACAAGAACTTTGTTCTTCGAGAAGGTAGAACAGACCTTTAAAGTCTGGTCTACCCCAATAGCTGCTGACGACATTCTACCGCTGCACCATCGAGAGCATCCTAACACATGGCATCCCTGTGTGGTACCTCAGCTGCACGGAGGCAGAGAGGAAAGCTCTTCAGCGGGTAGTCCATAGAGCTCAGAGGACCTTCGGAACACAGATACCAGCCTTGGAGGGCATCTACAACACACGATGCCTCAGAAAAGCCACCAGCATCCACAAAGACTCTTCACACCCCTGCAACAGTCTGTTCGAACTTCTACCATCGGGCAGACGATCCAAGGCCTTCTACGCCCGCACCTCCAGACTCAGGAACAGCTTCATCCCCAGGGCCATAGCTGCTATGAACCGGTCCTGCTGAGCCGGATGGTCACATCGCACAGTGATCCGGCACAGATCTACTTGCACTTTATTCTGTTTTAAAACTGTTACAATTTGTTTCGTTGGGTTGTTGTTTAAATTAATACTGACTAGCTAATTAAATTATTGCATCGTATGGGAGGCGCATTCCCAATCTCGTTGTACCCCTGTACAACGACAAGAAAGATATATTGTCTGAAGAAGGGTCTCGACCCGAAACGTCACCCATTCCTTCTCTCCCGAGATGCTGCCTGACCTGCTGAGTTACTCCAGCATTTTGTGAATAAATCGATTTGTACCAGCATCTGCAGTTATTTTCTTATTCTTAAGATATATTGTATTGTATATTCCAGGTGCTGTGTCCCTAAAGCTCTATACAACTGAAGCAAGGAATCCCTAATATTTTACTCTTGCCTTTGCCATTTAGACCAATTGCCCCTTCAAAAACATTTCCCAAGCAATGACCTCTGCTGTCCGGAAAGGCAGAACTTGTAGCGAGTAGCCAGGAATCCTTCCTCCCCCAGAGGTCACTCAACTTCCCGACATCAGAATGTATTGGCCTTCAATCATCGCTGTGTCAGTATAATCAGAAGAGTCGACAGAAATAGCAGAGTATCTTCACCACAGTGATATCAGCTCACCACTTCCTCGAGTGAATAATAAATGCAGGGCTTTGTCAGCAGTGCCCGTGTCCCGAGTGTGAGGGGAAACCCTGGAAAAAGACAGCTTATAATCAGGCTTTATCTACTGTGCTGCTGCCAGATAGCATCATTTAACGGTCATTGTACTGAGATGGTCAAAGTTCCATCCATGCACTAAACCATCAATTGCTAACGGAATCAAGGGATATGGGGAATAAACAGGAACAGGGTATTGATTCTGGATAGAGACACAAAAAGCTGGAGTAACTCAACAGGACAGGCAACATCTCTGGAGAGAAGGAATGGGTGACATTTCGGGTCGAGACCCTTCTTCAGAAAATAATTTCTCCAGAGATGCTGCTTGGTCTCGATGAGTTACTCCAGCTTTTTGTGTCCATCTTCGGTTTAAACCAGCATCTGTAGTTCTTTCTTACTGATTCTGGATGATCAGCCATGATCATACTGAATCGCGGTGCTGGCTCGAAGGATAAAATGGCCTACTCCTGCACTTATTTTCTATGTTTCTATATTTCTTTGTCAGCCCGTCAAAGTAGCAGCAGATAAACATTGGTCAAATCATGTGTAGGTAGGAAGTGTAGATGCTAGTTTATACTGAAAATAGACACAAAGTGCTGGAGTAACTTAGCGGGTCAGGCAGCATCTCTGGAGAAAAAGAACAGGTAACGTTTTGGGTTGGAACCCTTCTTCAGACTGAAAGTAGAGGGGATGGGATGGGGGGGGGGGGATGAGGAATAAACTGGAGGCGAGAAATGACCAGAATAAATCAGAGCCACCAACAGATGTCCTCAGGAGGGGTGAAGGCCATACCTGCCCATTGCTGGCTCGGGAATGTGTGATAACAAGAGGGATACAAGGTTGTGAGCAGTAGACCTGGTTGGACCACTCATGGTAAATTAAATAAGAGACACAACAAACTGCAAATGCTGGTTTACAAAAAACACACAAACTGTATATAAAGGTACGAGCGACATAAATCGCGTAGGCAGTCAGAACCTTTTCCCATGGTGGAAATGTCCAACTCAAGAGTGCACAGCTGTAAGGCGAGAGGAGCAAAGTTTAATGAAGATGTGCGGGACTTTCTTTTTACAGAGATTGATGGAGACTTGAATGCATTGCCAGGGGTGGTATCACCCATTGTCTATTGTCCATTGTCTACTGTGGAGTTGGAGGCAGATATGATCATGGTACATAAGAGGCTTTTCGATGGGCACATGGAAGTGCAGGTAATAGAGGGATATGGATCATGTACAGGCAGATGAGATCAGTATAACTAGGCATCATTTTCAACATAAACGTTGTGGGCCAAAGTTCCTGAGCTGTTTTATTTTCTATGTATCACGGAGTCATAGTGTCATGCAGCCCTGAAACAGGCCCTCTGTCCTAATCCACCCATGCCAACCAAGGTAACGCTTCTACACTAATCCCACTTGTCTGTGTTTGCCCCATATCCCTCTAAATCTTTTTGTAGATGGGCTATTGCATGCTAGCCAATCGTAGTGCTTGTTAGTAGTAGTCCCGCCTCGTATGTGCTTTATAATATTAAGAACTCGCCTACGTCAGGCGGTAGATGTAGCAGCTCGGAGCTGTAATGTACTGCAGGTCCTATGATGTAAGTGCTTCAATAAAATGATGCGTTGTATCTTAGCGTATACTTAAGCACTTTATTACATGGTGTCAGAAGTGGGATCTGGTCGGAGACCGCTGCTGGTGAAAACATGTCCGACGTAAGTGACCTCAGGAAGGCGAAACCTGCACTTTAGTGGATTCAGTTTGAGATTAATGTCCCTGGCGCGGTCGAGTACTCTCTTCAGATTAGCATCGTGTTCAGCCAGGCCGCGACCGTAGACAAGAATATCATCAACGATGATGGCACACGGGTACTCTCCAAACAACTGTTCCATAGTACGTTGGAAAACTTCGCCGGCGGAGTTGATGCTGAAGGGCAACCTCAGAAATTTGAAGCGGCCAAAGGGTGTGGCAAAAGTAGTGAGGTTGGATGAGTCCGGGTCAAGTGGAATCTTCCAAAATGAGCTTTTGGCATCCAGGACGCAAAACACTGCTGCGTTACCAATCTGTGCAGCGACATCTTCTGTGGTTCACATAGCATAGTGAGGGCGCTTGATAGCAGTATTAAGATCTCTGGGATTGATGCAGAAACAGTCAACAGGTCCTATGATGTAAATGCTTCAATAAAATGATACGTTGTATCTTAGCGTGTACTTAAGCACTTTATTACACTTTTCAATTCATGTACCTGCCCAAATCTCTTTAGCACCCCCTCCCAATATGTTCTCCAGGATGCTGCCTGACCCATTGGCTTACTTCAGCACTTTGCGTCTTTTTATTACTCAGTAAGTAACATTCAGCAGTAAGTCTTGTTGTGCTGCTTGTGGGTCTGACTTAGTGTGAGGGCGTGCCACCTCCCTTCCGTGACGTCTTCCTGAGGGAAAACTTTACCCCGAACGAAGAACACAATCTTGCAGAGTGCAACACTGTAAATATGTGCATACGTCTATCAGTTCAGCAAGGACAGATTGTATACTTGGAGATAAGGCATATTCTGCAACATGTCATGGTTACAACTGAATGAGGTGGCAAAGTTCAGCCTGACATACTCTCTCATGAATTCATGGGCCATTTGTATCAAAATCCATGCCCTGTTACTTCTGTGGAGTCATTTTAGCTGATCAGCCCAACAATTAATTCAGTTATAATGCAAGAAACATACCCCTTGGTCAACTATTCCGATAATCACTCATCTGACACTCATCTCATTTTATTCTCCACACATTCCCATTTACTCCACACAGATTCTACCGCTCAACACCTACCAGGGGTAAATTACAGTGACCAATTAACCCACCATCCTGCATATCATTGGGATGTGGCATGAAACCGGAGCAATTGGGGAAATTTCTCTCGTCTTATCGGACAATCTTTTGTCTCATAATTTCATAAATTAGAAGTTCACATTCATAAGTTATAGGATTAGAATTACGCCATTTTGCCCATCAGGTCTACTCCGCCAACCAATTATTTTCACCCCTCCTTCACCACTCCTTTTCACGTCCAGCCTTTGTCACTTATTTCACCCATCTGCCATTCATACCCCTCTTTACCTGTATCCACCTATCACTTGCCAGGCTTTGCCCCACCTCTACCACTCTTTATCAGCTTTCTTCCTCCCCTCCACTCCCCACTGCGATCAGTCTGAAGAAGAGTCCCGACCCAAAACGTTACCTATCCATTCCCTCCTCGGATGCTGAGTCCCTCCAGCAATTTGTGTTTTGCTCGCCATTTTCTAGGGATGCCCACCTTTAAACTCAAATGGTCTTACTCGGCAACCTGCCCACCAGCCTAAACATTTACTCCCTCCACCATCAGTGCAAAGTGAATGCAGCGTATAACATCTATCGTCAAGCAACTCAGCAGGTCAGGGAGCATCTCTGGAGAACATGGGTAGGTGATGTTTTGACCCGAAATGTCACCTATCCATGTTCTCCAGAGATGTCGCCTTGCCGCTGAGTTACTCCAGCACGCGGTGTCCTTTTGTGTATTAACCAGCATTCTGCAGTTGTTCGTTTCTCCATCATTTGGGATGTCCTGGATCGGGAATGTTCATCGTCTTCATCAGCAGGTCAACATCTTGGAATTGCCTCCTGAGAAGATCCTCACTAGGTGGACTTCAACGGTGAACATGCTCAGGCTCACCTTACCGAGGGCAGTTTGGAGAAGGGAAAAAAATGTCAGCAATGTTTGGCCCGCATGCACCCGAAGCATGAATTTGAAGAAGGCTGCAATGTTACTGGTGCTGGTTGGAGAGGGGATAATGATACATCTCTGGTTGATGTTATGTGAGCAGGGGAAAGGATTTCATAGAAGGGGCTTCAGGGAGTCCATGCTCAGATGAAATTCTATTTGGCCGAATTACCAGAACCTGGTACAGAGACAGTGAAAGGATGGTGTGGAACAATGTGATGATCATCAGATCCCCAGAGCTCCAGGAACTCTGTGTACAGCACAAAAGTGTAACTGCAAGGACGTTCCCAGTTCCAGCAAATAATTATTGTAATTAAACGGAGGACACAGTTGTAACATACGGTCTAATAGATAGCGTTATAAAGTTACAAAATATCTCCTGACCAGAGCTCTGAGAAGCTCTATAGCTGGTATAAATTAGCTATAAAATATAAGGACAGAATCCCCCTCGTTCTCACCTTCCACCCCACCAGCCAGCGTATCCAACAAATCACCCGCCAACATTTCCGTCACCTATAACGGGACCCCACCACTGGCCACATCTTCCCATCCCCTCCCCTTTCTGCATTCCACAGAGACTGCTCCCTCCGTAACTCCCTGGTCCACTCGTCCCTTCCTACCCAAACCACCCCATCCCCGGGCACTTTCCCCTGCAACCGCAGGAGATGCAACGCCTGTCCCTTTCCCTCCCCCCTCAACTCCATCCAAAGACCCAAACAGTCTTTCAAGGTTAGACAGAGGTTCAACTGCACCTCCTTCAACCTCATCTATTGCATCCGCTGCTCTAGATGTCAACTTCTTTACATCGGCGAAACCAAACACAGGCTCGGCGATCGTTTCGCTCAACACCTTCGCTCAGTCTGCCTTAACCAACCTGATCTCCCGGTGGCTGAGCACTTCAACTCCCCCTCCCACTCCCAGTCTGACCTTTCTGTCATGGGCCTCCTCCAGTGCCATAGTGAGGCCCACTGGAAATTGGAGGAACAGCACCTCATATTTCGCCTGGGCAGCTTGCAGCCCAATGGTATGAACATCGACTTCTCCAACTTTAGATAGTTCCTCTGTCCCTCTCTTCCCCTCCCCTCACTCATCCATGCTGTCCCATTTGCCAGCATTTGGCCCATTTCCCTCAAAAGATTTGTCTGAAGAAGGATCTCGACCCGAAGCGTCACCTATTCCTTTTCTCCAAAGGTGCTGCCTGACCCGCTGAGTTACTCCGGCATATTCTGTCTATCTTCCCTCAAAACATTCCTGTCCAAATGCTCGTAACAGTTGTTAAATGTATTTTAAATATTGTCATGTTTACCAAAATGCGGAGAAAAACTGTATTTGGTGTTATTCAGATTTTGGTTTTGGTGTTATCCAGACAAATCATATCAGACATGTGTACATCAGGTAGTGCAAAAGGGAAAATAACCAAGAGTGCAGCATATAGTGGTACATCTGCAAATGTTATGAAACTCAAGGGCTACATTGAGGTAGGTTGGAGGATTGGGAAGTTCATCCCCAGGTTATGAATGGTCTGTTCAAGAGTCGGATAAAAGCAGAGAAAAAGCTATTCTTGATGCTGCCGATATGTGTTTTCAAATTTTCAAGCCAATTTTTCCTCAAACCCAGAAATTGCTCCAATGTCATGGCTGTTGTCTCTTGTTGAGGAGGATGATGGCAAAGCTAACATCGCTGCTGGAAAACGACTCCCGCCCCATGCAGGACACTGTCACTGCACTGAGTAGCTCCTTCAGTGACAGACTCCTCCACCCCAAGTGCGTGAAGGAGAGATATAGGAGGTCCTTCCTTCCCGCTGCTGTGAGACTGCACAACCAGCACTGCTCCCAGCAGACGAGTCAACAATAAGAGCTAAGAACACACAGAAAACTGATGACAATTTATGTATCTTTCATTTATAATGAATGATCTCTTGCTCTCTTGCTATCCACTTTGCTGCTGTAACACTGTAAATTTCCCCGGTGTGGGACGAATAAAGGAATATATTATTGCTCTGCATTCTACACTCGGCAGGGGTAATTTACAGACCAACTAACCTGCCAACCTGCATATCATCGGGATGTGGGATGAAACCGGAGCATTTGGGGGAAATTTTGCTCCTCTTATCAGACAGTCTTTTGTCCCATAAATTCATGTTAGAAGTTCACGTTCATTAATTGTAGGAGTAGAATTAAGCCATTTGGCCCATCAGGTCTACTCTGCCATTCAATAGACAATAGACAATAGACAATAGGTGCAGGAGGAGGCCATTCGGCCCTTTGAGCCAGCACCGCCATTCAATGTGATCATGGCTGATCATTCTCAATCAGTACCCCATTCCTGCCTTCTCCCCATACCCCCTAACTCTGCTATCCTTAAGAGCTCTATCTAGCTCCCCCAACATTCATTCATTTTCATTTTGATTCTTCCACATGATTTGAGGGCATAGTATTCTGCTGCTTTCAGTGCCCTAAATCGTGCAGTGTAGGACACAGCTTCATGGTGTTTCAGAGCCTTGGATCTCAACTGAGGGAGAACACATGATATCATCAATGGCCCATTGATTTGGAAAATTCCCACAGTTTCCATGACTAAGAAGGTGCATAACAGCCTGGTATTAATTGCAAGTGACAATATCCATCTCATCCTGGAGCACCTGGTGAAAAATGGCCCACTGCAACTTTCAACTCAGATGGTTCAGGAGCTGACAAAAAACTCTGAGGTTGTTGTTACAGTAAAAGCGATTGGACCTCTGTGTAACGTCGCATCTGAAAGACAGCTCCTGCAGCAGTGCAGCACCTCCTCAGACCTGCACAGGAGCACCAGGCTAGATGTCGTGCTCAAGCCACTGGGATTGGGAGTCATTGGAGTGGAGTGGAGTGGAGTTGGGGTGGGCAGCACAATGGCACAACTGGTGGAGCCGCTGCCTTACAGCTCCAGAGACCCGGCTTCAACCCTGACCTTGGGCGCTGTCTGTATGGAGCTTGACGATAGACAATAGACAACAGGTGCAGGAGGAGGCCATTCAGCCCTTCGAGCCAGCACCGCCATTCAATATGATCATGGCTGATCATTCACAATCAGTACCCCGTTCCTGCCCTCTCCTCATACCCTCTGACTCTGCTATCCTTAAGAGCTCTACCTAGCTCTCTCTTGAAAGCTTCCAGAGAATCGGCCTCCACTGCCTTCTGAGGCAGAGAATTCCACAGATTTACAACTATCTGACTGAAAAAGTTTTCCCTAGCTTTCCCTCTCCCTCTCCCTCTCCCTCTCCCCCTCCCCCTCCCTCTCTCCCTTTCCATCTCCCTCTGTCTCCCACCCCCTCTCTTCCCTCTCCTCCCTTTCCCTTACCCTCTCTCACCCTCTCCCTTTCCCCCTCCCACTCATTCTTCTCCTCCCCACCCCTTCCCTCTCCCCCCTCCCTCTCTCTCCCTTTCCCTCTTCATCTCCCTCCCCCCCCTCTCTCCTTCTCCCACCCCTCTCCCCATCTCTCTCCCTCTCTTCCCTCTCATCCCTCTCCCTTCCCTCACCCTCTTCCTCCCCTTCCTCTCTCTCTCTCTCTCCCTCTCTTCCCTCCTCTCCCTCACTCCCCTCCCTCTTTTTCTGCCCTCTCTCACTCCCTCCCTCTTTCTCCCCCTCTCCCTCTCCCCTTCACAATCATTACTTTCCCACCTTATCTACCCATTCATCCCACCTCCCCACTGAGATGTCAGTGGTGCTGTGACAACTCATTCTAGACCATTGTGCTGAAGAATCAGAAGATCTAAGCAGTCAAGTCCTACACCAGAGACTTGGGAATGGAAATATGCTCTCGGTTGCGATCAGATTTCAGGAGCAGAGTGCAGTGGGCAGGCACTGTTATTCTGTTCATTCAACCAAAGCAACAGGGGTGAAATTCCACTCCCTTTGTCCAAAAATCAAGGCTAATCCTTCAATGTTGCCTATAAATACTTCTCAATAGGACGCTAATTCGAAACCCTGTTGCTTTCTCAAGTGGTTATGTTAGATCCCAAAACCAATGGTTCTCAGGAGATTTCCACAGGGCATCCTTGAACGTTGCAAAGTTATTAATTCTACTGTGTGTGGTTGTACACTGTGTCTCTCAGTGCAGTAGTTGTCTACATTATAACAGTGGTCGCACTTCAGAAGCACTTCATTGGCTGTTTAACGCCTCGGGATTGTGCTGAGGATGATATAAATGCAACTCTATCTTTTCCAATGACTGGAGAGGGCTTGACAGCATCATCTGCCTCGACAGTAGACAACGGTCGACAGCATCCCTGTCCTTTTCCAAACAAGGTACAAGAAGCTTTCACCGGATGCATGTGGTAACCAGGTAGTTCCAGGTTCTGATCCGGAGGGATTTCCGCATCACTGTGTTGGGCTGACGGAGCATAGCAAAGCTTGGGCTCCTTGTCATCCATACGGACTGGCCCAGACTCCACTCCAGCAAGATCCGCACAGCCGGCAACGACCCGACTGAAGACTCCAGAGCGGCCATTATGGCTCAGGTCAGTCTATGTTCCCGGCTACTTCTTGGTGTGTGCACATTGATGGGTAGACATGGCTGTCTGAGTGGCCCAGTTCATAGAGCAAGAGGCCAGATCAATGGCTTAAAGGATAGAAGATGAGTTTGCAGATGATGTATATAATACATGGCCCCAGCTCAGTTGATCAACATGGGAGCATTAGATCATCACCAAACCAGCCTATTCATGATATAGAGTCATAGTCATACAGCAGGGAAACAGGCCTTTCGGCCCAACTTGCCCGTGCCAACCAACATGCCCCATCTACACTAGTACGAGCTTCCTGCTTTTGGCCCATATCCTACTAAACTTTTTAGACAAGTACTAAATATCTTTTAAATGTTGCAATAGTCCCCACCTCATCTACCTCCTTTGGCAGCTCGTTCCATACACCCACCATTCTTTGTGTGAAAAAGTTTCCCTTCAGGTTCCTATTAAATCCTTCCCCTCTCACCTTAAACCCTTGGAATGTATTTAGATGCAAGTCGAAGGAGTTAAGATGAAAATCAGCCATGAGTGGTAGAACAGACCTGAGGGTCAGAATGGCCTCTACTTGATTTTACCTTTGCTTGTGCGTTCTAAGATGGGTGGGACTCCAGGGCAAAGACCAAGGAAGCTGGGAGCCATCTCAGAGATCTGGCCTGGGCACAAGGGGCCACGTGGCCTTTGTCTGCTTTGGATGCAAGCATTTGCTGATCTGGAGAAGTTAGCGACAAAAAACACTTGCTTATGAGAAAGATAGGCACAAACAGCTGGAGTAACTCAGTGGGACAGGCAGGATCTCTGGAGAGAAGCCTGTCCCGAGATGGTGCCTGTCCCGCTGAGTTACTCTAGCTTTTTGTTCCTATCTTTGGTTTAAACCAGCATCTTGCAGTTCCTTCCTACACACTTGCTTACGAGAGGCCACCTCACCTCAGAGAGCAGATTGAACACAGTCATCTCAGCCTGGAAATCTGCCTTGGATCCCTGGACCAGAGAGAAGGAGAAGCATAGGGTATCTTCTTAGAGTCACGGAGTCATGCAGCTGAGCATTATATTAATCCATATGATCTATCACCCATCTACTCTCGGGCAGCACGGTTGCGTAGTGGTAGAGTTGCTTCCTTCCAGCAATCAGAGACCCGGATTTGATCCTGACCATGTGTGCTGTCTGTACGGAGTTTGTACGTTCTCCCTGTGACCTGCGTGGGTTTTCCCCAGCTGCTCCATTTTCCTCCCGCACTCCAAAGACATATAGGTTTATAGGCTAATGGCTTTGGTAAAATTGTAAATTGTCCCTAGTGTGTGTAGGATAGTGTTAGTGTGCAGGGATCACCGGTCAGCGCGGACTCAGTGGGCCAGAGGGCCTGTTTCCACGCTGCAACTCTCAACCAGTGAACTAGAAGCATCTGACTCTTGTCTGAGTCTGTGATGCACTATATTAAGGCAGGTTGCTGACAGTGAATTCATGGGGAGATAGAGAGTGGTGATAGAATGTCTGATTTTGTAATGCTTTAATGCTTATATGTGTTCTTGCAGACAGTCCTTGTGTGCGTCACACTGCTGCTGATGGCATTCGACACGTGCTACAGTGACTGCAAGTTTGTGATGAAGACTGAGAGTGGTAAGGAACTAACCAACATTGAGGGGGGAATCTTATAGAAACTTACAAAATTCTTAAGGGGTTGGACAGGCTAGATGCAGGAAGATTGTTCCCGATGTTGGGGAAGTCCAGAACAAGGGGTCACAGTTTAAGGATAAGGGGGAAGTCTTTTAGGACCGAGATGAGAAAGTTTTTTTTCACACAGAGAGTGGTGAATCTGTGGAATTCTCTGCCACAGAAGGTAGTTGAGGCCAGTTCATTGGCTATATTTAAGAGGGAGTTAGATGTGGCCCTTGTGGCTAAAGGGATCAGGGGGGTATGGAGAGAAGGCAGGTACGGGATACTGAGTTGGATGATCAGCCATGATCATATTGAATGGCGGTGCAGGCTCGAAGGGCCGAATGGCCTACTCCTGCACCTATTTTCTATGTTTCTATGTTTCTACACCTAATCCCCCTCAATATCTTCCCTTCAACCCTGCGCTTCAGGGAGAGGAGTGCAAGTCTTCGATACAATGGACAGAGCAAGAGAGAGAGAGAGAGAGAGAGAGAGAGAGGGAGAGGGGGGGGGGGGGGAGGTGTGAGTGTGAGAAAGAGAGGAGGCAGAGAGAGGGAGTGAGAGAGAGAGAGAGGTAGAGACAGAGACAGTAGATGGAAAGAGACTGGGAGAGAAAGAGCAAAAACATTAAAGGAGGAGAAATAGACAAGACGAGAAATAAGGACAGGATGAAGGAAGAGTGAAACAGAGAGATAGATGGAGAGAATGACAAAGAGAGGGCAGAAGAGAGATAAAGAGAAACAAAAGAAAGAAAAAAAGAAGGAATGAGAAAGAAAGAGCAAGAAAAATAAAGAGAGGAATAGAGAAAAGCAAGGCAAGAGTGGGAAAGGAAAAACTAGGGATAGAGAGAGAGGGAGAAAGAGAGAGAGAGAGAGAGAGAGAGCAAATTTTCACGCTCACTCTACATTCTGTTTTTTTCTCTTTCCCTTTCACCTTCCTTTCTTTCTTGCATTCTGTTTTTCTTTCTTGCTGGATAGGCGACATCGCCAATCTATTCCCTCCATAGATGCTGCCTGACCCATGGTTTTCCTCCAGCACTTTGTGTCTTTTTTTCCGATAGGTTATCAGCAGGGTGCTTCAGTGCCCAGGGTGCAGCGCTTGTAGTACTCACCCTGGACACTAGAGAGCAGCAGCACCTCAGCTGTGGAAGCTCCATGGCGGAGAGGATGTCGAGTGGAGTTGTCTTCATTGGCCAACCTTTCTGGGGGAGAGCAGGGGAGGGGAGGGGAGGGGAGAGCAGGGGAGGGGAGGGGAGAGCAGGGGAGGGGAGGGAGGGCCGTGGGGAGCATCAGAAACCAAGAAAATAATGTAGGAAGGAACTGCAACTGCTGGTTCAAACTGAATAGACATAAAATGCTGGAGTAACTCAGCGGGCCAGGCAGCATCTCTGGGTAGAAGGAATGGGTGACATTTTGGGTCAGACTGAAGAAGGGTCTTGCCCTGAAACGTCACCCATTCCTTCTACCCAGAGATGCTGCCTGGCCCGCTGAGTTACTCCAGCATTTTGTGTCTGAGCAAGAAAATAATACGTTTTTACATAAATCCTTTGAATGTCATAAAGCATTTCAAGATCAATTGATTGAAAGATACAGCATGGTGACAGGCCCTTCTGCCCAGCGAGTCCATGCCAATCACCGATCAGCCTTTTGCATTGGTTCATTATTATCCTACTTTTGCATCCCCTCACCCACAGCACACGAGGGGCAATTTTATTGAGACCAATTAACCCACAAACCCGCACATCTTTGGGATGTGGGAGTAAACCGGAGCACCCGGAAGAAACCCACATGGTTACAGGGAGAACGTGCAAACACCACACAAACACCACACAAACTGCACCCACCCGAGGTCAGGATTGAACCCGGGTCTCTGGCGCCGTGATATCCATGTTCTCCAGAGATGCTACCTGACCTGCTGAGTTACTCCAGCACTCTGTGTCATCCACTCTATCACTGTGCCGCCAAATAAGGAGATAATAGAGATCTTGGACACCTCCCCATACCTATCAACAAGACAAGTACTTTGTGTTTTAATTGTGATTTAAGACACAAAGTGCTGGAGTAATTCAGCGGGTGAGGCAGCATCTCTGTAGAACATGGATATCCATGTTCTCCAGAGAAGCTACCTGACCTGCTGAGTTACTCCAGCATTCTGTGTCATATTTGCATTTGCAGTTCCTTGTTCCGAACATCTATCCCTTGACCCCACCCATCTTGACCATCTTGACCCCCTCCATCTTCCAAATCATAACTGATCTTATTGCTCCTAGCAATCTCTCTTCCACAGCCTCCAACCTGGTTGTGCCACTCTTCATGATCTCCCAAGATGCTACCTGATCCATTAAGCTACTCCAGCACTCTGTGTCTTCTTTATAAACCAGTGTCCGCAGGTCCTTCTATTTCCTTTCCAAAATCCACAACCAGGGATGTCTGAGCAGGGCCATTGATTCTGCCTGCTCTTCCCCATTGATCTCCAAGTATCTTGAAGATAAACACAAAATGCTGGAGTAACTCAGCAGGTCAGGCAGCACCTCTGAAGAAAAGGAATAGGTCACATTTCGGGCGGAGAACCTTCTCTGGATCGAAAAGTCACCTATTCCTTTTCTCCAGAGATGCTGCCTGAACCGCTGAGTTACTCTGGCATGTTATCTATTTTCGGTGTAAACCAGCATCTGCAGTTCCTTCAAATACCTTGATTCTGTCTTGTCCCCTCTTTGTCCAGTCCCTTCCCACTTACACCCAGGGCATCTCACACCCTCCAATAACTTCAAATTCCTTGGCTCTTACCTCCTAATCTTGATCAAAGTTCCAGTAACCCGGGTTCAATCCTGACCTTTAGTGCTATCTCTGTGGAGTTTGCACGCTCATCCTGTGACCAAGAGGTTTTCCTCTGGACGTTCAGGTTTACTCTCACTACCTGGTGACATGAGTAGAGGAGTGGTAGAACCTGGGGGGATAGGGGTTGATGGGAATGTGGCGAAGTTACCTTCAGGTTAGTATAAATGCGTGAGGGTGGACATGGACACTGCGGAAAGAATGGCCTCCTCCCGTGCTGTATGACTCCAGGAATCAATCCCCATCAACCTCCCAGTTCTGTGATGTTCATAAGTGATAGAAGCAGAATTTGGCCATTCGGTCCCTTCAAGTCACAAATTCATAAGTTCCAGGAGGAGAGTTAGAACATTCGGCCCATCGAGTCCACTTCGCCATTCAATCATGGCTGATCTCTGCCTCCTAATCCCATTCTCTTTCCTTCTCCCCATAACCCCATGACACCCGTTCTAATCAAGAATTTGTCTATCTCTGCCTTAAAGATATCCACTGACTTGGCCTCCACAGCCCTCTGTGGCAATGAGTTCCACAGATTAACTACCCTACGGCTAAAGAAGTTCCTCCTTACCTCCTATCTCAAAGAGTGCCCTTTAATTCTGAGGCTTGACCTCTGGTCCTAGACTCTCCCACCAGTGGAAACATCCTTTCCACATCCACTCTATCTCTGCCTTTCGTTATTCTGTAAGTTTCAATGAGGTCCCCCCTCAACCCTCTAAACTCTAGTCTACTCCGCCATTCGATCGTCCAGCCTTCTCCCCTTAACCCCCTGACACCGGTACTAATCAAGAATCTATCTGTCTCTGCCTTAAACATATCCATTGACTTGGCCACCACAGCTTTCTGTGGCAATGAATTCCACACAGGGGTCGTGCTCTGCCCTTCTGCCTGTGGTGCCTGACGCTGAGATTTCTTTCTTTGCAGAGTGTTTGGAAAATGGGATTCCACACAGCGTTGGCTCGATGTGGAAGGGTGAAGACTGCTACTCCTGTTACTGTGGAAAAGTCACTGCTATCTGTTGCACAGAGTAAGTCGCAGGCTTGTGTTTCCACGGTGCCACAATGCATGTTCCTGGTCTGCTTCTGATGACTTGAAACCTCCACCTCCTTTCCTGTCTCTGAAGAGACTTTCCGTTAAAGTGGTAATTTTAATCTTGCGCACAGTGAGAAGGGACATAATGCGTGTCAAGTCTTGGGATAAGTAAGTAGGTTCCTTACCCATCTTCGGCCTGCGAGGGCCCCAAGGGCCTGCAGCGGTTAGTTCTTCTGTCACACCTCTCACGCTGTTTTGGTAATGTTGGAGCCTCAACCACTGAAAGAGATTACACACTATGTTTTGGGCTAAACTTTGAACATTCAAAACACAATAACACAGGAGCTTCTAATCTGGATTTGTCCGTTAAAGGAACTGCGGAAACATCTGAAACAGCAAGGCACACCCACATTACGTATTCGCCAAGTCACGCCGCACTGAGACGGCCCTTCGGCCCACAGAATCCATGCAAGCACACATTTACACTAACCCTACACCAATCTCTTTTTAATTCTCCCTCCCTTTCCTTGGATTCTTCCCCTCAACGATCACTTGGGACGAATTACAGTGGATATACACTGCAAATTCACTGGATGTTTTCAAGAGAGAGTTAGATTTAGCTCTTAGGGCTAAGGGAATCAAGGGATTATGGGGAAAAAAGCCGGAACGGGGTACTGATTTTAGATGATCAGCCATGATCATATTGAATGGTGGTGCTGGCTTGAAGGGCCGAATGGCCTACTCCTTCACTATTTTCTATGTTTCAATGTTTCTATGATAATTACTATGACAGTAGATCTTTGGGATGTGGGAGGAAAGTGGGGCACTTGGAGGAACCCCACTAGGGAGAGCATGCAAACTCTGCACAGACAGCACCCGGAGGTCAGTATCGAGCCGGGATCGCTGGAGCTGTGAGGCAGTGGCTCCAATGGCTGCACTGTGGCGCCATGTCCTATGTACACTTGATGATGCCAGTGCATCTCTAATTGCAAGACTTAGTTCCACGTCGCAAATAAACACACCAGTGCATCGCATGATCGATCTTACGGTGCACAACTTAGCTGCTGCCTTTCCCACAGTGAAAAGGTTCACACATAGTTCACTGGTTGCAAAGCACATGTGGATATCCTGGCTGTCAGGAGTACAGAGGTACCTCTGCTCCCACAGCATCACTGTGCTGTGCCAGCTGGGCCCATGTGTCCCAGTTGTTGGCCAAGCCTTGACATGAGCCACCACCCAGTCCAATCTGACCCTCCCCCCTGTTCATGGTTTCACCATTCTCTGCATGAGACCATTCATTGTCCATCCCTGGTTATCCCCAAACTTCTGGTGAAGGTGCTCCCACAATGCTGTTGGGGCAGGGAGTCCCGGGGTTTAGACCCAAGAGCAATGCAGGGCCAGTGACACATTAATGACTTGGATGAAGGGATTAAAAGTACCATTAGCAAATTTGCAGATGATACAAAGCTGGGTGGTAGTGTCAACTGTGAGGAAGATGTTATGAGGTTGCAGGGTGACTTGGACAGGTTGTGTGAGTGGGCGGATGCATGGCAGATACAGTTTAATGTGGATAAGTGTGAGGTTATCCACTTTGGTGGTAAGAATAGGAAGGCAGAGTATTATCTGAATGGTGTCAAGTTAGGAAAAGGGGACGTACCACGAGATCTGGGTGTCCTAGTGCATCAGTCACTGAAAGGAAGCATGCAGGTACAGCAAGCAGTGAAGAAAGCCAATGGAATGTTGGCCTTCATAACAAGAGGAGTTGAGTATAGGAGCAAAGCGGTCCTTCTGCAGTTGGACAGGGCCCAAGTGAGACCGCACCTGGAGTACTGTGTGCAGTTTTGGTCTCCAAATTTGAGGAAGGATATTCTTGCTATTGAGGGCGTGCAGCGTAGGTTTACTAGGTTAATTCCCGGAATGGCGGGACTGTCATATGTTGAAAGACTGGATCGACTAGGCTTGTATAAACTGGAATTTAGAAGGATGAGAGGGGATCTTATCGAAACGTATAAGATTATTCAGGGGTTGGACACGTTAGAGGCACAGTTTAAGAATAAGGGGTAGGCCATTTAGAACTGAGATGAGGAAAACCTTTTTCAGTCAGAGAGTTGCGAATCTGTGGAATTCTCTGCCTCAGAAGGCAGTGGAGGCCAATTTGCTGAATGCATTCAAGAGAGAGCTAAATAGAGCTCTTAACGATAGCGGAGTCAGGGGATACGGGGAGAAGGCAGGAACGGGGTACTGATTGAGACTGATCAGCCATGATCACATTGAATGGCGGTGCTGGCTCGAAGGGCCGAATGGCCTCCTCCTGCACCTATTGTCTATTGTCTATTTGGAAGCCAAAATGGTGCATGATGTGTCGGAAGGAACTGCAGGTGCTGGTTTAAACTGAAGATCGACACATAAAGCTGGAGTAACTCAACGGGTCAGACAGCATCTCTGGAGAAAAGGAATAGATGACATTTCGGATCTGCAGATGTTGGTGTTAGCATGGGTGCAGTGCTGCCGGAGGTCACCGGAGGTCACCGCTCCGGCACTTCTGTAAAAAAAAAAGCCAAAATAAACAGCCGGGGACTTTAACTAGCGAGGAATTTAACAGCAGCTGCTCTGGCACCAATGACAGCTCCGGCGCCTAAACAATTAGCATTGCAACACTGGGTGTTAGTGAATGCTGAGGGTGGTGGATGGGATGCCAGTCAATTGGACTGCTTTGCCCTGGATGGTGCCAAGCTTGCTGAGAATTGTTGGTGAGCAGAGGGCATTCAATCACAATTCCTGGTTTGTGCCTTGTTGATGGGGGAAAGGCTTTAAATGCCAGGTGAGTTGCACAACGAAAGACGTCAGGCTCTGACCCTTCAGCCTACAATGTCTGTGCCAAACGTAATGCAAAGACCAAGTCTCACCTTCCTTATCCCCCCATTCCCTTCATATCCACATGCCCATCCAAAAGACCTCTAAATGCCACTATGATATCTGTCTCCACTACGATCGCTGGCAGTTGATTCCGGGCACTCACTACTCTCTGGGTAAGACACTTGCCCCGAGCATCTCCTTTAAGCATTTCCCCTCTTAAGTTAATACTATGCCGTTCCAATATTTGATTTTTTCCCCACATGGGAAAAGGTTAAGACTGTCCACCCTATCTATGCCTTTCATGATTTTATATACAAAATAATTGACCATCTTTGCAACATCCATCCACACAACCTCTGGCTTTCCAGAGAAAACAATGCAAGTCTGTTCAACCTCTCCCTGTAGCCAATACCTTCTAATCAAGACAGCATTCGAGTAAACCTCCTTGGCACTTTTTCCGAAGCTCCCACATCCTTCCTATAATTGCGTGACCAGAAATGAACCCAATGCTCCAAATGCTGCCTAACCAAAATCTGATGGAGCTGCAAAATGATTTCCTGATTCTTTGACTCAATACCTCAACCATTGATGGTAAGTATATCATTTGGTTTGTTTACCAGAAAGGCTTTTCTGAGATCATTGATTACTCAGATCTTTTCCCAGTTTACTATGCAAGTAGGTGGTACGTCATTGTGAATGGGATCACTAACACCAGTGCCTCTTTTACTCCCCTGGTAGATACATTCAAACTCCTGATGTCCCAAATAACTGCGAAGCAGTCTTTGACAAGAGACTTTGCAGATACAGGGTCTACAGCAAAGACAACCCTGACATTCTGTGTGAATAGAGATTTGGAAACAGCAGCAGCAGCAAGATTCTTGGAAACAGCTTTGATCCTTATCCCCTGAGCCATCTACCATCGCTTGGACTCACCAGAGCTCCCAGTAATTCGTTTAGTAGACCATCAGAACAATTAGCTGTTTAAATGTCATTGTTGTAAACTCACCCATTAACTGTCAAAATGTTTAAGTAACTAAAATAAATTCCGTTTGATCAGCTTTTGTTTGGAACATTAAGTTCTGCAGTGCATGCTGGTAGTCTTCTTCGAACAAGGGATGGCTGCAATATTCTGGGCAATATTTATGGTTGGAAAGGCCATTATTTACTGCACATCCACTCATTGCCCTGGGAATGAGAGAGTGACATGCCTTTTTCAACTGCTGCAGTCCTTCTGGTGATGATTGCAAGAGGGCTTAGTTTAGTTTACAGATGAAGTATGGAAAAAAGCCTTTCAGCCGACTGAGTCTATGCCCACAATGAATCACCCGTTCACACTCATTCTGTGTTACTTCCTTTCGCACCCATTCCCTACACACTTCGGGGCAAAGATACTAGAGGAGCAAGATAGACCACTCGACCCTAAAAACCGTAGTACGTCATGACGCCATTTTAGTAGGCAGAAACATTTAAAAAGGAAAATAACAAAAATCTGTGAATTGATAGATGAGATCTATTCTGCATTTTAATGGTATCATCACACATACTGTTCCCCCAAAACACTGATTACACCGCGAGAGGGATAACGAATGGTGGGTTTTGTCTACTAAAATGGCGGACGTTACGCTCCTTTGCGTCCTACACTTCAATGTAGGTGATTTCAACGGAGTGGTCCATCTTGTTCCTCTAGTATCTTTGTTTCGGGGTAATGTTACAGAGGCCAATTAACCTTGCGGGCAACGACCGAGGCAAATTCCTTGTATGTATACATACTTGGCTAATAAAATGTATTCAATTCAATTCAATTCAATTCAATTCAAACTTTGGGATGTGAGAGAAAACCCGGAGCATCCAGAGGAATCACAGGGTGAACGTGAAAACTCCGCACAGACAGCACCCCAGGTCAGGATTGAACCCAGTTTTCTGGTGCTGTGAGACAGCCTCTACGAGCTTTAAGACCATGCTGGTGAACAGTGGGGGCTTTTCCAGGGTTTGAGCCCAGCAATGACTAAGGAACAGGGATATATTTCCAGCTCAAGGTACTGTACAGGCAGGAAGAGAATCCGCATGGACTGGAGTTTCCATGCACCTACTGTCTTTCTCTTCTCTGGTGCTAAAAGTCAGGTTTAAAGGATCAGGAACAGAGAGAGAGATGGGGAGGAATACTGTGAAAATCCCAGAGCTCTGAGCATGTCCACTCATAGGCGTGGCCCACAACTCCCCAAACTCTGGAACAACTTAATACATAAGCAAAGTGTCAGAATTTCCAGATTTCGTCCACCCCCTGCCCCACGATCAGCGTCCGTGGAAGGAAATGGATGGTCAACACCCTTATTCGCCCAAAATGGCATCTGTCCATTTTCCTCCACAGATGTCACCTGACCCACTGCGTACCTCCAGTAGTTTTTTTTGTTGCTCATGCAACATTAAAGTGGCATCTGCAGAATTCTTTGTGAACTGCGCAGAGCCTAATGCTTCGATTACTGCCTCACAGGGAATCTCTCATAGTCGAGGGTGACTTGATCCCCCTCTCCAGTGTTGGGACTGTAGGATCTTCCACAGATGGGGCAGGGGTGGTCGGTGAGATGGTTGGGTGGGTAGCTTGAGAGATGGCGGTCTTCTACGACTTAATCCCGGCCTCTTGTGTACTACTGATACACTTGTGGCCCTCCATCCCTTCCCCAATCCACCTCCTCCGTTTAGAATGCTCGTCGATGGCCATGAATCAGTGGGGATGTTTAGTTCTTTCAACGAACCTTCAAACAGACCATAGCTGCAGAGAATCATAGAGTCATTCAGCAAGGAAACAAGCCTGTTCAGCCCAAGGAGATGGCCATTCAGCCCAATGCTGGCTCTTGGGAAGAAAGATCGCACAAAACCTTTGCTCTCCTATGTAGCATTTTCCCTTTTTATACCAATGGAGTGATCAAGGTTTCGGAGGAACACCCCTGTAAATGTACATATTCTGGGAAACAGCAAATCCTTTGTTAAAGCACAAAAGGCAGAAAGAAAGGAGAGTCCAAAAATAGCTCTCTTATCCTGAAAATGTGACCCAGTTCTGCGTTTCTGCCGGCACTTGGATCTTGGTTTGAAGCAGAATAAACCGTCACGATTCTCAAACAATGGAGAACATCGTACAAAAGATAAAGTGTGAGAGACAGAGAAAGAGAAAAGTGCTGGGGGGAGGGGGGGGGGGGGGAGGGGGGGGGAGGTTGTGGAGAGAGTGAGAGAGAAGAGAGCGACAGGCATAAAGAGTGAGAGACAGATAAGGGAGAGAGAGAGACAGGCAGACAGACAGACAGACAGAGACAGGCAGACAGAGACAGACAGACAAAGACAGACAGACAGAGACAGACAGACAGAGACAGAGAGACAAAGGCAGTCAGAGAGAGACGGACAGACGGACAGTGACAAGCAGAGAGATTCAGACAGGGATAAAGGCACAAATAGAGAAATAAGCCAAAGAAAGCATGAGAGACAGAAACAGGCAGAGAGAAACAGAGACAGAGAGACAGAGAGAGAAAGACAGAGAGACAGAGAGAGAAAGAGAAAGAGAGATCCTCTTCTTACACTTTCGTGCCAGTATAATGCTAATCATACCCATACCGTTCCTTGACTGACAAACCATCTATTCTATAAGAAAATAACTGCAGATGCTGGTACAAGCTCTCACCTTCCACCCCACCAGCCAAACGTTCTCACCTTCCACCCCACCAGCCAAACGTTCTCACCTTCCACCCCACCAGCCAAACGTTCTCACCTTCCACCCCACCAGCCAAACGTTCTCACCTTCCACCCCACCAGCCAAACATTCTCACCTTCCACCCCACCCGCCAAACGTTCTCACCTTCCACCCCACCAGCCAAACGTTCTCACCTTCCACCCCACCAGCCAAACGTTCTCACCTTCCACCCCACCAGCCAAACGTTCTCACCTTCCACCCCACCAGCCAAACGTTCTCACCTTCCACCCCACCAGCCAAACGTTCTCACCTTCCACCCCACCAGCCAAACGTTCTCACCTTCCACCCCACCAGCCAAACGTTCTCACCTTCCACCCCACCAGCCAAACGTTCTCACCTTCCACCCCACCAGCCAAACGTTCTCACCTTCCACCCCACCAGCCAGGGTCTCTTCTACATCCCGCAGCTCCGCTCTTGCTCCCCATCCCCACACTCGCAACAAGGACAGGATCCCCCTCGTTCTCACCTTCCACCCCACCAGCCAGCGGATCCAACATATCATCCACCAACATTTCCGTCACCTACAACAGGACCCCACCACTGGCCATATCTTCCCATCCCCTCCCCTCTCTGCATTCCGCAGAGACCGTTCCCTCCGCAACTCCCTGGTCCACTCGTCACTTCCTACCCAAACCACCCTAACCCCGGGCACTTTCCCTTGCAACCGCACGAGATGCAACACCTGTCCCTTTACCTCCCCCCTCAACTCCATCAAAGGACCCAAACATTCTTTCCAGGTGAGACAGAGGTTCACCTGCACCTCCTCCAACCTCATCTATTGCATCCGCTGCTCTAGATGTCAACTTATCTATATCGGCGAAACCAAGCGCAGGCTCGGCGATCGCTTCGCTGAACACCTGCGCTCGGTCCGCATTAACGCAACTGATCTCCCGGTGGCCCAGCACTTTAACTCCCCCTCCCATTCCCAGTCTGACCTCTCTGTCATGGGCCTCCTCCAGTGCCATAGTGAGGCCCGCCGGAATTTGGAGGAGCAGCACCTCATATTTCGCCTGGGCAGTTTGCGGCCCGGTGGTATGAACGTCGATTTCTCCAACTTCAGATAGCTCCTCTGTCCCTCCCTTCCCCTCCTCCTTCCCAGATCTCCCTCTATCTTCCTGTCTCCACCTATATCCTTCCTTTGTCCCACCCCCGACATCAGTCTGAAGAAGGGTCTCGACCCGAAACGTCACCCATTCCTTCTCTCCCGAGATGCTGCCTGACCTGCTGAGTTACTCCAGCATTTTGTGAATAAACCATCTATTCTTATGGCCAAGGTGGCCATTCTCTCGTTTTGGAAATGATAATCAAACAAGGGTGACACAGTGGCTCATCTGGTGGAGCTCCTGCCTCACAGCCCCAGACACCAAGGTTCAATCCTGACTTCAGGAGCTGTCTGTGCGGAGTTTGCGCATTCTCCCTGTGACCGCGTGGGTTTCCTCCAGGTGCTGTGGTTTCCTCCCACATCCCGGAGTCTGTCGGGGTCTGTGGGTTCCTAGTGCAGTGAGCGGAAGAGAAAGTGAAATAACACAGAACTCGCTTGACCGCCCCGACGTGGCAACTCCAACAGCCTGACCGCGGGAGAAGACGGCAGGGAAGAGAAAAAGACATTCTGGCCTTCCATCACAATGAGGAGGGACTGGAGGAGACTCACTGTGATGGATGTTTCTTTTGGTTGGTGTTAGTTTATGATTGTATGTGTTATTGCATTTTTATTGATTATTCTTATTGGTCTTATTGTTGAACTGCGGGTAATTTTTCATTTCACTGCACATTTATGTGTATGTGATAAATAAATGACTATTGACTATTGGGTGATCGATGGTCGGCGTGGTCTCGGTGGGGTGAAGCAACTGTTTCCATGCTGCATCTCTAAACTGGACCAAACTAAGCTAAACCCTTCTCCGTTGAGCAAGGATGGAAGAGGAGCCATCTGATCCATGGAGCCCATTCCACCGACCATTGATGGGCGTCTCCCTTCCCGCCTGCTTCAGAAAGATGTCGTTTTTTCTATTCTGTTTTGTAGTTTTAGCGCAATCCGCAGGCGTTGCCACTTTCATTTCACTGCACATCTTGTATATGTATGTGACAAATAAAGTTGACTTGACATGACTTGCCCCCAAATAACTCTATGTTGATCACTCTGCGGTCCCCAAATCTATATCAATGCCACACTCTAAGTCACTTAACATTGATCTGACATACTCCAGAAGTGCATCTTTCCTACCCAATCTTATTTTGGTGCTTTGCCTGTGATGTTGCAACATGGTTTGTGGGAAGTTTTACCTCAGGCGACCTCAGCTTTTGAAAGTCCCAAACCAGAAGACGAATATTGCACCATGTACTGGACTGTCAGCTGGTTCATGAGCAGGGGTTAAACAGCAAATGCTGGTTTAAACTGAAGACAGACACGAAAAGCTGGAGCAACTCAGTGGGTCAGGCAGCATCCCTGGAGAAAAGGGATAGGTGACTTTTCGGGTCGAGACCCTTCTTCAGACAGATCGTAAGAGGAGAGGGAGAGGTAGAGACGCTGCCTGTCCCACAGAGTTACTCCAGCATTTTGTGTCTATCTTCAGTGTAAAACAGTGTCTGTAGTTCCTTCCTACACAAATAGTCTCTTTCTACATTACGTGAAAATATGAATAGAAACATAGAAACATAGAAAATAGGTGCAGGAGTAGGCCATTCGGCCCTTCGAGCCTGCACCGCCATTCAATATGATCATGGCTGATCATCCAGCTCAGTAACCTGTACCTGCCTTCTCTCCATACCCCCTGATCCCTTTAGCCACAAGGGCCACATTTAACTCCCTCTTAAATATAGCCAATGAATTGGCCTCAACTACCTTCTGTGGCAGAGAATTCCACAGATTCACCACTCTCTGTGTGAAAAAATGTTTTCTCATCTCGGTCCTAAAAGACTTCCCCCTTATCCTTAAGCTGTGACCCATGGTTCTGGACTTCCCCAAAATTGGGAACAATCTTCCCGCATCTAGCCTCTCCAACCCCTTAAGAATTTTATATGTTTCTATAAGATCCCCCCTCAGTCTTCTAAATTCCAGCAAGTATAAGCCTAGTTTATCCAGTCTTTCTTCATATGAAAGTCCTGCCTTCCCATGATTTTAACTCCCTTCTTTCCAATCAAAGAGAGAACCATGCCCGCAGGTGTTGCCTGCTTTTCTGAGTGTCCCCAGCATTCTTTCAGATCCAACATCTGCAGGCCTTTGCTTCTGAGCAGCATGTAACTAACTCAGATATCAGCACAACCCACACCAGAGAGGTCAAACCAGAGGCAACACTGTGGAAAAGAAAATAAAGCATGTCATGGAAGATAACATCATTTGTTACTCTTCAACACACTCGTGAGTATTTTATTCCACTGTTGCTTAGCAAAGCAAATGAGTGCTTGAAACTCAATGCTCCAGGTGGCAATGTGGCTCGGGAAGTCTGACTCTTCTGAATGCTTTTAATAATTAGCCTGCAGAATGACTAATAGTGCTCGCTGAAGGCTTTCATAAAATCTGTACTGTTTTCATCGCTTGGTTTAGTTTATTAGTTTGGAGATACAGCGTGGAAACAGGCCCTTCGGCCCACCGAGTCCGCACCAACCAGCGATCCCCGCACACTAACACTATCCTACACAAACCAGGGATAATTCATACCAAACTAATGAACCTACAAACCTGCACGTCTTTGGAGTGTGAGAGGAAACTGAAGATCTCGGAGAAAATCCACGCAGGTCACAGGGAGAACGTGCAAACTCCGTACAGACAGCACCCGTAGTCACGATCAAAGCTGGGTCTCTGGCGCTGTAAGGCAGTAGCTCTCCCGCTACGCAGCCGTACCGCCCTTTTCTTGCTGTTCAAGAACAGTGGAGTTTCCACATTCTCCTTTTGCCCGTGCGGATTTCCCCTGCTGCTCTGCCTTACTCCCACATCCCAAAGACATGTTAGACACAAGGGACTGCAGATGCTGGTTTACAAAAAAAGACACAAAGTGCTGGAGTAACTCAGTGGGTCGGACAGCATCTCTGGAGAACATGGGTAGGCCTACCTGAAACGGTGACTATGTTTTCCACAGTGTGCTGCCTGAGCGGATGAGAAAGTGGGATAGGTCGTTTCTTTGCTGTATTGTTCAATCAATCAAGATCATAGAGTCAAAAAGTCAGAAGATCATACAACATGGAAACAATCCCCTCATCCAACATGCCCACGCTGACCAAGGTGCCCCATCTACACTGGTTCCACCTGCTGCTTTTGGCTCATATCCCTGCTTTAGATTTAGAGATTTAGAAATACAGCGCGGAAACAGGCCCTTCGGCCCATCGGATCCGCGCCGCCCAGCGATCCCCGCACATTAACACTATCCTACACACACTAAGGACAAATTTTACATTTGCCCAGCCAATTAACCTACATACCTGAAAGTCTTTGGAGTGTGGGAGGAAACCGAAGATCTTGGAGAAAACCCACGCAGGTCACGGGGAGAACGTACAAACTCCGTACAGACGGCGCCCGTAGTCAGGATCGAACCTGAGTCTCCGGCGCTGCATTCGCTGTAAGGCAGCAACTCTACCGCTGCGCCATCGAGCCACCACAATTTATTTCCTATTGATGTACCTGTCATATAATTTTTTTTCCATCTCACCTTAAACCCATGTCTCCTGGTTCTTGATTCCCCTACTCTGGGTAAAAGACTGTGCATTCTACCTTACCTATTCCGGTAAATGATGATGAAATGTTTCATTTCACTACACATTTATGTGTATGTGACAAATAAACGACTATTGACTATTGACTATTGACCTGATGCACTTGAGAGAATGTTCTAGCGACGTGTTACTGTTGTTTTTTGGTGCCTGTCCACCAGAGGGCAGTGGCGAGTTGTTTACAGTCCATGTCCTGCCCACACCACAGTGCAGCGGGATTGGCAAGCCTTGATTTAGGCATGGCGACAATAAAGAAAAAATGTCATTAGTCTAAGGAAGGATGTCCTGTGTCCTGCCCCTTTGGCAGACTGCCCATGACTTTCTACGCTCTATTGCAGAACCATTGCCATATGGCTCAATTCTTGATTATTATGGGTGTCAAGGTTTAAGGGGAGGCAGGAGAATGGGGTTAGGAGGGAGAGATAGATCAGCTATGATTGAATGGCAGAGTAGGCTTGATGGGCCGAATGGCCTAATTCTGCTCCTATCACTTATGACCTTGACCTCATTAGCCAATCATCCACAATGAACAAGTACATGGATCGGAAAGGTTTAGAGGGATATAAGACCAAGTGGACCTGTTGGGCCCAAACCTCTCCTGCATTGGTGCAGCACCCTCTCCTCCCCCCCTCCCCCTCCCCTCTCCCCCTCCCCCCTCCCCCCTCCCTCCCTCTCCCCCTCCCCTTCCCTCCACCCCCTCCCCCTACTCTCCCCTCCTCTCCCCCTCCCTCCCTCCTCCCCCTCCCACCCTCTCCCCCCTCCTCATCCCCCACTTCCCCCTCCCCCTCTTCTCCCCCCACTCCATCCCCCTCAACCCCCCTTATCCTCCCTCCTCCCGCTTCCCTACCTCCCCCCCCCCCTCCCCCCCCCCCCCCCTCCCTCCCTAGGAGATAGATTTAAACTTTAAAATGTGAATAACGTAAAAAATATAACACCGATTTCAATGAAACTTCTTCCATTAGCACCAACAGGGCGACGGTGAGTAAGGTGTTAATCTGAAACAAAAACAGGTGCTGGTCAATCTCAGCAGGTCAGGCAGCCTCTATGGAAAGGGAAACATTCAAGGTTTTCTGTCGTCATCAGTGATTCATGGTCAAAATTTATTTATTAAAGAGAGAAAGATACGAGTAGAAGGTCGACACAAAATGCTGGAGTAACTCAGTGGAACCCATTCCTTCTCTCCGGAGATGCTGCCCGTCCCGCTGAGTTACTCCAGCATATTGTGTCGACCTTCGATTCAAACCAGCATCTACAGTTCTTTCCTACACAACATACTAGTGGAATTTCAATAGGAGAGAAGATTGGGGTGAGAGATGGAGAACAAGGCAGGTCTGCAATAAGATGAGTTTAAGTGGATTAACAGGGACCCCTAAGAGCACCTTAAGTAACCAGGCCTGTCTAGTCAGTGGTAAGGTGGGAGAACTTGCCCAGCAACGCAGAGTTTTGCTTGTTGGATAAGGAAAAACATGGAAAATGGTGGGCAAATAAAAACTAAGCAGGTCAGGCATTACTGATGACTGAAAGTGCATTGATTACAGTGAACTGTTTGGATAAGCAATCGTATTGCTCATCCACATCTTTGTGGTTTGTTTGAAGAAATACAACATTCGCACCAGATCACTGAATATCTCTCTCTCTCTCTCTCTCTCTCTCTCTCTCTCTCTCTCTCTCTCTCTCTCTCTCTCTCTCTCTCTCTCTCTCTCTCTCTCAAACATACACACAAACAGACACCATAACCAAAACACAGACATACGCACACCATAATACACACACACACACACGTGAACACACCATTACATACACACACACACACACGTGAACACACCATTACACACACACACACACACACACACACACACACACACACACCATGGGACATGCTCGCAACACACACCAGAACATGCATAAACACCGTAACAGGCACACATACACAAACACATTTCTCTCTCTCTCCCTCCCTCCCTCCCTCCCTCCCTCCCTCCCTCCCTCCCTCTCTCCCTCTCTCTCCCTCTCTCTCTCCCTCTCTCCCTCTCAATCTCTCTCTCTCTCTATAAAGTCATGGAGTTATCCTCCATTCAGTCTACAGTATCTTCACCAGGAGGTGGCGCATTGAAAAGTGGGCCTGTTGGTCAAGGAAAGATCAGGTTTCTCTCTCCACAGGTGCTGTTGAATATTTCCAACATTTTGGGATTTATTTCAGATTTCCAGTAGCTGTGGGGATTTTAATTAGAGTTTCCCAATAGCTCCCCGCATTACTCACTGAGCACAGGAGATTTTACTGGATGGAGGTTGATAAATTCAAAGCGTCGATATTATTTAAACTTGGACTTCAGCATGTGCATGCAAACTCATCACATTTTTAACAAAGTCTAATGCACAAAGTGAGCTATTTCTTTTAACATTCACTGTGACAGGCCCTTAATTCAATATTTATTTCCTTATCAATGGTGCGCCATTTGGATAAATTAATCTTTAATCAATTGCAGAAATAAGCGTTCTTTCATCACAAGAACATGCTGGATTTAACACTTTACCAGAGGACCATAGAACAGTACAGTAGAGAAGCAGGCCCTTTGGCCCACAATGTCTGTGCTGAACTTGATGCCAAGTTTAACTAATCTGCCTGCACAGGATCCACCTATATACTAAAACTCTCGTTTGTTTGTTTGTTTGTTTGTTCCTGAACTACAGCCAAAACAGTACACAATAGCGCGACAATTTTAGGCCCACCTTACTCACCGTCGTCCCTTTGGTGCTAATGGAAGAAGTTTCATTGAAATCGGTGTTATATTTTTAATGCTATTCACATTTTGAGTTCAAATCTATCTCCTAGGGAGGGAGGGAGGGGGTGGGCGGAGGGAGGGAGGGGGGAGGATGGAGAATAAGGAGGGGTTGAGGGGGAAAGGGGGGAGGGGACGGTGGGAGGGGAAGGGGGGAGGGGAAGGGGGAGAGGGGAGGGGGCAGGAAAGGATGCTGCACCAATGCAGGAGAGGTTTGGGCCCAACGGGTCCACTTGGTCTAGTTCTACCTAAAAGCCTCTTTAACTCCACTGTCGTATGCGCCTCCACCACCGCAAATGGCAGTGCATTCCACACACTCACCACTCCTCTATTTAAAAACTTGCCCCAAACATCTCCTTTAAACCAGTTGGAAGGAGACCAGAATTAACATTTTAGTTTTCTTCTGTAAAAGGTTTCTGTGTAAATCAACTTGCCCTGCACAACTCCTTTATAGCAGTTGGAAGGGGACAGAGTTAGGGCCAGCCAGAAATTGGAGGAACAGCACCTCATATTTCGCCTGGGCAGCTTGCAGCCCAGTGGTATGAACATCGACTTCTCCAACTTTAGATAGTTCCTCTGTCCCTCTCTTCCCCTCCTCCTTCCCAGATCTCCCTCTATCTTCCTGTCTCCACCGATATCCTTCCTTTGTCCCGCCCCCCTGACATCAGCCTGAAGAAGGGTCTCGACCCGAAACGTCACCCATTCCTTCTCTCCCGAGATGCTGCCTGACCCGCTGAGTTACTCCGGCATTTTGTGAATAAATCGATTTGTACCAGCATCTGCAGTTATTTTCTTATACTACAGAGTTAACAGTTTAGTTTGCCTCTGTAAAAAGTTCCAAGGCATCAACATATTTAAGGACAAGCTAGGTATTAAATGGACACACTAAACAGAAAGTGAGTTATGAGTTGGAGTTGGGTTGTAGGCTGCAAAGATAGGGAGGGTGGAAGCCAGAAAGAGAACTGAATAGAGGTGTGAAAACACACACCTCCAGATTCAGGGAAAGTTTCAGGCAACTGGACCATCCTACCGACGACTAGAGAGCGATCCTGAGATACTGTCTACCTCATTGGAGACCCTCGGACTATCTTTAATCGGACTTTACTGGGCTTTATCTTGCACGAAATGTTATTCACGTTATTCCCTTTGTCGTGTACTTATACACTGAGGATGACTCGATTGTAATCATGTATTGTCTTTCCGCTGACTGGTTAGCACAGAACAAAAACTTTGCACTGTACCTCGGTATGCGTGACAATAAACTAAACTCAACTCAACTGTTCCCAATGTCCCTCGAGTTAATATAAGCCGACTAATCTCAGATTTCAAAATATTAATTACAGCTTGAGCAAACGAACGAGCTTAATCAATCCTGAAATCATACTTCTAATGATTAGACTTTGACCCCCCCCCCCCCCGGTCCAAAGTTTCCCAAACTGGTGGAACTAGATTTCTCAGAATCATTTCCTTTATCAGTTTCCTTCCTTATCTTGGAAGCTACAATCAAGTTAATACCTTGAGGTTGTTTTCCTGGCAATTAATAAATGTCTACTTTCAGAGAATTTCTCTATCGGGGTGTTGGACGCAAGACTGAAATTAAAAACGTGGTATCAAGCAGGATTGCAGAGCAATAGATGAATGGACTTTCATCGACTTCCTGCCATTGATTTTTGGACTGAATGACATGAATTTAACCCACTTTCGAAAGCATTTGGCTGTTCAAAGCAGGTAGAAGGGGGAAATAGACAGTGGGTGGCAAGATTGAACACCTTGCAAGTGGCCACCATACAAAATTACTCAGAGACAGAAAGGATCACATTTCTCTTGATTTTAGATTAAAATGGAAGATAATCTTTTAACAGGCAATATTCAGTCATCTGCTGGACCTTGGGCAGGATGGGGGGGGGGGTGGGGTGGGGTGGGGGGGGGGTGGGGTGGGGTGGGGGGGTTGGGAGGGGGAGTAAAATCACTATCATTTTCAGAGGATTGAGCCAACACTGAAGGTGCAGGCCATCCTGGAACAGTGAAACAGTGTGTGCACTGCTCAAAACTCGATGTAACGTCCAGCGAGAGTGCTCCTCAACAGAGCGACCCCCCCCATGACACGAGGATTCTTAATCCAGTCCCTCGCAGTTAACTCCCACCGGCCATCGCCACCAAACTGCGTCAAGCAACTAATTCTATTTACGTTGCCATGGCGACAATCGTCAGGCTGCTTGCCGAGTCTTCCAGCCATCCAGTCAAGTGCCAATCTCAGGCATGGAACACAACCCGAGCCCTTTGCTCCACAGTGCGTCTTCTCAATTTCCCCGTGACTCAGTATAATTGTGGCCTAGATTCGGTGGTGTGAATCAAAATCCCACTGTCGTGTTTGAGACAATGCAGTACACTCAACTCAGCAACTAAGCAGTTGCTTTGATTATGCAGTAACCAGAATCAACAAGGAGCAAATAAAATCTACCTGTCCTTACCTGGTCTGCTCTGTGTGTAACTCTAGACTCAGTGTACGGTTCACCCTAACCCTGTGTGAGGGAAGGCACTGCAGATGCTGGTTTACATCAAAGATAGACACAAAATGCTGGAGTAACTCAGCAGAACAGGCAGCATCTCTGGATAGAAGGAATGGGTGATGTTTTGGGTCGAGACCCTTCTTCAGAGTCTTCCTTCTATCCAGAGATGTTGCCTGTCCCGTTGAGTTACCCCAGCATTTTGTGTCTATCTTCACCCGAATCCTAACTCTACACTGACCCAGCAAACCAATGGGTTCAAGGCGAGTTTGCAATGGACAGTAAATGTCAGTCATTCACCAGATTCCTTGCGGGCGTACATAAGTTAATGTTATAGGAGCAAGATTTGGCCATTCGGCCCATCACTTCTACTCTGCCATTCAATCATGACTGATCTATCCATCCCTCCCAAACCCCATTCTCCTGCCTTCCCCCCAAAACCCCTGACACCCAGTGCAAAGACCTTGCAGATTGTATTTGTCCTCCGTATGTGCTAGGGATCTGCCAGCTGGTGGCGGGGGGCTTGCTAGGAGAGTGAGCCACCTTGGGAAAGGGGGGCAAGATCCATTTCCTGATGAGTCTGTTGTGGTAGGTGGCAGGTGTAGGATCAGATCCATAATGTCTTGAGCCATCCCTGGACCAGACTATTAGAAGTTACTAGACCAAGTGGATCCATTGGGCCCCAACCTCTCCTGCATTGGTGCAGCACCCTCTCCTCCCCCTCCCCTCCCCCTCCCACCCTCCCCTCCACCACTCCCTCCTCTCCTCCCCCCTCCCCCTCCCCTTCCCCCCTTCCCCTCTACCCCCTCCCCTCCCTTCCCCCTCTTCCCCTACCCCCTTCCCCTCTCCCCCCACTCCATCTCCCTCAACCTCCTTATCTTCCCCCTCCATCCCTCCACCCCTCTCTCTCGCTCCCCCCTACCCCCTCCTTCCCCCCCCTCCCCCTCCCTCCCTAGACATAGATTTAAACTTTAAAATGTAAATAACTTTAAAAATGTAACACTTCTTCCATAAAAACTTCTTCCATTAGCACCAAAGGGACGACGGTGAGTAAGGTGGGCCTAAATTGTTGCGCTATCGTGTACCGTTTTGGCTGTGGTTGACGAACAAACAAACAAACAAACGAGAGTTTGAGGATATAGATAGATTCCTATTCATTCTCCCAACGCACTTAATGTTCCTTTAAACAAAGAAATGATACACCAGCATAATAACATACATATAACACCAAGATGCAGGTAGTGCAGATGGCACTGAGATTGCTGGGGTCGCAGACTGCAAGGAAGGCTGTCGAAGAAGACAGTGGGATATGTGTCAGAGGTTATAGGGAGAAGACAGGAGAATGGGGGTTAGGAGGGAGAGATAGATCAGCCATGATTGAATGGCGGAGTAGACTGATGGACAAATGGCCTAATCAACTCCTGTTTCCTTATGACCTTTTGACCGTGTGTAGATCAGCTGCCAGAAATGGCGGAGAAAAAGGCAGATCAAGTTTAAATCTGTGCAAAGGGAAGGTGTTCCACTTCGGGAGGTCAAGTGTTACGGGAAAATATACAATTATTGCCATGACCCTGAACAGCATTGATGTACAGAAGAGATCATAGAATCCAAGTCCTCAATTCCCTGAAATTGACAACACAAGTAGATAGTGGTAAGGACGACATAGGGTATGCTTGCCCCTTTGGACCTAAGAGTCAGGAAGTCCTGATGCAGCCTTAGAGGACTTTGGTTAGACCACATTTATAGTATTTGAGCAGTTTTGGTCGTGGTTTTGGAAAGGGTACAAAGGAAATTTACCAGAATGATGCCTGGATTAGAGGATACTAGACCAAGTGGACCCGTTAAGCCCAAACCCTCCTCCAAACCCTCCCCCCAAACCCTCCCCCAAACCCCCTCCCCAAACCCCTCCCCCAAACCCCTCCCCCCAAACCCCTCCCCCAAACCCCCTCCCCCAAACCCCTCCCCCAAACCCCCTCCCCCAAACCCAAACCCCCTACCACAAACCCCAAACCCCTCCCCCAAACCCAAACCCCCTCCCCCAAACCCAAACCCCTCCCCAAACCCAAACCCAAACCCCCTCCCCCCAAACCCCTCCCCCACCCAAACCCCTCCCCCAAACCCCTCCCACAAACCCCTCCCCCCAAACCCCTCCCCCAAACCCTCCTCCAAACCCTCCCCCAAACCCTCCCCAAACCCCTCCCCCAAACCCCTCCCCCAAACCCCTCCCCCAAACCCCTCCCCCAAACCCCTCCCCCAAACCCAAACCCCCTCCCCCAAACCCAAACCCCTACCCCAAACCCAAACCCCTCCCCCAAACCCAAACCCCTCCCCCAAACCCAAACCCCTCCCCAAACCCAAACCCCTCCCCCCAAACCCCTCCCCCAAACCCCTCCCCCCAAACCCCTCCCCCAAACCCCTAGCCCAAACCCCTCCCCAAACCCCTCTCCCAAACCCCTCCCAAACCCTCCCCCTCCCCCTCCCCTCCCCCTCCCCTCCCCCTCCCCCTCCCCCTCCCCCTCCCCCTCCCCCTCCCCCTCCCCCTCCCCCTCCCCCTCCCCCTCCCCCTCCCCCTCCCCCTCCCCCTCCCTTTCCCCTTTCCCCTTCCCCACTCCATCACCCTCAACCCCCCTTATCCTCCCTCCTCCCCCCTCCCTTTCCCCCTCCCTCCCTAGGAGATAGATTTAAACTTTAAAATGTGAATAACTTAAAAATTATAACACCGGTTTCAATGAAACTTCTTCCATTGGCACCAAAGGGACGACGGTGAGTAAGGTGGGCCTAAAATTGTTGTGCTATCGTGCACCGTCTTGGCTGTAGTTCAGTAACAAACAAACAAACAAACAAACGAGAGTTTTAGTATATAGATTAGCTACATAGAAAGGTTGGACAGACTTGGATTGTTTGGTAAGTTACTTAAAATTGGAGAATTCAATGTACATGTTGTTGGGTTGTGAGCTACCCTGGTGGAATATGGAGTGCTGTTCGTCCCATTTTGCATGTGGCCTCAAGATTAGCTAAATTGAGAGCACAGGAAACAGCCCTGGTGAACCAAATGCTGAACCTTGCAGATTTTAGAATAACAGAATGGGTTGTTCGACTTTCACTGTGTTTGAGGAAACAAGGAGAAAGAGAGGGAGCACTAAATCCAACTCACCCATATCCTCCGTTCATTCATCCTACTGTAAATAAGCTTCCAGTTCTGTCACCGTTGGAATTAACAGTAAGGTTACCAATCCCTGCTTAACTCTGGAGCAAAAAAAAACAAACTGCTAAAGGAACTTAATGGGTCAAACAGTGTCTGTGGGGAAAAGGAGTTGGCAACATTTCGGGTCAGGAGCCCCGCGTCAGTCATGGGGAGATCGTGCATGTTCTACACCCGAGTTCACTGGAGTTGTTTGTACAACTATCTCTGGAGAGAAGGAATGGGTGATGTTTCGGGTCGAGACCCTTCTTCAGAATCTCGACCCAAAACGTCGCCCATTCCTTCTCTTCAGAGATGCTGCCTGTCCACTGAGTTACTCCAGCTTTTTGTGTCTATCTTCGGTTTTTGTGTCTTATCTTCCTTCCTCTTGTGCCTCCATTTTGGTTTATTTTGGTGGTCGGTCCAGTCGGGGTCAGTTGGTCCAAGAACACTATAGATTTCTTCAGATGGATCGTGAGCGGTAGCACAAAGGCTGAACTATTTCACCTCCTCCCTGTGCACAATAATTACAATCTGGTCGCTTTTTTGGCCTGCTTGCTCTAGGGCCTCCAAACCTTAATAATCATCCTGTCATAAAAGTCAGTTGATCATAAAATCCAGACAGTCATTAACATCCCAATCACAGAACAGCTTTCACACGGCACTGATTGGGGGTAATTCACTGATCAGCTAGACAAAGCAACACACAGTAAATGTCTTAGCTTCCCGGGCGGGAAAACAACATGTTTTCATCTGCCACATGAACCAATATCCGACACCACACATCTGATACTGGCAGCTTCCCATTTCACTGAGAGTTGTCAATGTAGCCCAGTCCGTCACACAGACAGGACTTCCCACCATTGCCACCATCTACACTTCACGCTGCCTCAGAAAAACAGCAAACAACACTTGTCCCACCCCGGTCAACCCTTCTCCCTGCTCCCGTCTGGCAGAAGGTACAGAACCCTTAAAACACGCACCACCAAACTCAAGAACAGCTTCTTCCCCTCTGTTATCAGGTTTCTGAACAGTAGGGTCCATAAGCCAGGGTACTGTCCAAATCACTTCTACCCCATTGTGAACATTGGACTTTGTCTATGGAACTGATGCGCTACAATGTTGAGAATTATATCCTGCACTCTGTATCTTGCACGTAGCACGATCTATTGTACTTGAGTTTGACTTGAATGTATTCATGTATAGTATTATCTGATCTGACTGGATAGCATGCAAAACAAGACTTTTCACTGTACCTCAGTACACACAACAATATTAAACCTAAAAATATACCCAGATATTCATCATTGATTTGCCAGTAAGACACAAAGTACTGGAGTAAACTTCGCAAGTCAGGCAGCATCCCTGGAGAACGAAAGATGACATTTTAGATCAGGGCCCATCTTCAGACCGACCCGAAACATCATCAACCATGTTATCCAGAGATGCTGCCTGACCCACTGAGTTACTCCAGCACATTGTGTCTTTTTTTGGCAAACCAGCATCTGCAGTTCCTTGTTCCCACACTTTCATTTGCCAGGCTTTGCCCTGCCCCCCACCTCTCTTCCAGCTGGCTCCCCCTACCCCATCCAATCAGTCTGAAGCAAAGATACTAGAGGAGCAAGATGGACCACTCCGTTGAAATCGCCTATACTGAAGTGTACTACGCAAAGGAGTGTAACATCCGCCATTTTAGTAAGCAAACTCCGCCATTCGCTATGCCTCTCGCAGTGTAATCAGTGTTTTGGGGAACAGTATGTGTGATGATACCATAAAAATGCAGAATATATCTCATCTATCAATTTGTTATTTTTCTTTTAAAATGTTTCTGAAAGTTTCTGCCTACTAAAATGGCGCCGTGACACACTACGGTTTTTAGGGTCGAGTGGTCTATCTTGCTCTGCTCTATTATCTTTGGTCTGAAGTAGGGTCCCAACCTGAGAAGTCACCAATACGTAAAGTGTAGGAAGGAAACTGCAGGTGCTGGTTTAAACCAAAGACAGACACAAAAAGCTGGAGTAACTCAGCAGGTCAGGCAGCATCTCTGGAGAAAAGGAATAGGCGATGTTTCGGGTCACCTATACATGTTCTCCACAGACGCCGCCTGACCTGTTGAGTTACTCCAGCACTTTGTGTCTCTTTTTGTAAACCATCATCTGCAGTTCCCTGTATCAGCCTAAACGTAAGCCTGCATTTATCTTCCGTCATGTGTTCTCACCCTCAAACTGTCCTTCCTCAGTTCATTTCATGCTCTTTCTCAAAAAATAATTGCCATTCTTTCTGGGAGCGCTTTTTCCACAGACACTGCCAAATCTGCTGAGCCTTTCCGGAATATTCCGTTTTTGTTTTGAGCAGACAGTGCTCCTGGATTGATGTCACCTGTCTCAACATTATCTCAACTCAACCCCAGCTGGGCTATTGAATGGAACACTGAGATCCTAATTAAAAGTTAATCTCAGGATCATCCTGTCAATGCAACACCAACGGCTCAATTCAAAATAAAATTCTTCCCCTCCCAAAGTAGGTTTAAAAATATTTCTCCAGGGAGGATGCTTAACAAAACATGTATACTAATGTTTAATGACATCTGCACTAATCCCACGCCGCCCAAAATAAGAAGGAAATGAGCCTTGCTGTTTTATAAAGGATTATGAAATAAGTAACCGTGCTTTGTACACAATAGGGCAAAGAGCAGGCCATTCGGTCCTTTTACACTGTCCTGGTACAGGCAGCACTGTGGCGCAGCAGTAGAGTGCCAGAGACCCAGGTTCGATCCTAGCTTGTCTGTGCAGAGTTTTCAAGAGAGAGCTGGATTTAGCTGTTTTCAAGAGAGAGTTAGATTTAGCTCTTAGGGCTAACGGAATCAAGGGATATGGGGAAAAAGCAGGAACGGGGTACTGATTTTGAATGATCAGCCATGATCTCATATTGAATGGCGGTGGTGGCTCGAAGGGCTGAATGGCCTTCTCCTGCACCTAGTTTCTATGTTTCTATGTCTCTATGAGTTTGTATGTTCTACCCCTGACCGTGTGGGTTTACTCCGAGAACATTGTTTTCCTCCCACACTCCAAAGGCATATTGGTTTATAGGTTAATAGACAATAGGTGCAGGAGTAGGCCATTCGGCCCTTCGAGCCAGCACCGCCATTCAATATGATTATGGCTGATCATTCAATTGATCATGGCTGATCATAATTAGCTTGCTATGTATGTAAAAATTGTCCCTAGTATAGAACAGTGTTAATGTGTGGGGGTCACTGGTCGGTGCGGACTCGGTGGGCCGAAGGGCCTATTTCCACCCTGTATCTCTAAACTAAACCATGTACCTCTTTGCACGCTGTGTTATTTCATTAATTTAATGTTATATTTCCACTGAAGGTTTGAGCCCAGCCTCTAAGGATTGAAGTGATCCGGAGTGACCCGGATTAAGGGAGTGGAATAAGGTTTGTCTTCCCCAATGAGAGCTGATGTTCACATATGGATGGGATTATCCATTGATCCCTTTGGGGTTGATGTCATACGCAGAGGCTGTGGGATTAAACGATTAGCCTCCCTGGGCCTCACAGATTAGGTATAAATTAAAACCAAGGTCCCTAACACTTGGTAGAAGCTTTAACAGAAATACTGCCGAACGACCACAATCAATTGATAGATAAGATTTACGAAGACGTTGCCAGAACTCGAGGGCCTGAGCTATCGGGAGTGGTTGAGCAAGCAAGGACTTTAGTCCTTGGAGCACAGGAGGATTAGGAGTGATCTTATAGAGGTGTAAATACACAGATAGGGTAAATGCACAGAGTTTTTTTACACTAGGAGAATCGCGAACCAGAGGACATAGGTTTAAGGTAAGGGGGGAAAGATTTAATAGGAACCTTTACACAATGGGCAACATTTTTTACACAAAAGGTGTTAGGTATATGGAACGAGCTTCTGGAGGAGGCAGTTGACCTAGTAAACCTAGCAATTATAGACCTATTAGTTTGACGTCTGTGGTGGGAAAATTAATGGAAAAGATACTTAGGGACAATATATATAATTATTTGGATAATCAAGGCCTGATTAGAAACAGTCAACATGGATTTGTGCCTGGAAGGTCATGTTTGACTAATCTTCTTGAATTTTTTGAAGAGGTTACCAGGGAAATTGATAAGGGCAAGGCTGTGGATGTTGTCTATATGGACTTCAGTAAGGCATTTGACAAGGTTCCACATGGAAGGTTGATTAAGAAGGTTAAATCGTTGGGTATTAATAGTGAGGTTGCAAGATGGATTCAACAATGGCTGAATGGGAGATACCAGAGGGTAACGGTTGACAATTGTATGTCAGGTTGGAGGCCAGTGTCTAGTGGAGTACCCCAAGGATCTGTGTTGGGTCCACTGTTGTTTGTCATTTACATTAATGATCTGGATGATGGTGTGGCAAATTGGATTAGTAAATATGCAGATGATACTAAGATAGGTGGAGTAGTTGATAGTGAGGTAGATTTTCAAAGTCTACAGAGAGACTTGGGCCTTTTGGAAGGGTGGGCTGAAAGATGGCAGATGGAGTTTAATGCTGATAAGTGTGAGGTGCTGCATTTTGGTAGGACAAATCAAAATAGGACGTACAGGGTAAATGGTAGGGAATTGAGGAATGCAGTGGAACAGAGGGATCTGGGAATAACTGTGCATTGTTCCCTGAAGGTGGAATCTCATGTGGATAGGGTGGTGAAGAAGGCGTTTGGTATGCTTGCCTTTATAAATCAAAGCATCGAGTATAGAAGTTGGGATGTAATGTTAAAATTGTACAGGGCATTGGTGAGGACGAATCTGGAGTATGGTGTGCAGTTCTGGTCGCCAAATTATAGGAAGGATGTCGACAAAATGGAGAGGGTATAGAGGAGATTTACTAGAATGTTGCCTGGGTTTCAGCACTTAGGCTACAGAGAGAGGTTGAACAGGAGGATATTCTTTGGAGCGTAGAAGGTTGAGGGGGGACTTGATAGAGGTTTTTAAAATTTTGAGAGGGACGGACAGAGTTGACGTGGGTAGGCTTTTCCCTTTGAGAGTGGGGAAGATTCCAACAAGGGGACATAGCTTCAGAATTGAGGGACAAAGGTTTAGGGGTAACATGAGGGGGAACTTCTTTACTCAGAGGGTGGTGGCTGTATGGAATGGGCTTCCGGTGGAAGTGGTGGAGGCTGGCTCGATTTTATTATTTAAGAGTAAATTGGATAGGTATATGGATAGGAGGGGATTAGAGGGTTATGGTCTGAGTGCAGGTAGATGAGACTAGGTCAGGGAGAATGGTCGGCGTGGACTGGTAGGGCCGGACAGGCCTGTTTCCATGCTGTAGTTGTTATATGTTATATGTTATATGTTATTGATGCAAGTGCTCTAACAACATTTAAGAAAGAGTTAGGCAGGTTAGGGTTAGGGTTAGGATAGGAGAGGTTTAGAGGGATGTGGATCAAGTGCAAGCAGATGGGACTGGTGTAAATGGGGCTTGTTGGTCGGCGTGGGCAGGTTGGGCTGAATGGTCTTTTTCCGCGCTGTATGACTCTATGACTGGATGTTTGAATGCCCTGTGTCAAGGAAAGTTGTGGTGCTGCAGTAGGTAGTGCCATTGCCTCTAAGCTTCACTCACCCAAGTTCACTCCTGGCCCCCAGTAGCTATGTGGAGCTTGCAAGTTCTGCCTGTGATCATATAGATGTCTTCCCGGGTGCTCCAATTTCCTCCCATTCCCTGCATATCCAAGTACCTGTACAAAGGTCTCTTAAATGAATGAATGAATGAATGAATGAATAAGTTTATTGGCCAAGTATGTGCATATACAAGGAATGTGCCTTGGTGCTCCGCTCACAAATGACAACACAAACATACAGTTAACAATTAAAAATAAAGCATAAACACAACAAAACAATAAGGATACAACATTACGGTCTAAACATGTGGGTGAAAATAAACCAGAGCAACAAAGAGACTCCAGACTTTGGTTATTGAGTAGTTATTGGTTTGGTTATTGAGTAACTACTACTCATGGAAAAAAACTGTTTTTATGTCTGGCTGTGGCTGCTTTAAATGTTACCATCGTATCTGCATCAACCACTACCCCCTACAGTACGTTCCAGGCACTTACCACCCTCTGTGTAAAAAAACATGCCCTACACATGTCATAAGATCATAAGATCATAAGTGATAAGAGCAGAATTAGGCCATTCGGCCCATCAGTTCTACTCCGCTATTCAATCATGGCTGATCTATCTCTCCGTCCTAAACCCTATTCTCCTACCTTCTCCCCATATTCTCCTGCCCTTTAAATTTTGCCCCTCTCACCTCAAAGCTCTGCCCTGAAGTATTTGATTCTTCCGCTCTGGGAAAAAGGTTCTGACTGACCACCCTATCGATGCCTCAATTCTCTCCTCCCTCCACAGATGCGGCCTGACCTTCTGAATGCTGCTCTTTGTTTCCGGTTTCTGATTTCATATTCCTTGCAGGACTCTGCGATGTGTGAACCAACAGTTGTGTTTCCTGTGTTACAGACACCCGTAAGGCCGAAAAATGCTTTGGGATGTGAAGGGCAAGATTTCCCGTCAGCTTTGCAAGTACAGTTGTCCTTTGTTATGAAATAACAAGTGTCCGTGTAAACACACAAATGCTTTTGCATCAGGTTTTTCCTGCATCATGTCCTCAACGAGCCTGTTCTTGGCCCCAAGTCAGCAGAGTATTTTTAGAGGCGGTTCAGTGAAGCCCATTGAAACGTGAAAGACCAACTCACCATATTCATTATGAAGCCCATATGGCCTCTCTGTTTATTCAGCAGGTGGATCTGTTCTGCTTCCATTATAGTTCAATTGTTTGAGCATTAGTGGTACCCGAGATAAAAAAGCACATCCACTCACTTACTTTCTCGGTCATCTTGAGAAGATTTGGCATGTCCTACCTCCCTCGAACCTCGACAGGTGCTCGACAGAAAGTGTTCTGATGGGATGTATCTCAGCCTGGTGTGACAACAGCCCTGAAACCTGCAGAGAGTGGTGAACACAGCCCAGCCCATCACAGACTCACAATTGTTGATGACTGCTGTCCTTCCACAAAATCTAGCCCGGGCGTAGCAAGCAGATTCAGAGTGGTTTGTCCATAGACTCGCCACAGCCACAGCCTCAGCAAGGGTGTCAGGGGTTATGGGGAGAAGGCGGGAATGGGGTTGAGAGGGACAAATAGAAAAGCTATGATTGATAGGCGGAGTAGACTTAATGGACCGACTGGTCAAATTCTGCTGTGGTGCAGCGGTAGAGTTGCTGCCTTACAGCGAATGCAGCGCCGGAAACTCAGGTTCGATCCTGACTACAGGCGCCATCTGTACGGAGTTTGTACGTTCTCCCCGTGACCTGCGTGGGTTTTCTCCGAGATCTTCGGTTTCCTCCCACACTCCAAAGACGTACAGGTATGTAGGTTAATTGGCTGGGCAAATGTAAAAAATTGTCCCTAGTGTGTGTAGGATAGTGTTAATGTGCGGGGATCGCTGGGCGGTGCAGACTCGGTGGGCCGAAGGGCCTGTTTCCGCGCTGTATCTCTAAATCTAAAAAATCTAAATCTAGAACCTCTGAACCTCCATTCAGTCCATCTTCACGGGGCTTTGCATCAGGCAGAATGGAAGTGTCGGCAAGGATGCTGCCACATGGGCCTTTCCCTATTCTCTCTTCTACCTTCTGGGAGAAGACACAGGAGATGAACTCCCAGACATCCAGACTTAAGAACAGCTTCTTCCCCACGGATAGCAGACTCCTGAACCAATCACCTCATTCACACCCACTTCCCAGGGGTATTGCCACATCGGCCATAAGGTCAGAAGGTAAGAAGTGATAGGAGTAGAATTAGGCCATTCGGCCCATCAAGTCTACTCCGACATTCAATCATGGCTGATCTATCTCTCCCTCCTAACCCCATTCTCCTGTCTTCTCCCCATAACCTCTGAGAACTGTGCTTGCCTTGCCTTAGTCTTGCCTTATCTCTAACTCATTGTTATTCCGTTATTGTATTATCTTTTACCCAGCAGCCTTGCACCATTCTGCTGCTTTGCACCTCGTCCTTGTATTTATCGTTGTATCTATTATTGCAAGCGTGTCAAGAATCCAGAATGTTTTATTGTCATATGTCTCAAGACGGAACAATGAAATTCTGACCTGCAGCAATAATGCCGTCATGTCCATGTAGTTCGGGGCCTCTTTGGAGGGAGCAGTGTTTAATAGTCTGGTGGCTGTAGGGAAGAAGTTGTTCCTGAATGTGAACATTGTAGTTTTCAGGCTATACCTATACCTATACCTTCTTCCTGATGACAGAAGTGAAATGAAAGCATGACCCGGGTGGTGTGGGTCTCAGAGGATGCCGGCTGCCTTTTTCAGGCAGTGACTTTTGTAGATCCCTTCGATGGTGGGGAGGTCGGTACCAGGGCCGTTTTTACAGCATTATGGGCCCCCGGGCAAAGCAGTGTACTGGGGCCCCTACCGTTACTCTCCCCCACCCCCCTTTCCCTACCAGCCCCCCCCTGTCGTGCCGGCGAAAAGCACTTACCGAAAAGCACTTAGCGATGGACTTAGGGTGCTACATTGTTGCGAAAAGCACTTACAGATCGCTGTGAGAAGCACTTAGTGACCGAAAATGTTGCGAAAAAAGCACTTATTGAACCTACATTTTTTAAGTAGTATTTATTTATTGCAAGTCACTTAACATACACAGATCAGCATGGGGCCCCTATGCTCGTGGGCCCCCGGGCAAGTGCCCATCAGGCCCATGCGTTAAGACGGCCCTGGTCGGTACCCTTGAAGGACTGGGCAGCATTCACATCTTTTTGCAGTCTTCTTTGTTCCTGGGCTTTCACGTTTCTGCCGAACCAGTAGATGATTTAACCGATTAGTACTTGTCCTGCTTCCGGTGGACAGGACATACCTGGTTAATTTTCCACGATGTCAGGGTGTAGTTAGGTTGACAATCACAACATCCAAACTATTTGCGTACAGTTCAGCTCTGCTCAGGAGTAGTCGGGTGATTATCCCACTTCTTTGGTAATGTGGGGGATTGGATGAATAGACACAAAGTGCTGGATTAACCCAGTGGCTCAGGCAGCATCCCTGGAGAATATGGATGTGACATTTTGGGTTGAGAAGTTGCTGAGTTCATACATTCAGAAGGCAGAATTAGGCCATTCAGCCCATCGCGTCTACCCCGCCATTCAAACATGGCTGATCTATCAAACCCTCTCAAATCCATTCTCCTGCCTTCTCCCCACTGCCCTTGACACCCTTCCTAATCAAGAACACCCTTTCTTAAAAATTCCCAGTCTTTCCTTGGAAAAATGTCACAGGATTATTGCTGATAGAATAAGTGGCCAGTTCCCTGTCTTCTTTGTTGCTCGATGATCTTGCGACGAAAAACCTCTCGGTGATTATGTATTTGTTGGGTCAACTGTTGAGTTTATCAGTAAGCATAACAATCGGGGTGATTTGAATGTGTCTAATGTTGTTTGTTTTGGATTTTAGTCTCCAAAAGTCCCTTCAGACACGGTTGTAATGGGAGACTGGTGAAGTCAAATGTGGAGGTTAACAGATGGTTAAACTGAGATCTTGCCTGCAAATGAATGGAGTCATTGTCCCAGTGGACTGACTGATGTCAAGCAGTAGATAGAACATGGGAGCTCTCTGCCAAACAGTATTTCACAAGTGCAATCGGGCAGTTTCGCACGTGTACATTAGGAGCCTTGCAAATGCCAGGATAAATTACCAGTGGCGCCCAAAGTGGAGAGAAGGAATGGGTGATGTTTCGGGACTGAAGAAGGGTCTCGGCCTGAAATGTCACCCATTCCTTCCCTCCAGAGATGCTGCCTGTCCCGCTGAGTTACTCCAGCATTTTGTGTCTATCTTTACTAAGTGGCACATTGGCACAGCTAGAAGAGCTGCTCCCTCACTGTTCCAGCAACCTGGGTTCGATCCTGACCTCAGGTCTTGCCCGTGTGAAGTTTGCACAGTGTGCCTGTGACCACGTGGGCTTCCTCTGGGTGCTCTGGTTTCCTCCCACATTCCAAAGACATACGGGTTTGTAGGTCAATTTTCCCCAGTACAGGTAAGCCAAACCTTGCAAAACCTTCCTTTCTAAAAAAAAATATGTATTTTGATTTCAATAACTTGGGGGGATCTGGGGGGGATTTGATGGGAATGTGGGAAGAATAAAATAGGATTATTGAAGGATTATTATAAATCAATGTTTGATGGTGGGCATTCACTTAATGGGCTGAAAGGCTGTATGTCTCGATGACTCTAATCAAAGCCGGTGCAGTAAATCCTTCCAGAGGAGATTCTAAACCAGGAACCACACATTGTCAGGTGGATCCTTTGAGGTGCCATTATCTCAGTGGCGCAGCACTAGAGCTGCTGCCTTACAGCGCCAGAGACCAGGGATCGGACCTGACTACGGGGTGCTGTCTGTACGGAAATCGTACCTTCTCCCAGTGATTGCGTGGGTTTTCTCTGGGTGTTCCAGTTTCTGGGTGTAGAAGATTGAGGGGGGATCTTATAGAAACGTACAAAATTCTTAAGGGGTTGGACAGGCTAGATGCAGGAAGATTGTTCCCGATGTTGGGGAAGTCCAGAACAAGGGGTCACAGTTTAAGGATAAGGGGGAAGTCTTTTAGGACCGAGATGAGAACGTTTTTTTTCACACAGAGAGTGGTGAATCTGTGGAATTCTCTGCCACAGAAGGTAGTTGAGGCCAGTTCATTGGCTATATTTAAGAGGGAGTTAGATGTGGCCCTTGTGGCTAAAGGGATCAGGGGGTATGGAGAGAAGGCAGGTATGGGATACTGAGTTGGATGATCAGCCATGATCATATTGAATGGCGGTGCAGGCTCGAAGGGCCGAATGGCCTACTCCTGCACCTATTTTCTATGTTTCTATGTTTCCTCCCACATTCCAAAGACGTACAGGTTCGTAAGTTAATTGACTTCTGCAAATTGTCACCTAGTGTGCAAGATAACACAGTGTACGGGATGATCGCTGGTGAGCACGGCTCGGTGGGCTGAGGTGCCCGCTTTTGCACGCTTTTTCTCTAATGTCTAAAGACACATTTCCCATGTTGGCTTGGCCAATATCTCAACCAGGAACTAAATCTAGTCGTGAGGAGATTATTATCATATTACTGCCTGTGGAATCTCACTACGTGTAAACTGGCTGCCCTGTTGCCTGTGTTACAACAGTGACCTGGTTTCAAAAGAACTCTCTTGGCTGTCAAGTGCTTTGTGACTTCCCGGCCTTGTGAAAGAAGCTTTTGTCTTCTTAGATATCCTGAGGTTGGTCGTGGAGCTTCAAGTGCAGGCCTGGCATGGGAACACAGGATGACACTGTCAGGAGGACAGGACTAGTGAAACAGTAACCACCTATGCTCTTTGCTTCCTCAAGCCAAGTTGGGGAAAAAGGTCAACCACACAAAGGGGAGAGGGGTGGGAATTGGCCCCAAACCAGGGCTGGATATGGAGAACGAGGCAGACTTATGCCAAAAGCCACAGACAACTCATATTTACTGACAGCTGCTGTCCTTCCACAAAATCTAGGCCGGACGAAGCAAGCAGACTCATAGCATTTGGTCCATAGCCCGAGTGAGGGGGTCGGGGGTTATGGGGAGAAGGCGGGAGAACGGGGCTGAGAGGAAAAAAATAGATCAGCCATGATTGAATGGCGGAGTATACCTGATGGGCCGAATGGTCTAATTCTGCTCCAAGAACTTATGAACCTTCATCCATTTTATTAAACGGGTAATCTGTTGGGAGACACGACACTCCAACCCCTTGCCCACGGCAGACACAACTTGTTACCAGTGCTGGGTCAAGCGTGGTGCTGTCTGTGTGGAGTTTGCATGTTCTCCCTGTGACCAAGTGGCTTTCATCCAGGTGCCCCAGTTTCCCAAATACGTGCAGGCCGGTCACCGTAAATTGTCTCTGTTGTGGAATTTGGTGGGAATAGCAAGGAATATGAAGAGAAAAGGCAACCAGGAAAACTGGAGCAAAATTCACCTGCTGGGGGAACTCAGTGGGTTGGGCAGCATCTATGGAGGCAAACAAATGATCAATGTGCAGGCAGATGAGATTGGCGTTATGTTTGTGCCGAAGGACCTGTCCCTGAGCTGTACTGTTTTATGTACTACGTTCTCTGGTGAAAAACTATATAATAAGTTTACTTACGAGGAGCTTGAGGGTAATCTTTCAGACAAAAAGTAGTTGGTATGCGGAATGAGCTGCCAGAAGAGATGTTGGAGAGAGAAACAGTAATTCCAGCAAGAGACATTTGTACAGGTACTTGAATGAGCAGGGTATAGAGGGACATGGATGTAATGCAGGCAAGTGGGAATAGTAGGAAAAGGCAAAATGCTCGCCATAGACACGGACTGCCAAAGGTTCTGCTTCCATGTTGCATTACTCAATGATTCTATGACTTCCTCTTTAAATACCTGCGTTGATCTAGCCTTCAAAACCTTCTAGGTGGAGCATTCCAGAGATTGGACAGCTACCGTGGGAAGGAGCAGGGAGTAGGGCCAAATGTGGCCAGGGGTGGCGTTTGGGTGCAATTTATAGTCAGGCTTGTGACCGACTTAAAGAGCCCACTGACAGATACAGCTGACAGTTGTCGGACCACCAATAGATATAGATATGGATCATCATTGCCATTCAGTCAAGTGGAGGTGCAAACACCATTACGAAACATTCCTGTTTACCGAGCAGAATGAGGAATAATGGAGAACTTTCATTTGTGCTATTAACAGGCAAACGACTTGTGCAGTGGTGAGAACTAATGGTGCCTTCGGGAAAGGTCAGATTCTCAAATCTTAATGGATTTGTGTTGGAAGAAGTCAGTGAACCAGAGGCCAGAGACAACGTCTGTAGTTTAGTTAAGAGATACAGCATGGAAGCAGGCCCTTCGGCCCACCGAGTCCGCACCGACCAGCGATCCCCGCACCATGACACTATTCTACACACACTCGGGACAATTTACACTCACACCAAGCCAATTAACCTGCAAACTACGTCTTTGGAGTGTGAGAGAAAACCGAAGATCTTGGAGAAAACGGGGGAGGAAAGTACAGACAGCACCCATTGTCGGGATCGAACCCAGGTCTCTGGTGCTGCAAGCTCTATAAGGCAGCAACTCTACCGCTGCGCCACCGTGCCGATTTAGACAATAGACAATAGGTGCAGGAGGAGGCCATTCAGCCCTTCGAGCCAGCATCACCATTCAATGTGATCATGGCTGATCATTCTCAATCAGTACCCCGTTCCTGCCTTCTCCCCATACCCCCTGAGTCCGCTATCCTTAAGAGCTCTATCCAGCTCTCTCCTGAATGCATTGAGAATTGGCCTCCACTGCCTTCTGGGGCAGAGAATTCCACAGATTCTCAACCCTCTGACTGAAAAACTTTTTCCTCATCTCAGTTGTAAATGGCCTACCCCTTATTCTTAAACTGTGGCCCCTGGTTCTGGACTCGCTCAACATTGGGAACATGTTTCCTGCCTCTAACGTGTCCAACCCCTTAATAATCTTATACGTTTCGATAAGATCTAAATAAAAATTTTAAAAAATGCTTAATGCTTAAATGCTTATTATAAGATCTCCTCTCATCCTTCTAAATTCTAGTCGCATTCCTACACGAATTATAACATCAGAAGGGAGTATCTCAAGCCAAAGACTGTAGCATGGTTACGCATAAATGCTAAAAAAGATACCGGCACACGGAACAGCACCTTGGCACAACTAACATACCATCAGCCTCATAGTGCCATGCACCTAGTGCAATACTGACCCATGCATATATATAGTTTGCAACTTCTTTGCGTGATGGTGGAGGTTTCCTCTGGGTGCTCCAGTTTTCTCTCGCTTCCCAAAGAGTGGTCCTGGTCTTTTCTCGCCTCCTGCTCTTCACCAACCTTCCACCCACTCCCCTCGCACCCCCTACTGAAGAGGTTCCCAAACCAAAACGTCACCCATCCTTTCTCTCCAGAGATGCTGCTTGACCCGTTGAGTTACACCAGCACTTTGTATCTATCTTGGGTTGGTAGCTTAATTGGCTGCTGTAGGTAAGTGGTAGGATGCGGGAGGAATTAAAAAACGTAGGATGTGTAAGTGGGTCAGTGTGGACTCGATGGGCTGAAGGGCCTGTTTGCATGACCTATCTCTCAGTCATAGAGGGCCTCGATGGGCTGAAGGGCCTGTTTGCAGGACCTATCTCTCGGTCTCTCAGTTCTGGGAGTGGAGGGTTCATAAAAAAGGACCAGTACGGCACAAGAACAGGCCTTTGGGCCACAATGTTCATGCTGAACATGATGCCAAGACCATCGCTAATCTACCTGCACATAACCCATATCCCACCATATCCATAAGCCAATCGAAAAGTCTTTCAAATGCCACTAACATACCTGTTTCACCCGCCACCCGAACCAGCGTGATCCAGGCACTCACCATCCTCCAACGCCCCACGAATCTCCTTTATACTCTGCCCCCCCTCGACTTAAAGCTACGCCCTCTAATATGTGATATTTCCTGCCCGTGAAAAAAAGATTCTGACCGTCCACACCATCTGTGCCTCTCATAATTTTGCAGGCAACATAATTGAGCGATTTTGGAGCAGGAGTCAGCTGGCTCTCTCAGATGAACACGGTGCGTTTTTGTGGAATTAAGTGGCAGGAGTGAGTTAGTCATGGGTGATTAAAATACAGCACTGGTGGATGTAACGATAAACCCACGTCAGAGAAATCCATTAGTCAGAGTACAGGACAATAATGCTTAATAAATCTTCAGGGGATGTGCGAATGATGTCAAGATGCCTTGCACAAAGGATGAAGCCGCACCATAAATGAGTCATTTACCTCAAAGGAGAGACTGCTTCATGAGGTCTCATCCACCTTTGACGTGGGCAATTTCATAGACAGCTTGGGAAGCCTAGACCAGTTCTCTGCATCAGAGCAGTCACTGTGCCTAATAAAAGCTATTTCCTCCCCCCCCCCCACCCCCCATCTTCAAGAGACCAAGTCATCTAATTGCGAATCAGAAGAGCAAGGAAATTTAACATGTGCAGAATTCAGACTTTCAAGTGTAAAACAGCTGACAATGCCACACCAAAGGAACATTGTGTACAGAGTGCTGGAGTAACTCAATGGGTCAGGGAGCATCTCTGGAGAACATGGATGGGAGTTATTTATGGTTGGGAAGATAGACACAAACTGCTGGAGTAACTCAGCGGGACAGGCAGCATCTCCGGAGAGAAGGAATTGGTGGCGTTTCGGGTCGAGGCTCTTCTTCATCTGAAAAAGGGTCTCGTCCCGAAACGTCACCCATTCCTTCTCTCCGGAGATACTGTCTGTCCCGCTGAGTTACTCCAGCATTTTGCGTCTATCTTCGGTTTAAACCAGCATCTGCACTCTGAGGGGACTGAGGGGTAACGTTTTCCACACAAATGGTGGTGGGTGTATGGAACAAGGCTGCCAGAGGAGGTAGTTGACGCAGGGACTATCCCAGCATTTAAGAAACGTTAGACAGGTACATGGATAGGACAGGCCTGGAGGGATATGGACCAGGTGGGACTAGTGCAGCTGGGCAGGTGGGACTAGTGCAGCTGGGACACACGTTGGCAGGTGTGGGCAAGTTGGACTGAAGGGCCTGTTTCCACACTATATCGCTCAGTGACTCCTCCGGCAGCTTGTTCAACACACCCACTACCCTTTGTGTAAAAAGTTACCCCTCAGGTTCCCAATAGTGTCTAGGTTTCCCTGCGTGCCAGTACTGGGGTGCTTCATTTGGTGAGGCATTACAAATGGAAATGAACTTTGCGCAAAATCATCAGCAAACAGGCCGATTCCCACAGGCCATCACAACTGTTTCTGTGATCCGCTGCCACGGGGGGGGGGGGGGGGGGGGGGGGGTGAGCCCTTGTGTATATTCTAAGCTGAGATATAGTCCAAATCACAAAGGCCACCGAGAGATGTGGGGAAAAGGGCAGCGGATTTGAACGCTGAAGTCTCACCTGTTCAGTACTGCCTTCAACCACTGAAGGTCACCTCACCTTCTGTCTCCTTTCTCTGTTCGTTTACTTATTTATCTATTTATTCACTTCCCTGTAAAGCGTCTTTGAGTATATGAAAAGCGCTATATAAATGTAATGCATTATTATTATTATCTGATCAGCCATGATCCCATTGAGTGATGGCACAGTCTCAAAGGGCTGAATGGCCTGCAGAAACAGCACCTAATTAATCATCTCTCATTCTCTCCCTATGGTGGATAACTCTGACAGGACTGTTAAACATTAGTTAAATTATGAACCGTTGCCTACATTTGGCGGCAGTAAGGACTTTGGGCTTTTTTGCACCATTTATTGGTGTTATTCATTTATTGATTTATGCTGTTCATGAGTAATCTGTTTACTGGCCCGTCATGATTTCATTGTTCCACTCAGTACATATGACAATTAAACGCTGTTGATTCTCTTGAGTTGGCCAGTAATGGCAGCGAAGGATGGGAAATAAAATGCGTGAAGAGAAGGTACTTTTGTTGCTAAGTTTACACCATAGTTTTTTTTTAAAATTTTGCAATTATTCAACAAACTTGGAATGAGATTAACAGATATCATGTTACAAACAGCCAGTGAAATTCTTGCAAAGAGATCACAGGCATTTAAATAGATTTGACACATATTCATGATGCAATGTTGGAAAAATACACTAGAAATTTATCTGCATTTCTATGTGCTAATATTGCACAGGGTACAAAACAGAAACAAGAGTTATTTTTGTCAACAGACAGGCAGTAACAGAACAATTTTTAACTATCGTTCCAGCTCTTGAGATAACGCAAGATGCACTTAGCCAACCTGGACTGAAACCAAAGTAGCCACCTGAAACTGGCACTAAACTCACTCACTATTATCCTATGAGATGGGGTAGAACTAGCTAGAATGCCCAAATCTTCCAGCCCACCTACCACTGGTACAATGAACTGGAAGACAGGGAAGGGGGGAGAGCACCTTTATATGCCCGTTCGTACATGGTTCTGCCCGGTTTCTCTCTTTGTTCCCCATCTCTCATCAGGTAGATGCCCAGCGATCATACAACAGAGAGTAGGACTGGGAGTGGTGAGTGGACCAATTTAAAAAAAAAATTAGACATCACCACAGCTTTTGTTTCCGATGAGCGATCGATCGCCGGCTCTCAGAGTGCCAGGCTCAGTTCAATGCCCATGCCCCATCGTCTCCTAGTGATCCAGTTACATTGTCTACTGTACAAGCACCACTGCGATACTGGCCAGGGCAACCACATCAACGGGCACAAAAAGTGGCCAGAAGACTATCGCCAAACGGCTTAAAAAAAAAGAATTGTTTCCACTACCCGCACAAGACGATTGGCCTCGGCTGGGATGAGTGGAATTGATGTGCTAGTGACAAGGGTGGGACATCATTGCTCAGTTAGGGTGCAATGTGCTGGAGTAGGGCCTGCCCAATGCAGCCAGCTGTTGACCTGAACATATGGTAGCATTGCCTCACTGGTCTGATGGGGCTGGAGTGCAGGTCCACAGCCACTCAATAAGACCCCGTCACGTTTGTCAACCACCGTCTCAAGAGGCCAATTTATCCCTCTTGTGCTCACACAGGTGCCAGTTTCAGAAAGCTACACCACAACATGGCAGGGCGGGGAAGGGACCGAATGGAAACGACAACAAAGATTGATCAACAGTGCTTCTTTGTTGGATACAAGGTTACGTGGATCTGTCACACACAAAGTTTCTAATACGATGCAGGTCCTCCCACTGTATCCTCTCCCCGGCCGAGATCTCACCAGGTGGAGAACAGCGCACACACTTTCACCTCCAGTGAAACGCTCTCGACTCATGCCAACCAAACCCAGACCAGAGCAACAATTGCCCAGGATCACCCCCACCCCACTTCCCTCCCCTCCCCATATCTCAACCACTCTCTCCTCCCTAGCAGCATGTTAACATTAACTGAAAAATAAAAAAACAATCTACAGATATATATATATATTTGTAGATATATACTATTTACACACTTCAAGGAATTAATGGGTGTAGCAACCGTTTGGGTTGTAAGCCAGCCTGAAACTGATCGGAGGGCCAATCTCCAGGGTCAGCCAATCCCTGACACACAAAGTGGTCCAGTGGCTAACTAACCTTTGGGACATTTCCTCCCACATCCATCACTGCGAACACTTGACCCATTTACTCATCACCGGGTTACCAGTCTACCCACCCACCCAACTTGAGCAATGTTTAAACCCCTGACACCACAAAGGGTGTTGATCATGTTACTCAACCCTCTACCCTGGTACCTGCACGAACTAGATGGTCACTCCAGCGACTTCAACACTAATTACTACAATCGTCACACTTCATTGGCCATTGAGCGCCTCACCCCCCCCCCCCCCATCTAAACACATGAGAAAGGTGTCACAGAAATAAAGTTGACAATATTTACTGAACCCTCTTATCGTGTTACTTGCATTCACTCAATGGTCACTCCAGTGACTCCAACGATAATTACGACAATCGTCACACTTCATTGGCCATTGAGCATCCTCTCCCCCCCCCCCCCCCTTCAAAAACACACAAGGAAGATGTCAGGGAAATAAAGTTGACAATATTTATGAGATTGTGGTTCTGGTTTTCTCCTCTATTTTTTTTTTAAGCTGTTAATCGTGAGAGATCATGCCCAGTTCTCTTCTGACGGGTATGAGGGGTAGGTGGTTGGTCGCTGGATGAGGCGATACCCAGGATGGCCTTCATTCTCCTTGTGCAAGTCAGCTGCAACCCAAATGGAGCAATCTACTGCCCCAGCCCCGCCATCCCCCCCCCCCCCCCCCTCCCCTCGCACACCCCCATCTGAACCCAGATGTTTGGTGGAGGTCAGTAATACACCGGAGCGTTCTATGAAGGAATCACTCCTTGCCATTCAAAATTTGTCATGTCACAAAGAATGCAACGTCAAGAGAAAAAAAACCATTATGGATAATAAAGGCTAGTGTTAGACTTCCCAACGCATCCCCACATCTAGCAGGGATACAACCATATCATGGTTCGAGTCAGGACTGAAGCTTCTACAGTTTCACACAGATACTTTTGTACACGTTTGTCTCTTTGGCGCTACAGTTGTTATTGTTTGAAGAGGAGCCCTCTCCAAACATCACACTCCCATCCCATCACCAATAGCATTTTCCCATCGCTAACCATCGGCAACTCTCTCCAGTTCTCTCAGCCGACAAGAGTTGAGGAGAGAGGTCCCAATGGGCAAAAGTTGGGAGCTCTTTGAAGGTGGCTGCAAGCCAGCTGGTTCAAGGGACCTTGCCCGATAGCTAACGTACGGGAAATGGTGCCCAAGCAAGAGATCCTGCTTAACAATCATACTTCATTGGCCAAGCATGTTTTGCAACATGCGAGGAAACGAGGTGAGGAAGGGCAAGTGGAGAATGGAAGTGGCAGTGCGGCAGCATAACAACGGTGGCTCCCATGCTTCACCCAAGTCCTGGAAGCTTCCCCGACTTCCCATTGAGCCCAGGACAGCAGAGAACATGCAGGAAACAGATTAAGATAGAGGGTGACTGAACACAAAATTCCTTTAGTCAGAGGGTGGTGAACCTGTGGAATTCTGTGTCACAGAAGGCTGTGGAGGCCAAGTTAGTGGAATTTTTTAAGGCAGAGATAGATAGATTCTTGATTAGTACACGTGTCAGAGGTTATGGGGACAAGGCAGGAGAATGGGGTTAGGAGGGAGAGATGGATCAGCCATGACTGAATGGCGGAGTAGACGAAGGGCCAAATGGCCTAATTGTACAATTCCTTTTGACCTTATAACACAAGTAGAAGCAGAGCCCACTTGGCTACCTAAGCATGTTCTATATTCAGTAAGATAGTGGCTGATACATATTCGTAGCCTAAATACTTGCATACTTCCGCATCCTCCTCGGCTCCAATGTGATTCAAATGTCTGAAAGCTAATGATTGCCAATGCAAAGCATTGGAAGTAAAGTCAGTGGAGAGAGCAGGGCGGACCAGAGTATTGACAGGTGAGGTGAGCATGTTCAGTGTGAAGAGGTGGTGGGCGAGGGACAGGGAGAAGTGGGCAGACTGACTGCCCCGCGGAGTTCCACCTCAGACTGACTCAGGACCCTCGCACGTCAAAGGCGGAGGGCGCTGGGGAAAGCGGTGAAGTGCCGCAAAGCGTTCAGGCTCAAAGGAAGGACGACACAAGCTGAACCAGGGCGAAGGAGGACCTCACTGAGGTCAATTAGAGTCTCGTGGACAGGACGAAAAATGGATGAATTTGGGTCAAGACAAACACGTGGATTAGCACAAGACAGATTCCAGGCAAAAAAAAACCAGTTGAAGGGCTCAAAATCATTGGAATCATGCCACAACTAAGCTTTTTTTTCTTCTTGAGAGTGAAGGGGTGGAATCTAAAAAGCCCATTACAATTTACTTTTTAAAAACTGCATGTTCTGGAAATCTGAAATAACAACTGAAAATGCTGGAGATATTCAACTTTCCAGACAGTAGCAGTGGAGCAAGATCTGGAGTTAACAACTAGGGTCGATGATCTTTCTTCAGGAGTCAAGAGGTAAAAGTGATGAAGGATGCAGTGAAATGGAGGGGAGGCGGAGCGAAAGGAAACTGCGACCCTCTGATAACTGAGACACTGAACACACAAGTAAGTACTTGTCAGACCAGAGGGTTGGTCATCTCAGCTGAACTGTCCTGAGAGTACATCACACACCTCCGGACTTCACTTTGACTGCAACTATTTCAGATATTCAGCCCTTCCAGTTTGTGTAAACTGGCCAATACTTCCGGGATTCCTTTTAATTTCAAGTATTTTTCAGTGTTTCTCTCCAGTGTTGTCCAACATGGTGTTTTGGATACACGAGGAACTGCAAGTGCCACCAAGTGCTGGAGTAACTCAATGGGCCAGGGAACATCTTTGGACAACAAGGATAGTCCTATCCCTATTCTCCAGATATGCTGTCCGAGCCACTGAGTTACTCCGGCACTTGCGTCCAATACTGCGCTCTCTGCCCTTTCCGCTTGCACCCATCTGCTCCTCCTCGCATCTCCTTTAGACAAGACCCACCGCCACTTACTTCATTCAGTTTCTCTGCAGCCCCACCCTATTGCAGGCATTCATTCCCCTTTCTCCTTGCCAGCCACCCCTCTGCCCGTCACTGCCAGGGTGGTCGAGTTCTCACCTTTCCCCAATTACGAAGATAACTCACTGACCCAAAACATCAACTCTGTTCCTTGCTCCACATTCGCCACATGACCTGCCGAGCACTTTCAGTAACTCCTTTACCAAGGAGTGGGACGTGGGGGACGAATAATAGCGGGGTGAAATTTCAGGTAGACGAAACTGACTCGAGGTTTTCTCATTAAGGTGACGCATTGCTAAATCCATCACTGATATACGCCTGACATCTCCTCCCTCCCAATTAAATGCCCCCCGCCCTCTGCTCAGCTGAAGGTCGAGGGGTTGCACTGCCCACATGGCGTCCCAACTGTGGGGCTTCTCCCACCCCAGGTACCTCCCCCCCCCCCCCCCCCCCTCCCCCCCCTCGCAACACACACACGACCCCAGAAAACAGCTTTGTCAGCACAGGCAACAATGACTCGGATGAAGTGCTGACCAGCGATGACTCCTTGACAAAGATATCAAACCGACAATGGGAAAACACTCTGCTCCCATCCCAATCGACACGTCAAGAGAGATTTGTGCGGCCGTGCGTGCGTTAAGGAGGGAGCGGAGGGAATACGACGCAATACAACTATATTTTCTGCTTTGGGGCACATATACAGGGTGGACGGGAGGAGCCACAGCCAACAGTGATGGTGTCCCCCATCGCTATACCGTCGACTCGGGCATCTCGTCCTGCCTCCGACTGTTCTCCTTCTCCCTGCTCTTCTGCCAGTAGTACCCAGTGAAGGTCGGGCTGATGGGCAGATAACTGAACAGTTTGTGACGCCTGAGAAATTTCATGCCGATGGGCAAGTCGTAGGTCTTGCTCTCTTCGGTCTTGGCTCCAACGATTCCAATCTTCCACTTGCGAATGCCCCTCTCTTCAGCGGTTCCTGCAGCGGAGCAAAATGGGGAAAGAGGTCAAAATGGGGAAAGAAGTGGCATTTCTATCGCGCAGCAGTAGAGTTGCTACCTTGCGGCGGCAGAGAGCCGGGTTCGATCCTGCCCACGAGTGCTGTCTGCCTGGAGTTTGTACGTTCTCCCCGTGACCGCGTGGGTTTTCTCCGAGATCTTCGGTTTCCTCCCACATTCCAAAGACGTACAGGTTTGAAGGTTAATTGGCTTGGTAAAATTGTAAAAGAATTGTCCCGGGTGTGCGTAGGATAGTGTTATGGTGCGTGGATCGCTGGTCGGCGTGGACTCGGTGGGCCGAAGGAACAGTTTCCGCGCTGTGTCTCTAAACTAAACTATAGCACCACCGGCATCTCGAAGAGCTCTGGTGTCAGTGAAGAATTTAGTGCCAATGAAGTATGTACAGCAGGCTCCCTGACAATAACCAGATATTAGTGATACTGAAGGCTTGCTCCCAAGAACACTGCTCTACTTGAAAGGCCACGAGGTGGTGGAGGGACTCCCGTGATGAGCATTCGATGGCACCGTGCCTCTCCCCGCTGGAGATTAGAAGGATCAGGGAGAACCTCATTGAAACTTACCGAACAGTGAAAGGCCTGGATAGAGTGAACGTGGAGAGGATCAGAGGCCATAGCCTCAAAATAAAAGGACTACCCATGGAAAGTTGCGGAGGAATTTATTTCGTCAGAGGGTGGTGAATCTGTGGAATTCATTGCCCCAGAAGGCTGTGGAGGCCAAGCCAATGGGTATTTTTATAGCGGATGTTGACAAGGTTCTTGATTAGTATGGCTGTCAGAGGTTATGGGAAGAAGGCAGGAGAATGGGGCTGAGGGAAAGAAAGATCAGCCACGGTTGAGTGCCAGAGTAGACTTGATGGGCCGAATGGCCTAATTCTGCTCCTATAACTTAAGAATTCAGCGGGTCTGGCCGCATCTTTGGAGGGAAATGGACTGACAGTGTTTCTTGGGTCAGGGCTGGTCTTCAAACTGACCCTTCTTCAGTGGGGAGGAATTGTCGACGTTTCAGGTCCAGATTCGGGGTCTCTATCCATAAAGTTAACAATTCTTTCCCTCTAACCCCTTCTCTGTCTCTGAGGATACTTCAATGCTTCTACTCTGGGGCTATAGAGAGCATCCTGTCCGGCAACATTACAGTCTGGTTTGGGAACAGCTCTGCCCAGGACAGGATGGCCCTGCAGAGAGTAGTGCGTTCGGCAGAACGCACCATGGGAACTACACTCGTCCCCCTGCAGGACCTATACATCAGGAGGTGCAGATCCAGAGCAAGCAAGATTATGAGGGACCCCTGCCACCCCAGTAACGGACTGTTCCAGATGCTACGGTCAGGCAAACGCCTCCGCTGTCACGCTGTGAAAACGGAGAGGATGAGACGGAGTTTCTTCCCACAGGCCATCAGGACTGTTAGCTTTTATAACTCCAGGGACTAAATTTTGTCTTCTCTATATTAACTTTATTTATATGCTGTAACTGTAATTCTTTTTTGTGCACAATCCGCAGGCATTGCCACTTTCATTTCACTGCACATCGTGTATGTGTATGTGACAAATAAACTTGACTTGTCTTGACCTGCATCCGCAGATGCTGCTCTATCCACTGAGCTCCTCCTGTAATTCGTTCCTTGCTCCCGAAATCCTGCAATTTGTTCATCAGCGAGTTAGATTTTAAAAAGAGGAGGAGAAAATAGAGGGAGTAGAGGGAACCCCAAGGTCCAGGGCAGTGAGGGGATTAAAGTAAGTGGTGGAGTGAAGGTAATCAGGCAGCAGAGGTTGGAGTTGAAAGGGGGTGGATATCACATTACAAGTACATTTCATGATGCAACAAGGAGACTTTGATGTGCCATTGCAACCTTAATGTGGAATTAACGATGTGGGGCAATATTGGTCCTGCACTGACTGGCTTGCATCCCTGTGTGGCCAACAGAGGCTGTGGCAAACTCCACATTCGAACTTACATGGGCCGATTCACCCCTTAGGTCTGTACTGGCCAAGTGAAGGGGGAGGTTGTACCACACTGTGGCCAAGTATTCAGCCCTGAGATGCACGAGGCCCCTGAGTGCGAGTGTTTGAGCAGGATGGACATGTTGAACCCACCTGGAATGGTGTTGTCCAGCAAGAAGGCAACACAGCCCCCCACAAACATGGCGGTTGTCAGCAATACGTTCAGCACTTGGTCAATCTCAGCAATACCTGCAAGGTAATCCCAAAATGACCGATCAACAGTGACAATGCACCAATACAATTAATGTTATCTTGTGAAACATGGAGTAGCGAACACGTTCTCCGGCCCCTGTCACGCAGAAGTATTGTGTGAGACCATTGCAAGCACTCATAGAACATACAACTGTACAGCACAGGAATAGACCCATCGGCCCACATTGGGGGTTTTTCACGTTCAGAAGTCATAGCAGCTGAATTAGGCCCTTTGGCCAATCGAGTCTAATCTGCTATTCAATCACGGCTGATCTATCTATCCCTCTTAATCCCATTCTGCGGCCTTATCCTCCAACTTTGTGCTTAGTTAAACTGATCTCATCTGCCTGTACATGATCCGTATCCCTCTATTTCCTGCACTTCCATGTGCCTATCTAAAAGCCTCTTAAACACCACTATATCTGCCTCCACCACCACCCTTGGAAGAGTGTTCCAACCCCCCCCCCCCCCCAACCACTCTCTCTGTAAAAATAAATTGCCCCACACATCTCCATCACACTGTCCCTCCTCTCACCTTGCAATACGCCCTCTAGTGGTGAACATTTCCACCCTGGGAAAACAGTTCTGACTGTCTACCCTATCTATGCCTCTCATAATGTTTATATACTTCTATCAAGAGGGCACCACAAAGGCGTAGGGGTAGAGTTGCTGCCTTACAGCGCCAGAGACCCGGGTTAGATCCTCACTACAGGTGCTGTCTGTATGGAGTTTGTACGTTCTCCCTGTGACTGGTGGGGTTTTCTCCGGGTGCCCCGGTTTCCTCCCGAACTCCAAAGACGTGCAGGTTTGTAGGTTAATCGGCTTCTGTAAATTGTAAATAGTCCCTAGTCTGTCAGATAATGCTTATAAGAAAATAACCGCAGATGCTGGTACAAATCGATTTATTCACAAAATGCCGGAGTAACTCAGCAGGTCAGGCAGCATCTCGGGAGAGAAGGAATGGGTGACGTTTCGGGTCGAGACCCTTCTTCAGATAATGCTTGTTGGTCGGCACGGACTGGTGGGCTAAAGGGTCTGTTTCTACGCTGTGTCTTCCCTCATCCTCTGACACTTCTCACTTCACCCAACGCGTCTGTGGACACTCTGACAGTGGCAGTCTGCTGTCTCAGCCCTGCGTTTCGACAAGCAGAGGGTAGTATGATCAATCTGCTGAGACTGGAGGACCAATTTGCTGGTTCCCTGGTCCCACTTGCCAACATTTGGCCCATATATCCTTCTAAACCTTTCCTATCCATGTAGCTGCCCAGGTGTCCTTTTAAACGCAGACAGCACCAGGGAACACTGTTATATGGAACAGACTTACCTGTCACGAGGGGATTCCGCTTCAGGTAGCTGGGCAACATGAGACCAAAGAAGATGGAGAATCCGAGGATAAAGAGGTTACGCGAGGAGTTGAGGTCCACAAACTGCAGGTTGGACAATCCCACAGCAGTAATCATTCCTGCAGGTAAAGTGTCACATTTACTGAAAAGCCTCCTCACCAGAGAACACCTCAACTCAGCTTCTCTGGACGGCCATTTATAATCGGCAGCCTCTCTGCCCCCCATTAACGTCCCGGAATGGCGGGACTGTCACATGTTGAAAGACTGGAGCGACTGGGCTTGTATACACTGGAATTTAGAAGGATGAGAGGGGATCTTATCGAAACGTATAAGATTATTAAGGGGTTGGACACGTTAGAGGCAGTAAACATGTTCCCAATGTTGGGGGAAGTCCAGAACCAGGGGCCACAGTTTAAGGGGCTCAGATCATAACTTGACAGTCAGGGTCACACTTGACTCGAGAGTCAGGAAACGGGCCCTTCAGCCCAACTTGCCCACGCCGACCAAGATGCCCCATCTCCACTAGCCCCAGCCACCCGCATTTGGCCCATAATCTTCCCACAAATCCATGCACAGGTAGGTGTGGAATGACTGCGAGCGGCATGGTGCAGGTGAATTGTGCCAGCAGTCGCCCAGCTTGTTTGGTGCGACCAAGCGGCATGGTGCGGGTGCATTGTGCCAGCAGTCGCCCAGCTTGTTTGGTGCGACCAAGCGGCATGGTGCGGGTGCATTGTGCCAGCAGTCGCCCAGCTTGTTTGGTGCGACCAAGCGGCATGGTGCGGGTGCATTGTGCCAGCAGTCGCCCAGCTCGTTTTGCTGATCTCTATCGCAAATTGACATAATTTGGTGGGGGGGAAAAAAAGAGCAAAAACACAGATGCTGAAAACCAGAAGAGACGACGGAAAATACTGGAAATGTGGAGAGGGAAAGTGACCTATTGTTTCAGTTCCCAGATCTCAAAACCTGAAACGTTCCCTCCGTTACTCTCGCCACAAATGATGCCCAATGTTTCCAGCACTTTGGTTTTGTACCACAGCCCAGCGGCATGGTGGCACAGCGGTAGAGCTGCTGCCTTACAGTGCCAGCAACCCTGGCTCGATCCTAACTGCAGGTGCTATCCGTTCAGAGTTTGTGCGTTCTCCCTGTGATCGCATGGGTTGTCTCCGGGTTTCCTCCCACACTCCAAAGACGTGCTGGTTTGTAGGTTAATTGGCTTCTGTAAATTGTTCCCAGTGTGTAGGATAGCACTAGTGTGAACAGGTGATCGCTGGTCAGCGTGGACTCGGTGGGCCGAAAGGGCCGGTTTCCACACTGTATCACTGCAGAGCTACATAATGGGCAGCACGGTGGCGTAGCGGTAGAGCTATTGCCAATCAGCGCCAGTGACCCAGGTTCAATCCTGACTACGGGTGTTTGTCTGTACAGAGTTTGTACGCTCTCCCCGTGACCTGTGTGGGTTTTCTCCGAGATCATCTGTTTCCTCCCACTCTCCAAAGATGTACAGGTTTGTAGGTTAATTTTTTTAGATTTAGAGATGCAGCGCGGAAACAGGCCCTTCGGCCCACCAAGTCCGCGCCGCCCAGCGATCCCCGCACACTAACACTATCCTACACACACTAGGGACAATTTTTACATTTACCCAGTCAATTAACCTACATACCTGTACGTCTTTGGAGTGTGGGAGGAAACCGAAGATCTCGGAGAAAACCCACGCAGGTCACGGGGAGAACGTACAAACTCCGTACAGACGGCGCCCATAGTCAGGATCGAACCTGAGTCTCCGGCGTTGCATTCGCTGAAAGGCAGCAACTCTACTGCTGCGCCACCGTGCCACCCCATTGGCTCGGTATAAAATTGTAAATTGTCCCTACTGTGTGTAGGATAGTGTTAGCGTGCGGGGAACGCTGGTCGGTGTGGACTCGGTGAGCCGAAGGGCCCGCTTCCGCCCTGTATCTCTAAGCGAAGCTAAACCTGGTGGTTGAGAGCTGTCGTTACTGGAGCCAAGGTGCAGGACCCATGTTGAACCCATGTTAACTCACCCTCCCGCGTGCTATTCAACTACCATCTGTTAACCCACCTTCCCACAAGCTAGTCACCCAGGTCAGTGCAGGCAGCTACTCCAGATATTTAATAAATCAAAGAAATGGCAACATACCAAACAAGGTGCAGAAGAGAGCTCCGAGGACTGGGTCGGGGAGGGATGCAAAGAGAGCGCTGAACTTTCCGATGGTCCCCAGCAAAATCATCATCAAAGCTCCATACTGTATGACCCTCCTGCTCCCCACCTACAGAGACAACATGGAGGGTTATCAATTAGAAACGGTTTAAAAATCAGCTCTCCGACCAGCGGGAAAACCAGGAGACAGTGCAACGCAGAGAAGGTGTCCAACATGTGCAGCATGTCTACACCGAAGATGGATACTAAATACTGGAGTGACTCAGCAGGTCAGGCAGCATCTCTGGAGAGAAGGAATGGGTGACGTTTCGGGTCGAGACCCTTCTTCGCACCGAGAGTCAGGGGAGCGGGAGTCTGGAGACATGATAGATCATAGCAGGCTTCCAACATGGTGTGCTTGCGATCAGTCAACCCAGAACTAGGAAGCCCATCGGATGAGGAAGCCCATCTGCTGACTCGGTGTTAACAGAACGTCCCTGGAGAACACCAGAGGCTCGCCATTCTTACAACAGGACAGCAGAGGAACAGGTCCTTCAGCCCACGACTTCTGTGCTGAACATGATAGAATCATTGAACAGAACAGCTCAGGAGCCGGCCCTCCGGCCCACAATGTCTGTGCCGAACATGATCTCAAGAACATGACTTATCTAACTGCACATAACCCATGTCCCTGCATTCCCTAATGGTGGCAGCACATGTAGATAGGGTGGCAAAGAAGGTGCATGGTATGCTTGCCTTCATTGCTAGAGGTATTGAATATAAGACTCAGGGAGTCATGATGCAGCTGTATAGTTAGGCCGCATTTGGAGTATTGTGTACAGTTCCGGTCGCCCCATTACAGGAAAGTTTCAGGATAAAGAATCACCCGACTAAGATGAGAAGGAAATACTTCTCCGAGGGACAGGAATCTTTGGAATTGAGGGGGGACCACATTGAAACACACAGAATAGTGAAAGGCTTGGACAGAGTGGATATGGAGAGAATGTTTCCATTCGTCGGAGAGTCGAGGACTAGAGGTCATAGCTTCAGAATTATAGGACGTTGCTTTAGAAAGATGAGGAGGAATTTCTTTTAGTCAGAGGGTGGTGAATCTGTGGAATTCTTTGCCACAGAAGGCTGTGGAGGCCAAGTCAGTGGATATTTTTAAGACAGAGATAGATAGATTCTTGATTAGTACAGGTGTCGGAGGTTATGGGGAGAAGGCAGGGAGGGAGAGATAGATCAGACATGATTGAAAGGCAGTGTAGACTTGATGGGGCGAATGGCCTAATTCCACTCCTATCACTTATGATATGAATTCTCTACCCTGGGAGTTGAGTATGTTCAGTTATTGAATGTTTCCAAGAAAAAATTAGATAGGGCCAAACTGGGGGGTTATCGGGAATAGGCAGGAAAATGGCATCGAACCCAAGAATTATCCCAGATACAAGGGTTCAACAGTTGATCCTTTCTTCTTAGTTTCACTGAGAGGGCCCAGGCCCTTGCAAATTCCCAGTGGTAGTCTTACCTTTGTGATTGCCAGCACTCCGATGTTGGGGCTGGAGGACGTGGAACCGTTTCCGGTGCCAAGCAGCCCGTCCAGTATGCAGGACAAACCTTCAACCATGATGCCCCTGCAAACAAAGAAACACCAAGGTGTGGGAACAATCACTTGGGTAGCGCTGGCAAAAAACAAAACAGACAAGCATCTGCCACCATCGTTACCTGGGCAATTCAACAGTGGCGCAGCGGTAAAATTGCTGGCTTACAGCGTCAGAGACCCGGGTTCCATCCTAACTAAGGAGGCCAACCGTACAAGGTTTGTACATTCTCCCTTCAGCCCACCGAGGCCGCGTCTAAGGGCACACCGCACACTAATGCGATGCTTCACACTGGGGACAATTTGCAATCATACCAAGCCAATTAACCTACAAATCTGTACATCTTTAGAGTGTGGGAGTAAACTGGAGCACCCAGAGGAAACTCACATGGTCACAGGCAGAACTTACAAACTCCGTACAGAATAGCAGCGGTGGTCAGGATCGAACCCAGGTCTCGGGCGCAGTGAGGCAGCAACTCTACTGCTGTGCCACCCTGGTCAAATAGCTTTGGTCATTTCAGTGTCTCTGTTATTGATGCCCCGGGTATACTGGTGACTATTTTTTTAGTTGCCCAACTCCTGTGGCCGGTTTTGAACTCTTGTACCTGGTCTTACTGCCCACTGCACTGTTAGTCCAGTGACTCGCGCACCATGGGTGGCACGGTGGCGCAGCGGTAGAGTTGCTGCCTTACAGCGAATGCAGCGCCGGAGACTCAGGTTCGATCCTGACTACGGGTGCTGTCTGTATGGAGTTTGTACGTTCTCCCAGTGACCTGCGTGGGTTTTCTCCGAGATCTTCGGTCTCCTCCCACACTCCAAAGACGTACAGGTTTGTAAGTTAATTGGCTGGGCAAATGTAAAAATTGTCCTTAGTGGGTGTAGGATAGTGTTAGTGTGCGGGGATCGCTGGGCGGCGCGGACCCGGTGGGCCGAAGGGCCTGTTTCTGCGCTGTATCTCTAAATCTAAATCTAAACCATGTTCCCATCTCTACACACAAAGGCACGCGCGCACACACACACCCAAAGGCAGAAAGGTGTGCTTGCGCGCACCCACACACAGATGCGCACACACACACACACACACACACACACACACACACACACACACAAAGACCAAGGCACGGTCACGCCTACACAGAGACAAATGCAGACACACATACACAGGCACACACACGCACAGGCACACACATGCACAGGCACACACACACACAGGCACACACACAGGCACACACACACACACAGGCACACACACACACACAGGCACACACAGGCACACACACACACTCAGGCACACACACACACACACACAGGCACACACACACACTCAGGCACACACACACACACAGGCACACACACAAAGACCAAGGCACGGTCACGCCTACACAGACAAATGCAGACACACACACACACAGGCACACACACTCAGGCACACACACACACTCAGGCACAGGCACACACACAAAGACCAAGGCACGGTCACGCCTACAGAGACAAATGCAGATACACACACACACACTCAGGCACACACACACACAGGCGAACGCGCACACATAAAGGTGCACACACACAAAGGCGCATGCACACACAGGCACACACACACACAGGCACAGGCACACACACACACCCATAATGGCGCACACGCGCTTCAGACAGTGTTTGGTTACCTGTTGATTGCGTGCACCGGTGGGGTTGGGGCACCGGACAGCCGGGCACAGGCATAGTAATCGCCGATAGACTCGATAATACTGGCAATCACCGCACTCATCATCCCAATCACGCCCGCTAAGGACAGGGTGGGGATCCCCCACTGAACTGTGGAGGGCCAGAACAAAATGATCAGTTCTGCTTGGGGAACAAGGTTTTCAATATCACAACCGCCAAAAGACAAATCAATAAGGCCTAACTAAAAATGCTGGATTAACTCAGCAGGTCAGTCAACATCTCGGGAGAGAAGGAATGGGCGACGTTTCGGGTCGAGACCCTTCTTCAGACTAGTCTGAAGAAGGGTCTCGACCCGAAATGTCGCCCATTCCTTCTCTCCCGAGATGCTGCCTGACCTGCTGAGTTACTCCAGCATTTTGTGAATAAATACCTTCGATTTGTACCAGCATCTGCAGTTATTTTTTTATACTAACTAAATAGCAGGATCAACTTCAAAAGAGTGCAGACACGATAGAGAAAAAACAGTGTACTTAAAAAAATGAGGATAATTTGCAAGAATCATTGGGGCCCCCATTTCTGAGGTGGAGAAATAGCTTAAACATCATGGGAAGACACAAAGTGATGGAGTGCCTCAGCAGGTCAGGCAGCATCTCTGGAGAATGTGGAGAGGCAACATTTTGGGTTGCGACCTTCTTCAAACTGATTGTAGGAGAGGAGGGGGTGGGGAGGAAAGCAAGCTGGAAGAGAGCAAGGGCAGGACAAAGCCTAGCTGACAGTACGTGGAAAAGTGTAGTAAAAGGGAACTGCAGATGCTGGTTAATACACAAAAGGATAAAGTGCCGGAGTAACTCAGCAGGTCAGACAGCATCTCTGGTGAACATGGATAGGGTGACGTTTCGGGCTGGGACCCTTCTTCAGAATCTGAAGATGACATCTCAATCTATTAGTAAAGTCCCCACCCAAAGCGTCACTTAACCATGTCCTCCATGGATGCTGCCTGACCCCACTGAGTTACGCCAGCACTTTGTGTCTTTGGTAATGCAGCATCGGCAATTCCTTGTTTCCACAGCTTAAACTTCACCTTGTATTTATGCTCCATGTTGGTCTTCGTCTACATAATTGTCCAAGTGTTTTTGGGCTGTAAGGTCACATTAGCTCAAGGCTCCTTTCTACTACCATTATGACACATGCCAACCATTAATAGGGATTAGCAGTAGGCAATTTCTGAAGAAGGGTCCCAACCATTCTTTATCTCCAGAGATGCTGCCTGACCCGCTGAGTTACTCCAGCACTTTGGGTCTATCTTCATTAATAAAGCCTCTCAGTGTTAACCTGATTGTATAAAATGGGGTAGAAGGAGGAAAGGGAGAGAGAGTAAAATCACTTCAACTCAAGTCCGATCCGTCTGATCATTGCACTGAGCTCAGGTGCTAAGGTTGGCTGTGGCTCAGTGCTCAGGACACATCACCAAGGCAGAAGGTTGGGGGCTTCAGTCCAACGCCTCTAGGTGCTTGAATACAAGGCTCAGTTGGTAGATTCAGAACCACAGCACCTCCGCGCTGTCAGAGGAGCTATCTTTCACACAAAATGCTGGAGTAACGTAGCGGGTCAGGCAGCATCTCTGGAGAAAAGGAATAGGTGACATTTTGGATTGGGACCTTGAAACTTGCCACCTGTCCCGCTGAGTTACTCCAACATTTTGTCTCTATTGTCGGTGTAAAGCAGCATCCCCAGTTCCTTCCTACACATATTGAATGATACTTTTGGTAAGAGTGTCATACAGCATATGCCAACCATACAGCGTCCAGGCTTACAGTGCCCTCCGGGCCTACAGCACCCCCCCGGGCCTACAGCACCCCCCGGGCCTACAGCGCCCCCCCGGACCTAATACCATATTAGGCCCGGGGGACGCTGTAAGCCCCGACAGTTTAGGTCCCAACAGTTTAGGTTTCTGACATTTTAGCTCTGGGCAGTCTAGGTCCGGAGGCCCGGGCGCCGCCTAATGGAGGTTGCCTAGCAACCCGCCTTCGGGCCCGGGCGGCCGCCATTGGTGAAGCGGGAGCACGTGGCCGCTGGCTGGGTGAGGTCACCAATTTATTTGGGAGTGGGGAAGTTGGCAACCATAGCTGGAAACCATCAACCTCAGAGAAAGAGGGCCGGATAATAAGGAGTGCGTACTTACAGGGGTAAGGGACTTTGAACCACGGTGCCACATTGAGGACCCCTTTCTTTGCGTCGGTGCGGGCATAGTAACCGTACTGTTCGCTGTCTGGTGGGAAGACATCAGTCACCGTGAAAATGAAGCACAGAAACCACGACACCAGGACAGCCAAAATAATCTGGAGGAGCCAAACCAAGAGCAAAATTAGATATCATCGGAAAGAATGCGATTAGCTACACTTGCAATTTCTTATCTCTGTGAAGGAACCAGAAGACTGATCTTATGCAACTCAGAAAAGTGGCCAGCATCAAAGACTCACACCACCCTGGTCATGCTCTCATTTTACTCTTACAGTCAGGAAGTATACAAATCTGTAAACCGTGATAACGAAGTTCAGGAATAGCTTCTTCCTAACAATCATTAACCTCCACAACACTGTACAACATTATCTACATACTTAACATTATCTCTCTACATCATCGTCTGTAACTCTCATTTCCCTTTCCCGTGACATTCAGTCTGAAGGAGCGTCTCGTCCTGAAACGTCACCCATTCCTTCTCTCCACAGATGCTGCCCGTCCCACTGAGTTACTCAGTGTCTATCTTCGGTTTAAACCAGCATCTGCAGTTTGATTTGATTCAGATTTAGAGATACAGCGCGGAAACAGGCCCTTCGGCCCACCGAGTCCGCGCCGCCCAGTGATCCCCGCACATTAACACTATCCTACACACACTAGGGACAATTTTTACATTTTACCCAGCCAATTAACCTACATACCTGTACGTCTTTGGAGTGTGGGAGGAAACCGAAGAACTCGGAGAAAACCCAAGCAGGTCACGAGGAGAACGTACAAACTCCGTACAGACGGCGCCCGTAGTCAGGATCGAACCTGAGTCTCCGGCGCTGCATTCGCTGTAAGGCAGCAACTCTACCGCTGCGCCACCGTGCCACCGTTCCTTCCGACACTATACAACATTAACCTATGAACTTCTTTGGTTGCAGTAAGGACTTTGGTCTTTTTTATGCACTGGTATTGGGGTTAATAATTTATTGATTTTTATATATTATCGATGTCTATTGCCGGTTGTGCTGCTGCAATTAAGAACTTCATTACTTTGTTGTCAGTTCATAGGACAATTTAAAAACTCTTGCTGCCACTGTATGTTTCTTTTCTTTTTGTCCTAATCAGATGTGCAGCACTTTGGTCAACGTGGGTTGTTTTTAAATGTGCTATACAAATAAAATTGACTTGACTTGACTTGACTTGACTTGATAATTCTGCACACCTGGAATTTGCTTGGTTGGGCAGTTTGGTTTTACAGTGGGGAAATTAAGGATTAAAAAAAATATGCAAATCCCAGAATCTGAAACAGAGGCAGAAAATGCTGAAAGCAAACGTCAGATTAGGCAGTATTTGTGGTGTGAGATATCCTGGCATTCCCTCTCACTCCATCCCACCCCCACCCAAGTCGCGCCAGCTTCTCGTATTCAACCAACAAACAGCTAACAATGGCCTGTTTCCTTTATCATTGTTACTTTTTTGCATATCTTTCTTTAATTGTTCTTTATCTCTCGACATCATTGTCTACGTATATCTCTTGTTCCCCTTTCCCCTGACTAGTCTGAAGAAGGCTAGTCGACCTGAAACGTCACCCGTTCCTTCTCTCCAGAGATGCTGCCTGTCCCGCTGAGTTACTGCAGCTTTTTGTGTCTATCAGGTCGAAGATCTGTGGTCAGAACCAATCAGAAACATTAACTGGTCCTCTATGTATAGATGCTGCGTGACCTAATGAGTGTTTCCAGAATATTTTGTTTTTGGTTTACAGTTGGAAACAGCCTAAGGTTATCCAAGTTACTCTGATTGGAAGTGTGGGTGAGGAGAGATGGGCAGCCATCTCTTTGGGCCAAGACACAAGAGGCAACCTGTTGGATCAAGGATCAAGCGCACAACCTTAGCATCTGGACTCTGGCTCCAGGATGGGGGTACCACACTGTAGACGGGACGATCAACAAAAGCTTATCTTACTTGAGATGTCCTGCTGAGATACTCCCAAGAGGAGCAGTGGTGTTCCACCTTGTAATTGGGACCCGTCCCTCTGTGGTTTCCACCCGTCCGAGACCTCTGTGCTCCTCCAATTCCAACCTCTTGCAATTCCTTAAATCGTGTCTTCAAGCTGACAACATCAAACTCCTGAATTTTCTCCCCAAATCTCTCCCCTCCTTTCCCTTTCCCCCAAGACGTTTCTCAAAACCAATTTCTTCAACCAACCCAATACTCACTGTCCGAATGTGTGTCAACAATCTCCTTTAGACTTTACTTCAGAGATGCGGCGCGGAAACAGGCCCTTCGGCCCACCATGTCCGCGCTGATCGGCGATCACCCCACACACAAGCGCTATCCTACACACTAGGGACAATCTACAAATGATGCCAATTAACCGACAAACCTGTATGTCTTTGGAGTGTCACAGTGAAAATGTGCAAACAACACCCGTAGTCAGGATCAAACCCGGGTCTCTGATGCTGTAAGGCAGCAAATCTACCCCTGCGCCTTCGTGCAACCCATTTTTTATAACTGTGGAATATCTCACGGTATGTTAACAATGTTAACTTACACAGCCATTGTTCAATGTTCCCCTGTTAGCATGAGCCAACTAAAGCTGGCCTTCATAACAAGTGGAGTTGAGTATAGGAGCAAAGAGGTCCTTCTGCAGTTGTACAGGGCCCTAGTGAGACCGCACCTGGAGTACTGTGTGCAGTTTTGGTCTCCAAATTTGAGGAAGGATATTCTTGCTATTGAGGGCGTGCAGCGTAGGTTCACTAGGTTAATTCCCGGAATGGCGGGACTGTCATATGTTGAAAGATTGTATACACTGGAATTTAGAAGGATGAGAGGAGATCTTATCGAAACGTATAAGATTATTAAGGGGTTGGACACGTTAGAGGCAGGAAATATGTTCCCAATGTTGGGGGAGTCCAGAACAAGGGGCCACAGTTTAAGAATAAGGGGTAGGCCATTTAGAACTGAGATGAGGAAAAACCTTTTTCAGTCAGAGAGTTGTGAATCTGTGGAATTCTCTGCCTCAGAAGGCAGTGGAGGCCAATTCTCTGAATGCATTCAAGAGAGAGCTGGATAGAGCTCTTAAGGATAGCGGAGTCAGGGGGTATGGGGAGAAGGCAGGAACAGGGTACTGATTGAGAATGATCAGCCATGATCACGTTGAATGGCGGTGCTGGCTCGAAGGGCCGAATGGCCTCCTCCTGCACCTATTGTCTATTGTCTAAGCTTAGGATTTGCCAATTAGTGGTCCTATTAGCCCATTATCACAGGTCAACAGTTACATCTCAACCATACATTCCACAGTAGATGAACTTCTTAGCCCATTTTGTATATAAAAAAAGACCAACATGACAGGTTAACGTTGGCTGGCAGTCCAGGACAGTGCTGTGAAAGAGCTGGTGACCTTTGAGAAAGAACGTTAAGGACCCAACCATCCTAACTATAGCTACAAACATTCGAAAGCCTCAATTCAAAGATGGATCGGGGAGTTATGTCAGATATCCCAGGTAGCACATACTCAAAACATTGCCAATGTTTAGAGGAGCATTAAAAAAAAAAAGAGATACTTTGTGGAAATAGGCCCTTCCACGCCGACCAGCGATCCCCGCACACTAACCAACACACATTTCTTACAATTTTACCAAGCCAATTCGCCTACAAACTTGTACATCTTTGGAATGTGGGAGTTAACCAGAGCACCGAGCGTAAACCCACGCAGGTCACGGGTCTCTGGCACTATCAGGCAGCAACTCTACCGCTGCGCCACCGTGCCATTCAAAATTTGTTTGCCCCCTTTCCTTTATTACAAAACGGATCTCTCTGGCTGTGGAGGACATGGGGGCACTTGGAGTTAATGCAAAGAGTAATGGACACTTAAGCCGCCCGTTTTATAACAAGCCGTCTTGCTTTCCTATTGTGAAATCTTTGAGGCAGGAGATCCCAGGTGATGAGAAAGTGGCAGAAGTGTGGACATCCCACACGCTCACTACGCACCAGCCCATTATCACGTCGTTACCCCTCGGAGAGCAGCAACTTACCGGGAACATTTTGAATAGCTGCAACTTGTAGGCGGTCCACCCCTTTTTGTATTTGTAAACCGGAAGAGGCAGGTTGACGTTCCGTGCGTATTGAGAGAAAATCAGCACCAAGAATATTGTCCTGGAAGAGAAAGGAGCGGTTTAAAAGTTCAGTTTATTGTCACATGTACCAAGATACAGTGAAAAGCTTTCTTGTTGTTGTTGCGTGCTATCCAGTCAACGGAAAGACGAGACATGATTACAATGAAGCTGTCCACCGTGCACAGATACAGGATAAAGGGAATAACGTTTAGTGCAAGATAAAGTCCAGTAAAGTCCGATTAAAGAGAGTCAGAGTGTCTCCTATGAGGTAGATGGTAGCTCAGGACTGCCCCTTAGTCGGTTATAAATCAGAGCATCGAATATAGAAGTTGGGATGTAATGTTAAAATTGTACAGGGCATTGGTGAGGCCGAATCTGGAGTATGGTGTGCAGTTCTGGTCGCCAAATTATAGGAAAGATGTCGACAAAATGGAGAGGGTACAGAGGAGATTTACTAGAATGTTGCCTGGGTTTCAGCACTTACACTACAGAGAGAGGTTGAACAGGTTGGGTCTTTATTCTTTGGAGCGTAGAAGGTTGAGGGGGGACTTGATAGAGGTTTTTAAAATTTTGAGAGGGACGGACAGAGTTGACGTGGGTAGGCTTTTCCCTTTGAGAGTGGGGAAGATTCCAACAAGGGGACATAGCTTCAGAATTGAGGGACAAAAGTTTAGGGGTAACATGAGGGGTAACTTCTTTACTCAGAGGGTGGTGGCTGTATGGAATGAGCTTCCGGTGGAAGTGGTGGAGGCTGGCTCGATTTTATTATTTAAGAGTAAATTGGATAGGTATATGGATAAGAGGGGATTAGAGGGTTATGGTCGGAGTGCAGGTAGATGAGACTAGGTCAGGGAGAGTGGTCGGCGTGGACTGGAAGGGCCGAACGGGCCTGTTTCCGTGCTGTAGTTGTTATATGGTTATATGGTTGTAGGATGGATGGCCTTTTCTTCACATCCTAAGTGTATCTGGGTCCTCATTACCATCAAGACCCGTCCGCTCTCCAGTGATGAGTCTTCCCCTTTCCCAATGCCCACACTGCCCCAATGCAGGGCACTTCTTGCCCAGTGTTCTCCAGCCTGGTTTCAGATACTGACCCCTCAAGTGTCCAGAGATGAGCTTCACTCCAATAACAACCCCATCATCTCAGCATTCTCACTCAATTGTTCCTTTATTATCACGTCTGACCAAGGTACAGTGAGATTATTTTTTTGCACAGAGATCAGCGAGATTATTGCCACACGTATGTACAATCTACGGTTAAGCACATGATGCATAGAAACAGCCCACTGAGTCAAAATGCAATAGTCGCCATTTCTGCTGCCATTTCAGTCCCAACTGCATCTGACCATTAAGGCCCTTTGCAGCCGTCCTCTCCATCCAATCAGCCCACAAACCGCCGTCCTTCTCCTTGCCTGGCCATCTTCGTGCCCCAGGGGGGCCTCCCACTGATGACCCGGAAGGCGTGGAAGGTGAGACACCCAATTCTTCCTCCTGTACCTCGTCCAGCGTCTGCCAGCCGCCGTCGCCGATTCCCTCATCTCGCGCTCAAAACCTGATACTTTTCCGTGTCCCCTAACCACGCCACGCTTGGACCTTCTGCCTCGGATGCTTGGCCTTTGTCCTCGAGTCTATCCAGTCTCATAAAGGATTGGCGGGCACCATATTCCCTGTTATCATCCCCCTCGCTGTCTATTTCCAAGCTTGGCCTATTCCTTTTGGGATTCCACGCTTCTCTTATCACCAACCTGCCCACGAGGAATTTACCTCAGCCATTGTCCAAGGCTCACCCCACATCACACCAATGGCCCTCCAGCACCCAATCCGTCACAACTATCTGAGCTTTAGGGGACGTTAGGACAAAGACTTGGCTGGGTTTCCAAAACAAAACCCCACAAGACTGATACCCTATGGCTTCCATGATATTTGAAGGGAGACATCAGCAACTGGAGATCTCTGATTACTTCACCCACCTGTCAAGCAAAATCTCAGACTAGCTAGGAAACACGCCAGGACACAAAATGCTGGAGTAACTCAGCAGATCTGGCAGCATCGTTGGAGAACATTTACAGGTGACGTTTCAAGTCAGGAACCTTAATCAGACTGGAGGGATCCTGACCCGTAATGCAACCCATCTGTTTTCTCCAGAGATGCTGCCCGACTTGCTGAGTTACTCCAGCACTTTGCATCCATTTGTGTCGACCAACATCCAGTTTAGTTTAAGGTTATTGTCATGCTTGCTGAGATACAGTGAAAAGCTTTTCGGCCACTCATCTGCAGATTTTTGTTTCACAAAATGCTGGAGTAACTCAGCGGGTCAGGCAGCATCTCGGGAGAGAAGGAATGGGTGACGTTTTGGGTCGAGAACCTTCTTCAGACTGATGTCAGGGGGGGCGGGACAAATTAAGGATATAGGTGGAGACAGGAAGATAGAAGATGCAGATTGTTGTTTCTTCATAGTAAACATCCTACATGATGCACATTTATAAAATCACTCTTCAGTCAGCACTTGTATTCCTAATTGTGCCTGATCATTATGGCCTCCAACATAGATATCAGTCACTACTAGGGACATTGAATAAATATCACTGCACACAGACTCAGCAAATCTGCCTAGGAGACAAAGGCTCAAAGATTGTAGCCAGGACTGGTTAGCAATTCCTGCCACAAGCAGAGAGGGTGGAAGTTCAGAATTCTCTTCTGCAAATGGTCATCGTCGCCATGTCATTGCTCATTTTAAATCTGGAGGTTGATGGGTTTTTGTTAATTAACGGTGTGATTGACAGGGAATTCTGCCACGGGTCAGCTGGAACTTTACTACATGGGGAAGCTAGGCTCAAGGGATTGAACATCCTCTTCCTGTTCTACGTGAATGACATGGTAAGAAATGACCTTCCCCATTCCGCGCCTAAGCTTTTGGTCATCTCTTCCAAATCATTGCGGGTTTCGGGGGACCTCATTGAAACATACAGAATCGTGAAAGGCTTGCGTAGAGTGGATGTGGAGAGGATGTTTCCACTAGTGGGAGAGTCTAGGACTAGAGGTCATAGCCTCAGAATTAAAGGACGTTCTTTTAGGAAGGAGATGACAAATTTATTTAGTCAGAGGGTGGTGAATCTGTGGAATTCTTTGCCACAGGAGGCTGTGGAGGCCAAGTCAGAGGGTATTTTAAAGATAGATTCTTGTTTAGTAGGGGTGTGGGAGAAGGGTGGGGGGTCAAAATTTATTTGATAACACTCCTGTGCAGCTCTGTGGGACATTTCACTTGGCTGGGTTTCCAAAAAAAAAGGTGCTACCTACATTCCCGAAGTTATTGTTGCTTGGCCTTCTCAGTGATAGACAATAGACAATAGGTGCAGGAGGAGGCCATTCGGTCCTTCGAGCCAGCACCACCATTCAATGTGATCATGGCTGATCATTCTCAATCAGTACCCCGTTCCTGCCTTCTCCCCATACCCCCTGACTCCGCTATCCTTAAGAGCTCTATCTAGTTCTCTCTTGAATGCATTCAGAGACTTGGCCTCCACTGCCTTCTGAGGCTGTAAATTCCACAGATTTACAACTCTCTGACTGAAAAAGGTTTTCCTCATCTCCGTTCTAAATGGCCTACCCCTTATTCTTTTAAACTGCGGCCCCTGGTTCTGGACTCCCCAACATTGGGAACATGTTTCCTGCCTCGAACGTGTCCAACCCCTTAATAATCTAATACGTTTCGATAAGATCCCCTCTCATCCTTCTAAATTCCAGTGTGTGCAAGCCTAGTCGCTCCAATCTTTCCGGGACCAGAGACCAACTCATGCAGCTGATGTCTCATTCATTCCCAAATGACCTCTTGAATGAACAACCTGGTCCAAGAGTATCACAAGAAGCCCCCACTCCCAGGAACAACTCCAGTCCCAAACCAGGAGCAAAACTCAGACATTTGAGCTCTGCCCCTCCCAGCTTAAGAACACAAGAAAACAGGAGTAGTAGTCTACTCAGTCCCTCAAGCTTGCCCCATCATTCAGTATAATCATGTCTGACATGCCCCAGATCTCATCTCATCTCTTCTGTGTTGTCCCCATAGTCCTTTATTCCCGAATTATTATTTTTTTAACTTCTCTTTAAATACCTCAATGATATAATCTGCATCATTCTCTGAAAATGTAGATTCTCAGATATTCACTGCCCTCTTACACATCTCAGTTTGAAATGATCGCCCCCTTGCATTGTAAAGCATGTCACCTTGTTCCAGCCTCGCCCACTCATGGAAACATCAAGCCTGAAGAATGATGCCAATGTGAAATGGCATCTGCTCATTTCCTACCACAGATGCTGCCCCACCCACCGAATTTTAGATTTTTTTTTAGATTTCAGAAATACAGCGCAGAAACAGGCTCTTCGGCCCACCGGGTCTGCGCCGCCCAGCGATCCCCGCACACTAACATTATCCTACACCCACGAGGGACAATTTTTACATTTGCCCAGTCAATTAACCCACATACCTGCACGTCTTTGGAGTGTGGGAGGAAACCGAAGATCTCGGAGAAAACCCACGCAGGTCACGGGGAGAACGTACAAACTCCGTACAGACGGCGCCCGTAGTCAGGATCGAACCCGAGTCTCCGGCGCTGCATTCGCTGTAAGGCAGCAACTCTACCGCTGCGCCACCGTGCCGAATTCTTCCAACAGATAGTTTTTTGCTCAACATCTACCTTTAGACTTTATAGATACAGTGCCGAAACAGGCCCTTCGGCCCGCGGAGTCTACGCTGACCACTGATCATCCCTTACACTAGCAGTATCCAGTACTCTGGGGACAATCTACAATTTTTTTTAACCGAAGCCAATCAACCTACAAACCTGTACGTCTTTGGAGTGTGGGGGGCAAATGGAACACCGGCTGGAAACCCACACGGTCACAGAGGAGATGGTGCAAACTCTGAAACAGGTCTCTGGCGCTGTAAGGCAGCAACTCTACCGCTGCCCCACAGGGCCTTCCTGTCTCTCAGGATCCTGCACCTTTCCATAAGATCACCCCTCATTCTTACCCCACACCCAAAAGAATGCGGATACAACTTCCTTAGCCGTTCGTAAAAGGACAACCCTCACGTCATAAGAATTGTCCAAGTGAATTCCTCCTCATGCTGATGTATCCTTTAAATAAGAGATCATAAGGTCATAATGATCTACCCGTCTACTCACCCACACCCCGATCCGTGACCATATCACCCCCGTCCTTTATAAACTCCACTGGCTCCCCATCCCCCAGAGAATCCAGTACAAAATCCTCCTCATAACCTACAAAGCCCTCCATAACCTGGCCCCATCCTACCTGACCGACCTCCTCCACAGGCACACTCCCACCTGCACCCTCCGCTCTGCTGCTGCCAATCTCCTATCCCCCCACATCCGGACCAAACTCAGATCCTGGGGGGACAGGGCTTTCTCCATCGCTGCTCCCACCCTATGGAACTCACTACCCCAAACCGTTAGAGACTCCTCCACACTCACCACATTCAAAACATCGCTGAAATCTCACCTGTTCAGTACTGCCTTCAACCACTGAAGGTCACCTCACCTTCTGTCTCCTTTCTCTGTTCGTTTATTTATTTACTTATTTATCTATTTATTCATTTCCCTATGTTCTCTAAATCTCTGTAAAGCGTCTTTGAGTATATGAAAAGCGCTATATAAATAAAATACATTATTATTATTATTATAAGTAAAAGGAGTAGAATTGGTCTAGCTGAGATGGGGTATCTTGGTCAGCATGGACGAGTTGGGCTGAAAGACCTGTTTCCATGCTGTACGACTGTGAATCTAAAATGATTAAGTAGAAAATATAATTTCTAGAATTCGATAGTCAAACGGCATCAACTAATCTGTCGTAAGATCATAAGAGATAGGAGCAGAATTAGGCCATTGGGCCCATCAATCAGACCGTGTGAGATTGGAGCAGAATTAGGCCATTGGGCCCATCAATCGTCATTTATCAGACCGTGTGATTCATTCCTCAAAGCTTGGTTTCAATCCTGATTGCTTGCATTAACGGTTAATTAGATTTCACTCTATCAATAACAAGATTATAAAAGACATTTGGACAGGTACATGGATATGGGTTAAACAAGGGCAAATGGGACTAGTTTAGATGCGGCATCTTGGTTAGCATGGACGAGTTGGCCCGAAGGGCCTGTTTCTGCGCTGAATGCCTCCATCTTCCACCATGGAGAAGGGGGTAAGTTCATAAGTGATAGGAGATGAATTAGGCCATTTGGCCCATCCAGTCTACTCTGCCATTCAATCATGGTTGATCTATCTCTCCCTCCTCACCCCATTCTCCTGCCTTCACCCCATAACCTCTGATCCCTGTACTAATCAAGAATCTATCTATCTCCGCCTTAAAAATATCCGCTGATTCGAGAATCAAAACTGCCCCCAAGATATTTCGAAAGTGTGAAAGAATGTTCTTACAGCATCGCGATGCCCCACTGTTTGCCAGCACGCTCCCCTGCTGACTGGTACCCAGACAGGCCGATCAGTGCCACTGTTGGCGTGATGGTGAGAGGCCCAATGTAGTCGAGGAACACTCCTGGTAGACCCACGAAACCGATCAGCACCTCAATGAGGGAAGACATGATGATGGCTCCCTGGATCTGCAAAGAGGAGATTTGAATCACTCGAATGTACGCCATAACAAAATCACCACCAGACAGACAGCTCTTCTGCAGCCAATGAAACACTCCTGAAGCAACAAGGGGGAACCCAATACGGAGAATTGCAGGCGCATAGAAAACATAGAACAAAATCGACCAGTACAGCACAAGGACAGGCCCTTCGGCCCACAATGTCTGTGCAGAACATGATGCCAAGACCATCACTTATCTGTGTGGAGGAAGGAACTGCCGATGCTGGTTTACAGACGCAAAGTGCTAGACGCAAAGTCCAGCATGTCAGGGAGCATCTCTGGAGGAAAAGGATGGGTGAGGCTTCAGGTCGAAACCCTTCTTCAGACCTATGTCCATCACTTATCTACCTGTACATGACCCAGATCCCTCCATATGTCCATCTAACCCAGATCCCTCCATATTCATTTGTACAAAAGTACAGGAGAAATTAACACCAATGGTCCCACCTCCTTTCTGCCGCTTAGCCTGACACCAGCAATTCAAATTTGTAACCCTCAACAAGCTGGTACAGGAACAATGGGCCAAATGGCCTCTGCCATGGAGCAGGTGGCGGCACAGTGGTGCAACTAGTAGATCTGCTGCCTCAACTCTAGTGACCTGTGTTCAACCCTAAACTCTGGTTTGTCTGTGCGGAGTTGGCACGTTCATAAGTCACAGGAGCAGAATTAGGCCATTCAGCCCATTTAATCTATTCCGCCAGTTAATCATGGCTGATCTATCTCTCCCTCCTAATCCCACTCTTCCGCCTTCCCCCCATAACCTCTGACACCCTTACTAATCAATACTTTCTAACTGCCTTAACATTTTCCACTGACTTGGCCTCCACAGCCTTCTGTGGCAAAAAGTGTCACAGATTCACCACCCTCTGACTAAAGAAATTCCTCCTCATCTTCCTAAAAGAACGTCCTTTCATTCTGAGGCTATGACCTCTAGTCCTAGACTCTCCCACTAGTGAAAACATCCTCTCCACATCCACTCTATGCAATACTTTCACTATTCTGTATGTTTCCCCCTTCATTCTTCTACACTCCAGCGAGTACAGGCCCAGTGCCGACAAACGCTCATCATAGGTTAACCTACACATTCCTGGGATCATTCTTGTAAACCTCCTCTGCACCCTCTCCAGAGCCAGCACTTTGTTCCTCAGATATGGTGCCCAAAACTGCTCACAATATTCCGAATGCAGCCTTACCATTGTGAGGCTGAAAGAGCCTCCACATTACAACCCTCTTTACGTAGACAAGCCCTATTGAAATAAATGTTAGCATTGAGTTTGATTCTGTAACTACGTGGGATTCCTCTAGGTGCTAGGATTTCCTCCCACATCCCAAAGACCCGAGTGCTGGTAGATTAACCGGCTAATGTAGATCGCTCCCTTGTGCGTACTCGAGTGTAGATCTCAAGTTGCTGAAAACATAACGAGAAAAGGTCACCTACAAATTAGTGGAGGGACAAGATAAACTTGTGGGCCGAGTGGCCTCCTACTATATCACAAGGAAATATGAAATAAGTAATCCATGGCGATAGTTACCTCTCGTATCCGTGGGTGCCAAATATGTGACGTGTCCACAATTTCAGAGCCATTTGCAAAAGAGAGCTCTGAAATGAAAAGACAGGGATAGGAGTTTCTTTTTTTGTAGTTAAATTTAGTAATACAGCGCGGAAACAGGTCCTTCGGCCCACCAAGTCCGTGCCGACCAGCAACCTCATACTGGCACTGTACCTACACACTACGGACAATTTACAACCTTTACCGAAGCCAATTAACCTATAAACCTGTACGTCTTCGGCGTGCGGGAGGAAGCCGGAGCAGCCGGGGAAAACCCACGTGGTCACAGGGAGAACGCACAAAACTCCCTGTACAGACAGCATCCCGTAGTCAGGATGGAAGCCGGGTCTCTGGCGCTGTAAGGCAGCAACTCTACCGCTGCGCCATTCCGCCACCTCGAAACAACAAATGCAAAATGCTTTTGGATCATGCCACAGATAATGGGTTTACACAAAAATGAATTTCACAGTACGTGTGACAAAATACCAAACCAGTGTATTCTGCATGCCAATGAAATTATCGGGCAAGGTTCGTTTGTTGACTGGTTCCATGCCACAATGGTACAAAAAAAGCATAATCCCTCCTCTCTCTCTACAACTATGTGTTATTGAGGAGCAAATCCACTGCCTATGGGGGCAGTGTGCAGCCATTAACCAGAGGACCATACCGCACTCCACTCCAAACCTGTTGGCTCAATGATTCCTGATTAAGAGAGACTTTGGGAAGATTCTTTGGATGGGCCACAGGCAGTGTGGCCTGAACATTGTGCTTCAACATGGCTTCCCACACCAGCCGAGTCTCCACATTGAGACTGTCAACAACACTCCGCCATTGTACAAGTGCATTGGGGAAACCAAAGTCTTGCACCCCTCTCCTGGATGGCGAATGATGCAGATCTACCACCATTAGCATGGAGGGAGAGAGGGAGAAAGGGAGGGAGGGAGGGTAGAGTAACAGTGGAAAAACGTATGAGAAAGTGGGCGCTTATAAGCTCCTCTTAACTAGAATTCCAAGGATGGTTGGCAAGTCCAAAGGCGGCACAGCGGTAGAGTTGCTGCCTTACAGCGCTTGCAGCGCCGGAGACCCACGTTCGATCCCGACTATGGGCGCCGTCTGTACGGAGTTTGTACGTTCTCCCCGTGACCGCGTGCGTTTTCTCCGAGATCTTCAGTTTCCACCCACACTCCAAAGACGTACAGGGATGTAGGTAAATTGGCTTGGTAAATGTAAAAATCGTCCCTAGTGTGCGTAGGATAGCGTTAATGTGCAGGGATCGCTGGTCGGCCCGGACCTGGTGGGCCGAAGGGCCTGTCTCCGCACTGTATCTCTAAACTAAACTAAAGGATGAGAAGACGGGAGAATGAAAATGGGGTGAGCCGGGTAGAAGGGGGGGGGGGGTGGGAAAAAGAGAAAAGGCAGAGATTGGTGAGATCGAGCAAGAGGGAGAAAAAGGAAGAGACAGGATTAGATAAAGAAAATGAGAGAACGAGCGAGAAGCAAGAAGGGGAAAGTAAATGGAACTTTTTCACTGCACCTGGTTAACGGTACACGAGAAAATAAAATGCAGATGCAAATCCTTTCAAGTTTCATCTCCAATCATATTAACATCTGTACGGTGACCAACGGGGTCGCTCGTAGTCAAAACGTTGAACTTGTTGCCCTGCACTCAAGATCAAAGATACTAGAGGAACAAGATGGACCACTCCGTTGAAATCGCCTCTGCTGAAGTGCAGTACGCAAAGGAGCGTAACGTCTGCCATTTTAGTAGGCAAAACCCGCCGTTCGTTTTGCCTCTCGCAGTGTAATCAGTGTTTTGGGGGAACAGTATGTGTGATGATACCATTAAAATGCAGAAAATATCTCATCTATCAAGTCACAGATTTTTGTTATTTTTCTTTTTAAATGTTTCTGCACGTTTCTGCCGACTAAAATGGCCGCCGTGACGTACTACGGTTTTTAGGGTCGAGTGATCTATCTTGCTCCTCTAGTATCTTTGCTCAAGACCATCTGGTCAAACAGAGACAGCTGTAGGACTTGTCCAAGCCAGCACTTCCTTGACCCTTCCCTGCCAGCTGCGAACATGGAGAGATCAGCTGAAGGACGTTCCCTACCTGTGTTGTTGCACTTCCATTTATCCAAGGCCAGAATAGCGCGTGCAGGAGCCAGGAAAGCGAAGGCACTGGCCTGGAACAAGGGCAGCCTGAGGAACACAAAACAAAGAAAAACATGCATCAGATGAACTCGGCGTTGAAGATTCTCCACTGGATTAGTGTAATTGGGTGCTCGGTATGCACCAGATATAACCTACACATTCCTGGGATCATTCTTGTAAACCTCCTCTGCACCCTCTCCAGAGCCAGCACTTCGTTCCTCAGATATGGTGCCCAAAACTGCTGACAATATTCCAAATGCGGCCTTACCAGTGTGAGGCTGAAAGAGCCTCAACATTACAACCCTGTTTATGTAGACAAGCCCTATTGAAATAAATGTTAGCATTGAGTTTGATTCTATAACTGCGGGGGTTTCCTCTAGGTGCTAGGATTTCCTCCCACATATCATCATATCATATCATATATATACAGCCGGAAACAGGCCTTTTCGGCCCTCCAAGTCCGTGCCGCCCAGTGATCCCCGTACATTAACACTATCCTACACCCACTAGGGACAATTTTTACATGGTGGCGCAATGGTAGAGTTGCTGCCGTACAGCTCCAGGTTCGATCCTGATGACAGGTGCTGTCTGTACGGAGTTTGTACATTTTCCCTGTGACCGCATGGGTTTTCTACGGGTGCTCCAGTTTCTTCCCACATTCCAAAAACGTGCAGTTTTGTAGGTTAATTGGCTTCCGTAAACTGTCCTTGGTGTGTGTTACGTGTAGGGAGGAAGGGCAGATGCTGGTTTAAACCGAAGATAGGCACAAAATGCTGGAGTAACCCAGTGGGACAGGCAGCATCTCTGGAGAGAAGGAATAGGTGATGTTTTGGGTCGAGACCCTTCTTCAGACTGAAAGTCACGGGAAAGGGAAACGAGAGGTATAGATGGCGAAGTATAGAACAAATGACTGAAAGATCTGCAAAAAAGTAACAATGATAAAGGAAACAGGCCATTGTTAGCTGTTTGCTAGGTGAGAACAAGAAGCTGGTGCGACTTGAGTGTGTGTGGGGGGGGGGGGAGGGAGAGAGGGAATGCAGAGGTTACTTGAAATTAGAGAAATCAATATTCAACTAGTGTGTTACGTACTAGCGTGTTAAGTTAATTTGACTTTGATAAAAATCGTAAATTGTCCCTAGTTTGTAGGATAGTGCTAATGTATGCGGATCGCACAGACTCAGAGGGCCAGTTTCCACGCTGTATCTCTAAAAAAACTAAAAAGACTGCAGTTTAAGCCCCCGCCCCTTTGTACAGACAGTGGCCAGAATCCAAGTGAAATCTCCATGAACTATTTGTTCAAGAGTTGGACATAGAGATAACAGCGCAAGGTAATCAATTGACACAAACATGATAAAAGTACAGACTTGAACTCTGACATGCATCTGAAATTTATGGGTAATTTGAAACTTTTTTTTAAAAAATGAAGACAAACAACAAGCCAGGGGTTTTCACTTACTTGGCAAGATTAGATTGAAGATTGTTCACTAGTTAAGGTCACTGCACTGCAGTGCAGTGCATTATGTGTGTGGTATCAAAGCCCAGTTTTTTCCCAAGTAGCCACTTCCTTTATGCTTCGTGTTGAACACACACACAGTGAACACAGCTGGACTGAGAGGAAACGACACTTGACGTTTATTGCTGATTGCCAGACAATTCCAAAACCAAGTACACACACAATCCAGTCATTCATTACCTTATCACCATTTTGTTTTGCACCAACTGTATCTACAACACTCCCTCTGCAATTATCTACAGTGGAACAGTTACGTCTTGTTATGCCTGCATAAAGGTACAATCACCTCCAATATGCAATTTAAAGACAACTAGGCCAAGTGGACCCGATGGGCCCAAACCTCTCCTGCATTGGTGCAGCTCCCCCCTCCCCTCCCCCCCCCACTCTCACTCCCCTCCTCCCCCCCCCCCACTCCATCCCCCTCAAGCCCCCCATTATCCTCGCTCTCCCCCCCCCCCCCCTCCCTCCCTCCCTAGGAGATAGATTTAAACTTTAAAATGTGAATAACTTTAAAAATATAACACCAGTTTCAACGAAACTTCTTCCATTAGCACCAAAGGGACGGCGGTGAGTAAGGTGGACCCAAAATAGTCATGCTATCGTGTACCGTTTTGGCTGTAGTCCAGGAACAAACAAACAAACAAACGAGAGTTTTAATATATAGATTATTCAAGGTTGAACTGATTGAAAGATACTGCATGGGAATGGGGATTTCAGCCCACCTCGCTGAGCACTGATCACCCCTTCACACGAGTTCTGTGTTATCCCAAACTCGCATCCACTCCCTGCACACTAGGGGGAAACCTACAGAGACCCATTAACCTACAAGCCCGTGTGTCTTTAGGAAGTAGATGGAAACCGGAGCACATGCGCAGAGAAGGTACAAACATCACCCGAGGTCAGGATCGAACCGGGATCCTGGGCACAGGAGGCAGCAGCTCTACCAGCTGCACCCGTGACACCCTCATACATTTTGAGGAAAGGCGCACAATTCTGTGGAGGGTATGCAAGACACTCTTGAAAACCTACAAGATTTTAAATGATGAGAGGCATAGATAGGGTAGCTGGTCAAAATATTCTTTCCCCAGGGTGGAAAAGTCAAATAATAGAGGGCATTTCTTTAAGGAGAGAGGGGCAAAGTTTAAAGGAGATGCGCGGGTCATGTTTTTTTTACACAGAGGGCTGTGGGTATCTGGAGTGGTGGTTGAAGAGGATATATTAGAGGCATGTGAAAGACTTTTGGACAGGCATATGGTTGGACAGGGAATGGAGCGATATTGGTAATTTGTGGTTAAGTGATAGTCTTGGCATCATTTTCAGCGCAGACAAGGTGGGTCGAAGGGCTGGTTCTTGTGCTCCACTGTTCTATTTGGATACTTCGTTTATCTAAACAAATGCCAATGGTGCTCAGTTTTGGTTGACAACGCATTTGTGGGCGGCTATGGTGGCTCAGCGGTAGAGATGCTGCCTTACAGCGCTTGCAGTGCCAGAGACCCGGGGATCTCTAGATAGAACTAGTGCATGGGTGATCGCTGGTCAGTGTGCACTCGGTTGGGCCGAAGGGCCTGTTTACCACACTGTATCTCCAAGCCACTACGGGTGCTGTCTGTACGGAGTTTGTACGTTCTCCCCGTGACCCGCGTGGGTTTTCCCCCCGAGATTTTCGGTTTACTCCCACACTCCAAAGAAGTGCAGATTTGGAGGTTAATTGCCTTGGTTTATGTGCAAATTGTCCCACGTGTGTGTTAGTGTGCGGGGATCGCTGGTTGGTGCGGACTCGAGTGGGCCGAAGGGCCTGTTTCCACGCTGTATCTCTAAACTAAACTAAAGCACAAGGAAAAACCTTGGGATGTCTTACGAAACATACACTGAGTGGCGTTGCTGAAATTAGGTCAAAAGCAATCAACAAGAGTTAAGAGAGCTTTTCCTTGAGGCTGAGCTGGCTTTGAACCAAGGTCAATACAAGGCTTTAGTCGGCTGTGCCATCCAGAGGGTCTCTCAGAGATCCAGGGATTAGCAGCTGTTATTCACATTTTTTTAACACATCGACCTCATTTCACGTGGTACAATGGAGCGGCTCAGAGGAGCAACAGTAGAGTTGCTGCCTTACAGCACCAAAGACCCAGGTCCAATGCTGACAATGGGTGCTGTCTGTTCCTCCTACGTTCCAAAGACGTGCAAGTTTGTAGGTCAATTGGCTTCTGTAAATTGTCCCTGGTTTGTAGGATGCGAAAGAGAGATAAGATAGAACTAGTGCATGGGTGATCGCTGGTCAGTGTGTACTCGGTTGGGCCGAAGGGCCTGTTTACCACACTGTATCTCCAAGCCAAACTAAACTTCCTCCTCCACACCATATTCCAGTCCCAGCCTATCTCGCCCCTGGGATAGCAGAGGTTTGGAGCTGGAAAAGGAGGAAAGGGCAAAGAGAGGTGTGAGAGGGTTACATACAAAACACGGTCTTAGGGCAGCACGGTGGAGCAGCGGTAGAGTTGCTGCCTTACAGCACCAGAGACCCAGGTTCGATCCCGACTACGGGTGCTGTCCGTACGGAGTTTGTACGTCCTCAATGTGACCCCGTGTGGGATTTCTCCGGTTGCTCCAGATTCCTCCCGCATTCCAAAGACGTGGCGGTCTGTAGGCGAATTGGTTTCTGTAAATTGCCCCCATTGTGCAGAAAGTGAGATAACATCGAACTGGTGCATGGGTGATCGCCGGTCGTTGTGTACTCGGTTGAGCTGAAGGAAGGGCCTGTTTCCATGCTGTATGGAAACACATAAAACTGACTAATCAGGGTCTGCAACAAGTAGTGTAAGAAAATAACTGCAGATGCTGGTACAAATCGAAGGAATTTATTTCACAAAATGCTGGAGTAACTCAGCAGGTCAGGCAGCGTCTGAGGAGAGAAGGAATGGGTCTGCAACAAGGTATCAATGATACAGCTCGCGGCTCCCTGCCGCAAGCAAGGTCTCTGGGAGGGGAGGAGAGGGAAGGGCGGCCAAAGTTTCTCCAACTCCTCAGACCTGGGCACCAAGGCCTCAAACTAGGAGTCACACCGAGGGAGGGGAGTCTCCGGAATTAACACCCCAGAGCTGTGGAGGCTCAGTTACTGAGTATATTCAAGATAAGGTTGATAGATGTTTAAATATTGTCGGAAACAAGGGATATGTGCGAGTATGGGAAAGTCATACGGCATCAAAACGGGTCATTTTGCCCATCGAGTCCATGCTTACCATCAAACACTCATTTACACACAATCTACATTGGTCCTATTTAACTCACCTCCCATTCCCGCCAACGGCCCTCGATTCTGTCATTCGCACGTACAGGTAGTTACAATAACAACTCAGCCGTGATCTCATTGAATGGAGTAAATTCGGCTTGTACTCGCTGGAATTTAGAAGATTGAGGGGGTATCTTATAGAAACGTACAAAATTCTTAAGGGGTTGGACAGGCTAGATGCAGGAAGATTGTTCCCGATGTTGGGGAAGTCCAGAACAAGGGGTCACAGTTTAAGGATAAGGGGGAAGTCTTTTAGGACCAAGATGAGAACGTTTTTTTTCACACAGAGTGGTGAATCTGTGGAATTCTCTGCCACAGAGGGTAGTTGAGGCCAGTTCATTGGCTATATTTAAGAGGGAGTTAGATGTGGCCCTTGTGGCTAGAGGGATCAGGGGGTATGGAGAGAAGGCAGGTACGGGATACTGAGTTGGATGATAAGCCATGATCATATTGAATGGCGGTGCAGGCTCGAAGGGCCGAATGGACTACTCCTGCACCTATTTTCTATGTTTCTAGCAAGCAGCAGAAGGGGGGGGGGGGGGGGGGGGAATGGCCCCCTACTGCTCTTACATCTAGTGGTGATTTTTAAACAAACAGCACATTTTCATTTCACCTTCTTTTGTGCAAATGCCAGCCGCAGCCACCTCCAACTGAGCCCAAGAGAGCAAGTCATGGGAACACATTTCTCCGAGAATGGCCTGCCATCATTCAATGCTTCCATAACACTGGCCAAATCATGAAACTCCCTGCCTTCCTGTGGAAGGGACCAAAGCAGCTCAAGGCGGATGCTGGTCACCACATTCCAGGGCAGCTAACCAACCAATGCCTCCCAGTTTCTTTTGCTCTCTCTCTTTTGTTGATCTAACACTTTAAATGGGGCTTGCTTTTCAATTGTGCCCGTCAAGGTTTAGATTTTTTTTTAGATTTTTAGATTTTTAGATTTAGAGATACAGCGCGGAAACAGGCCCTTCGGCCCACCGAGTCCGCGCCGCCCAGCGATCCCCGCACACTAACACTATCCTACACCCACTAGGGATAATTTTTACATTTGCCCAGCCAATTAACCTACAAACCTGTACATCTTTGGAGTGTGGGAGGAAACCGAAGATCTCGGAGAAAACCCACGCGGGTCAAGGGGAGAACGTACAAACTCCGTACAGACGGCGCCCGTAGTCAGGATCGAACCCGAGTCTCTGGCGCTGCATTCGCTGTAAGGCAGCAACTGTACCGCTGCGCCACCGTGCCGCCCAAGGTCTTGGGATGTCTCCAGTTGCTTTTCAGCCAATGGAGTACTTTGAAAGTGCACGTCCCTCTGCACCTACGAGTTGGAACATGGAACTGTCCAACACAGGAACGAGCCAGAGGCCGGTCAATAACGCGCCGCCGAGAGAACAAAGAGGGCCCCAGGCGCCAGAGGACTCTGCCCGAGCCGGCTGCCTGACTCTTTTCCGGGGTTACGTCCGCGCCCGGGTGGTTCTAGAGAGGGATGTCCACGGGGATTTCCGGGAGCGCTGGGCACCGCAGGGGGTGAAACGACAAAGACAATAGACAATAGGTGCAGGAGGAGGCCATTCGGCCCTTCGAGCCAGCACCGCCATTCAATGTGATCATGGCTGATCATTCTCAATCAGTACCCCGTTCCTGCCTTCTCCCCATACCCCCTGACTCCGCTATCCTTAAGAGCTCTATCTAGCTCTCTCTTGAATGCATTCAGAGAATTGGCCTCCACTGCCTTCTGAGGCAGAGAATTCCACAGATTCACAACTCTCTGACTGAAAAAGTTTTTCCTCATCTCAGTTCTAAATGGCCTACCCCTTATTCTTAAACTGTGGCCCCTTGTTCTGGACTCCCCCAACATTGGGAACATGTTTCCTGCCTCTAACGTGTCCAACCCCTTGGAGATATAGTTGTATAATAATAGGATACTTAATATTGAAGAATATTTGTTTGACTTGTATTATGGTGGTGGGTTTTGTTTTGATTTATTTCGTACTGTACATGTTATTGTAAATAGTTGAATAAATTATTTTTGGTTAATAAAAAAAGCGGCACTCAGCATGGGGGGGGGGGGGGTAACACCAAGAACAAATAGGGACCTGACGTGGGAGGGCCGCCGACAACACTTTGTGACTTTGACTGCGCCCTATAGGTGGTGACTCTTTGCATACATTGTGTATGGCAAGCAAAACAAAGAATTTCACAGTGACATGTTACAGGCGATATTTCATCATGGTCATCGGTCACGGTCATTGGCGGTCCTTCTGCCATTGACCGTGGCTGCATTGCGGTGGTCACCAGGTTTGTGCTTGGCAAAGACCTACCTGCATCCCAACGTGGTTTGGAGCAGGGTGGTCAAGCCCACGCAAAAGAAGATGGTCCCAATCAGTTGGCTGGTGGCCCATTGATCGAAGCCAACGCACATGGCTTCGGCCAGCAGGAAGGGCACGGCGATGGTGCCACTGAAGCAGGTCAGGTAATGCTGGAGAGAGACAACAAGGGAAAGAGAAGCCGAGGTCAAACTCAACGATCGCAGCCTGGAAACACTCAAACCCCCTGCGGCCCATCCCAACAGTCTCACAAATGCCAAGCGGACATGCATAGCTGTCCATGCATGGGATAGGGGAGCAAGCAGTGTCTGGAGGGTCAGAGAAGGCTCCCACAGGCCATCAGGACTGTCAACTTTTATAACTCCAGAGACTAAATTTTTGTCTACACTATAGTAACTTATTAACTTTATTTATATGCTGTAACTGTAATTCTTTTTCGTGCACAATCCGCAGGCATTGCCACTTTCATTTCACTGCACATCGTGCATGTGTATGTGACAAATAAACTTGACTTGCCACCCAACGAAAAGCAACAATGCAGAAGACACCAGAAGTGTCCAACTTGAACGTGACTTTTAAAACTTAAACCTAAAAAATGTAAACTTTAAATTAAGACTGTACTCAAACATCTTTTACATCTGCTGTTTGGGTTTTGTCAGCTCATTTTAATTGACTGCACTGCTTTGTGTGGTAATGTGCTATGTTTTTAACTATTGTACATATTGTATTGTATTACTTTTCTAGGATGCCTAACAACATCAGGCTAAGGGACTGTCGATAAAAACTAGCCTCTCGGCTAACTCGAGTACATTTACATTTGTTTAAATGTCAATTAATGTACATTGTCCCTTTTTCAAATAAATTATTGGTTTTTTTAAAAGTCTGAAATAAAAACAGAAAATATTGATAGTCACGAGGCTAGACGGCATCTTTGGAAGAAAAACAGCATTATTATTACATCAATGGCCTCTCCTCAGAACAGTGAATAGATACAAATTAAATGTGTTTCAAGATGCAGAGCATCTGTTCACACCAGTTCTCTGTGATCCCACTCGTATCCACCCCCTAGCATTCGGGGCAATTCACAGAGGCCAATAAACCTACAATCTCGCATGTCTTTGGGATGTGGGAGGAAACCGGAGCACCTGGAGAAACCGGAGCACCCACTCAGTCACGGGGAGAACATGCAAACTCCAGACAGGCAGCACCCGATGTCAGATTCGAACCCGGGTCTCTGATGCAGTGAGGCAGCAGCTCCATCAACTGCAACACTGTGGCGCGCGTGTTCTGATGTTTATTGCAGTGTTTTGCATCCCACAGTTTCAGTGTTTAATTGCCTCTCCCTCCGAAGCTACCAATCACTGGTTATGTGCAAGAAGGAACTGCAGATGCTGGTTTCCTCCGAAGATGGGCACGAAATGCTGGAGCAACTCAACGGGTCAGTCAACATCTCTGGAGAAAGGGAGGAGGTGAGGTTTCGGGTCGAGACCCTTCGTCAGACCCGGGTCTCAATCCGAAGCGCCCCCTGTTCTTTTTCTCCAGAGATGCAGGCCTCACCCACTGAGTTACTCCAGCATTTCATGTGTAATCACTTCATATACTCCCTCCACTGAATTCACAAGCCTTCATTGTCCTCTCCCAGCGATAGCCACCATCTCCAATTTCAATCAGCCTCTCCTGTTCTCTGCCCCAACACAGACACTCTTTGCTCTCCCCTCCTTTGCACCTTAAAATGTCTTTGATTTCTAACTTTACTCTGCCCTGCTTAAGTGGCTGTTGAGCTCACCCACTTAACGTCGAGGTTGGCTCGTGGGGTTTCCTTAGAGCCTGTTTAAGCTCCCCACAGTAGGATTCCTTTTCAAAAGGAACATCAAGCGAGAAACCTTGAAAGGCTTCGGAACTCTTTGAAAGCTGGTGGCTGCAGCAAGACCTTGAGGAGAGGAAGGCTCCCCCAACAGGAAGCCAAGTAAACAAAGCCGGCACGATTAAACAATAAAGCCCTGTGGGAAGCCAGCACTCCCACCCTGCCATTCCCACTCCCACCTGTGGCATCAGCTGGCCATCGACGCAGGCTGTCCCAGTGAGAGGAGGTACACTGCAAGGAGGCTCCTCAGCCCACGCTCATAGACCATAGAACAGGCCCTTCGGCCCACTATGTCTGTGCCGAATATGATGCCAAGATATTCAAATTTATTTAGAGGTGAAGCATCGAAACCAGCCCTTCGGCCCACTATGTATAGAAACATAGAAACATAGAAAATAGGCCATTCGGCCCTTCGAGCCAGCACCGCCATTCAGTGTGATCATGGCTGATCATCCACAATCAGTAACCTGTGCCCAACTTCTCCCCATATCCCTTGATTCCACTAGCCCCCAGAGCTCTATCTAACTCTCTCTTAAATTCATCCAGTGATTTTGGCCTCCACTGCCCTCTGTGGCAGAGAATTCCACAAATTCACAACTCTCTGGGTGAAAAAGTTCCCTCTCACCCCAGTATGTGCCGAATATGATGCCCAATATCTACTGGTTTAGAGATTATAGAGTGGAAACAGGCCTTTTGGCCCACCACTCTGACCATCGATCACCCCTACACTACTTCTACGTTGTCCCACTTTTGCATTCCACACACTAAGGGCAATTTTACAGAAGCCCACTAACCTACAAACCTGCCTCTTTTTTGGAGGGTGGGAGGAAACCGGAGCACTCAGAGAAAACCCACACGGTCACAAAGAAAATGTACAAACTCCGTGCAGACAGCACCAGTTGTCAGGATCGAACCCGGGTCTCTGACGCTGTAAGGCAGCAACTCTACCGCTGTGCCACTGTGTTGCCTCTTACTCATCTCATCGGCCTGCATATGATCCGTCTCCCTCAATTTGTTGCTTATCTATGCGACTGTCGAAAAGCCTTTTAAATGGCACTATCTTTTTGCTATATTGACCCCACAAATGAGCAGGGCAGAGGGAGGGATGCAAAAGAAAACTCCTACTTGTTTGCAAATCGTGAATATTGAGGAACCCGCCCTTCATTTTCAACTATGGAGAACAATAGGGAACTTGGGGAGCTCCGAGCAGACAAGATGTCCATGGGTTTTGCCCAATCGGGAACACCACTCCTCTTTGCTTTGAGATCCGGAGCGGTCTGCGTGCGTCTCTCTTTATTTCCCCGAGGCTACTTATGTGCAACATTTCAGCTGTGATTTAATTTTCCCCTTTCAGCGTTGCCCAGGTTACACACAGAACCAGACTGAGCCAGCGGGCAGGTTAATGATACGCTGTCAAGAAATCAGCGGCCGCATCTCTCCTCTGCCACTCTCGGCTGCTCAACTTTGCCCCCCCCCCCCCCCCCCCCGCGTTCAACCTTCGTCGAGTTCTTGGTGGGCAAAGACATTCGGATGATGCGATCAACCTCACCAACGATGTGGTGGTGAAGCCACAGCCTGAACTCTGGTCCTTCTCCTCGCTTCAACAGTTGTTATGCTGCAAGATTAGACTAATCAATGTGGTAACGAACCAGGCCAGCGAACACCAACATCAGCCGAGGGGACCATTGCACTCTCTCTCTCTCACTATCACTCTCTCTCTCTCTCTCTGGGGCAGCACGGTTGCACGCAGTAGAGTTGCTGCCTCACAGCGTCAGATACCCGGGTGTGATACCCAGTACTGGAGTACTGTGTGCAGTTTTGGTCTCCAAATTTGAGGAAGGATATTCTTGCTATTGAGGGCATGCAGCGTAGGTTTACTAGGTTAATTCCCGGAATGGCGGGACTGTCATATGTTGAAAGACTGGAGCGACTAGGCTTGTATATACTGGGATTTAGAAGGATGAGAGGGGATCTTATCAAAACATATAAGATTATTAAGGGGTTGGACACATTAGAGGCAGGAAACATGTTCCCAATGTTGGGGAGAGTCCAGAACCAGGGGCCACAGTTTAAGAATAAGGGGTAGGCCATTTAGAACTGAGATGAGGAAGAACCTTTTCAGTCAGAGAGTTGTAAATCTGTGGAATTCTCTGCCTCAGAAGGCAATGGAGGCCAATTCTCTGAATGCATTCAAGAGAGAGCTAGATAGAGCTCTTGAGGATAGCGGAGTCAGGGGATATGGGGAGAAGGCAGGAATGGGGTACTGATTGAGAATGATCAGCCATGAATGGCGGTGCTGGCTCAAAGGGCCGAATGGCCTCCTCCTGCACCTATTGTCTATTGATCCTGACAGCAGGGACTGTCTGTGTGGAGTTTGTACGTTCTCTCTGCAACCTGCGTGGGTTTTCACGGGTTCTCTGGTTTCCTCCCACGTTCCAAAGACGTGGCGGACTGTCGGTTAATTGGTTTCTGTAAATTGTCGTAAAAGATGCGAAAGTGAGATAACATCGAACTAGCGCATGGGTGATCGCTGGTCGGTGTGGAACCGTTGACTCTAAGGGCCTGTTTCCACACTGTATCTCTAAAATAAGCTTCCTCCTCCACACCGTATTCCAGTAACCCCGGCATTCCCTCTTCAAGTAACCCCAGCATTCCCTCTCCCACCCAAGTCATAGAAACATAGAAACATAGAAAATAGGTGCAGGAGTAGGCCATTCAGCCCTTCGAGCCTGCACCGCCATTCAATATGATCATGGCTGATCATCCAGCTCAGTAGACTGTACCTGCCTTCTCTCCATACCCCCTGATCCCTTTAGCAAAAAGGGCCACATCTAACTCCCTCTTAAATATAGCCAATGAACTGGCCTCAACTACCTTCTGTGGCAGAGAATTCCACAGACTCACCACTCTCTGTGTGAAGAAATGTTTTCTCATCTCGGTCCTAAAAGACTTCCCCCTTATCCTTAAGCTGTGACCCCTGGTTCTGGACTCCTCCAACATCGGGAACAATCTTCCCGCATCTAGCCTCTCCAACCCCTTAAGAATTGTTATATGTTTCTATAAGTCGCACCAGCTTCTCGTTTTCACCCAACAAACAGCTGACAATGGCCGGCTTCCTTGATCATCGTTATTTTTTTGCATATCTTTCAATCACTGTTCTGCAATCATCGTCTATAACTTTCATTTCCCTTTCCCGTGGCTTTCAGTCTGAAGAAGGGTCTCGACCCGAAAGGTCACCCATTCCTTCTCTCCAGGGATGCTGCCCTTCCTGCCGAGTTACTCCAGCTTTTTGTGGCCATCTTTGGTTCAAACCAGCATCTGCAGTTCCTTCCTACACATCTAGCCTATCTCTCAACTGGAGAGCAGACTTTGAAGGCAATGATAGACACAAAAGCTGGAGTAACTGAGTGGGTCAGGCAGCATCTCTGGAGAAAGTGGATGGGTGCCGTTTCGGGTCGGGACCCTTCTTCACCTGAAGAAGACATGTCACCGATCCATTTTCTCCAGAGATGCTTCCTGACCCGCTAAGTTACTCCAGCATTGTGTGTCTATCTTTGGTAAAAACCCACAAATGCAGTTCCTTTTTAATTAGTCTTTTGAGGGCAACCACATTACCTCAAACCCTCTGCATTTCGGAGCAAAGAGGTCCTTCTGCAGTTGTACAGGGCCCTAGTGAGACCGCATCTCGAGTACTGTGTGCAGTTTTGGTCTCCAAATTTGAGGATGGATATTCTTGCTATTGAGGGCGTGCAGCGTAGGTTTACTAGGTTAATTCCCGGAATGGCGGGACTGTCGTATGTTGAAAGACTGGATCGACTAGGCTTGTATACACTGGAATTTAGAAGGATGAGAGGAGATCTTATCGAAACGTATAAGATTATTAAGGGGTTGGACACGTTAGAGGCAGGAAACATGTTCCCAATGTTGGGGGAGTCCAGAACAAGGGGCCACAGTTTAGGAATAAGGTAGGCCATTTGGAACTGAGATGAGGAAAAACTTTTTCAGTCAGAGTTGTAAATCTGTGGAATTCACTACCTCAGAAGGCAGTGGAGGCCAAGTCTCTGAATGCATTCAAGAGAGAGCTAGATAGAGCTCTTACGGATAGCGGAGTCAGGGGGTATGGGGAGAAGGCAGGAACGGGGTACTGATTGAGAATGATCAGCCATGATCACATTGAATGGTGGTGCTGGCTCGAAGGGTCGAATGGCCTACTCCTGCACCTATTGTCTAAAGCAAGGAATTGCAGTCGCTGGTTTATGTAAAAAGAACACAAAGTGCTGGAGTCACTCAACATACCAGGCAGCATCCCAGGAGGAGGTGGATAGGTGACGTATCGGGTATTAACCAGCGTCTGCAGTTCTTGTCTCTACACTGCCTCAGATCCCAGATTCAACTTGGAAGCCTTTGTAATCCATGCAGATGATGAGTGGATCTCCAAGTTAGATGGGGTTAGCCCAGTAAAAACACGCCACACAGATGGAGCCTCATTGGTTGTGCCTGAGAACCCGATGCTCAACCCCTGATCCAGCTCCCGGCTAAACAGAGGGCTGTGGCTTTCTTCTCACTCACCTGCATGCCCAGGAATATGCAGAGATACCATGGTGGGACATCCTCAACGCTATAGATCATGTCCATTCTCTGGGCTTCTGGGCCTCCACTGCTGTTGGAGATATCAGTTAGGGAACGCTGCCAAAACAAAAAGGATGAAAGGTCAATCATCAAGGCATAGGAGCAGAATTAGGCCATTCAGCCCATCAAGTCTACTCTGTCATTCAATCATGGTAGATCTATTTTCCCCCCTCGACCCTTTTCTCCTGCCTCTTACGCCCTCCCCCCCCCCCCCCCCCACCCACCTCCGTAACCAGCAACAGGGACCAGAGTTAGTTCCTGACTAGGGGCGCTGTCTGTGCGGAGTTTCTACGTTCTCCCTGTGACCACGTGGGTTTTCTCCAGGTGCTTCGGTTTCCTCCAACATTCTAACGATGTGCAGGTTTGTAGGGGCTTCAATGTCGGGAGCCACGACCGCCCCGACATGGCAACTTCAACAGCCTGACTGCGGGAGAAGACGGCAGGGGAAGAGAAAAGACATTCTGGCCTTCCATCACAGTGAGAAGATGACTGGAGGAGACTCACTGTGATGGATGTTTCTTGCTTATTTTTATTGCTTATTTTTATTGGCCTTATTGTTGGACTGTGGGTAATCTATCATTTCACTGCACATTTGTGTGTATGTGACAAATAAATTGACTATTGACTATTGAAATTGTCTCTGTTGTGCAAGATAGTGTAGAGGTGACCGCTGGTTGGCATGGACCTGGTGGCTTGAAGGGGCTATTTCCCACGCCATGTCTCCAAACTAAACTAAGCTCCCACTCACCCAACTGCAGCAGGGTACACTTATTTTTATTTCTGCAAGTGTACATGAAAGTAATTGTCCATTGCAATCGGGGCACAGAGTGTCTTGCAGGGCCAGTTCAAAGCACAAGTAAGAATCCATCCCACTGAGCCAAATCACGCCAGCCACTTGTGCCTTTGGAGGATGGACACAAAAAGCTGGAGTACCTCAGCGGGACAGGCAGCATCTCTGAAGAGGTGACGTCTCGGTTCGAGATCCTTCTTTGGACTAGCTGGGGTCTTGGATTTCCCGAACACAGAGATCCAGGATATAATGAGGGAAATAGTTAGGTTGAATGCACAGAGTCTTTCACCTAGAGTTATGTGAATCAAGAACCAGAGGACATCGGTTTAAGGTGAGAGGGAAAAGATTTAACAGGAACCAGAGGGGCAACCCTTTTCACTCAGAGGGTGGTGGATATACAGAAGGAACTGCCAGAGGAGGTAATCGAGGCAAGTACAATAACATTTAAAAAGTCACTTGGACAGGAACATGGATAGGAAAACGTTTAGAGGGATATGGACCAAATGCAAGCAATTGGGATTAGCATAGATGGGGCATCTTGGTCGGTATGGACGAGTTGGGCCTGTTTTCGTGTTATACGACTCCAGACCTATTTCCTAAATATAGCCGGCATATCTGGCTGTGCGCTCTGACATGGAACCGACACGTCGAGGGAGGTCCAGATGTGCCACATCTGCTACGCCGCTGTCCAACAGGGAGGGCTGATGTGGGAGCAGCCAACCCATTCAGATGACCTTGCAAATAGATCAGACGTCAAGCTATTCAAGGGTGAAACTGGTTCCAGGAGGAGACTCCCCTTCCCAATCTAAAGCACATTTAGATGAATGGGATCCCTGTGTGGGAAAGAGCCAAACGCAGATAAATGCTTTCCTTATCTTACCTTGTACGAATGCAACAGAAAGCATACTGTCGGGTTGCATCGCAGTTTGGTTTGGGGGATAGCTCTGCCCAAGACAACAAGCAATTGTAGAGAGTCGTAGATGTCGCCCAGTCTATCACACAGACCGGACTTCCCACCACCTACACTTCACGCTGCCTTGGAAAAGCAGCCAACATAATCAACAACTTATCCCGCCATGGTCATTATCGAAGGTATCACAAAATGCTGGAGTAACTCAGCGGGTCAGGCAGCATCTCTTGGATAGAAGGAATGGGTGACGTTTCGGGTCGAGGCCCTTCTTCAGACTGATTGCAGGCCGGCAGAAGGTACAGAAGCTTAAAAACACGTACCCCCGGACTGAAGGGTGGAAATGTCTCGCGGGGTGGAAATGACAAAGACCAGAGGGCACAACTTTAAGGCGAGAGAGGCAAAGTTTGAAAGGGATGTGTGGGGTAAGTTCGTTTCTGTAAACACGGAGAAGGGTGGAAGATGGAAATGCTCTGTCGGAGTAGTGATGAAGGAAGATAAGAGGCTTTTAGATAGGACACATGGACATGTGGGGAATGGAGGGGTATGGACAACGAGCAGGCAGAGGAGACGAGTTTAACTTGGCATTATATTCGGCACGGACACAGTGGGCCAAATGGCCTGTTCCTGCACTGTGCTGTTCTATGGTCTACACGGAGGTAAAACTATTCACAGGACATCAAGTGCCACCAGATTTTGCAGACTATCAGATGTGATTTTATGAATACTTAATTATTTAACTTTCTTTAAAAATGTCAGAAGGGTTGGTAAGTATAAAAGGGCGATCGAGGCCGGGTGGAGGGATGACCTTAGTGACTGGGGTGCAAGTGAGAGCACATCAGACACAGTGAACATTACCTGGCAAGGCCGTTGCTGAACCATCCAGATTTCGAGCGGTTGGATAATGGATAATCGGTTTTATAGCAGTGAGTTACTCCTCCACTGATGCTGAGGAGTATCGGAGCATTCACACACATCCATTTGTCACAGGCTAATGTGAACTAAACTGAAGCCAGCTACGTACAAAGTTGCAACAGTAAAACATGTGATGCAAGATAAATGTAACCCACAATGACCCTAAAGTAACAACTAAGCCCAACAGCAAATGAACGCCAGCCTCAAACCAACACGCACACACTGATTAATGCTTCAGTCCACAATTAATTTGTTTGCTCGGATTCAAGTGCGCCAGCTGCAGGAATTGAACTCCAGATGTTTACTCCTGCCCTCGGGTTAAGTTAACCAGTTTGCTGCCGTGCTCCATCAGAGGCCAACAGAGGGAGGAGGTGAAGGGCGTGCAAGCACTTCCAGGTTCAGCGGTCTGGCCACTCCACCTGACAATGCAAATCCTGGACGCAGTGAATCATTGCAGAAGTTTCTAACTCAACAATGCAAAGGTTATAGTTGCATCTATACACTAAAACTCTCGTTTGTTATCTTGTTTGTGACTGAACTTCAGCCAAAACGGTACACGATAGCGCGACAGTTTTAGGCCCACCTTACTCACCATTGCCACTTTAGTGATAATGCAAGTAGTTTTATTGAAATTATAGACAATAGACAATAGACAATAGGTGCAGGAGGAGGCCATTCGGCCCTTCGAGCCAGCACCGCCATTCAATGTGATCATGGCTGATCATTCTCAATCAGTACCCCATTCCTGCTTTCTCCCCACACCCCCTGACTCCGCTATCCTTAAGAGCTCTATCTAGTTCTCTCTTGAATGTATTCAGAGAATTGGCCTCCACTGCCCTCTGAGGCAGAAAATTCCACAGATTCACAACTCTCTGACTAAAAAAGTTTTTCCTCATCTCTGTTCTAAATGGCCTACCCCTTATTCTTAAACTGTGGCCCCTGGTTCTGGACTCCCCCAACATTGGGAACATGTTTCCTGCCTCTAACATGTCCAACCCCTTAATAATCTTATACGTTTCGATAAGATCCCCTCTCATCCTTCTAAATTCCAGTGTATACAAACCTAGTCGCTCCAGTCTTTCAACATATGACAGTCCCGCCATTCCGGGAATTAACCTAGTAAACCTACGTTGCACGCCCTCAATAGCAAGAATACCCTTCCTCAAATTTGGAGACCAAAACTGCACACAGTACTCCAGGTGCGGTCTCACTAGGGCCCTGTACAACTGCAGAAGGACCTCTTTGCTCCTATACTCAACTCCTCTTGTTATGAAGGCCAACATTCCATTGGCTTTCTTCACTGCCTGCTGTACCTGCATGCTTCCTTTCAGTGACTGATCTTATAGTTCACCTTTCAGTGATTGGTCTTATATTTTTAACGTTATTCACATTTTAAAGTTTAAGGGGAGGGGGAGGGGAGGAGGGTGGAGGGAGGGGAAGTGGGGGAGAAGGGAGAGGGGAGGGGAGGGTTGAGGAGAGTGGGGGAGGACAGGGTGCTGCACCAATGCAGGAGAGGTTTGGGCGCAACGGGTCTAGTAACTTATAATACCTGAAACTAAAACCACTGACAGGTCACACGGCCTCGTAACCCCCTCATCTTAAGTGGGTCCGGCACAGAGGTTAGAGCTGCTGTCTCACGGCGCCCGAGACCAGGGTTCGATGCCGACCTCGGGTGCTGCGTGGAGTTTGCACGTTCTCCCTGCGAGCGTGTGGGGTTCATCCGGGTGCTCCGGTTTCCTCCCACACCCCAAAAAGACGTGCGGGTTTGTAGGGTTAATTGGCCTCCGTAAAAATTACCACTAACGTGCAGGGAGTGGAGGAGAATGTGGGACAACAGAGAACTGCTGTGAGCGGGTGATCAATATTCAATAGACAATAGGTGCAGGAGGAGGCCATTCGGCCCTTCGAGCCAGCACCGCCATTCAATGTGATCATGGCTGATCATTATTAATCAGTACCCCGTTCCTGCCTTCTCCCCATACCCCCTGACTCCACTATCCTTAAGAGCTCTATCTAGCTCTCTCTTGAATGCATCCAGAGAATTGGCCTCCACTGCCTTCTGAGGCAGAGAATTCCACAGATTCACAACTCTCTGACTGAAAAGGTTTTTCCTCATCTCAGTTCTAAATGGCCTACCCCTTACTCTTAAACTGTGACCCCTTGTTCTGGACTCCCCCAACATTGGGAACATGTTTCCTGCCTCTAACGTGTCCAACCCCTTAATAATCTTATACGTTTCGATAAGATCTCCTCTCATCCTTCTAAATTCCAGTGTATACAAGCCTAGTTGCTCCAGTCTTTCAACATATTCGGCCTGGGCTCAGTGGGCAGAAGGGCCTGTTTCCAAGCTGAATCTCTAAAACTAAAATTTTATTGTCCTCTGTAAAATTGCTCCTAGTTTGTATGCAGTGGATGAGAAAGCAGCATAACATAGAACTAGTGTGATGGTCGGCATGGACTTGGTGGACCGAAGGGCTCGTTTCCATGCTGCACCTCTAAACTAAACCTCCTGCCATTGACAATGGGCGAGAACACCCCAAGGATTAGAGGAACACTCCCAGACTGGTCGGCCACCATTTTAAAATCTTCTTGGCAATGCGTGAGTGATACGGATCAAATGTTTGTCTTGCAAGTGGCAATATTTGAAGTGCTAGAGAACTGTATCACTAACAAATTGTTCAACAACAAAAAATGCATGCCAGTGGGCTGAAGACACGTCCCCTGAAAGCAAGAGCACATTGTTGCAGTCAATAGAGCATTCATCCAGCAAGGAATGCCCATGTCAGCAAAAAGCAGGGGGAACGCACAAAGGACAGAAGGTGAAACAATAAATCCCATCGGTTGGCATTTACACAATATCTTCAATGTCGTGAATTATCAAAGGCGCGTGTAAACAGAGTCACAAAGGGGAAATTCCACAACACGTGAACGCAGAGTAAAGAAGCTGGGCTTTAAAGAACACCTTAAAGCAAGAGCGAGAAGTAGAGAGACGATGGAAACTAAGACTAAAGAGTCTCGGACGGAAGCTGGCGGATTCGCAGATGTTCAAGAAGTCAGGGTAGTCAACTGGAGGCTTCCACTCTGGTATCTCTAGGTGGTACAGTGAAGTTGGTACATCGACTGATAGCCAGTACATCTACTGGTATCTCCAGGTGGCACATCTACTGATATCTCTAGGTGGTACAGTGAAGTTGGTACATCGACTGATAGCCAGTACATCTACTGGTATCTCCAGGTGGCACATCTACTGATATCTCTAGGTGGTACAGTGAAGTTGGTACATCGACTGATAGCCAGTACATCTACTGGTATCTCAAGGTGGTACAATGGAGGTGGTACTTCTACTGGTATCCCAAGGTGGTATAGTTTAGGTGGTACATCTACTGGAATGTCTAGGTGGCACATCTACTGGTATCTCCAGGTGGCACATCTACTGATATGTCTAGGTGGTACTTCTGCTGGTATCTCCAGGTGGTATCGTTTAGGTGGTACATCTTCTGGTATGTCTAGGTGGTACACTTTAGGTGGTACATCTACTGATATCTCTTGGTGGCACATCTACTGGTATCTCTAGGTGGTACACCTTCTGGTAGTGCACCTTCTGGTAGGTGATACACCTTGTGGTATCCCTCGGTGGTACAGTCCTGATGTCCATTGCTGTCTGCATGGAGTTTGCATGCTTTCTCTGTGACTTTGAGAGATTCATTTGGATGCTCTGGATTTCCCTCCCCCTCCCCATATCCCAAAGATGGGTGGGTAGGCTGGTAAATTGGCCGCTGTAAATTGCGCTCAGTGTAAACGCGATTGTTAGAATGGGGGAGGGGTAAAGAGGAGAAGGAAAGGAAAGCGGGGAGAACAAAAGATGGGAATAACACAGCACTGGAACAAATAATTAATTGACGATCAACATGGACTCGGTGGGCCGAAGGGCCCATTGCTATTCTGTATGCCTCTTTATGTATGTATGTAATTGGGCATAAGCACCATGGGGTCGTGCCCCAGAAACTGGAGAATGGCAGGTTCATGCATCAGGTTTGGAGGGATATGGACCAAGCGCAGTCAGGTGGGACTAGTGTAGCTGGGACATGTTGGCCGGTGTGGGCAAGTTGGGCCAAAGGGCCTGTTTCCACACTGTATCACTCTAAGACTCTAAGTCTCACAGTTGGACAAAGGGCCAGAGATGACATTTGCTCCATGTTGTACTGATGTGCTTCCTCACAGCTACCAGCAACTGAATGGGCCTCAGATACAAAACATCTCACTGTCAAAACAAGGAACTGCAGATGCTGGTTTACACAAAACGACAGAGTGTGCTGGAGTAACTCGACGGGTCAGGCAGCATCTCCGGAGAACATGGGACGGGCGACGTTTCGGGTCGGGACCCATCCTCAGACCGATTGTGGGAGGGGAAGGAAAGCTGGAAGGGAGGAGAGGCAGGACAAGGCGTGGCAGGTAATAGGTGGACGCCGGCGAGGGAGGGGGAGGTTTGAGAGGCAGATGGTTGGAACAAAGGCCAGAGATTGAAGGAGGTGTGAGACAGGTAAATTGAAGTGTTGCAAATTGTGATGCCAGAGGAAGGAACGTCGGAGGAGGGGGGAAGGGAGAAACAGGTGCGAGTCCAGGTGGGGCACAGGTGTGCCTTGCTGATACGGTTAAATCAGGCTGGAAGGGCAGAGTGTACCCAGAGACCTAGCAGCTACTGTGGTAACGTGAAGAGCTGCTTGTCACCTTGCCCATTCAACAGGTGAAATCAGGTGAAGGCACTGGAAGAGACTTCCATAGTGCCCGTGAACACAGAGAGTTGCTTGATGCAGTATCCAGCTGCTTCTGTACATAGCCCACCTCGTGCACAAGAAACAGATTGAGGCAGATCGCCAAGAAGCGTCTCGTCAACAAGGACAAAAGGTTCCAAGTTCCCACCAAGGGAAACAGGGACAATCCCAATCCTCACCATTGTCCCAGGAGAGAGAACATCAGAAGCGGTCGAACAAAAGGATCTACAGAAGCCAAAACCTCACAAGTGTGGGTCACAGAAACCAACAACCAGCCGTAAAAAAAACTCTGGGACACTGGAGCTATTGATGTCTTGGAAACAGGGAAGAGTTGTGGCGACACGGTGGCGCAGCGGTAAGAGTTGCTGCCTTACAGCACCAGAGACCCAGGTTCGATCCCGACTGCGGCTGCTGTCTGTGCCGAGTACGGCAGGGAGGTGCAGCAGTAGAGTGGCTGCTTTACAGCGCCAGAGACCCTGGTTCCATCCTCACAACGGCTGCTGTCCGTACCAAGTTTGTACGTTCTCCCTGTGACCGCACGGGTGCTCCGGTTTCCTCTCACGGTCCAAAGATGTACAGGTCTGTAGGTTCATTGGCTTCTGCAAAACGTCCCTAGTGTGTGGCATAGTGCTAGTGTGCAGGGTGATCGCTGGTCTGCGCAGACTCGGTGGGCCAAAGGGCCAGTTTCCACGTTGTACTTCCAAAGTCTAATGGAAAAACCATGGTCGACAGCAGCACAGTTTCTAGAGAGGCATCATTCACAGCAGCGGATAGTACAATAGATGTAACAGGGCAATAGCAAAGGATTTAGTCTTTTTTTGAGAATGGACTACACACGAAGGGGAATCATTTGCTGGGATATTGGGAAAGAATAGGATAGTGGGATGAATTAGAAAAAGGCGCGAGACAATGCTGTGACTGACCTCCTGCCCAGCTTCATTATATTACGGGCTGGAAGATAATGGGCAGCAATGCAGCAGAGCTGTCCAGTGACAGCTCCAGCGATTCAGGTTGAATCCCAATCTCAGGTGCTGTCGGTGTACAGATTGCACGTTCTCCCCACAATTCATGAGTTTCCCCTCGGGCGCTCCAGATCCCTGCTGCATCCCAAAGATGTGCAGCTTGCTGGGTTAATTAGTGGCGTGAAGTCTTTACTGGATGACATTTTGGGCCGAGACCCTTCTTCGGACTGATCAGGTCACCCATTCCTTCTCTCCCAGAGATGCTGCCCGACCCGCTGAGTTACTCCAGCCATTTGTATCTACCTTCGATTTAAACCAGCATCTGCAGTTTTTTTTCCCCTACACAACAGTCTTTGGTGCATGGGTGAGTGGGAGAATCTGGGAGGAGTTAATGGGAGTGTGGGGAGAGTAAAACAGGCTGGGGTGGGGTTAGTGTAAATGGGCGGTCGATGGTTAGCATGGAATTGGTGCCGTAAAGAGCCTGTTTCCATGCTGTACAACTATAGGCAAGACTTCTGAAAAAGGGTCCTGACCCAAAATGTCACCCATTCATTCTCTCCAGAGATGCAGCCTGTCCCGCTGAGTTACTCCAGCTTTTTGTGTCTTTTATACGCAAGACTTGTTCTATTCCATACAATGCTTTTGGCTCGTATTGGAATTTCATTTGGGGAACATGCATGAAGCCGGAACTGCTTCCAATGCTAACACACAACTGGCAGGGTGGCACAGCGGTAGAGTTGCTGCCTTACAGCGCCAGAGACCCGGGTTCGATCAGGACTACGGGGGGCTGTCTGCACGGAGTTTGTACTCTCTCCCTGGGATCTGCGTGAGTTTTCTCCAGGAGCGCCGGTTTCCTCCCACATTCCAAAGAGGAACAGGTTTGTGGGTTGATTGGCGTCGGTAAAATTGTAAATTGTCCCGAGTGTAGGAAAGTGTTGGTGTGTGGGAATTATGTTCATCTACACACTACAATTAAACTTAAAAATAAATCTGATCTCGGGGCATACCTGGAGGAATTGTGCTGGGCGGCACGGACTCGGTGGGCCGAAGGGCCTGTTTCCACTTTGTACCTCTAAACTAAACTGAACAGCCCAGTGGAATATTGCATAAGGATGATACCAAAACACAATCTCAAGCCATCACTACTCCGCCTAGTGATCTCCGTGCACTCAATGCACAGAGGACCAAGAACAATTCTTCCAGGTACGCTCCAAGATCAGATTTCTATTAAAGTTTAATTGAGGCGCGTACATGAACACAATCGAATTTCTAGGCCAACCGATTATCTTACCATCTCACATTCCCACAACATTTCAGAGAAATAATGAGCCGACTGCCAGGTCTCGCATCAGCACCCGAATAGATCACCAAAATTGGTGATCAATCAATACAACTAGACCCTGAAGAAGGGTCTCGACCCAAAATGCAACCCATTCCTTCTCTCCAGAGAGGCTGCCTGTCCCGCTGAGTTACTCCAGCTTTTTGTGTCCACCTTCGGTTGAAACTGTTCCTTCCGACACAATATAACCAGGGCAACAACTTCCCCAAGGTAAACTCGGTACCCACGGCAAGGTATCTTGACCAATCTTAAACCTAACATTAGCTCCTCCAGCGTTAAGCAACTTGATCACGATTATGGAGGCCAGCGTGTTAGCACCGTAGGCGGACAACTCTTACTTTCTCTGGAGTGCTGCTCTCCTTTCCGTACACCGCCATCAGCTCGGTGACCTCCGTGTCCTGCTCGCCGCTGGCTGGAACCGCACCGTTCATCGCCATCTGGGGAGTGGAAGAGAACCAACAAGAGACAGGGACTCAGAAGAGGGCTGACTGACAGAGCTCCTAAAGCGCCAGGAAGGGTTTAGGCTTATTGTTATCACAAGTGCCGAGATGTGGTTTTGCATGCTTTCCAATCAGACCAGATAATACTGTACATAAATACAAGTCAAGTCACATTCAAGTGCAATAGGTAGAGCAAAGGGGAAGGAGAGAATACAGCACTCGGCATTGTAGCGCATCAGTTTCATAGACAAATTCCAACGGCCACAATGGGGTAGAGGCGAATCAGACAGTACCCCAGTTTATTGAAGGACCGATCAGAAGCCTGATAACAGAAGGCCGGAAGAAGCTGTTAGATGAGAGGGGCAATTTGTCTTAATATATAGAGGAAGCGTATTTGTTTCAATGTATAGAGCTTGGTGGGGTGCCTGGAACACACGTCCGGTGGTGGTGGAACTGAAGCTAAATATGATGGTACCGTTGAAGAGGCTTTTAGATAGAGCAGGGAATGAGGAAATATGGGTCACGTGCGAGATTAGTTTGGCATCATGGTCGGCATGGGCATTGTGGGAGAAAATGGCCAATTCCAGTTCTACGAATCTTCAGTCTTTTACATGGATGATATTTTACGCAGATGATATCATTGCATGGATGTAGTATTGCAAGGAGCCCGACATTTATGGACTAATCCATTGAACTGCACCTGTAATGAGCCGCCAGAAACGGGTTGGATATGACAGGTATTGACCTGGCGACAGTTGTTCTAAGAGGCAAGGACAGCTCTTTGCTGATTCCCCCATGTTGGGGGAGTCCAGAACCAGGGGTCACAGTTTAAGAAGAAGGGGTAGGCCATTTTGGACTGAGATGAGGAAAAACTTTTTCACCCAGAGAGTTGTGAATCTGTGGAATTCTCTGCCACAGAAGGCAGTGGAGGCCAATTCACTCGATGTTTTCACGAGGGAGTTGGATATAGCTTTTAGGGCTAAGGGAATCAAGGGATATGGGGAGAAAGCAGGAACGGGGTACAGATTCTCGATGATCAGCCACGATCAAATTGTTCTGGGTGTCGGATGTGGGGAATCTGGGAGTCTGATAGTCTTCCAGACATCCACATCTGCGCCTGGTGCGACGAGATGGGGCTCCTAAGGGACCGTATTAGGAACCTGGAGCGGCAGATTGATGACCTCCGTCTGGTCAGTGAGAGTGAGGAGGTTATAGAGAGGAGTTATAAAGAGGTGGTCATTCCAAGACCACGGGAGGTAGACAAGTGGGTCACGGTTAGGGGGGGCAAGGAGCAGAGGCAGGGACTAGAGAGTACCCCAGTGGATGTACCCCTTGGTAATAAATACTCCTGTTTAGGTGTTGTTGGGGGGGACAGCCTACCTGGGGGCAACGACGGTGCCCGGGCCTCTGGCAAGGAGTCCGGCCCTGTTGCTCAGAAGGGTAGGGAAAGGAAGAGGAGAGCAGTAGTAATAGGGGACTCTATAGTGAGGGGGTCAGATAGGCGATTCTGTGGACGCAGTCGGGAGACCCGGATGGTGGTTTGCCTCCCTGGTGCCGGTGTCCGGGATGTGTCTGAGCGTGTCCAGGATATCCTGAAAGGGGAGGGAGAGGAGCCAGAGGTCGTGGTACATATAGGTACCAACAATATAGGTAGGATAAGGGAAGAGGTCCTGAAAGGAGAATTTAGGGGGCTAGGAAGAGAGTTAAAAAAAAGGACTTCCAAAGCGATAATCTCAGGCTTACTGCCTGTGCCACGCGATAGTGAGAATAGGAATGGAGTGAGGTGGAGGATAAATACGTGGCTGAGGGACTGGTGCAGGGAGCAGGGATTCAAGTTTCTGGATCATTGGGACCTCTTCTGGGGGAAGTATGACCTGTACAAAAAGGACGGGTTGCATCTGAACCTGAGGGGAACCAATATCCTGGCGGGGAGATTTGCTAAGGTAATTGCGGAGACTTTAAACTAGTACGGTTGGGGGGAGGGACTCAAACACAGATAGCTAATAGGCAGTGTGTGAGGCAGGAGGCAGAAAAGGGAAACACTCAGACCCAATATGTAGGAGAGAAAGAAGTGAAAAGAAATAAACTGAGAATAAGAAATCATGGGTCCCTTAAATGTGTATATTTTAATGCTAGGAGCATTGTAAGAAAGGTGGCTGAGCTTAGAGCCTGGATTGACATCTGGAAGTATGATGTTGTGGCGATCAGTGAAACATGGTTGCAGGAGGGTTGCGATTGGCAATTAAATATTCCAGGGTTTCATTGTTTCAGATGTGATAGAATCGGAGGGGCAAGAGGTGGGGGTGTTGCATTGCTTGTCAGGGAGGATATCACAGCAGTGCTTTGGCAGGACAGACTAGAAGGCTCGATTAGGGAGGCTGTTTGGGTGGAACTCAGAAATGAGAAAGGTTTAGCAACACTTATAGGGCTGGATTATAGACTGCCAAATAGGGAACGAGAATTGGAAGAGCAAATATGTAAGGAGATAGCAGATATTAGTAGTAAGCACAGAGTAGTGATTGTGGGTGATTTCAATTTTCCGTACATAGACTGGGAATCACATTCTGTTAAAGGGCTGGATGGTTTGGAGTTTGTAAAATGTGTGCAGGATAGTTTTTTGCAGCAATACGTAGAGGTACCTACCATAGAAGGGGCAGTGTTGGACCTCCTGTTGGGAAATGAGACGGGTCAGGTGACAGAGGTATGTGTTGAGGAGCACTTTGGGTCTAGTGATCACAATGCCATTAGTTTCAATATAATTATGGAGAAGGTCAAATCTGGACCAAGGGTTGACATTTTGGATTGGAGAAAGGCTAATTTTGAGAAGATGAGAAAGGATTTAAAAGGAGTGAAATGGGACATTTTGTTTTATGAAAAGGATATAATAGAGAAATGGAGGATATTTAAAGGTGAAATTTTGAGAGTACAGAGTCTTTATGTCCCTGTTCGGTGGAAAGGAAAGAATAATAATTTGAAAGAGCCGTGGTTTTCCAGGGAAATTGGACACTTGGTTCGGAAAAAGAGGGAGATATACAATAAATATAAGCGGCAGAGAGTAAATGAGGTTCTTGAGGAATATAAAGAATGTAAAAGGAATCTTAAGAAGGAAATTAGAAAAGCGAAAAAAAGATATGAGGTTGCTTTGGCAAGTAATGTAAAAGTAAACCCCAAGGGGTTCTACAGATATGTCAATAGCAAAAGGATAGCGAGGGATAAAATTGGTCCATTAGAGAGTCAGAGTGGACAGCTATGTGCTGAGCCGGAAGAAATGGGGGAGATATTAAACAATTTCTTTTCTTCGGTATTCACCGAGGAGAAGGATATTGAATTATGTGAGGTAAGCGAAACAAGTAGAGTAGTGATGGAAATTATGAGGATTAAAGAAGAGGTACGGACACTTTTGAAAAATATAAAAGTGGATAAGTCTCCAGGTCCTGATAGGATATTCCCTAGGACATTGAGGGAAGTTAGTGAAGAAATAGCAGGGGTTATGACGGAAATATTTCAAACGTCATTAGAAACGGGGATGGTGCCGGAAGATTGGCGCATTGCGCATGTTGTGCCTTTGTTTAAAAAAGGTTCTAAAAGTAAACCTAGCAATTATAGACCTGTTAGTTTGACGTCTGTGGTGGGAAAATTAATGGAAAAGATACTTAGGGACAATATATATAATTATATGGATAAACAAGGCCTGATTAGAAACAGTCAACATGGATTTGTGCCTGGAAGGTCACGTTTGACTAATCTTCTTGAATTTTTTGAAGAGGTTACCAGGGAAATTGATAAGGGCAAGGCTGTGGATGTTGTCTATATGGATTTCAGTAAGGCATTTGACAAGGTTCCACATGGTAGGTTGATTAAGGTTAAATCGTTGGGTATTAATAGTGAGGTTGCAAGATGGATTCAACAATGGCTGAATGGGAGATACCAGAGGGTAATGGTTGACAACTGTATGTCAGGTTGGAGGCCAGTGTCTAGTGGAGTACCCCAAGGATCTGTGTTGGGTCCACTGTTGTTTGTCATTTACATTAATGATCTGGATGATGGTGTGGCAAATTGGATTAGAAAATATGCAGATGATACTAAGATAGGTGGTGTAGTTAATAATGAAGTAGAGTTTCAAAGTCTACAGAGAGACTTGGGCCTTTTGGAAGGGTGGGCTGAAAGATGGCAGATGGAGTTTAATGCTGATAAGTGTGAGGTGCTGCATTTTGGTAGGACAAATCAAAATAGGACGTACAGGGTAAATGGTAGGGAATTGAGGAATGCAGTGGAACAGAGGGATCTGGGAATAACTGTGCATTGTTCCCTGAAGGTGGAATCTCATGTGGATAGGGTGGTGAAGAAGGCGTTTGGTATGCTTGCCTTTATAAATCAGAGCATCGAATATAGAAGTTGGGATGTAATGTTGAAATTGTACAGGGCATTGGTGAGGCCGAATCTGGAGTATGGTGTGCAGTTCTGGTCCGCAAATTATAGGAAGGATGTCGACAAAATGGAGAGGGTACAGAGGAGATTTACTAGAATGTTGCCTGGGTTTCAGCACTTAAGCTACAGAGAGAGGTTGAACAGGTGTCTTTATTCTTTGGAGCGTAGAAGGTTGAGGGGGGACTTGATAGAGGTTTTTAAAATTTTAAGAGGGACGGACAGAGTTGACGTGGGTAGGCTTTTCCCCTTGAGTGTGGGGAAGATTCCAACAAGGGGACATAACTTTAGAATTGAGGGACAAAAGTTTAGGGGTAACATGAGGGGTAATTTCTTTACTCAGAGGGTGGTGGCTGTATGGAATGGGCTTCCGGTGGAAGTGGTGGAGGCAGGCTCGATTTTATTATTTAAGAGTAAATTGGATAGGTATATGGATGAGAGGGGATTGGAGGGTTATGGTCTGAGAGCAGGTAGATGAGACTAGGTCAGAGAAAGTGGTCGGCATGGACTGGTAGGGCCGAACGGGCCTGTTTCCGTGCTGTAGTTGTTATATGGTTATATGAATGGCGGTGCTGGCTCAAAATGCCGAATGGCCTACTCCTGCACCTATTTTCTATGTCATACATGCACAGCCACAGACAGTTCACAAAGAATTCCTGCAGCATTGGAAATTCTTTAACAACAAAGAAAAAAAAGAGTTAATTCATGGATATAAATATCTAACAATGTGTAAGGCTTGGAATGCAAAGCACACATGAAGATGTAGGGAATTATATATCTCCAGGGCCCTAGAAAGAGCAACAGTGGCCAGTTTCCCTTCAGTTCGCCACTTTGTCATGTGTTTCACACTCAGGTGACTCAATTGAAATCCGTTGGCACTGAGTACCAAACCTATTTCGCAACCGTCAAAAAAATATGGTTGCTTTCTGAACCTGGGGCTTACAATTTATTAGGAAAGTTTCCAACATGCTCTACACCCTGAATCATTAGGAGTGTGTCTTACAGCCGCAAAATATTCTTCAATTGCCAAGAATTCATGACATAATAATAAAACGCATGACTGCCAATTCAGTTATACCTCTGCAGTAACTCCCATTACCTGAAGGAGCAAAGATTGAGCAAACGCCTAACTTTGGGATTTGATAAGAGGCCCTCCTCTTGCCTGAACTTGGCACGTTATGCTGTCTACCTCTGGTCTCTCACGGAGGAAAGGGGAGGAGATCTACAACTTGCCACCAAGTAATAGGACCAAGGCAACTGCAGATGCTGGTTTACAAAAAAACCCACCGCAGCACGGTGTTGCATCCAACAGCATCGCAGGAGAGTATGGATAGGCGATTTTTCAAGACAAGAAGCTTCTTCAGATTGGCAAATGGTTGGAAGAAAGGCCAGAGATTAAAAAAACAGAAGGTGTGAGACAAGAGGATTGAAGAGCTGTAAATTGTGAAGTCAGAGGAAGGAATGTGGGGAGAGGGGTGGAGAAATAGGTGCGAGTCCAGGCGGGGCGATGAGTGGGAAGAGGTTGTGAGATGTTATCTAAAATTGCAGAACTCAATGTTCATACCGCTGGGTTGTTCGATCCCCAAACTAGCAAGCCCTGTTCTGAAGGAGTATTAAACCCAAGGTTACCATCGTGGTCAAATGGGCAGTTAGTTAAAGGTGTCGTGCGAGAGAGTAGCTCACAGGATCCTGCGCTGGTCAGCAGTTAAGCTACCATAATATCAATATCGTTTCAGCCAGTTCTTGTCCTAATAGTGAGGTCATAATCGCCCATCTTTGACAAAATTCCATTCTAGGACATAGTGGATGTGATTTGATCACATATCAATGAGGACGAGCACCATGAGGTCAGTTCTTGCCTCTTGCACTGTACATTTCTTTCGCTGTACATTCCCATTTGCTTATCTCCTGATAGCATTCCAAACACCACCCATCAACATCCCAAACCAAACATATTCCACTCTTGAGGGCTTTATTCTGGACAATTTACGGAAGCCAATTTTCTCACAAACCTGCAGCTGTTTGGAACTGGAGCACACGATCGGAGAAAACCCACGTGGTCACAGGGAGAAGGTACAAACTCCGTACCCACAGCACCCTTAGTCAGGATCGAACCCGGGTCTTTGGCGCTGTAAGGCAGCAACTCCACTGCTGTGTGGAGCCACCCTAGCTAGTGCTGCCAACCTGGAGTTTGCATGTTCTCCGTGTGACTGAGTCAGGTCCCTCCAGGAGTTCTAGTTACCTCACGCGTCCCAAAAACTGTGCAGGTTATTAGAATAACTGCCGCGGAGGTGGACAGTAAAATTCAGGGGAGTGGATGGAAATATGGGAAGCACAAGTTTCGGGAAAAAATGAGTCTGACAGGATTTCTCTGTGAGCTGGCATTGACTAGATAGGCCAAAATGGCTTCTTTTTTAGTTTGAGTCTGAAGAAGGGTCTCGACCTGAAACGTCACCCATTCCTTCTCTCCAGAGATGCTGCCTATCCCGCTGAATTACTCCAGCTTTTTGTGTCTATCCCGTTTAGTTTAATTTAGTTTAGAGATACAGCGCGGAACAGGCCCTTCGGCCCACCGAGTCCGTGCCGACCAACGATCCCCTCACACTAACACCAATGCGACCCGAAACGTCGCCTATCCATTTCCTCTTGAGATGCTGCCTGACCCACTGAGTTACCTCAACATTTTGCATCTGTCTATGGTCTAAACTAGCCTCTGCTGTTCCCTTTCTATTGCACTGATGGCTCACGTGGCTTCACTGTTGCCGGGCTCGGCGTTGAGTGTTGCTGCTGAGCAGGACAAACAACAGAAGAGAAGCTATCAACAAAATATCCTTCTAATCTACACTTTGAAACAAATGGGAACAGATCTGCGCTTCGCAAGACTTGGTTTTTCTTTTAAGGATTCATTCAGCGCAGATGCGAGTCCTTTCCAACACTTGGTATATACCCAGCGGAAACCAAAGGTCACCAATGATGTGGAGGGGGGGGAGAGTGAAAGCAGTTTTCACACCCAGGCTAGGGGAGAGAGAGAGACCACAAAGCGCAGCGTGCGTGCGATTGCTGCATCGGCTGGCACATGACCAAACGCACAAGCTCCAGTCAGCTATTTTAATTAAAAGACTGGGGAAACGTAGAGCAAATTGGGGGAGGGTTCAGGATCTCTGCTGAACTGCAATGTTCAGAGGTCAACGAGAGGAAACCAACCGTTTCAGAACCAGTTTCAACATGCACACATACACAAACAACTAGGGAGGGCCTCATCGAAGCTCACAGGATAATGAAAGGCATAGACAGAGTGGGTGGAAAGCATGTTTCCACTGGTGCAGAGAGTCCAGGACCAGAGGTCATAGGCCTCAGAATCAAAGGGCACTCTTTTAGAAAGATGGTGAGGAGGAACTTCTATAGTTAGAAGGTAGTTAATCTGTGGAACTCATTGCCGCAGAGGGTTGTGGAGGCCAATTTAGTGGATATTTTTAAGGCAGAGATGGACAAATTCTTGATTAGAACGGGTGTCAAGGGTTATGGGGAGAAGGCAGGAAAATGGGATTAGGAGGCAGAGATCAGCCAAGATTGAATGGTGGAGTGGACTCGATGGGCCGAATGGCCTATTTCTACTCCTATGACTTGTGAACATTCATGGCCTCTTCCCAAACACTCACAGCCTCTCCCTGCAATGCAATGCCACAGCCTCCATGATTGCTTGTACTTCATTTGCTGGTTTACACCGAAGGTAGACACAAAATGCTGGAGTAACTCAGCAGATTCCTTTTCTCCAGAGATGCAGCCTGACCTCAATGATTGCTTCCTTCCTTTAGCATGAGGCAGACACTGCGCACCAGTTATTGACAGAGCAAAGTCTTTCTGTTTTAGAGATGCAGCGTAGAAACAGGCTCTTCGGCCCATCGAGTCCATGCCTACCAATGATCAGCTGGACACCGGTTCTATCCGAGGGACAATTTACAGAAGCTAATTAACCCACAAGCCTGCACGTCTTTGGAATGTGGGAGGAAACCGGAGCACATGGAGGAATCTTACATGGCCACGGGGAGAACGTACAAACTCCGCGCAGACAGCACCCATCGTCAGAATCGAACCCGGGTCTCCGGTGCTGTTCGGCAGCAACTCTACCGCTGCGCCACCATGCCGCCCCAAGACTGCGTCTTGACGCAAAAGTGTGAAGACTCGGACACAGATGGTGGCCAAACCCTTTTCCTCATCCTGTTCCCCTCAGTGATTCTTTCGCCTTCGCACACCTCACTTTTCCCCTTTCTCCTCCGTCCTCTCCAGCTAAAAGAGTGTTCTCTCTCCCCTCCCATCTGAGACAACCCACCCATCGCTAAGGCTCGCCCTTTTCGGTGTCCCTCCCCTTCGATCCCCAAAGCCTGGTCCAGCTGCCACTCTGCCCTAAAGTCACCAGCCTTGCCCAGGATCTCCCCCACTCAAAAAACCTCAGGGATGCACTTCCCCGCCCGCTCTTCCCCGCCCGACCCGCGGAGGCAGATTCATCTAGTGGGAACCATAATATCCATCTGGTTCCCCATCATCACTCAACACGTACAATCACCCTGAAGCTCTGCCATGTAGAGATACAGCATGAGCCAGGAATTATGGCCCACCTAGTCCGCACTGATAACAACCACCAACCGACACACACTTCTCCCAATTGCCTATCGCAAACATTGCAGAAAACTGCTGCCTTAGAAGTCAGCTGCATGGGTGGTCCTGTAAATGTTCCCTTCATCTCCGAGAAGGTTTTACTTCCTCTTGTTAACATCAGAGCATTACAGTTTCCACGACAGAGGAATCCTCTTTGAAAACATCTCAAAGACAGGGACTCGTAATCACAGAGTGCTCTCCACAATCTCCTGCTATCGTCTAGCCCGTAACAATAAGATACTTTCGAGGTGCTTTGAACCGCGACGTCAATTTCTGCAGAGCCATTTTCCAGAAGCTGCAAAATGGGCGGCACAGAGAGGCATCGGGAGAGTTGCTGCCTCACAGCGCCAGGGACCCTGGTTCAAATCCGACTCCCGGTGCTGTCTGTACGCAGTTTGCACGTTACACGTTAGAGGCAGGAAACATGTTCCCAACGTTGGGGGAGTCCAGAACAGTTTAAGAATAAGGGGTAGGCCATTTAGAACTGAGATGAGGAAAAACCTTTTCAGTCAGAGAGTTGTGAATCTGTGGAATTCTCTGCCTCAGAAGGCAGTGGAGGCCAATTCTCTGAATGCATTCAAGAGAGAGCTAGATGGAGCTCTTAAGGATAGCGGAGTCAGTGGCTATGGGGAGAAGGCAGGAACGGGGTACTGATTGAGAATGATCAGCCATGATCGCATTGAATGGCGGTGCTGGCTCGAAGGGCTGAATGGCCTACTCCTGCACCTATTGTCTATTGTCTATTGTCTATTGTCTATTGAAGGGCCGAATGGCCTACTCCTGCACCTATTGTCTATTGTCTATTGAAGGGCCGAATGGCCTACTCCTGCACCTATTGTCTATTGTCTATTCTCCCTGTGACCACACAGGTTTTCTCCGGGTGCTCCAGTTTCCTCCCACACTCCAAAGACGTGCAGGTTTGTAGGTTAATTGGCTTCTGTAAATTGTTCCTCGTGCGTAGGACAGAACCAGTGGGCAGGCGATCGATGGTTGGCGTGGACTTGTTGGGTTGAAGGACCCGTTTCCACGCTGTATCCCTTAACTAAACTAAACCTGTTTGGCACGACAGCACCAGGGACCTGCACCTTGGACCTGCAGAGAAGCAGGGCAAGTCATGAGAACGTCACAGAGGTACAGAAGATAGTGCTGCTGCCGTACAGCTCCGATTCTGAAGAAGGGTCTCGAACCAAAACGTCACTTACTCCTTCTCTCCGGAGATGCCGCCTGACCCGCTGAGTTCCTCCAGCTTTTTGTGTCTATCTTCGTGCTATGGAGTGTGTTAATCACTTACTGCAAATTACTGCCGGCACTGGGGAACACAAAATGGGAGCACAGGGTGGAATTGATGGACATGGCGTGCGAGGAAATAATTTGCAGGGATTAAGTTGCCGATGTGATTAGCGAGGAATCAACATTAAATTTCTCAGTGACCACCGAATTTAAAAAAGGAGGCGGAGAAAGAATTTTTCTGATCCAGATTCCAGGCTTTGATGGTTATATAGTATCGGGAGCATGGAAGCAGACCATTCAACCCGACTATTGATAGACACAAAGAGCTGGAGTAACTCAGCGGGTCAGGCAGCATCTATGGAGAGAAGGAATGGATGCCGTATCGGGTCGAGACCCTTCTTCAGCCAGCGTCTGCAGTTCCTTCTTACACATTCAGCCCGGCTAGTCAGTGGTTGTCAGAGTCTAAACCCCATCCCCACCCCCTTGCACGACTGCCTCATTGGCAGTGGAGTGGTTTTGCACAGGAGTGTTCCTCCTAGAAACACCAGGGTTGAAAGATTTCTGCACATGGACACACGAGGACTGAACCACCAATTCTACGTTGTCGCTGCTTCTCAACCACTCTTTGCACATTAAGGGTAAATTTACAGAGGGCCAATTAACTTGCAAACCCGCACGTTCTTGCTATTGAGGGCGTGCAGCGTAGGTTCACTAGGTTAATTCCCGGAATGGCGGGACTGTCATATGTTGAAAGACTGGAGCGACTAGGCTTGTATACACTGGAATTTAGAAGGATGAGAGGGGATCTTATCGAAACGTATAAGATTATTAAGGGGTTGGACACGTTAGAGGCAGGAAACATGTTCCCAATGTTGGGGGAGTCCAGAACCAGGGGCCACAGTTTAAGAATAAGGGGTAGGCCATTTAGAACTGAGATGAGGAAAAAAAAATTCAGTCAGAGAGTTGTGAATGGGTGGAATTCTCTGCCTCAGAAGGCAGTGGATGCCAATTCTCTGAATACATTCAAGAGAGAGCTAGATAGAGGTCTTAAGGAGAGCGGAGTCAGGGGGTATGGGGAGAAGGCAGGAGCTGATTGAGAATGATCAGCCATGATCACATTGAATGGCGGTGCTGGCTCGAAAGGCCGAATGGCCTTCTCCTGCACCTATTGTCTATTGTCTTTAGGAAGCGGGAGGAAACCGGAGCACCCGGAGGGAACCTAAACGGTCACCGGGAGAATGTGCAGATTCCACGCAGAACGGCCGAGCTCAGGGTGGAACCAGGATGTCTGACGCCGAGAGGCAGCGGCTCTAACAGTTGTGTCACCGTGTCAAAGATAAGCACCTGCTGCTGCTGCAAACGCAAACTTTGCCTGTTGTGGTTTCAGCAAAGTCGAGGGTGGATTGCTACCCCCGTTCTTCACAGTTACCACCTCTTGAAAATGGTGACATAAGATGCCTTTTTACTTGTAACTATGGAGGCTTGGCACACTGGCTTACGCTAAACAGTTCCGCCATTATAACGGTTGCACAAAAACTTTAGATGAAGGAGAACATTGGCCCTCCAAACCTCGTCCGCCAGTCAGCGATATCAGAGCCAGCCCCCAAAGGCTCAGTTCTGCTCCTGTGATGCCTGATGCAGAGATTCCCTCTGTATCTCTGGTAATTTCCCCCAGAATCGAAGCAGTGGAGGATTACGGTTTCTCCTGGGTTTAATGAGTTGACAACCAGAGTAGAGATACTTGTACAACTCGCCCATCAACGAACTTGGTGGCCGCTCTGCTTTAAGCGATTGATCAATATCAATATCAATATCAATCGCTTAAAGCAGAGCGGCCACCAAGTTCGTTGATGGGCGAGTTGTACAAGTATCTCTACTCTGGTTGTCAACTCATTAAACCCAGGAGAAACCGTTCATCACACACAGGCCATTCATCCCTCCATCTTGGTACTGGCTCTTTGATTTTGCTATCCCCTTATTCCCATACTCCAAACTCCTGCCAACAATATGTGCAGGAAGGAACTGCAGATGCTGGCTTACACCAAAGAAAGACACAAAAGGCTGGGGTAACTCAATGGGTCAGGCAGCATCCCTGGAGAAAAGGAATCGGTGACTTTTCAGTCTGAAGAAGGGTCTTGACCCGAAACGTCACCTATTCCTTTTGTCCAGCGATGTTGCCTGACCCGCTGAGTTAATCCAGCTTTTTGTGTCCATCTTCCTGTCAACAATATACCAATTCCATTTTTGAATTAACCATCGAATCTGTTTCCCCCTTTATTTCATGCAGAACCTTGCAGGTGACGGGAACCTTCTGGGTCTAAAATGGCTGCTCTGGCTCAACTTACCAATCGCCTTAACATGGTGTCCCCTGCATTATCTTCTGCCCCAGGAAGCACTTTCTCCTCATTTATCAAAGAACTGCGAATTCACTGTTCACATCAGGTAGAATTGCAAAGGTGGACTGGTTTTTGTCACCATGTGACAATGTGATCCCCAGCAGATCGGGTAGTTTGGGGATAGAAGATGAAAAGACTCAGATCGAGGCTTTGTCATCAGAGGTCCAAATGACCATGGTACAGAACCTAGGATACCAGCATCTTCAGCCTCTGGATAACTGAATGAAATATTTGGTTTGCATAGACATGGTGGGCCGAAGGGCCTGTTTCTAGACTCTACTGTTCAGCAATGGTCTACCTTTACCCAAGTAAATCAAGCAAAGAACCTGCTTTAAATATAGCAAACCATCTCAAAGAACGGCTTTGTTTCCGTGTCAAAAGATCTCAGGATAGTGTGTTGGTAAGATTTAAGGAACACTTTTAAGAGAAAGGTAGAAGCTTAGTGAGAGAATCCAGACCTCAGGGCCGCGATAACTGAGTGCAAGGCCATAAATGACGAGATCAACAACCTGCCAGGGACATATCTACATAGAAAGACAAACTCAGAACTAATTAAAACAAAGTGCTGGAGTCTGAAGAAGGATCGCGACCCAAAACATCACCATTCCTTCTCTCCCAAGATGCTGCCTGACCTGCTGAGTTACTCCAGCATTTTGTGAATAAATACCTTCGATTTGTACCAGCATCTGCAGTTATTTTCCTATACCATTCCATGTTCTCCAGGGATGCTGCTTAACCCGAAGAGTTACTCCAGCACTTTCGGCCTTTTGTTGTAAACCAGCACCAGCAGTTCCTGGTTTCATCCTATCACCACCAGAGAGCAGTGCTGAACTACTATTTACCTCTTTGATGATGCTCTGACTAAACTTGATCGGACTTTGCCGACTTTACCTGGGACTAAACTTTATTCCCTTATCATGTATCTATACACTGTAAATGGATCGATTGTTATCATCCATTGTCTTCCTACTGACTGGTGAACACGCATCAAATGCTTTTCATTGTGACACGTGACAATAAACTAATGGCTGCTGGAGCAACTCAGTAGATCAGGCAGCCTCTGCAGAGGAGATATGGATTCAGGTCAGGAACCCTCTTCAGTTTGTCGAGGTGCCATTCCCAGAGGCTGCTTGACCCCTGAACTCCTCTGGCACTTTGTTTTGCTCAGTAAAGATTCACTTGGGGAGGTCTTTAAATCACACACTACCATTTTCAACATTCATTGGAAGCTACAAGGACTCAGAATGACCAAGGACTGTGGCCTATATGTGGTTGGCATACAGTAAAATTAGGACTGCTGGGCCTGTCAGATTGAGTCAAAGATGGAGTTTACAGCACAGAGGTGAGTCACTATAATAGATTTGTAGCCAAACTCTCCCTTTCCTCTTTCCCAGGCAAGCTCCAACATCTCAGCTATAGGCATTGTCTTGAATAGTCACAGATAAAACGCCACAGGTGGGGATGGGCATTTCATCAATGTTGTGCCCAAGTGTTCTAAGGTTTGAGTGCAATCATATAGCACATAATCATTTAGCACAGAAGTAGGCCCTTCTACCTACATACCAACCCTGAATCACCTGCTTGCTCCTTTCTTGAAGGTGCACACTGACTGGTTGCATCACAGCCTGGTTTGGCAAACTTGAATGCCCAGGAATGAAGACGTTTGCAAAAAGGGGTGAACACTGCCAAGTCCATCACGGGTACCGACCTCCCCACCATCGAAAGGACCAACAGGAGTCGCTACCTGCACCCATCAAAGGCAGCCAGCGTCAGAAACCCACACCACCCTGGCCACGCTCACACAGGAGTCAGAAAACTGTAATGTCCAGGTTCAGGAGCAGCCTCTTCCCAACAATTATGTTTGCACATCTGTTGTGCTGCTGCAAATAAGAATTTTATTGTTCCGTGGACAATAAAATATTCTTGACTTTCTCTTGAAGGTAGACACAAAATGCTGGAGTAACTCAGCGGGTCAGGCAGCATCTCAGGAGAGAAGGAACGGGTGACGTTTCGGGTCAAGACCCTTCTCCTGATAGACGAACTCCAATGTGAAAAATGCTAGAAGCAGAATTGTGTGCTCCCGGTTGTCACCAATGGCACAATTCCACAATATTAATCATCTGAGCCCTTGTGAGAGAATTTTTACTGTCCTGCTTGTTGTCACCTATTGCGAGACTGGAGAAGCCGCATTATTCTTAAGAGAGCCATCTGTTCCTTCATGCATCAATTTGTTAGCTGTTAACTGCCAAATGAACAGCACAGATGTCGTCTGTCTCTTTGTGACCGATGTTGTTACATAGAAAATAGGTGCAGGACTAGGCCATTCAGCCCTTCGAGCCAGCGCCGCCATTCGACATGATCATGGCTGATCATCCAAAATCAGTATCCCGTTCTTGCTTTTTCCCCCATATCCCTTGATTCCCTTAACCCTAAGAGCTAAATCTAACTCTCTTTTGAAAACATCCAGTGAACTGGCCTCCACTGCCTTCTGTGGCAGAGAATTCCACAGATTCACAATTCTCTGGGTGAAAAGGGTTTTCCTCATCTCAGTCCTAAATGACCTACCTCTTATTCTTAAACTGTGACCCCTGGTTCAGGACTCCCCCAAAATCGGAAACATTTTTCCCGCATGTACCCTGTCCAATCCTCTAAGAATTTTATAAGAATCTAAGAATGTTATTTGTTTTCATTATCTGCCTCGTCTATGTATGGGTCTGAGTAGTGATGTTTAGGCATTATATAAACTTGTTGATATAGGAGTTGAGTATAGGAGCAAAGAGGTCCTGAGTTGAGTATAGGAGCAAAGAGGTCCTTCTGCAGTTGTACAGGGCCCTAGTGAGACCGCACCTGGAGTACTGTGTGCAGTTTTGGTCTCCAAATTTGAGGAAGGATATTCTTGCTATTGAGGGCGTGCAGCGTAGGTTTACTAGGTTAATTCTCGGAATGGCGGGACTATCATATGTTGAAAGACTGGAGCGACTAGGCTTGTATACACTGGAATTTAGAAGGATGAGAGGAGATCTTATCGAAATGTATAAGATTATTAAGGGGTTGGACACGTTAGAGGCAGGAAACATGTTCCCAATGTTGGGGGAGTCCAGAACAAGGGGCCACAGTTTAAGAATAAGGGGTAGGCCATTTAGAACTGAGATGAGGAAAAACCTTTTCAGTCAGAGAGTTGTGAATCTGTGGAATTCTCTGCCTCAGAAGGCAGTGGAGGCCAATTCTCTGAATGCATTCAAGAGAGAGCTGGATAGAGCTCTTAAGGATAGCGGAGTCAGGGGGTATGGGGAGAAGGCAGGAACGGGGTACTAATTGAGAATGATCAGCCATGATCACATTGAATGGCGGTGCTGGCTCGAAGGGCTGAATGGCCTCCTCCTGCACCTATTGTCTATTGTGCTATCTGTACTCGTAAGGAGCTGTCTCTCGGGGCAGTTCCTCCATGATATCACGTAATAAATTCTCGCTCTCCACGAGTCCAAGTCCTCAATTGATTTCTCTGACAGCCCTATACTGAATAGCAACTATAAAAGCATAAAATGTCACACCATTAATTATCAATAACCAATAAACTCAATAGTCTGTGAGCAAATAACATTCTTTGGCAACGCAACACCTTAACCCATTAAACATGCTTTATCCAGATACATCCAAGGTTTCCTGGATTTGTAGCAGGATTCCAACAGTATGCCCGTTCCTGAAAACAGACAGGAAAGGATGGCTTCTGCGCAGGGAAATGCATTTCATAACAGCCATCGCTTTTTAATTTGGGCCTCATGTGACGTGCTTATTTTCCACGTTTGAGTTTTGGGTTGACGAGGTGAGTGGATAGATTCTTGGTCATAGGGCTGTATGGCATGGAAGCAGGCCCCTTTGGCCCAACATGTCCATGCTGACCGAGTTCACATTCTAGGCTAATCCTACTTGCCTGCATTTGGCCCACAACTGTCAAAACCCTTCCTCAGTAACATAGAAAATATGTGCAGGAGTAGGCCATTCGGCCCTTCGAGCCTGCACCGCCATTCAATATGATCATGGCTGATCATCCAACTCAGTATCCTGTACCTGCCTTCTCTCCATACCCCCTAATCCCTTTAGCCACAAGGGCCACATCTAACTCCCTCTTAAATATAGCCAATGAACTGGCCTCAACTACCTTCTGTGGCAGAGAATTCCACAGATTCACCACTCTGTGTGAAAAAAAAACGTTCTCATCTCGGTCCTAAAAGACTTCCCCCTTATCCTTAAACTGTGACCCCTTGTTCTGGACTTCCCCAACATCGGGAACAATCTTCCTGCATCTAGCCTGTCCAACCCCTTAAGAATTTTGTAAGTTTCTATAAGATCCCCCCTCAATCTTCTAAATTCCAGCGAGTACAAGCCGAGTCTATCCAGTCTTTCTTCATATGAAAGTCCTGCCATCCCAGGAATCAATCTGGTGAACCTTCTCTGTACTCCCTCTACGGCAAGAATGTCTTTCCTCAGATTAGGTGACCAAAACTGTACGCAATACATTAGGAGACCAAAACTGTACGCAATACAGTAGAGAGTTGTAGCAACTCATCTTTCTACTGAAGAAGGGTCTCGATCCAAAACATCACCTATAATAATAATATTCATTTATTGTCATTGCAACGAGTACAACGAAATTAAAAAATAGCCAATCCTGACGGTGCGTACAAACATATATGCCATAAATGCAAAAACAAATAAATACATAAATACAATTAAATACAATTATATTAAGTACAAGATTTTTTAACGGTGTTGCCTAGTGCAAAGGTAGTGTTCAGTTCTCGTATGGCCCTGGGGTAAAAACTGTTCTTAAGTCTGTTTGTTCGGGATTTGATCGACCTGAAACGTCGACCAGAGGGCAGATGAACAAACAGACGGTGGCCGGGGTGGGATGGATCTTTTATTATTTTGCCTGCTCTACTGAGGCAGCGTAGGCTGAACAGGTGCTCCAGGGAGGGCAGTGAGCAGCCGATGATCTTCTGGGCCGTCGTGATGACCCTCTGAAGGGCCTTCCTGTCCTTTTCTGAGCAGCTGGCATACCATGTGGTTATACAGTATGCCAGCACACTCTCGATGGAGCAGCGATAGAAGGACAACATGAGCTTCTCCTGCAGGTTGGTTTTCCTGAGGATCCTCAGGAAGTGGAGTCTCTGCTGTGCCTTCTTTACTGTGGTGATGGTGTTGGTAGACCAGGTAAGATCCTCTGCGATGTGCGTACCCAGGAACCTGAACCTATTCCTTTTCTCCAGAGATGCTGCCTGACCTGCTGAGTTACCCCAGCATTTTGCGTCTATCTTTTCTACTGAGCCTCTTTAAACTCCCAATACTCCTCTTTTGGAAACTGCAGCTTCTTAATTTTGACTCCTGTGGGCTTATGCCTCCTACCACCATTTGCATGCCTGAAGAAATGTTGATATTTGTAGAACGTTGAAACAAGACCAAAGCAGAAAGAAAAGAAGTACAACTTTATCGTGGAACTTAAAAGAAAATCTCCTATGTTAAATACACAGCAGCTGTTAATTATCACTTTGCCCAATTAAGTTCTGAAAAATCCATATTTCATAGCAACTGTGGAGGCACAGACCACCAGCCGTGATCAAAATGTCAAAATTCACCCACGCAATGGGTATTTTTCTTAGAAGGTGCCGTCTCAAAACTCCCAAGCTAGTCTGATCTTGAGTTTGCGCTTATAAGCCCCTTTTTACTAGAGTTCTAAGGACGGTTGGCAAATCACCAGCCAAGTCCAACGGTAGAGAGGCTGCCTTACAGCACTTGCAGCACTGGAGACTAAGGGTGCTGTCTGTACGGAGTTTATACGTACTCCCTGTGACCTGCGTGGGTTTTCGCCGAGATCTTCGGTTTCCTCCCTCACTCCTAAGGCGTACAGGTTTGTAGGTTAATTGGCTTGGTAAATGTAAAAATTGTCCCTAGTGTGTGTAGGATAGTGTTAATATGTGGGGATCGCTGGTCGGTGCGGGCCCAGTTGGCTGAAGGGCCTGTTTCCACGCTGTATCTCTCCCATCTCCCCCATAGTCAAGCTGCTGAGTAGGAAGTTCAACAGAGAGTTCAGAAGGAAACACAGCCTGGAGGAAGGTCAATACTCAAAAATGGGAAGTTGTAGTTTCAAAAGCAAGAGTGCAAGGGGTTTGCAGATTACATTTAGGAACAGGGAACAAGGAAATCTCAGCGGATAGACGAGTTGCATACAGATCTAGAATGTATACACCAATTAGATCAACAACTACAGCAAACTCATTGTATCAAAGTTCAAAGAGGGTAAAGGAGCAAGACTCACATGATGCCCAATTTCAAAATCTAGGACGATTATTAAATTTCTGTATACGTCAAACAAGATGACTCTTAGGGAAGGGTTTGTGAGGGCCCGATTGTACTTGTCACTGCAGAGGAGAAGGGAAAACTACTTAAGACATACTGTCTCGGTATACTTGCACTGTATCCAAGATGAGCTATGTATAGTAATATACTTGTACTAAATGTGTAGTAACGAACTGCAGATGCTGGCTTACACTGAAGATAGACATAATATGCTGAAATAACTCAGCGGGACAAGCAGCATCTCTGGATAGAAGGACTGGGTGACGTTTCGGGTCCATTATATTTATCTGTTCTAGTTTGTGTCCATCTTTAATATATATACCGAATTGCATGCCAAAAGGATTTTCACTGTACATGTGGCAATAAAGTACCATTGAACTACTGTTTTACAGGATCGGACATGAATTGGCAATTATAGTAGATTTAAGCATCACATTTAAAAGGTAACTGGTTAAGTTCTTGGGGAAAAACATTGCTTTGGAGAGCAAACAGGGATTGGGATGTGGGATAAGTCAGAGAACGACTGCAATGAACGAGCATCAATGCATTGGGCTGAATAGACTCATGACATAATAAGTAATTGCCCCTAAGATAGACACAAAAAGGTGGAGTAACTCAGCAGGACAGGCAGCACCTTTGGAGAGAAGGAATGGGTGACGTTTCGTCCAAAGAACGGTCTCGACCCAAAACATCACCCATTCCTTCTCTCCAGAGATGCTGCCTGTCCCGCTGAGTTACTCCAGCTTTTTGTGTCTATCGTCGGTTTAAACCAGCATCTGCAGTTCCATCCTACACAAATAGTTGTAGCCTTTTACTCCCGGGGTAGTGGAATCTAAAACCAGAGGTCACAGATTTAAAAAGAGAGGGGGGATAATTTAAAGGAGATGTGAGGGGCAGGCATTTCACCCGTGGGGTGGTGGGGATGAGCGGTCACTGGAAGTGTTGAACGCTGGTCATGGCAAGTACAACGACAACGGTTAAAAAAACATTTGGACGGTATTGGTTTTATTACTGCCATGCGTGCTGACATGCGGCGAAAAGCATTTGTTTTTGATGCGATCCAGTCGAATCAAACCGTGCCATGCACAAGTATAATCATGCCGTACAGAAGTACAACAGGTAGTGCAAAGAGAAAAATAACAGGGAGCAAAATATAGTGCTTTAGCATTGTAGGCAAAGAGTGGGAATAGAGGGAGCCTTTTCTGGTTGAGTGCAGGTGAAGAGTGGTGTTGCATAGCCATCGGTGTTGGGTCCTCTACTTCTCACATTATGCGTTGATGATCAAGATGATGGAACTGACAGCTTTGTGGCCAGGTTTTTGGATGATGCAAAGACAGACAGCGCAGCAGACCGCAGGCTGACCGGCTGAGGAAGCAGGTTGGGAGAGTGGGCGGAACGGAAGTGGCCAACGGAATGCAGCATAGCAAAGTTTACGGTCACACACTTTCGCGAGAAGGAATGCAGGCATGGACTACTTTCAAAATGGGGAGAGGAATCAGAAATTGGAGGTGTAAAGAGACCTGGGAGTGCCAGCGCGGAATTCACAAAAGGTTAAGTCAGTCGTAAGGGCAAATGCAATGTTTGCCTTCATCTCGAGTGGACTAGAATATAAAAGCAAGGATGTCATGCTGAGGCTTTATCAGGTGCTGGTTAGACCGCATTTCTAATATTGGGAGCAGCTATGGGCCGAGGAGGGATGTTCTGGGGCATTGGAGAGGGTCCAGAGGAGGTTTACGAGAATTATCCCAGGGATGATTGGGTTAAGGTATTTTGGAGAGTTTGATAGCTTTGAGCCTGTACTCGCTGGAGTTTAGAGGGCGGATCTCATCAAACCTACCGAATAATGAAAGACTAGATAGGGCGGCACGGTAGCGCAGCGGTAGAGTTGCTGCTTTACAGCGAATGCAGCGCCGGAGACTCAGGTTCGATCCTGACTACGGGTGCTGCACTGTAAGGAGTTTGTACGTTCTCCCCGTGACCTGCGTGGGTTTTCTCAGAGATCTTCGGTTTCCTCCCACACTCCAAAGACGTACAGGTATGTAGGTTAATTGGCTGGGTGAATGTAAAAAATGTCCCTAGTGGGTGTAGGATAGTGTTAATGTACGGGGATCGCTGGGCGGCACGGACTTGGTGGGCCGAAAAGGCCTGTTTCCGGCTGTATATATATGATATGATATGATATGATAGATAGAATGGACGTGGAAAAGATTTCCTGTAATGGGAAAGTCTAGGACCACATGGCAGATCCTCAGAATAAAAGGACGTACCTTTAAAATAGAGATAAGGAGGGATTTCTTTAACTAGAGGGTAGTAAATCTGTGGAATTCATTACCACAGACAGCGGCTGAGGCTAAGTCATTGGGTATTTTTAAAGCGGAGATTGATAGATTCTTGTAGGAAAATAACTCCAGATGCTGGTTCAAATTGAAGGTATCCACAAAATGCTGGAGCAAATCAGCGGGTCAGGCAACATGTCAGGAGAGAAGGAGTGGGTGACGTTTCGGGTCGAGACCCTTCTTCAGACTGATTCTTGATCAGTAAAGGTGTCAAAGGTTATGGGGAGAAGGCAGGAAAAGGGGGTTGAGGGGGGAAAAAAAGATCAGTCACGATTGAATGGTGGAGTAGACTTGATGGGCTGAATAGCCTAACTCTGCTCCTGTGTCTTATGATCAGATACTGTCAATGTAAAAGAGCCATCAGAATAAAAAGGTGGTGCAAGGAGAATTTTCTACTGACAGGGGGAAGTTAAGAGTTGAAATATGCTGCTTCTTGGAACACAAAGGATGGGAAATGGCATTCCACAGGATCATTCATAAAAGATGCACTTCTCTTGGAGCCCTAACATCCCTTTCAGACATAGAGTGCTTTTGTAAAGCAGTCGGTGTTACATCCAAACCCTTGCAGACACTGTAACTCAGCAAGCTGGTACAAGCTACACCGTAACAGTGACAAGGCAATCTTCCTTTTTCTTCTGTAACGTTTATCAAGGGATACTGGGGCGGCACGGTAGCGCAGCGGTAGAGTTGCTGCTTTACAGCGAATGCAGCGCCGGAGACTCAGGTTCGATCCTGACTACGGGTGCTGCACTGCAAGGAGTTTGTACGTTCTCCTCGTGACCTGCGTGGGTTTTCTCCGAGATCTTCGGTTTCCTCCCACACTCCAAAGACGTACAGGTATGTAGGTTAATTGACTGGGTAAATGTAAAAATTGTCCCTAGTGGGTGTAGGATAATGTTAATGTACGGGGATCGCTGGGGGGCACGGACTTGGTGGGCCGAAAAGGCCTGTTTCCGGCTGTATATATATGATATGATATGATATGATGATCACGGAATAACCCTCAAAATACTGCCACAGAAAATGCTATGTCCATCTTTGGCATAAAATGTCATGGCAGGATTTAGCACTGGAGTGTCAGAGGATGATTTTTCTGCTCGTTGTCTGGAGCGGGTCTCGAACCCACCACCTTCTGACTGCTAACAGCAAACGTCCAGAGATGGTGTCTGACCCGCCGAGTTACTCCAGCATTGCGCCTCTCTTTCCAAAGACAATTGGGGTTGCTGTTGTGGAGAGCTGGCTTGTCGGGAAGAGCTACAGTGTGCAGGATAAATTATATCATTCTTTCAAAAGACCATATTGGGGGATTCCAGAACCAGGCGTCACAGTTTAAGAATAAGGGTTAGGCCATTTAGGACTGAGATGAGAAGAAAAAAAAATTCACCCAGAGTTGTGAATCTGTGGAATTCTCTGCCACAGAAGGCAGTGGGGGCCAATTCACTGGATGTTTTCAAGAGAGAGTTAGATAGAGCTCTTAGGGCTAACGGAATCAAGGGATATGGGGAGAAAGCAGGAACGGGGTACTGATTTTAGATGATCAGCCATGATCATATTGTATGGCGGTGCTGGCTCGAAGGGCCAAAAGGCCTACTCCTGCACCAATTTTCTCTGTTTCTATGATACACTGAATCGATCCTGTAATTCATCATCATCATCATATATATACAGCCGGAAACAGGCCTTTTCGGCCCTCCAAGTCCGTGCCGCCCAGTGATCCCCGTACATTAACACTATCCTACACCCACTAGGGACAATTTTTACATTTACCCAGCCAATTAACCTACATACCCGTACGTCTTTGGAGTGTGGGAGGAAACCGAAGATCTCGGAGAAAACCCACGCAGGTCACGGGGAGAACGTACAAACTCCTTACAGTGCAGCACCCGTAGTCAGGATCGAACCTGAGTCTCCGGCGCTGCATTCGCTGTAAAGCAGCAACTCTACCGCTGCGCTACCGTGCCGCCCCTTTTTAGGTGTTTGAATGTTCCAATATTGGCCCTTCTCACTCTCTCTCATTCACTCACACATAGAAACACAGAGGTCCCAAACAAAGGATTGAATGCTTTCTCCACTGAAACTCACACAGGGTCTCAACAATCTTTCGGCCGCCACAAATGCTACCCAGTCTCTCCAGCAGCTCGTATTTTGTTCCCTCTGGAACTAACCTCCGAGATCTCCGCGCCACTTCTACCTGCCGTCTACTGCATGTCAGAATTTAATAATTCCCACCGCAGGCAGCCATTCAGTCGTTCATCAGCCAACCCTGGAATTCAGGGCGGCACTGCCCCACAGCGCGAGAGATCCGGGTTCGATCCCCACCTCGGGCGTGTCCGCGCGGAGTTTGTGCGCTCTACCTGCGACCACGTGGGTCTCTTCCGGGTGCTCTGGTTTCCTCCCACATCCCAAAGGCGTGCAGATTGGTAGGTTGACGCAAAGCGCTAGTGTAACTCAGCAGGTCAGGTGGCACCTCACAAAGGAGGAAAAACCTTGGAAGACGACAGAATCTGAAGAAAGGGTCCTGACCCGAAACGACACTGATCCTTTTTCTCCAGTGATGCCGCCTGACCCGCTGAGTTATTCCGGCACTTTTAATATAAGCCAGCATCTGCAGCTCCTTGTTTCTACAGACCTGTAGGTTAAGTGGTGCTCTGTAAACTCCCCCGGGCGTGTAAGGGGTGGTTGCGAAAGTGGGATAACATAGAACCAGTGGAGATCGCTGATCAGCACAAACCCGATGGGCTGAAGGTCCTGTTTATATGCTGTATCTTTCAATAAACAAAATCAATGAATTATCTCCTTAAACCTCACTCCTTTGCTCAATGACACTCCTTACACAGCGAAGGTATTTATTCACAAAATGCTGGAGTAACTGAAGAAGGGTCTCGACCCGAAACGACGCCCATTCCTTCTCTCCTGAGATGCTGCCTGACCTGCTGAGTTACTCCAGCATTTTGTGAATAAATACCTTCGATTCGTGCCAGCATCTGCAGTTATTTTCTTACATTCCTTATAAAGCGTCTCATCAGCCAGACCTTCCCTTGCTACAGGGCAGAGTGTGACAAATATTGCTTCCCTCACGCTCAGTACAGAACGCCACAAGAGATCCTTCTTCCCTGTGGCTATCAAACTGTACAACTCCTCCCCCTTCTATCGTGGAGTAGTCTGACCCCCCCCCCCCCCCCCCCCCAATCTTTGCACATCCCCAATCCTTTCCACCCGTCACTTTAATTTCATGTATCATGCATTTTGTGTTTTACAACTGTTGGCAGATCAATTTCCCTCCTGGGATAAATAAATAATTCTGTCGTATCGTATCGTGCTCAGGCTGCTATCCAAATGGGTGCAAGGCGCTACACAAATGCAGGCTGATGCTTTGTTCGTCTCTTACCGGCACTGGGCACAATGAAGCCGAGTGTTTCTCATCCTCATACTTGCTATCGGATGTGCTCCCGGACTCCATGCTGCCCTTGGTGGTTGTGTTTTTGCCGGTTCCCATCAGTTTCCGGGAGGAACAGAGACGGAGGGGGTTGAGCGTCTGATACGAGAATACAGCAGAGGGTAGGCGGGGGACAGTTTTCCCACACACCGGCCCCCAGGGACAGTCAGGTATCGATCAGTTGCTCTGCTGACATGACTTGACAATCCAGGCCAGTCTGCGTACGTCGCTAGATCTGAAAATCAAATGAAAAATAAGACCGATTACGTTGCAATGTGAGAATCTGGAACCAGCCTACCATGTAATTGGCAGGCTTGCAAGGTGAAACTATGTGCAGGAATTCTCTTAATAAATGCCATCATTTCACCATAGAATAGATCTCCAATTGTCAGTCTACAAAGCAACATTTCATACATTTCTGGTCTGGGTGGCACTGTTGCAAGCAGTAGAGTTGCTGCCTTACAGTGCCAGAGACCCAGGTTAGATCCTAACTATGGGTGTTGGCTGTACAGAGTTTATACATTCTCCCTGTCTCCACCTGGGTTTTCTCCAGGTGCTCCGGTTTCCTCCCACACTCCAAAGACATACAGGTTTGCATGTAAATTGTCTTTGGTAAATTGTAAAAATATTTGTCCCCAGTGTGCGTAGGTTCTCGACCCGAAACGTCGCCCATTCCTTCTCTCCTGAGATGCTGCCTGACCTGCTGAGTTACTCCAGCATTTTGTGAATAATATGCACCAGCATCTGCAGTTATTTTCTTACACTTAGTGTACAGGGTGATCGCTGGTCGGCACGGACTCATTGGGCTGAAGGGCCTTTTACCAAGCTGTATCTCTAAAGTCTAAAGGTCTGTTTAACAATATCAATTCACATCACAGGCAGGTACAAAAGAGGCGTTTCAGAGGCTTCTAGATAGGAGCATGGGTGCGCAGGGAATGGAGGAATATGGATTATGTGCAGATAAGTTTTGGTCAGCAAAGACATTGTGGGCCGAACAGTACAGTGATCTTATGCTGTACTGTTCTATATGTACATGGTGTGGCTCGAGTTCCCAGTTTCTACAGATTCATGTACAGGCAGGTTAACTTGGCATCATGTAGTATAAGAAAATAACTGCAGATGCTGGTACAAATCGATTTATTCACAAAATGCTGGAGTAACTCAGCAGGTCAGGCAGCATCTCGGGAGAGAAGGAATGGGTGACGCCTCGGGTCGAGACCCTTCTTCAGACTAACTTGGCATCATGTTCAGCACAAACATTGTGGGCCGAATGGCCGTTACCGTGCAGGACTGTTTGTTCTGTATTCTCAAAGTTCAGCCATCTTCCACATGCTGCCGATAACAAAAGCAGACACTATTTACGTAATCTCAGTTACTCCACGCACCATGAGTTTGCAAATTTGAGGAATTTGAACAGTGGGATGTTGAAGACAGATCCCTCTCATTGGAGGTGTGTGTGTGTGTTAGCGAGAGAGAGAGAGAGAGAGAGAGAGAGAGAGAGTGAGGAAGGGAAATGTCTGTCTCCACGCGTTTCCACAAGGCTTGTGGTGCTTAGATAGGAACACTTGAAATGCACACGAGAAGCCGCCATGAAAATAAAGCCCCCCCCCCCCCCCCCAAAAAAACAAAAGATAAAACACCCACACAGCCTCTACCGCCAAGATCTTGCGTAAATGCAATTTAACAGCAAACGAGGAACAGCGCTGGATCCGATGACTGGAGAGCGGGATCAATTATAAATAGATAGAAGGGGGAAGACAGTGGAGGTCACTGCGAACCGCGGCATTGTCCATCTGCACAGCGCACTGTCACACTCAATGCAGGGACATCATCCCCATTCATGAAGTCTTTCCTTCCCTCTCCCACCCCCCTCCCCTCCCTCCTTCCTTCTCGCTCTCTCCTCTCCTTCACTCTCTCCTCTCTCCCTCCTTCACTCTCTCCCTCTGTCTCTCTCCCCTCATCTCCCCCTTCTCTCTCTCCCTCCTTTTCTCCTCCTTCACTCTCTCCCTCCTTCTCTCCTCCCTCCTTCACTCTCTCCCCTTCACTCTTTCCCCCTTCTCTCTCCCCACTCCACTCTCTCCCTCCTTCTCCCTCCTTCTCTCCCCTCTCTCGCCCCTCCTCCCTCCATCACTCTCTCCCTCCATCACTCTCTCCCTCCATCACTCTCTCCCTCCTTCACTCTCTCCTCTCCCCTTCACTCCCTCCTTCTCTCCCTCTTTCCCCTCCTTTTCTCCTCCTTCCATCACTCTCTCCCCCTTCACTCTCACCCTCCCTTCACTCTCCCCCTCCTTCTCTCTCCCCCTCCACTCTCTCCCTTCTCCCTCCTTCTTCTATCACTCTCTCTCCCTCCTTCCCTCTCTCCCTCCTCTCCCTTTATTCCCTCCTCCCTCTTTTCCCTCCTCTCCCTCCTTCACTCTCTCCTTCCCTCTCTCCCTCTCTCTCTAATTGCTGCGAGCCGTGGCCGGTGGGAGGGATGGAGGGAAAGCTTGCGAGGCAGATCCATCTACCCACCCACCTCCAGGCTCCCCGCTGCTGCAAAGGTTCCAGCTGAGGCCGACAACAACCGGGTGAAAGTGACATGAAATCCGCACCGTGGGGAGCCCTGCCCTTGTCCCTCTGCCCCTGCCTCTCTGTCTCTGCCCCTGTCTCCCTGCCCCTGCCTCTACTCTACCCCTGCCTCTCTGTCCCTGCCCCTGCCTCTACCTCTCTGCCCCTGTCTCTGTCCCTGCCTCTCTGCCTCTACTCTACCCCTACCTCTACTCTACCCCTACCCCTGTCCCTACCTCTACTCTACCCCTACCTCTACTCTACCCCTGTCCCTACCTCTACTCTACCCCTGCCTCTGTCTCTCTACCCGTGTCCCTGCCTCTCTGCCTCTGCAATAACGGGAATGCAAAGCGTGCGCTGATTGATTGATTGATGCGAGGTTCAGCAGGGGTGGAGTGGCAGCAATGAATGAGCCGGCTGGCCGTGTGTGTGTGTGTAGACACAGAGACACAGACAGAGAGAGACACACACAGAGACAGGGTCCGCAGCTCTTTACCTTTGCAAGGAAGGCCTCTCGCCTCTCCCCTCTCCTGCAAGCCGGCTGCCGGCTCCGGCTCCAGCTGCAGCTCCGGCTCCACAACCCAGGCTCCTCGACCACTGACTGCTGTTCCTGCAGCGAGGCGGAGGAACTGTGCTGCTTTGCAGCCGGAAGGTATCACCCAGCTCTGCTCAACGTCATCCACTGGAGGACAGAACCAATTGCAGCAGCAGCCTCCCAAACAGCACAGCAACCTACCTGGCAAAATTAAACCAAAAAAAGCGCCATCTGCAGTCACCCTGTGATGTGAACACCCTCTGATGTGAACGCCTAGCCTGTTCATCCAAGTCACCCAAGCCATCTGCAGTCACCCAAGCCATCTGCAGTCACCCACCCTCTGATGTGAACACCCTCTGATGTGAACGCCTAGCCTGTTCATCCTAGTCACCCAAGCTATCTGCAGTCGCCCAAGCCATCTGCAGTCACCCGAGCCATCTGCAGTCACCCACCCTCTGATGTGAACACCCTCTGATGTGAACGCTTAACCTGTTCATCCAAGTCACCCAAGTCACCCTCTGATGTGAACGTCTAACCTGAGTATGAGAAAATAACTGCAGATGCTGGTACAAATTGGAGGTATTTATTCACAAAATGCTGGAGTAACTCAGCAGGTCAGGCAGCATCTCGGGAGAGAAGGAATGGGTGATGTTTCGGGTCGAGACCCTCCTTCAGTCTGAAGAAGGGTCTCGACCCGAAACGTCACCCATTCCTTCTCTCCCGAGATGCTGCCTGACCTGCTGAGTTACTCCAGCATTTTGTGAATGAACACCTAACCTGTTCATCCAAGTCACCCAAGTCACCCTCTGATGTGAACATCTAACCTGTACATTACACACACACAAAAAAGACCTGGAGGGAGGCACTGACTCTAGGAATCTTGAATCTACAGGGGAATTTAAAAAAAACAATCAATAGACAATAGGTGCAGGAGGAGGCCATTCGGCCCTTTGAGCCAGCACCACCGTTCAATGTGATCATGGCTGATCATTCTCAATCAGTACCCCATTCCTGCCTTCTCCCCATACCCCCTGACTCCGCTATGCTTAAGAGCTCTATCTAGCTCTCTCTTGAATTCATTCAGAGAATTGGCCTCCACTGCCTTCTGAGGCAGAGAATTCCACAGATTTACAACTCTCTGACTGAAAAAGTTTTTCCTCATCTCGGTTCTAAATGGCCCACCCCTTACTCTTAAACTGTGGCCCCTGGTTCTGGACTCCCTCAACATTGGGAACATGTTTCCTGACTCTAACGTGCCAACCCCTTAATAATCTTATATGTTTCGATAAGATCCCCTCTCATCCTTCTAAATTCCAGTGTATACAAGCCTAGTCGCTCCAGTCTTTCAACATATGATAGTCCCGCCATTCCGGGAATTAACCTAGTAAACCTACGCTGCACGCCCTCAATAGCAAGAATATCCTTCCTCAAATTTGGAGACCAAAACTGCACACAGTACTCCAGGTGCGGTCTCACTAGGGCCCTGTACAACTGCAGAAGGACCTCTTTGCTCCTATACTCAACTCCTCTTGTTATGAAGGCCAACATTCCATTGGCTTTCTTCCTGTAGGAATTGGGAACTCAAGCCACACCGTGTATACACAGAACAGCTCAGCACAAGATCAGGACCTGATCTTCCACAGGCCCTGAACTTGTATCTTTGTATCTCCCTCATCCCTGACTAGCAGTCTGAAGCAGGGGGCAGACACAAAAAGATGGAGTAACTCAACGGGACAGGCCGTATCTCTGGAGAGAAGGAATGGATGACGTTTCGTGTCGAGACCCTTCTTCAGACTCAGTTCAGATTCAGTCTGAAGCAGGGTCTCGACCCGAAACGTCACCCATTCCTTCTCTCCAGAGATGCTGCCTGCCCCGCTGAGTTACAACAGCATGTAGAATTTTGTGTTTATGTTCACTTTAAACCAGCATCTGCAGAACCTTTCTACACAAGATCAGGCCCTTCTGCCCGCAATGTCTGTGCCAACACCACATAATCCATGAATGCGCAGGGGATGAAGAGATATGGATCATGTGTAGGAAGTGAAGCTTAGTTTATCTTGGCATCATGTTCGACACGCACATTGTGGGCAGAAGGGCTTCAAGTTCTACAAAACTTCAACCTTCAGGGGAATTAAAAACCATCCTAGAGGATGAGAGGGAACAGAGTGTAACATGTACAAGAAGCACCACATTAGCGCAGGTGGAAAAGAGGTTAGATTAACTTGCATCATGTTTGCCAAAGATATTGTGGGCAAAAGAGCCTGTTCCCATGGTGTACTTTTCTGCGTTCTTTGGTAAGATCCTCGTCAAAATTCTCCTCTCCAGTGTAATCACAGTTTCTTTCAATGTGGTGACTACAACTGCCCATTAGGCTTAAGCTGTGGCAAGATCAAAGATGATAGAGCAGAGCAAGATAGAGCACTCAATCCTAAAAACCGTAGTATGCCATGGCACCATTTTAGAAGGCAGAAACTTGCAGAAACATTTAAAAAGAAAAATAACGGAAATCTGTGAATTGATAGATGAGATATATTCTGCATTTTAATGGTATATGATAATGGAATAATGTTTAGTGCAAGGTAAAGCCAGCAAAGTCCAATCAAGGATAGTCCAAAGGTCATCAAAGAGGCAGATAGTAGTTCAGCATTGCTCTCTCGTGGTAGGAAAGAAACATAGAAACAGAACATAGAAAATAGGTGCAGGAGTAGGCCATTTGGCCCTTTGAGCCAGCACCGCCATTCAATATGATCATGGCTGACCATCCAAAATCAGTACCCTGTTCCGGCTTTTTCCCCATATCCCTTGATTCCATTAGCCCTAAGAGGTAAATCTAACTCTCTCTTGAAAATATCCAATGAATTGGCCTTTTGTGGCAGAGAATTCCACAGATTCACTACTCTCTGAGTCAAAAAGTTTTTCCTCATCTCAGTCCTAAATGGCCTACCCCTTATTCTAAACTGTAACCCCTGGTTCTGGACTCCCCCAACATCAAGAACATTTTTCCTGCATCTAGCCTGTCCAGTTCTTTAACAATTTTATATGTTTCTATAAGATCCCCTGCCATCCTTCTAAATTCCAGCGAATACAAGCCCAGTCGACCCATTCTTTCATCATACGTCAGTCCCGCCATCCCGGGAATTAACCTGCTGCATTCCATCAATAGCAATAATGTCCTTCCTCAAATTAGGAGACCAAATTTGCACACAATACTCCAGGTGTGGCACAACTGCAGTAGGACCTCCTTGCTCCTAAACTCAAATCCTCTCGCAATGAAGGCCAACATGCCATTGGCTTTCTTCACTGCCTGCTGTACCTGCATGCTTACTTTCAGAGACTGATGTACAAGCACACCCAGGTCTCATTGCACCTCCCCTTCTCCTAATCTGACACCATTCAGATAATAATCTGTCTTCCTGTTCTTGCCACCAAAGTGAATAACCTCACATTAAAAAACCATCCCGTATACATTCCAGGAAATCCTCCTTCTCAGCACTGTTACCAATTTGGTTGGGCCAATCTATATGTAGATTAAAGTCACCCGTGATAATCGTTGTACCATTGTGACACGCATCCCTAATTTCCTGCTTGATGCTATCCCCAACCTCCCTACTGCTGTTTGGTGGTCTGTATACAACTCCAACAAGTGCTTTCTGCCCTTGGCTACTTCGCAGTTCTACCCATACTGATTCTACAGCATCCAAGCTAATGTCTCTCCTTGCTATTGCATTAATTTTCTCTTTAACCAGAGATACCACCACACCTCCTCTTCCTCTCTGTCTATTCTTCCTGAATATCGAATACCCCTGCAAGTTTAGCTCCAAGCTTTGGTCACCCTGGAGCCATGTCTCCATAATTCCAACTATATCATATCCCTTAACTACTAACTGCGCATTCAATTCATCCACCTTATTTCAAATGCTCCTCGCATTAAGGCACAAAGCTTTCAGGTTCGTTTTTCTTATCTCCCTTCTACCTTTTGCTTCTGCTTCCTTTTATGGCCCTGTGTCTCCTTGCATTGGGTCCCATCCCCTGCCCTGTTAAGATTAAATGTGACCTGTCCTACACTCTCTTTCTCGTTAGCTGCATGGATAAGCGTCCACGTTATTGACTCCAGCCCCCCACCCCCACACTTTTTAGTTTAAACCCACCCGTGTAGCACTAGCAAACCTGCCTGCCAGAATGTCGGCCCACTTCCAATTAAGGTGCAACCCATCCCTTTTGTACAGGTCACCCCTGCCCCAGAAGAGATTCCAGTGATCTAGAAAACGAAATCCCTGCCCCCTGCACCAACTTCTTAGCCGCACATTCAGATCCCCGATCTCCCAGTTCCTACCCTCACTGGCACGAGGTACTAGAAGCAACCCAGAAATAACCACCCTAGAAGTTATGCTTTTCAGCCTCCTACCTTGTTCTCTATACTCACTTTGCAGAACCTCCTTCCTCTTCTTACCCACGTCATTTGTGCCTACATGCGCAACTACTTCCGGCTGCTCACCTTCCCTCTCAAGGATGTTCTGAAGTCGGTCTGAGACGTCTTGGACCCTGGCACCAGGGACGCAACACACCATCCTCGAGTCTCGCCTGTCTCCACAGAATCTCCTGTCCGCACCTCGGACAATGGAGTCACCCACCACGATGGCTCTGTCTGACGTCGGTCTCGCCGGTCTCGTCTCAGTGCTAGGATTTGAGTCACAGACCTGTCCGCTGCTCGGACTGGAAGCGTCGTCTGACCCGACAGCTCCCATGATGATCCAGTTGCCTGATAACAGCTGGGAAGAAACTGTCCCCGAATCTGGTGGGGTGAGTTTTCACACTTCTATACCTTTTGCCTGTTGGGAGAGGTGGAGAAGAGGGAGTGGCCAGGTTGCAACTCATCGTTAATTATGCTGCTGGCCTTGCCGAGGCAGCGTGAGGTATAGATGGTGTCAATACAAGGGAGCGTGGTTTGTGTGATGGTCTGGGCTGCGCCCACAATTCGCTGCAATTTCTTGCAGTCTAGGATGAAGCTGTTCCCAAACCAAGCTGTGATGCATCCTGTTATATTCAAAGATGTGTCTAATAAAGGAAGGAACCTCCAGTGCCATTTGTTTATATTACCTACTCCATCCGCCCTGCAACCTTTAAGGATCGGAGATCATATACCTTTGTCCTTCGTTAATTCTGTTCACTATTATTGTATAACATGTCATTTTGCACCACCCTAGATAAGATGGAAAGGCAAAATAATTTGGCAAAATGTGTAGGAAGAAACTGCAGATACTGTTGTCTAGATTCTACATAATCAGGCAATTTCTTCCAACTGATTCACACAGTGATACAGTGATAATGCTCAGATGAACCAGAAACAAAATACTTCAGATGCTGAAGGCCAAAAATTAAAGCTGGAAAGGATAAACATGCCCTGCAGGCTAAGCAACATGAGGTATGGTCGCATCACCTTTAAGTGGCTTGTCTAATACCAAGAGGCTCAATCTTTGATCCAGAGATGTGTTTGAATCCTGACAATGGCAACGAGTGAAACTAAGTTCAGATAGTTAGATTATTTTTTCAAACATTTCAGGGGGAAAAATCTGCAAAAAGAGGCAGAACAGGTTTACCAGAGTGTTAGAGGATTTTTGAGCTCTGATGGGAGATTGGACAAACTTGGGTTGTTAAAGTTTAGAAGGCATAGCTTTAAGTTGAGAGGAGCAATATTCAAAGACTAGACCAAGTGGACCCGTTGGGCCCAAACTTCTCCTGCATTGGTGCAGCACCCTCTCCTCCCTTCCTCCCCCCTTACCCCCCCTCCCCCCCCCTCCCCCCCCCTCCCCTCCCCTCCCCTCCCCTCCCCTCCCCTCCCCTCCCCTCCCCTCCCCTCCCCTCCCCTCCCCTCCCCTCCCCTCCCCTCCCCTCCCCTCCCCTTCCCTCCCCTTCCCCCTCCCCCTCCCTCTCTCCCTCCCCCTCCCTCCCTCCCCCTCCCTCCCTCCCCCTCCCTCCCTCCCTCCCCCTCCCTCCCTCCCTCCCCCTCCCTCCCTCCCTCCCCCCTCCCTCCCTCCCCCCTCCCCCTCTCCCTCCCCTCCCCTCCCCTCCCCTCCCCTCCCCTCCCACTCCCTCCCTCCCCCCTCGCCCCCCTCCCTCCCCCTCCCCCTCTCCCTCCCCCTCCCTCCCCCCTCGCCCCCCTCCCTCCCCCTCCCTCTCTCCCTCCCTCCCTCCCCCCCTCCCTCCCCTCCCCCTCCCCCTCCCCTCCCCCTCCCCCTCCCCTACCCCTCCCCCTCCCCCTCCCCTACCCCTCCCCTACCCCTCCCCTCTCCCCCCTTCCCCCACTCCATCCCCCTCAACCGCCCTTATCCTCTCTCCTCCCCCCCCGTCCCTCGGAGATAGATTTAAACGTCAAAATGCGAATAACTTTTAAAATATAACACCGTTATAATGAAACTTTCAATGAAACTTCCTCCTTTAGCACCAAAGGGACAACGGTGAGTAAGGTGGGCCTAAAACTGTCGCGCTATCGTGTACCGTTTTGGCTGTAGTTCAGGAACAAACAAACAAACAAACAAACGAGAGTTTTAGTATAGAGATGTGCGGGTCTAGACTTTCTTACACAGAGGAAGGTGGGTGCCTGGAAAGCAGATTCTGAGGGAGGAGATGGAGGCAGATACGGCAGTGGCATTTGTGAGGCTTTTAGATAGGTACATGGATATCCAGGTAATGAAGGGTTAGGCATCACATGCAGGCATCGAAGATTAGTTTAACTTAGTATCATGTTCAGCACAGACAGGGTATGTTCTTCTGCTGCACTATTCTCTGTTTTATATAAATTAGTCTCTCTAATAATCTGCATGAAAATAGAGTCACAGAGTCATACAGCGTGGAAACAGGCCTTCATCCAAATTTGCCCATGCCTACCAACATACCCCTTCTACACTAGTCCCACCTGCCTGCCCTTGACCCATATCCCTCTAAACCTATATTGTCCATGTATCTGCCCAAATATTTTTTCATGTTGTGATAGTACCTGCCTCAAATAACTCCTCCAGCAGCTCGTTCCATATACCTACCATATACCTCCATCGCTGCTCCCACCCTATGGAACTCACTACCCCAAACCGTCAGAGACTCCTCCTCACTCACCACATTCAAAACATCACTGAAGTATCACCTGTTCAGTACTGCCTTCAACCACTGAAGGTCACCTCACCTTCTGTCTCCTTTCTCTGTTCGTTTACTTATTTATCTATTTATTCACTTCCCTATGTTCTTTAAATCCCTGTAAAGCGTCTTTGAGTGTATGAAAAGCGCTATATAAATGTAATGCATTATTATTATTATTATTATTACCATCCTTTGTGTTAAAATAATGGCCCCTCAGGTTCCTATTAAAACTTTCTCCCCTCAACTTAAACCTATTTCCTCTGGTTCTTGATTTCCCCTACTCTGGATAAAAGACTGTGCATGTACCCTATCTATTGGGCGGCACGGTGCACTGCGGTAGAGTTGCTGCCTTACAGCGCTTTCAGTGGCAGAAATACAGGTTCGATCCCAATTACGGGTGCTTGTCTGTACGGAGTTTGTACGTTCTCCCCGTGACCACGTGGGTTTTCTCTGAGATAGACAATAGACAATAGTAGGAGGCCATTCGGCCCTTCGAGCCAGCACCGCCATACAATGTGATCATGGCTGATCATTCTCAGTGTGTGTAGGATAGTGTTAATGTGCGGGGATTGCTGGTTGATGCGGAATCGATGGGCCGAAGGTCCTGTTTCCGTGCTGTATCTCTAAACTAAACTATTTCTCTCATGAGAAAAATATGGATTGTTGTAGAACTTTATGGGTTTAAAATACCCTCCAGGGAAGGAAATCTCCAAAAAACTACCCTTCCTGGCCTTTATGTTATGTGTAGATCCACCAATGCCATTGACATTTCACTCCCTCCTCAATGCAAGAACAATTACGACCAGAGAACACATTTTAGCACGATTAGCAAAGTCCACATTCGGTAAAAAACGTATCACATTTTTTCCTTGTGTGAATTTGCTGCGCATAAATTGGCTACCAAGTATACAAAAGTGACCTCAAAAATACTTAGTTGGTTGAAAAGTTCTTCAAGGCCCCTTGAATAGAAACATAGAAACATAGAAAATAGGTGCAGGAGTAGGCTATTCGGCCCTTCGAGCCTGCACCGCCATTCAATATGACCATGGCTGATCATCCAGCTCAGTAACCTGTACCTGCCTTCTCTCCAGACCTCCTGATCCCTTTAGCCACAAGGGCCACATCTAACTCCCTCTTAAATATAGCCAATGAACTGGCCTCAACTACCTTATGTGGCAGAGAATTCCACAGACTCACCACTCTCTGTGTGAAGAAATGTTTTCTCATCTCGGTCCTAAAAGACTTCCCCCTTATCCTTAAGCTGTGACCCCTGGTTCTGGACTTCCCCAACATCGGGAACAATCTTCCCGCATCTAGCCTCTCCAACCCCTTAAGAATTTTATATGTTTCTATAAGATCCCCCCTCAGTCTTCTAAATTCCAGCGAGTATAAGCCTAGTCTATCCAGTCTTTCTTCATATGAAAGTCCTGCCATTAATGATCAAGGAACAATAACAAAATATTATTATAGACATATCAATGAAAACAACAAAAGATTAGAGTATGAATAGAACTATCAAAATAACATGGATGAGATTTTACAATAGTTTGGTTTAGCTTAGTTTAAATTAGCATAGTTTAGTTTAGTGTAGTTTAGTTTAGTTTAGTATTGTAAAGCAATTTAGTATATTGCATAATGTTTGAATTTGTATATATTTATACAGTGAACATTTATATTTGCATTTATATAATTACATTTATATAATGAACAGGTTAGCTGTTCACGTCAGAGTTCCTCCAGCACTGTGTACATCAAAAAGTACCTCTGATTGTATTAGTATTGTATTGTAAAGTATTTAATAAGGCGTTTTATTTGATGCATGCTATCCAGTTAGCAGAAAGACTAAACTTGACTACTAGCAAACCGTCCACAGTGCATGGATACAGAATAAAGGGAATAACATTTAGTGCGAGATAAAGTCCAGTAAAATCCGATTAAAGATAGTCTGGGGGGTCTCCAATGAGGTAGGAAGTAGCTCAGGACCATTGATACAGGATGATTCAGTTGCCTGATAACAGCTGGGAAGAAACTGTCCCTGAATCTGGAGGTATGAGTTTTCACACGACTTTCACCATTGCCCGATGGGAAAAGAGGGAGAATAGTCTAATAGTTTCATGCTTCTAATTATTGAGCCGAGATTTTATTATTAAAACTTAATTAAAAGCAAATGTGATGAACTCGGCAAGATGACAAACATGAAATCATTATTTTAATAACAGTATTTGTTCGGTGGATAGAACATGTGAACACGTCATTACATTCAGATGACTAATGAAATGAATGCATTTAAAATGGAAAATAAAAGCTGATCAGACTGGAAGGATAAGAACCATTGTCCAAATGGACTGCATCCATGCATTTTAAGAGAATCAAGTGAAGAGAAGGTGGAGGCATTATCAAATTTATTTAATAATTGATTCGAAAATGTTGTGATAATATATTGGTAGGTAGCAAAACACATTGTGGAGACACAAGAAATTGCAGAAGCTGAAACCTTGAGCATCTCACACAAAGTGCCAGAGAAACTCAGCAGGGCAGGCAGTATCTGTGGAGGGAAATGAACAGGCGACGTTTTGGGTGTGAAGAAGGGACCTGACCCAAAACCTTGCCTGCCCATTTACCTCCACAGATTCCATCTGATCTGCTGAGTTCCTCCAGCATTTCGTGTCTGCAGAATGGTCTCAACCCATACGTCTATTTAAGTATTATATTTGATTTAAGTTTTTGAATAGGTACGTGGATGGGAAAGGTTTAGAGGGAAATGGGCCAAACGCAAAGAACTAGTTGTAAGAAAATAGGTAGAACTAGTTGTAAGAAAATAACTGCAGATGCTGGTACAAATCGAAGGTATTTATTTCACAAAATGCTGGAGTAACTCAGCAGGTCAGGCAGCATCTCAGGAGAGAAGGAATGGGTGACCCTTCTTCACTCTGACCCCGGTAATATTAATCCCACTCTCTGAGGAACAGGTCCAACTGATCTTGTTACTGAGCTCCCCGATCAAGCCCATCTCTCCATATCCCACCCTTCTCCTGCCACCCATTTGACCGTCAACCCTCCTACTAACTCTGATCCTGCTTGGAGACAACCCTCCTCCCCTCATCTTGCCACTGATGTTTACCTCCGTTACCTTCTCCATTACTATGACTCTTCGTCATAGAGTCAAACAGCACGGAAACACGCCCTTTGGCCCAACCTGCCCAACCAGTTCTACCGAAGGTATTTATTTCACAAAATGCTGGAGCAACTCAGCAGGTCAGGCAGCATCTCAGGAGAGAAGGAATGGGTGACGTTTCGGGTCGAGACCCTTCTTCAGACTGACAGTCAAATGGGTTGACAGTCAAATGGATGGCAGGAGAAGGGTGGGATATGGAGAGATGGGGTTGATCGGGGAGGGGTCAGGAAGACAGGAATGGAATCCGTATGTTGGGAAATGAATTTAGAGGATTGCGGAAGCAAGATCATAGGGGTTGGGGAGTGAGAATCAGCAGCAGGAACTGGGTCTAGACCTTGGAGAAAGGGAGCTCAGTAACAAGATCAGTTGGACCTGTTCCTCGCAGAGTGGGATTAATATTACAGGGAGGGTTGGGTAATGAAGCCGTGCGGGACAAGATGAACATGAGAACGATGTGCGGGAAGCTGCTTAACCAAAGAGTAAAATATTTTCATATAAGACACTTTAGTTTAGTTTAGTTTAGAGATGCAGCGCGGAAACAGGCCCTTCGGCCCACCGAGCCAGAGATAACCAACGAGCACCCCGTACACAAGCACTATCCGACACACTAGGGAAAATTGACAGTTTTTACCAAAGCCAAGTTAGCCTACAAACCGGTATGTCTTTGGAATGTGGGATGAAACCGGAGCATCCGGGGCAAACCCAGGCGGTCACTGGGAGAACGTACAAACCCTGCACCAACCACACCAGAGGTCAGGATCGAATCCGGGTCTCTGGCACTGGAAGGGAGCATCTCTACCACTGTGCCACTGTGCCGCCCCTTAAAATAGGAACTTTAACTATGTACTCATTGGTATAAGGTTGAGAAGCAAAGTGGTACGTTGAACAAAAAGGTGCAATCTGTAAAAAATGCGTTGAAACATAATCATCTTTAAGAATTGCAGGGTGTGGAAGTCCTGGGGTTGTGTTGGCAATAGATAAGTAGCCTGGGTTTATATACAGTCTGTGTTTGTTTGTTCATTTGTTCCAACAGTCGCTTGTCTTTTTCTTTTTCTTTACACTTTTAATTTTAAGTCTTTCGTGTACCTTGTTGTGTGTTGTGACTGTTGGCCCCTCTGGGGATGAATAAAGTTTTATCGTATCGTATCGTACAGTCTTTGCGCTGACTGGTTAGCACGCAACAAAAAAGGATTTTCACCGTACCTCGGTCTCGGTACACGTGACAATAAACTAAACGAATCTAAACTATTCAGCATGATACAGCATTTTGAAAAGAGATCATGTTTCCAAAAGGGGAAAGCCCTTGAGATTTCAAAGAGCAGTCTGTGCCAAGGCACCAATGACAGTAAATGTATTGTGCTTATAACAAACATGCCTCTGCCTATTGCTTCAATATAGTTACGAGCATGTGTCTTATTAGGTTATTTTTAGTACAAATTAATGACCCTAACATCAATCAGATCTTAACCCACCCATGCGATGTGGAAACGTAATTGTCCCTGTAGTGGCCAAGGGTACAACGCCCATGAAATGTTGCTCCATGTTTCCCTGTCCAAACAGGTGCACTCCAATGGGCAATTATATCATCACATTTTAACACGTGTGTAGCGACCATAGAGAATGGTCCAGGTCGTCGAACCCTCGGATTGGCCAGCGAGGTCACGTGTGAACGCGACCATGGGGATTGGTCCAGGGAGCGACATCGCTGATTGGCCAGCGATGTCATGTGCGCGTTTGGCGCCCGAAATAGTTAGTTCGGCGAAGTCTTCGAAGAAGACAGTAAGTTTTTGATGGTTGTCCTTTACCTTGTTGTTTAACTCTGTATTCGAATATTGCGGCTGCAATAAACTTCTTCTACAACCAACAAGTTTCCGGACTCGCCATATTGGTGACCCCGACGTGATCTGGACGATCACCGACTATGCAGGGACCCGACGCCTCGTCGGCGATGGCCGCGCCGGGCACACCGGAGTCAAGCGCGGTAAGCGTTCACCTTCCGTGGTTTTGGACGCACGCACCGCAATCTTGGTTTATACACACCGAAGCTCAATTTCATATAAAGAAGATATCGGACGACTCCACGAGGTATTACTACCTCGTCAGCGCTCTATCATCGGAGACGACCACGCGCGTGATGCGGTTCATCGTTAATCCACCTGCGGAAAGCAAGTACGAGGCCCTGAAGAAAGTATTACTGCGAATCTTCGGGTTTAATAAGCATGGTGGTGCGACAAGACTTCTGCACCTACCGGATCTTGGAGACCGACTGCCTTCCGTCCTCATGTCCGAAATGATGATGCTAGCCGGTGAGCATACGGATTGCCCGATGTTCGAACAGGCATTCCGCGAGAAGCTTCCTGAGGATGTCCGACTGCTGCTCACGGATTGTTCTTTTAAGGACCCCGAAGCATATGCAGCGAAAGCGGACGCGCTCATAGCGGCTAAAAACAAGGCAAAGGACCAGGCAAGCGGTTCGATCAACAAGGTCTCAACATCAGTGACCACGCCACAGCGACGGCAAGATGGCGCCACGTCTCCCGCCAATTCTCCGAAAGCCCGCCAAAAAGATCCGCACAAGCGCGGCTGGTGCTATTATCACCTACGATGGGGTAGCGAATCCCACAACTGCCGCTCACCTTGTACCTTCGCGGGAAATGCCTCGGCCGATCGTACATAGGGGCAGTTACGATTGGCCAGAACCGGCGCCTCTATGTCCATGATCGATTCACGGACACAGAATTTTTGGTGGACACGGGAGCCATCGTCAGTATAGTGCCGCCGACCGACCTCGAAACCAGATCGGGTAAGACAGGTCCCACCCTCATCGCGGTTAATGGCAGCCCAATTCGCACTTTCGGTATACGGAAGATGTCCCTTGTGTTAGGCCTCCGCACGTACGAATGGCCATTCATCATAGCCGACGTCAAACAAGCGATCTTGGGAGCAGATTTTCTCTGGGCTTTTTCACTGGTCCCTGATGTCCGCGGTAACGACCTCCGACCCTCCGCCGAAGATGAGCACCTCGCTCCGACAATCGCCTCCTCGCCCAGCCCTACTGTCCAGGCCGTCGTCGCGGCCCCCGACTCGTATGCTGAGATTCTGGCGGAGTTTCCAGAGCTGCTCATTCAACGTTTCGACACGTCTTCGGCCAAGCACGGCGTGGTCCATCACATCCGCACCGAAGGCCCTCCTGTTTTCGCTCGGGCCAGGAGGCTACCGCCAGACAAACTGGTGGTGGCACGGGCAGAGTTCAGGAAGATGGAGGAAATGGGAATTGTTCGTCAGTCTGACAGCCCGTGGGCCTCGCCGTTACATATGGTCTCCAAGGCATCTGGGGGGTGGAGACCATGTGGCGATTATCGGCGTCTCAATGCTGTCACCACGGCTGATCGCTACCCCATACCGCACCTACAGGACTTTTCATCTGGGCTGGAAGGAGCGGTGGTGTTCTCCAAAATCGATTTGGTGCGAGGATACCACCAGATCCCGGTGCGACCGGAGGACATACAGAAAACTGCAACGATTACTCCGTTCGGGTTGTTTGAATGGTTGCGTATGCCTTTTGGTTTAAAGAACGCGGCACAGGCTTTCCAACGACTGATGGACCGCGTGGGCCGGGATTTACCCTTTTTGTTTATTTATTTAGACGACATCCTGGTTGCCAGCACCTCAGTACAGGAACACCAGGCCCACTTGCGGACCGTTTTCCAGCGGCTCCAAGACCACGGGCTCATAATCCAACCCTCCAAATGTCAATTCGGCCTTCCTGCTCTTGATTTTCTAGGGCACAGAATTACCCCTGCCGGCGCCTCCCCTTTGCCCGAAAAGGTGGAGGCTATCCGGGCATTTCCTAGGCCCACCACAGTAAAAGGGCTACAGGAGTTCGTAGGCATGGTTAATTTCTACCATAGGTTCGTTCCGGCAGCTGCGCGAGTCATGCGCCCACTCTTCCAATGCCTTGCAGGGAATCCGGTAGAGTTGATATGGTCCCCGACCGCAGAGTCGGCTTTTACAGCAGCTAAGGCAGCTTTGGCAGACGCCACCATGTTGGTCCACCCGAGCCCCTCCGCCCCCACGGCCCTGACGGTTGACGCCTCTGACGTGGCGGTGGGCGGGGTTCTGGAGCAGCAGGTCGGTGGCCGTTGGCAGCCTTTGGCGTTTTTCAGCCGGCAACTAAATTCGGCTGAGCTGAAGTATAGCGCATTTGACCGAGAGCTTTTGGCCCTCTATTTAGCTGTTCGTCATTTCAGGTACTTCCTTGAGGGCCGCCCATTTGTGGCCTTTACGGACCATAAACCATTAACATTTGCTTTTGTCAAATTGTCTGATCCACGGTCGGCCCGCCAGCAGCGGCACCTGACTGCTATCTCCGAATTCACCACCGATGTCCGTCATGTCGCGGGTAAGCTTAATGCCGTTGCTGACGCCCTGTCTAGACCTGCTTTTCCCCCTATTTCGGCGGTGGACTGCGAAGTGGATCCCCAAGAGCTTGCGGAGGCACAGCTTCTAGCGGATACCGCTTCGGCATACCAGTCCACCACTTCGGGATTGAAGTTGGCCCAGGTAGCTTGTGGGTCAGAAGGCACAAAAGTCTGGTGCGATGTTTCTCTTCCCTGTCCCAGGCCGGTAGTACCGCCCTCCCTTCAGCGCCGGGTTTTCGATGCCATTCATGGGCTGGCGCACCCGTCCATCCGCTCCACCTCTGCTTTGGTAGCAGCTCGGTTTGTCTGGCATGGCCTACGGAAACAGGTAGCGAGTTGGGCGCGTGCCTGCGTTCCCTGTCAGACCGCTAAAGTCCAGCGCCATGTCCACCCCCCCGTACAGGATTTCGAGGTCCCGGCTGTTCGTTTTTTCCACATCCACGTGGATTTGGTCGGTCCTTTGCCTTCCTCCCGGGGCTACACCCACCTCCTCACGGTGGTGGATCGGTTCACCCGGTGGCCAGAGGCTTTCCCATTGTCTGATATTTCGTCAGCGTCTTGTGCTAGGACTTTGGCCCTTCATTGGGTAGCTCGTTTCAGGGTCCCGGCAGTTATTACCACTGACAGAGGCCCACAATTCACTTCGTCCCTCTGGGCCGCGCTCGCAGAACTGTACGGGTCCAAGTTACAACCCACGACTGCATATCACCCCCAGGCAAATGGACTCGTAGAAAGGTTCCACCGCCAACTTAAGGCGTCCCTCAGTGCAAGGCTTGAAGGCCCGGACTGGGTAGACCAGCTCCCTTGGGTTCTTTTGGGCATCCGGACTGCTCCTAAGCTAGATCTCGGTGCGTCGTCCGCAGAGCTAGTATATGGCTCGACACTTCGAGTACCCGGAGATCTGTTTCCGGACCCTTCAGACCAGCTGCCTACAGTCCCATCAGTGTTAGCATCTCTCCGGGAACGGGTGGGCTCCCTGGCTCCAGTTCCGACTTCACGTCATGGGTGTCCCATGGTACATGAACCGCCTTCCCTGAAGGACTGTGAGTTCGTTTTTCTGCGAAAAGATTCCCATCGCGCCCCGTTGCAGAGGGTCTATCAAGGGCCGTTCCGGGTTTTGCGTAAGGGAACGGCTACCTTCACCTTAGACATGTGCGGCAAGAGTGAGCTCGTCTCGGTGTCCCGGCTCAAACCTGCACATTTGGATCCGGATCAACCAGTCCTGGTCGGTCAAACCCCTAGGAGAGGCCGACCTACGTTAGTTCCGCTCAGTCCAGGACCCCCCGTTCCGACAGTTCCTCCAGGACCCCCCGTTCCGGCAGTTCCTCCAGGACCCCCCGTTCCGGTAGTTCCTCCAGGACCTCCCATTCCGGCTGTTCCGCCAAGTTCGGAACCCCCGGCTCCTGTGGTTCAGGCTGTCCCTCTCCGTACTCGTTATGGTCGCGAAATCCGGCTCCCTGCTAGGTTCCGCACCTCGGGTTCTGGGGGGGGTCATGTAGCGACCATAGAGAATGGTCCAGGTCGTCGAACCCTCGGATTGGCCAGCGAGGTCACGTGTGAACGCGACCATGGGGATTGGTCCAGGGAGCGACATCGCTGATTGGCCAGCGATGTCATGTGCACGTTTGGCGCCCGAAATAGTTAGTTCGGCGAAGTCTTCGAAGAAGACAGTAAGTTTTTGATGGTTGTCCTTTACCTTGTTGTTTAACTCTGTATTCGAATATTGCGGCTGCAATAAACTTCTTCTACAACCAACAAGTTTCCGGACTCGCCATACGTGCAAGGATGAATCATACTGACACCCAACGGCAAAATTCCAGAATGACATGAAATAACTCAGAGATGTTGCGATTATGTTTGACTCTGAGGCAAATTGAGCTTCAAAATGTTTCAGAGAGAAAAAGAATGAAACGCAATACAATTTCCCATGCCGATTTTGCCAAGCTTTCTATTCTGTTGCACATCTTGACTTACAATACAGTATGTGTAGGAAGGCATCTGCAGATGCCAGTTTACACCGAAGATGGACACAAAATGCTGGAGTAACTCAGCGGAACAGTCAGCATCGCCGGATAGAAGGAATGGGTGACGTTTCAGGTCGTGACCCTTCTTCGGTCTAGTCTTCAAAATTATTACATTTCTGATGCAAGGAATGAATGTTAAAGCAGATATGGGTAAGAAAACTGCTCCAAATGGGAAAAGATGGCTTTTGGTACAATTTGGACTGACCGATTCCAGGAACCTTCCAGTTACAGTCAGGGTGGAACTGTCCAACACTATTATTATTAAGATTATTAAGCGGTTGGACATGTTAGAGGCAGGAAACATGTTCCCAATGTTGGGGGAGTCCAGAACCAAGGGCCACAGTTTAAGAATAAGGGGTAGGCCATTTAGAACAGAGATGAGGAAAAACATTTTTAGTCAGAGAGTTGTGAATCTGTGGAATTCTCTGCCTCAGAAGGCAGTGGAGGTCAATTCTCTGAATACATTCAAGAGAGAGCTAGATAGAGCTCTTAAGGATAGCGGAGTCAGGGGGTATGGGGAGAAAGCAGGAACGGGGTGCTGATTGAGAATGATCAGCCATGATCACATTGAATGGCGGTGCTGGCTCGAAGGGCCGAATGGCCTACTCCTGCACCTATTGTCTATTGTCTATTGGCATAGCTGCAAGGTGGGAGGTGGAAAATTTAATGATGTGAATGATGTGTGGGGCCAGTTTTTTTTTTAACACAGTGAGTGGTGGGGGCTGGAACGCATTGTAGGAGTGTGGTGGAGGCAGATACAATAATGTCTTTTAAGAGACTTTTAGATAGGTGCATGGAAGTGCAGGGAATAGAGGGATTTGGATCATATGCAGGCAGATATAGTTTAGTTTAGTTTAGAGATACAGCGCGGAAACAGGCCCTTCTGCCTACCGAGTCCGGACTGACCAGTGGTCCTCACACATTAACACTATCCTACACACACTGGGGACACTTTACACATACACCAAGCCAATTAGCCTACATACCTGTACGTCTTTGGAGTGTGGGAGGAAACCGAAGTTCTCGGAGAAAACCCACACAGTCACGGGAAGAACATACAAACTCGGTACAGATAGCACCCGTAGTTGATATTGAACCCGGGTCTCCGGCGCTGCAAGCTCTTTAAGGCAGCAACTCTACCGCTGCGCCACTGTGCTGCCCGAACTGATGAGATCAGTTTAACTCCCCTGACTCTCAGTCTGATGAAGGATCTCGACCTGAAACGTCACCCATTCCTCTCCAGAGATGCTGCCTGTCCTTCTGAGTTACTCCAGCATTCTGTGTCTATCGTCGATGTAAACCAGCATCTGCAGTTCCTTCCTACATAGTTCCACTGGGCATCATGTTTGGCACAAACTTTGTGGGCTGAAGGGCCCTTTCCTGTGCTGTAGCGTTCTATGTTTTAGAGAGTTGTACAGCACAGAAACAGGCCCTTCGGCCCACCTTGTCTGCGCTGAACATTACACCCTTCTATACTAGTCTCATCTGTCCTCATTAGCCAAGGCATTCTATGCTTGTCAAAATGCTTCGTAAGTGTTGTGAGTGTACTTCCTCCATTACATCCACAGTCAGTACATTCAGATTCCCAAATCTTCCCCTGAGATCCCCTCGAAACCCCTCACCTCTCACTTTAAAACTTTCCCTTCGTGTCTTCGACATCCCTGCGATGGGAAATAGATTCTTGCTGCCGTTTTTCAGGGGGTCTGTTGCAGAACAGAGAATTTCATTATCTCACAGTCATCCTTACATCAGGAAAGCTAATCAGATCATGGGAGAGAAATCAAGCCAGATTGCTGTCTTTTATCAGACCGTGTGATTCATTCCTCAAAGGTTGGTTTCAATCCTGATTGCTTGCGTTAACGGTTAATTTGATTTCACTCTATCAATAACAAGATTATAAAAGACATTTGGACAGGTGCATGGATATGGGTTAAACAAGGGCGAATGGGACTAGTTTAGATGCGGCATCTTGGTCAGCATGGACGAGTTGGCCCGAAGGGCCTGTTTCTGCGCTGAATGCCTCCATCTTCCACCATGGAGAAGGGTGTAAGTTCATAAGTGATAGGAGATGAATTAGGCCATTTGGCCCATCCAGTCTACTCTGCCATTCAATCATGGATGATCTATCTCTCCCTCCGAACCCCATTCTCATGCCTTCTCACCATAACCCCTGACACCCGTGCTAATCAAGAATCTATCTATCTCTGCCTTGGAAATATCCATTGATTTGGCCTTCTGTGGCAATTAATCCCATTATTGAGGATTATCATTGGAATTGGCATAGAGGATATAGTTTGTTGGATAGAACTAGGGAGCATACTCCCACAAAATGGGCGATCAAACTTTAAGACTTTAGAAGAGATTTATTTATAGAGGATTAAAATGTTTGCAATTCTCTATTTATATAGGACCGTAGCTGCTCATTTCTTGCATATGTTCAAACTCGCAATGTATAGAGTTCCAATACATCTCCATTGATAGTTCTGACTGGGGAAGGGTCCTGATCTGAAACGTCACCCACCCTTTTTCTCCAGAGATGCTGGCTGACCCGCTGAGTTACTCCAGCACTTTGTGTCTATCTTCAGTATATACCAGCACCTGCAGTTCCTTTCTACACAACACTAATGGACCGGGGGTCTTACCTTCTGCGCCTTCAAGGTCGGCTGTGAGAGTCCGCCTCGCGGGGCACAAAGGCTGAAAGTGGCCGGGCGAGGAGCGGGTCAACGGTTCGCGGGAGGAGGTGATGGCTGCAATTGGTCTTTATGGCCAGCTGTAGCTGGAACGGTGAAAATGGCATCAAAACCTGGCAACGCCTGCGTATGGGTTCAGTTTAGGCTTGGATACACTGGAATTTAGAAGGATGAGAGGAGATCTTATCGAAACGTATAAGATTATTAAGGGGTTGGACATGTTAGAGGCAGGAAACAGAACAAGGGGCCACAGTTTAAGAATAAGGGGTAGACCATTTAGAACTGAGATGAGGAAAAACTTTTTCAGTCAGAGAGTTGTGAATGGGTGGAATTCTCTGCCTCAGAAGGCAGTGGAGGCCAACTCTCTGAATACATTCAAGAGAGAGCTAGATAGAGCTCTTAAGGATAGCGGAGTCAGGGGTTATGGGGAGAAGGCAGGAACGGGGTACTGATTGAGAATGATCAGCCATGATCACATTGAATGGCGGTGCTGGCTCGAAGGGCTGAATGGCCTCCTCCTGCACCTATTGTCAGTTGGCTGGTTCTATGCATTCTGTACTTAATCTGGGATTGTATTTACATATTGCAGTAATCTTACTGATCAGTATGTTAAAGAAAAAGGAATTTCACTGTAGCTTGGTACATGTGATAATAAAGAACCTTTGACCCATTGAGTGAATGAAGTTGAAGGGGGCTTGTGCAGGATCACACTCAATGCATGGCAGTGCAGCATTGAAAGGACTTTAGGGCACCGCAGTGGCTCTGCGGTAGAGTTGCTGCCTTACAGCACCAGAGACCCGGGTTCGATCCTGACTATGGGTGCTGTCTGTACGAAATTTATACGTTCTCCCCGAGACCTGTGTGGGTTTTCTTCCGATCATCCGGTTTCCTCCCATGCTATCAAGACGTACAGGTTTGTAGATGAATTGGCTTGGTAAAAATTGTAAATTGTCCCTAGTGTGTGTAGGATAGTGTTAGTGCACGGGGATCGCTGGTCAATGGGCCAAAGGGATTGATTCCATGCTGCATCTCTAAACTAAACTAAACTAAACTAAACTAAACTAAACTAAACTAAACTAAACTAAAGAGAACACTTCTCTTCATGAAATCACACCACTTTCCTTATTATATTTTAAGATTAATTTGACAACTATTTGGATAGTTGGATTGTTTTCTCTGGAATGCTGGAGGTTAAGAGGTAACCTGGAAGAAGGATATAAAATAATGAGAGGCTTAGATAGGGTAGAAAGGCTGGAAATGTTTAAGACTGGAGAACATAGCCTTAATTTATTCACAAAATGCTGGAGTAACTCAGCAGGTCAGGCAGCATCTCGGGAGAGAAGGAATGGGTGACGTTTCGGGTCGAGACCCTTCTTCAGACTGATGTCAGGGGGGCGGGACAAAGGAAGGATGTAGGTGGAGACAGGAAGACAGGAAGGTGGAGACAGGAACATAGCCTTAAGGTGAGCGGGGAAAAGTTGAAAGGAGATGTGCGGATTAAGTCTTTTCTACAGAGAGTGGTGAGAGTCAGGAACGCGCTGTCACGGACAGCAATGGAGGCAGTTAGGACAGTGGCATTTAAGAGGCTTTTAGATAGGCACATGCAGAGAATGGAGAGATTTGGATTACGTGCAGGTATAAGAGATTACGCCAGCTTGCAGGAAGGAACTGCAGATGCTGGTTTAAACCGAAGATAGACACAAAACACTGGAGTAACTCAGCGGGTCAGACAGCATCTCCGGAGAAAATGAATAGGTGAAGTTTCGGCATGGAGTTTGTGGGCTGGAAGGCCAGTTGCTGTGGTGTACTGTTCTATATTCTACGTTGTCTATATGACTTGAATACCTTTTTGTTGAGATACTTGTTAGACTTGTTTCATTTTGGATGACAATAAAGGTTATTCTGATTCTGATACAGTGTGGAAACAGGCCTGTGGTCCACTGAGTCCACGACAACCAGCGATCCTGGTACACTAGCACTATCCTATGCACTAGAGACGATTCACAATTTACAGAAGCCAATTAACCTACAAACCTGCATGTCTGTTGAGTGTGGGAGGAAACCGGAGCACCTGGAGAAAACCCAGGTGGCCACAGAGAAAACGTACAAACTCCATCCAGACAGCACCTGCAGTCAAGATTGAACCCAGGTCTCTAGCGCTCTCAGGCAGCAACTCAACCACTGTGTCACTGTGCTGCCCACTTCTGTAGTTTCGTTTTTTAAAAAGCACTGTGGCTGGGAAAAGACCAAGTAATCAAGAGAGGCTGGATACGTTGGGTGTTTCTCAGCTTGTGGGCTGAGGGGTAATCTTGTGGAGGTATATAAATGTACGAGGGGCATAGATAAGGTGAACTGCCGCAATCTTTGTCCTTGGGTAGGGGAGTCCAACGCATGGGTTTAAGGTAGAAGAGGAAAGATTTAAAAGGGACGTGAGGGGCAACTTTTTCACAGAGTGGGGTGCATATATGGAACCACTTGTCCGAGGTAGTGGTAGAGGGGGATACAATTACAGCATTCAATAGACACTAGGACAAGTACATAGATAGGGAAAGTGTGGAGGTGTATGAGTCAGGTGCAAGCAAGTGGGACTAGCTTAGTTTGGCAATTTGGTTGTCATGGACAAACTGGGCCGAAGGACCTGTTTCCAAGCTGTGTGGCTCTACTAACTGTTCGACCGATGATAAAAACATCATCAAAAAACAGCCTTTTTCCACGAGTAGTAGCTCTACTCAATAGCCAAAAGTCTGTGGTCTCTTTTTGCTCTTTATTTCACTCACTTTGTTTCAATTGTAATGTTGTATTCTTAATGTTTTAATGTTTTATGCTTTATTCTTAATTGTTTACTGTATGTTTGTGTTGTTACTTGCGAGTGGAGCACCAGGGCACATTCCTTGTACGTGTACCTACTTGGCCAATAAATTTATTCATTTATTCATTCATTCATTCATGATCCGTAATTATTCAGTCAATGAATGAGAAATCTTGACTTCGGCACGGAAAGGCGGGGCTTGCAAAGATGAACTTGCTGGGTGTTTATTCATAAAATGCTGGAGTAACTCAGCAGGTCAGGCAGCATCTCGGGAGAGAAGGAATGGGTGACGTTTCGGGTCGAGACCCTTCTTCAGACTGAACTTGCTGGGTGTTCTGCCCCAGGCTTTTGAGTTCTTTTAGCTCTGTTTTACCGCCCCCTAGTGGTGATTTGTTTGATCAGGTAGTAGGTCTCTTGTGACATCAAAGCGCGACCTCAAAGCGTGACCTCAAAGCAGGCATTTTCTCCTCAGACAGTCCAAGAAGCACACTCGTAAATCTGCTGCCATCCTTTCCTTTCAGCTTGTGAAAGCATCATCTTTTGGCACGGTAGCGCAGCGGTAGAGTTGCTGCTTTACAGCGAATGCAGCGCCGGAGACTCAGGTTCGATCCTGACTACGGGTGCTGCACTGTAAGGAGTTTGTACGTTCTCCCCGTGACCTGCGTGGGTTTTCTCCGAGATCTTCGGTTTCCTCCCACACTCCAAAGACGTACAGGTATGTAGGTTAATTGGCTGGGTAAATGTAAAAATTGTCCCTAGTGGGTGTAGGATAGTGTTAATGTACGGGGATCGCTGGGCGGCATGGACTTGGTGGGCCGAAAAGGCCTGTTTCCGGCTGTATATATATGATATGATATGATATGATGAATGCACCTACAACGGCATCTTAATAAAAGGCACAACTAAGATGATCCCTGACTCTTATGCATTTATTGGGCGGCGTTTGGCTGGCTGTTAAATTGAGTCGCCACATAATGAGAACAGTACACTGGGAAGGGAGAGGCAGGAGTATTCGGTGGGTACAGCTGGAAGGCATATGATTGGGAGCACGGCAAAATGAAGTTTAATTTTCAGTTTTAGTTTAGAGATACAGCGTGGAAACAGGCCCTTCGGCCCACCGAGTCCGCGCCGATCTGCTATCTCAAAGCACTAACACTAGGGACAATTTACAATTATACCAAGCCAATTAACTTACAAATCTCGACACCTTTGGAGTGTAGGAGAAAGCCCATGCAGGTGGCAGGGAGAACGTAAAAACAGTGTACAGACAAGCACTCATAGTCGGGATCGAACCTGCGTCCCTGGCGCTGTAAGGCAGCAACTCTACCGCTGAGCCACCAGGCTGCCCAAGCTACATTTCTACACTGTAATCAGGAGAGGAGCTCTGACGCAAGGGTCTGGTGACACGTGTTCAAATCCCCGTGGCAGCAAATTAGAACAAATTGTGGTTAAAAACCACTTTCTATTCACTGGCGAAGGGAACGTGTTCAGTCAATTTGACTCGTACACCTCCAGGCCCAAGATGACTCACCGTTCTCTGCAACGGGCCTTCAAGTCACTCAGCTCTTCAGTGATCATGGACAAACAGTTCTTGCTGCAACCCATTGGATGAATAAATAAACCCAACATCTAATCATGAAAGTGACGTAGTACAAAAGGAAATTAGTCCCCTGGGTTCACAAGCAATGACTCCTGATAGATTCTTGACACAGGCTGAAGGCCATGGACGCCAACAGAATCAACAAGCTCATCAGGAAGGCTGGCTCCGGCCTGGGGGTGGAGCTGGATTCATGGGAGGGGGTCTTGGAGGGGAGGATGCTCCTCAAACTGCGGAGCATCTTGGACAATACAGCTCACCCCCTCCATGACACGCTGGTCAACCTGAAGATCACCTTCAGCAACAGACTGGTCCCACCAAGATGCAGCACAGAATGCCACAGGAGATCCTTCTTCCTTGTGGCTATTAAACTGTACAGCTCCTCCCCCTTCTGCCATGGGGCAGACCGACTCCCCTTCAAACTCCCCCCCCCCCCCCCCCCTGCACCCCCAATCATTGCACAACCCCAATCCTGGACTTCCTACTCGTCATTTTAATTTCATGCTTCATGTATCTGGTTGTGTTTCATGACTGTTGGCAGACCAATTTCCTTCATTGGATAAAATAAAGTTCTATCGTATCGTATCTTCACAGATGCCTTGGAAAGGATGTGGCGACCAGTCAGTGAGACTGTTCCTTGCAAGGACGAGATATCGATGTGAATGCATCGTGCGATGACCTCCGCCATCAGACCGTGATAACCGGCTGACTGTGGCTTTACAACAGATGGAAGCAGAGCCCACTGGGATTCATTCATCCTTGGATGCTCATTCCGTATCATGCCACGAGGAACGTTGTCAAGTGCGGTGCAGATTTTTGCCCTTGGCACTCGAGGTCCTTCTGCAGAATGAGTCCTTGTTGCAGGATGAAACGGTTGATGCAATCTTGATTGGATGCAGTGATGCTATGAGCCACACTCACACCCCCGCTACCCACGGCTGTCCCAGTTCAAATCATTCCTGTAGAAACTGCAAACTCAAGCCACACTTTGTAGACATAGAACAGTGCAGCACCAAATCAGGCCCTTCGGCCCACAATGTCTGTGCCAAACATGATAACGCATTATTCCCTTTATCATGTGTCCGTACACTGTGGATGGCTCGATTGTAATCGTGGAATATCTTCCCGCTGACTGGTTAACGAGCAACAAAAGCTTTTCATTGTACCTAGGTACATGTGGCAATAAACTAAACTAACTAACTAACTAAGACCAACAGGCAGGAAAAAAACAACTGCAGATGCTTGTTTAAATCGAAGGTAGACACAAATGCTGGAGTAACTCAGCGGGTCAGGCAGCACCTCTGGAGAGAAGGAATGGGTGACGTTTCGGGTCGAGACCCTTCTTCAGACTGATGTCAGGGGGGCGGGACAAAGGAAGGATATAGGTGGAGACAGGAAGATAGAGGGAGATCTGGGAAGGGGGAGGGGAAGGGAGGGACAGAGGGACTATCTAAAGTTGGAGAAGTCGACATTCATACCACTGGGCGTCACCCATTTCTTCTCTCCAGAAATGCTACCTGACCCGCTGAGTTACTCCAGCATTTTGTGTCTAACTAAGACTAACATGTATCTGTCCGCCCATAATCCATATTCCGCCATTCCCTGCATATCCACGTGCCTCATCCAAAAGTCTCTTAAATGCGACTATTGTGTGTGTCTCAACCCCCACCAATGGTAGTGCGTTCCAGGCACTCACCTGCATCTGTGTAACAAATCTTGCTCAGCACACCTCCTTTAAACTTTGCTCCTAAACTGGGTTCTCTCACCTTAAAGATATATATGCCTTGACCTAAAAGTCTGCTTGGAGTTTGTACGTTCTTCCTGCGTTCACATGGGTTTCCTGTTCCAGTTTCCTCTCACATCCCAAAGACGTGGGTTTGCAGATTAATTGGTTCCCGATAATTGGTTAATTGGTTCCCGGTACGAAATTTCTTCCATCCATCAACTTTTCCAGTGAGCTGTCGAGGTTAAAGAAATTGGATGGTTAATATAGTGGATCGGAGGACCACACAAAAGTCTCAGTTAAAACTGAGACCACAGTTTAAGAATACTGGGGCCACAGTTTAAGAATAAGGGGTAGGCCATTTAGAACTGAGATGAGGAAAAACGTTTTCAGTCAGAGAGTTGTGAATCTGTGGAATTCTCTGCCTCAGAAGGCAGTGGAGGCCAATTCTCTGAATGCATTCAAGAGAGAGCTAGAAAGAGCTCATAATGATAGCGGAGTCAGGGGGTATGGGGAGAAGGCAGGAACGGGGTACTGATTGAGAATGATCAGCCATGATCACATTGAATGGCGGTGCTGGCTCGAAGGGCCGAATGGCCTCCTCCTGCACCTATTGTCTATTGTCTATTGTCTAAAATGATTGATTCAAAGAAAAATCAGGGGGGTATCTTCATCGTGGTGCAGGGACTGAACTTGTAAAAATAATCCACAGTCACCACTTCAAATGGCAGCAATATCATCACTGAGGCATTGGAGTTCCATAGGGACTGAACGAACATCACAAAACTTTCCTTTCTAGCTGTCTTTCTGTCAACAAGATTTGTTCACACAAAGGTTGGTAGTGTGTATGAAACGAGCTGCCAGAGGAGGTAGGTACAAAAAGCTGGAGTAACTCAGCGGGTCAGACAGCATCTCTGGAGAAAAGGAATAGGTCTACACATCTCGTCTGCCAGAGGAGGTAGTTGAGGCAGATACTATCCAATGTTTAAGAAACATTTAGACAGGTACTGTACATGAATAGGATAAGTTTCGAGGGATACTAGACCAAGTGGACCCGTTGGGCCCAAACCTCTTCTGTATTGGTGCAGCACCCTCTCCTCCCCCCATCCCCCCACTCCCCCTCCCCTCCCCCCCTCCCCCTCCCTTCCCTCCCCCTCCCCCCTCCCCTCCCCCCACCCCCTCCCTTCCCTCCCCCCTCCCCTTCCCCCTTCCCTTCCCCCTCCCCTCCCCCTTCCCCCTCCCCTCCCTTCCCTCCCCCCTCCCCTTCCCCCTCCCCTTCCCCCTCCCCTCCCCCTTCTCCTCCCTCCCACTCCACCCCCCCTCAACCCCCCTTATCCTCCCTCCTCTCCCCTCCCTCCCTCCCTCCCCTCCCTCCCTCCCTCCCCCCGCTCCCTCCTCAGGAGATAAATTTAAACTGTAAAATATGAATAACTTTAAAAATATATAACACCGACTTCAATGAAACTTCTTCCATTAGCACCAAAGGGACGACGGTGAGTAAGGTGGGCCTAAAATTGTCGCGCTATCGTGTACCATTTTGGCTGTAGTTCAGGCAAAACACAGATGGGCTAAACACAGGCAGGTTGGAATGGTGTAGATGGGACATGTCAGTCAGTATGGACAAGTTGGGTCGAAGTGCCTGTTTTCATGATGCACGACTCAATAACTAAGAATTTTAACAGTCATACTATTCCAAGTTATTTAGAATCATAAAGTTATACTGCACTGAAACAGCTCTTTGGTCTAACTCCTCTGTGCTGATATGAGTTAATACCATTGCCTGCATTTGTCCCATATCCCTCTAAACCTTTCCTATCCATGCACCTGTCCAAGTGACTTTTAATTGTTCTAATTGTACCTGCCTCTACCACTTCCTCTCGCTGCTAGTTCCATGTAACCACCACCCTCTGTGTGAAAAATTTGGCCATCAGGTCCACTTTAAATCTTTCCCTCTCTAACACACAGCATACTCTCTAGTTATAGACTCTCCTACCCTGGGAAAAATGACTGTAATTATTTACCCCAATCCATTTATATAAATAGTAAAAGGTTAAGGATCCAACACCAATCCCTGTGGCACACCACATATTACATCTTCCCAACCAGAGAATGACCCTCTGACAACCATGGGGTGATACGGTGGCACAGCAGTAGAGTTGCTGCTTTATAGCGCCAGAGAGCCGGGGTTGATCCTAACCACAGGTGCTGTCTGTACGGAGCTTGTATGTTCTCCTTGTGACTGTGCGGGTTTTCTCTGGGTGGTCCGGTTTCCTCCCACTTTCCAAAGACATGTAGTTTGTAGGTTAATTGGTCTCTATAAATTGTCCCCAGTGTGTGTAAGATAGTGTTAGTGTGCGAGGCTCGCTGGGCGGTGCGGAATCGGTGGGCCGAAAAGCCTGTTTCCGCGCTGTATCTCTAAACTGAACTAAACTAAACCCACTCTCTGTTTCCTGGTGGCTGGCAGGAGATAGGTCCAAATACCAATAACGTTTCAACAAAAATTAAATAGTATCATAATTAATCCAGAACAAAAGGTTTGCAAATCTCATTTAGAACATCCTCAAAGAAATATCATCAAAAAACATTTTTTTTTAATCTGGGTCAATGCATATCTGAATTTTATAAACTCAGTCACAGATATGGAAATACAAATTCCCCTAAAGCTTCTTTGATTTTTATCAAGCTGCAGAAATAGTAAATACATACCCAGAACTGCTGATGAACATCTTAGAATTTGCCTGTTTGGATTGCTGTAGTCATAGGAGTGAATAGCCTGTTTTTCCAAATATTCGAGATGCCTTTGTGTGTCTGAAGTAGCCAACTGTCTCAGAAGGCAGTGGAGGCCAATTGTCTGAATGCATTCAAGAGAGAGCTAGATAGAGCTCTTAAGGATAGCGGAGTCAGGGAGTATGGGGAGAAGGCAGGAACGGGATACTGATTGTGAATGATCAGCCATGATCACATTGAATGGTGGTGCTGGCTCGAAGGGCCGAATGGCCTACTCCTGCACCTATTGTCTATTGACTTTTTCGAGACCCGGACATATAGCTTGTTACTACACATTAACGATGGCCTGGGTAACCTGAAATTGTTTGTGTTCATTTCAGTCGCACAGTGTAATATGCAGCCACCAGAAAAAAAAAAGCTTTTTCCCACATCCAAGAGCACCTCGAGTAAACTTCACCACAGAATTCTGCCTAAAGGGTGCTGCACGGCGGTGCTTATGCCTGGTCCGTACTCAGATAGCAGTGATCCGCAGATATCATCTGTGGTATTTAGTCTAGTTTAGTTTAGTTTCGAGACACAGCGTGGAAACAGGCCTTTCAACCCACCGAGGCCGTGCCGACCAGCGATCCCTGTACGCTGCACTATCCTACGCACGAGGGACGATTTACAATCTTTACCGAAGCCAATTGAGCTACAATCCTGTACGTCTTTGAAGTATGGGAGGAAAAAGGGAGCACCCAGGGAAAGCCCAAGCAGTCAAAGGTAGAACGTACAAACTGTGCACCTACCCCAGTCAGGGTTGAACCCGGGTCTTTGGCGCTGTAAGGCAGCAACTCTACCGCTGCATCACTGTGCTGCCATCTTATCTTCCATGATGGAAAATCCTTATAACACATTCTATCTCAACTATTTGTTCTAAGGAGAGCAACCTCACCTCTCTGGTGTATTCAGAGGAATCCTTCTTACTTGAATCATTTTGGTAGATAACTTGCACACCCTCTGCAAGACCTTAACATCTCTCCTAAAGTATGGCATTGAGAACCATTGTGGCTAAATCAATGATCATGCAAAGGAGCTGAGGAGGTTCTGCAACTCATTTGGAAAATGATCAGACGAACCCTCCATTTTGTTTTCTCTCTCCCTCTCCCTCTCTCCCTCCCCCTCTCTGGATACTCTCTCAATCAATGGATACTTGGTTCACGTAGGAACGAGGTGCTGAGATTCATGTTTACCCATGATCATGTTAAATGGAGGAGCATGCATGAGGAGCCAAGTAATTTATCTTGCTCCCATTTCTAATGTTCTCTCTTTCTCCCCCTCTCAGTCCCCCTTGCTCTTTCTCACTCTCCCCTCTCCCACTCCCCCAAATGATCTCATTCGCTCTTCCTCACTCACACATCCACGGCTCTCTCTTTCCCTCCCTGCTCCGCTCTCCTCTTCCCATTCCGTCACCCAGCTTTTCCTGTCTCACGTGGAAACATAGAACTGCAACTGCTGGTTAATACACAAAAGGACACAGCATCATAATCATCATAATCATAATCATAATTTATTAGCCAAGTACGTTTTGCAACATACGAGGAATTTAGTTTGCCATCCAGTCATACCAAAGAAGCAACAAGACACACAACTACATAAAAATTGACATAAACATCCACCACAGCGGCTTCTCCACATTCACCACTGTGGTAGAAGGCAATAAAGTCTTATCTTCTTTCCTCCTTTCTTCCCGCCCGTCGGGGGAGTCGAACCATCCACAGACAGCGATCGAGCTCCCATGTTGGGGGGGTCTAAGCTCCTGTATCGGGGCGGTCGAAACTCCTGCGGCTTGGAGTACCCGAAATCAGTCCCAAACCAGGGACCTTGAGCTTCACGCTGTTAAATTCCGCAGCTCCCGCAGGTTGGAGCATCAAAGGGCGACCCCTGGCAAAGGGATCGCCCGCTCCGAGATGTTAAAGTCCGAAGGCTCCGCGGTTTTGGAGCTCCCAGCAAGTCCCAGCAAGAGGCCGCCAACTCCACGATGTTAGGCCGCAGTGCCGACGGAGATACCACATGGAAAAAGTCGCATCTTTGAGGGCGTGCAGCGTACGTTCACTAGGTTAATTCCAGGAATGGCAGGACTGTCCTATGTTGAAAGACTGGAGCGACTAGGTTTGTATACACTGGAATTTAGAAGGATGAGAGGGGATCTTATCGAAACGTATAAGATTATTAAGGGGTTGGACATGTTAGAGGCAGGAAACATGTTCCCAATGTTGGGGGAGTCCAGAACCAGGGGCCACAGTTTAAGAATAAGGGGTAGGACATTTAGAACAGAGATGAGGAAAAACTTTTTTTAGTCAGAGTTGTGAATCTGTGGAATTCTCTGCCTCAGAGGGCAGTGGAGGCCAATTCTCTGAATACATTCAAGAGAGAGCTAGATAGAGCTCTTAAGGATAGCGGAGTCAGGGGGTATGGGGAGAAGGCAGGAACGGGGTACTGATTGAGAATGATCAGCCATGATCACCTTGAATGGCGGTGCTGGCTCGAAGGGCCGAATGGCCTACTCCTGCACCTATTGTCTATTGTTTATTGTCTATTGCATCTCCGTCGAGGAAAGAGATATAGAAAAGTTTCCACCACCCCACACATAATACAAAACTAAAGGTAAACTAAAACATACATTTTACGACAAAACTAAAAACACAAAGAAGGAAAAGACGAAGACGGACCGTTGGCGAGGCAGCCATCATGCGGCGCCCCCTGGTGGTATATCAGGAATAGGTCTACACATCTCGTCTGCCAGAGGAGGCAGTTGTGGCAGGTACTATCCAACGTTTAAGAAACATTTAGACAGGTATATAGATAGGATAGGATTAGAGGGGTATGGGCCAAACACAGGCAGGTGGGACTAGTGCAGATGGGACCTCAGTCGGTGTAGGCAAATTGGAGGTAAAGGGACAGGTGTTGCATCTCCTGCAGTTGCAGGGGAAAGTGCCTGGGGATGGGGTGGTTTGGGTAGGAAGGGAACGAGTGGACCAGGGAGTTACGGAGGGAACGGTCTCTGCGGAACGCAGAAAGGGGAGGGGATGAGAAGATGTTGGACCATGACCCCACCGACGAAAACCAGACCTTAATCATCAGCACCATCACGGACCTCACCATTTCCGGCGCTCTACCCTCCAATGCCTCCAAACTTATCGTTCCCCAGCCCCGCAAGGCCCGATTTTACCTCCTACGTAAAATCCATAAACAGAACTGTCCCGGCAGACCCATTGTTTCTGCCTGTTCATGTCCCCACAAACTTATTTCCACCTACCTCGAGTCCATCCTATCCCCCCTGGTCAAATTCCTCCCCACCTACGTCCAAGACACCTCACATGCTCTCCATCTCCTCAATAACTTCCGGTTTCCAGGCCCCCACTCCCTCATCTTTACCATGGATGTCCAGTCACTCTACACCTCCATCCCCCACAAGGATGGTCTTGAAGCCCTCCGTTTCTTCCTCGACCGTAGAACCAGCCAATCCCCATCGACCAACACTCTCCTCCGCCCAGCAGAGCTGGTTCTTACCCTTAACAACTTCTCCTTTGACTCCTCCCACTTCCTCCAAACCAGAGGCGTAGCTATGGGCACTTGCATGGGCCCTAGTTATGCCTGCCTCTTTGTCGGGTACGTCGAACAATCCCTGTTCCAGACGTACACTGGCCCCATCCCCGAACTCTACCTCCGTTACATCGACGACTGCATTAGTGCTACCTCTTGTACCCATGCAGAACTCACTGACTTCATACACTTCACTTCCAATTTCCATCCTGCACTTAAATATACTTGGACTATCTCCGACATCTCCCTCCCGTTTCTGGACCTCACCATCTCCATCACAGGAGACAGACTAGTGACGGACATTTACTATAAACCCACTGACTCGCACAGCTATCTGGACTACACTTCTTCCCACCCTGTCTCCTGCAAAAAGTCTATCCCCTACTCCCAGTTTCTCCGTCTACGCCGCATCTGCGCCCGGGATGAGGTGTTTCACACTAGGGCATCAGAGATGTCCTCATTCTTCAGGAAACGGGGCTTCCCCTCTTCCATTATAAATGAAGCTCTCAGTCGGGCCTTTTCTACATCCCGCAGCTCCGCTCTTGCTCCCCCTCCCCCCTTTCGTAACAAGGACAGAATCCCCCTCGTTCTCACCTTCCACCCCATCAGCCAGCATATCCAACAAATCATCCTCCAACATTTCCGTCACCTACAATGGGACCCCACTACTGGCCACATCTTCTTATCACCTCCCCTTTCTGCATTCCGCAGAGAACGTTCCCTCCGTAACTCCCTGGTCCACTCGTTCCCTTCCTACCCAAACCACCCCATCCCCGGGCACTTTCCCCTGCAACCGCAGGAGATGCAACACCTGTCCCTTTACCTCCCCCCTCAACTCCACCAAAGGACCCAAACAGTCTTTACAGGTGAGACAGAGGTTCACCTGCACCTCCTCCAACCTCATCTATTGTATCCAATGCTCAACTTCTTTACATCGGCGAAACCAAACACAGGCTCGGCGATCGTTTTGCTCAACACCTTCGCTCAGTCCGCCTTAACCAACCTGATCTCCCGGTGGCTGAGCACTTCAACTCCCCCTCCCACTCCCAGTCTGACCTTTCTGTCATGGGCCTCCTCCAGTGCCATAGTGAGGCCCACCGGAAATTGGAGGAACAGCACCTCATATTTCGCCTGGGCAGTTTGCAGCCCACGGGCATGAACATTGACTTCTCCAACTTTAGATAGTTCCTGTTTCCACCTATATCCTTCCTTTGTCCCGCCCCCCTGACATCAGTCTGAAGAAGGATCTCGACCCGAAATGTTACCCATTCCTTCTCTCCTGAGATGCTGCCTGACCTGCTGAAATAATCTATCCAGATCATTATTCATCTTATAGGATGCACAGTCCATCGCCTAGTAACCCACCAGTACTTTGGTCAAGACCTGACTTTTGAGGGTCCTTGGGTGTGATACTAGGATATTCTGCACTTTCTCCATTTGAGTCTATACAAGCTCTTTGATCAATCTCATTTCACCACCAATTTATTACCACATGATCTTTTCTTCAACCTCAACCATTGATTACCAACCCACCAGCTAGGTATCCAGTGCAATTTGGATCCATTTTCAAAATAGTTCAGCCACCATCGAATGACAGGCAAGACTCTATGGGCCTAATTTCTGCTCTTCTGTCTTAAGGTCTACAACGTCTGTGGGTCATGGAAGGATGCTGGAGCACCTGGAAGACTGCCTCAGACTGGAAGTCCGTGCAGAGAGTGGTGAGGACGGCTGGGAAAATCATCGGGACTTCACTTCCTTCCATCCAGGACATTGCACACAAACGCTGCTTGACCAAGGGCAACAACATTATCAAAGACCCCACCCATCATGGACTGTTCACCCTGCTGCCCTCTGGTCAAAGGTACTGCAGCACACGGAGCAGAACAGCCAGGTTCTGCAATAGCTTCTTCCCCCGAGCAATCAGACTCTTGAACACCCAATAATCGGCCGCCATTATTTTCATGTGCGAGTTACATATATATTTTTTTTAATCTATTTTTATTATTCGGTGTTACATTGTGAGCCAGATGCAACGGAATTTCGTTCAAATATGCACTCGTCTGGTGTATAGTTTTTGAATGACAATAAAGTTATATTCACAAAATGCTGGAGTAACTCAGCAGGTCAGGCAGCATCTCAGGAGAGAAGGAATGGGTGACGTTTCGGGTCGAGACCCTTCTTCAGACTGAAGACGTTTTGGGTCTCGACCCGAAACGTCACCCATCCCTTCTCTCCTGAGATGCTGCCTGACCTGTGGAGTTACTCCAGCATTTTGTGAATAAATACCTTCGATTTGTACCAGCATCTGCAGTTATTTTCTTATACATAAAGTTATATTCATTCATTATTTCCATTCATTCAAGAATCCCATTCAGTCACAGGGATAATGTACAGATCCCCGCAAATAATGCCGGAGGTCAGGATTGAACCCGGGTCAGTAGATGCGCGTGGCTGCAGCTCCACCAGCTGCTCCACCCATGGTGGTTTGAAGAGGCCGTACGGTGGGCAAAACGCCTGCGTGCATTGGTTATGAGAAATTCTCTTTTACAGATAAATTTTAACCGTTGGCCCATAGATGTCTGTTCATGTTATCAGAGCAGATTAGGCCATTCAGCCCATCAAGCCTACTCTGGCATTCAATCATGGCTGTTCTATATTTCCCTCTCAACCCCATTCTCCTGCCTTCTCCCCATAACCCGACATCCAATGGGCAAATAAACATACAAAGTAGGAGCAGACACAGGCCCTCAAATCTGCTCAGCCTGCACCGATGCTGTAACCTCAATGCCAGGTTCCAACCTACCATGGTAATCTCTAACCCCTTGCCCGCCACCTCTTTGGTAAAGCAAATCAGAATCAGCCTGAAGGTCCCAACCTGAAATATCACTCATGCATGTTCTCTGGAAATGCTGAGTTCCTCCAGCACTTGGTGTCCTTTTGTGTAAACCAGCATCTGCAGCTCTTTGTTTCTACATCTATTGCCCTTTGAGGTAGATTTGCAAATACTTACGATTCTCTGCAAGAACAAAAACCCACTCGCCTTAGAGGACTGCTTATTACTTTTGTGATCATTTGAACTAGAATCTCCCACGAGATAGAAAACATCCTCTCCATCAAGACCCCGTAGAACTTGTCTATTTCAAGCAATCTTTGGTTTAATTGCAAAGACTTGCACCCAACAGCCAACTTATTCATTACTCTGAAGATAGACACAAAATGCTGAAGTAACTCAGCGGGACAGGAAGCATCTCTGGAGAAAAGTAACGGGTGACAAGGCCTTAAGGTGGGCAAACCTTCTTCATCTTCAGAAGCGTCCCGACCCAAAATATCACCCATTCCTTCTAAATCGGTGATCAGATCTTTCAGGGACTCCAGCACCTTCTTCAGGCTGCTCCCCTGCACCAAGTGGGCCTCGAACATCTACGAATAATATCAAGCACTTGCAGCGCCGAAGAAATGAGAGGGAGTCGGTTTAATTGCAGGGCCAACTCACTCGCACCCAGTCTCACTCGCAAATGAACGGGTCTGAAGCGCCCTTCCCTCCTGATATAACCTCATGCAAATCATTCCTTCCATATGACAATAGACAATAGACAATAGGTGCAGGAGGAGGCTATTCGGCCCTTTGAGCCAGCACCACCATTCAATGTGATCATGGCTGATCATTCTCAATCAGTACAATCATATATGTCAACAGCGCAAAATTACGTTTCATTTTAAAAAAATATTGACCTAAAAATAAAATTTGAAAACCCTCATTATTTGAATCACATTTTCATGATACCAACTCAATTAAATTTAATTGAGTCTAAAGAAGGGTCCCGGCCCGAAACGTCACCCAATCCTTTTCTCCCCGCTGGGGTACGAGGCTTTTCGTGTCTATCTTCCATATAAACCAGCATCTGCAGTTCCATTCTATGCATAATATTAAGACTTATTCCTGAAAATTGACAGCTGCAAATTCATAGCAAACGATGTCAATATATTTTAGATTGTGAAACACTGTATTAGTCCCTGCTCGTTTTCTGCCAAACAACTGCTCAAAGGCCTAATCAGAAATGTACAATGAGCAAACATCTGTCCATGCATGAATTGTCTTCTAACCTTTTCTTCATGTGTGAAATGTCTGCTAACCTTTTGTAATAAACTGTGGGTCAGTTGTTCGTCAGTTGAAAGGATATAGCGATATTCTATTGTTATACATCAGAAGATACAACAAACTGTCAGATGCACTAGCATCCGCATAGACAACAGAGAGTGCTGGAATCTGGAGCAACAAATAATCTGCTATCCAACATCCTTCTACCCCACCCTAAGCACCTTTCTTTCCACTCGCCCTGCTCCCATTACCCACCTCCCACTTTTCCTGGTTCCCCATTTTTATCCCCTCCCCTTCCCTTTCCTCTCCTCCCCTCACATTCACTTCCACCCACCAACCATTCCTGATTCTACAGTTTACAAGCCATCTTTCTTTCTTAACAGATTCTACCTTTTGCCTTCTCCACTTATTATCTCCGGCCTTGGTTAGGTCCAAATTTGGTTGCCATCTACTACCCCCCCACCCCCCCGCCCCATCTGGCACCTGTCAAGCAACCCCTCCACCTGGATTCACCTATCACTTGCCAGCCCTTGGCCCACCTCACCTCTCTACAAGCTAGCTCATCTCCATCAGTCTGAAGAACGGTCCCGACCTGTACATTTCCTACCACAGATACTATCTGACACACTGAGTTCTTCCAGCAATCTATTTTTTACTCATGGACACAGCCCTCCCCAACATTGAAAGTGTCCACGTGAGATGCTGCCTCAGGAAGGTGGCATCTATCATCAAGGATCCTAACCATCTGGACCATGCCCTCTTCCCACTACTACCAGTAGTAGGTACAGAAGGTACAGAAGCCTGAAGCCCCACGGAACCATGTTCAGGAACAGCTACTTTCTTAACGAAGAAGGGTCTCGACCCAAAACATCACCCATTCCTTCTCTCCAGAGATGCAGCCTGTCCCGCTGAGTTACTTTGTATCTGCACTTTGTATCTATCTACAACTATCGGGTTCTTGAACTCACTGGCACAATACTAATCCTACCTCGGCAAGGGAACACCACAGGCCATGGAGTTGTTTTGTAATGTAGAAACAAGGAACTGCAGATGCTGAGTTACTCCGCTGTGCTGCTTTGTGACTTGTTTTCTAATTGAGTGGGAGTTGAATTGGGAATGGGAGGGGGAGTTAAAGTGCTGAGCCACCGGGAGATCAGGTTGGTTGAGACGGACGGAGCGGAGGTGTTCAGCGAAACGATCGCCGAGGGAGCGCTTGGGCTCGCCGATGTAGAGAAGTTGACATCTGCGCCCAGCGTGAGGTGTTCCATACTAGGGCATCGAAGATCTCCTCATTCTTTAGGAAACGGGGATTGCCTCTTCCATTATAGATGAGGCTCTCACTGGGGTCTCCTCAGTATCCTGCAGCTCCGCTCTTGCTCCCCCTTCCCTCATCTATTGCATCCGCTGTTCCAGATGTCAACTTCTCTACATCGGCGAGACCAAACGCAGGCTCGGCGATCGTTTCGCTCAGCACCTTCGCTCAGTTCGCCTTAACCAACCTGATCTCCCGGTGGCTGATCACTTCAACTCCCCCTCCCATTCCCAGTCTGACCTTTCTGTCATGGGCCTCCTCCAGTGCCATAGTGAGGCCCACCGGAAATTGGAGGAACAGCACCTCATATTTCGTTTGGGCAGCTTGCAGCCCAGCGGCATGAACATTGACTTCTCCAACTTTAGATAGTTTCTCTGTCCCTCTCTTCCCCTCCCCCTTCCCAGTTCTCCCTCTATCTTCCTGTCTCCACCTATATCCTTCCTTTGTCCCGCCCCCTGACATCAGTCTGAAGAAGGATCTCGACCCGAAACGTCACCCATTCCTTCTCTCCTGAGATGCTGCCTGACCTGCTGAAATAATCTATCCAGATCATTATTCATCTTATAGGATGTATACAGTCTATCGCCTAGTAACCCACCACTATTTTGGTCAAGACCTGACTTTTGAGGGTCCTTGGGTGTGATACTAGGATATTCTGCACTTTCTCCATTTGAGTCTATACAAGCTCAGTTTACACCCCAGCGGTATGAACACGGACTTCTCCCACTTCAGGTAGTCCCTGCTTCCCCTCTCTATCCCAAGTTCTCCCACTAGTCTTCCTGTCTCCGACTACATCCTATCTTTGTCCCGCCTCCTCCCCTGACATCAGTCTGAAAATGGGTCTCGACCCGAAACGCCACCCATTCTTTCACTCCTGAGATGCTGCCTGACCCGCTGAGTTACTCCAGCATTTTAGAAACATAGACATAGAAAATAGGTGCAGGAGTAGGCCATTCGGCCCTTCGAGCCTGCACCGCCATTCAATATGATCATGGCTGATCATCCAACTCAGTATCCCATACTTGCCTTCTCTCCATACCCCCTGATCCCTTTAGCCACAAGGGCCACATCTAACTCCCTCTTAAATATAGCCAATGAACTGGCCTCAACTACCTTCTGTGGCAGAGAATTCACCACTCTCTGTGTGAAAAAAAACTTTCTCATCTCGGTCCTAAAAGACTTCCCCCTTATCCTTAAACTGTGACCCCTTGTTCTGGACATCCCCAACATCGGGAACAATCTTCCTGCATCTAGCCTGTCCAACCCCTTGTGTCACACCAGGGGAGCACTGGCCGATGGTCCTCCCAACACCAGGGGTCAGAGCAGAGCACTGGTCAATGGTCCTCCCACCACCAGGGCACTGGTCCTCCTAAACACAGGGCACAGTGGAATCTGGACATCTTATAACCCAGTGGTATGAACATTGATTTCTCTAACTTCAAGTAACCCTTGCTTTCCCTCTCTCTCCGTCCCTCCCCCACCCTAGTTCTCTGACCAGTTTCACTGCCTTCCCAATTAATTTTACTATTTGTGTGCCTCCTTGTCACCTTCCCCTCAGCTAACAATGAATCATTCTACATTTTGAAGGATGAACATCTGCTTTGATCTGTCATTTTCACACATTACCCTTCCGTAGCTCTAGTCTACCTCTCCCCTGACTCACAGTCTGAATAAGGGTCTCGACCCGAATCGTCACCCATTCCTTCTCTCCAGAGATGTTGCCTGATCTGTTGAGTTAGTACAGCATTTTGTGTCTATCTGCACTGTGGAGAAGGTAGGCAATTTGTTCTCCAATTGCACTGGACGTTATCTGGATCAAGTCGAGTTTAATGTCACATGCACGGTGAGATAAAAGCACAATAAAAATCTTTGCAGACAACACGTACAATCATGAGGATGGAACTGCAGATGTTGGTTTAAATCGAAGTTAGACACAAAATGCTGGAGTAAAACAGCGGGACAGGCAGCATCTCAGGACGGAAGCCATGGCTGACGTTTTGGGCCGAGACCCTTCTTCAGGCTGTCTGAATTTTGTGTCTACATACAATCGTTAATAGTGCAAACCACATGCCTGAATAATACAAATTTCTACAAGACATGGAAAAGGGAAAGACTCCGCAAGCAACAAGACTCAATTAGAAAACAAGACACAAAGCAGCACAGCAGAGTAACTCAGCATCTGCAGTTCCTTGCTTCTACATTACAAACAACTCCATGGCCTGTAGTGTTCCCTTGCCGAGGTAGGATTAGTATTGTGCCCGTGAGTTCAAGAACCCGATAGTTGTAGATAGATACAAAATGCAGGAGTAACTCAGCGGGACAGGCTGCATCTCTGGAGAGAAGGGATGGGTGACGTTTCGGGTCGAGACCCTTCTTCGTTAAGAACGTAGCTGCTCCTGAACATGGTTCCGTGGGGCTTCAGGCTTCTGTACCTACTACTGGTAGTAGTAGGAAGAGGGCATGGCCCAGATGGTTAGGATCCTTGATGATAGATGCCACCTTCATGAGGCAGCATCTCACGTGGACACTTTCAATGTTGGGGATGGCTGTGTCCATGAGTAAAAAACAGACTGCTGGAAGAACTCAGGCTGTCAGACAGTATCTGTGTTAGGAAATGTACAGGTCGGGACCTTTCTTCAGTGATGGAGATTAGATAGCTTGTAGAGAGGTGAGGTGGGCCAAGGGCTGGCAAGTGATATTTGAATCCAGGTGCAGGGGTTGCTTGACAGATGCCAGATGGGGCGGGGGGGAGTAGATGGTAACCAAATTTGGACCTAACCAAGGCTGGAGATAATAAGTGTAGAAGGCAAAAGGTAGAATCTGTTAAGAAAGAAAGATGGCTTGTAAACTGTAGAATCAGGAATGGTTGGTGGGTGGAAGTGAATGTGAGGGGAGGGGAGGAAAGGGAAGGGGAGGGGATTAAAAATGGGGAACCTGGAAAAGTGGGAGGTGGGTAATGAGAGCAGGGCAAGTGGAAAGAAAGGTGCTTAGGGTGGGGTAGAATGATGTTGGATAGCAGATTATTTGTTGCTCCAGATTCCAGCACTCTCTGGTGTCTATGTGGACGCTAATGCATCTGACAGTTTGTTGTTTCTTCTGATATATAACTATAGAATATCGCTATATCCTTTCAACTGATGAACAACTGACCCACAGTTTATTGCAAAAGGTTAGCAGACATTTCACACATGAAGAAAAGGTGAGAAGACAATTCATGCATGGACAGATGTTTGCTCATTGTACATTTCTGATTAGGCCTTTGGGCAGTTGTTTGGCAGAAAACGAGCTAATTAAGCAGGGACTAATACAGTGTTTCACAATCTAAAATATATTTACATCGTTTGCTATGAATTTGCAACTGTCAATTTTCAGGAATAAGTCTTAATATTTTGCATTGAAAGGAAATGCAGATATAACTTTGATATATTTGCTGTACATTCAGCAGTGCAGACATCAATTTGCTCTACAGACTTCGTTTTTTGCACTATGGTTACCTAATATTATGTACTAATTTATTGTATTAATTGTATATTTGTGTGTTTATATGGAAGATAGACACAAAAGCCTAGTACCCCAGCGGGGAGAAAAAGATTGGGTGACGTTTCGGGCCGGGACCCTTCTTTAGACTCAATTAATTTTAATTTAGTTAGTATCATGAAAATGCGATTCAAATAATGAGGGTTTTCAAATTTTATTTTTAGGTCAATATTTTTTTTAAATGAGACGTGATTTCGCGCTGTTGCCATATATGGAAGGAATGATTTGCATGAGGTTATATCAGGAGGGGAGGGAGCTTCAGGCCCGTTCATTTGCTAGTGAGACTTGGTGCGAGTGAGTTGGCCCTGCAATTAAACCGACTCCCCCTCTCGTTTCTTCGGCGCTGCAAGTGCTCGATATTATTCGCAAAGATGTTCGAGGCCCGCTTGGTGCAGGGGAGCATCCTGAAGAAGGTGCTGGAGGCCCTGAAAGATCTGATCACCGAGGCTTGTTGGGACATCAGCTCGACCGGCATCAGCCTGCAGTCCATGGACAGCTCGCATGTGTCCCTGGTGCAGCTCACCCTTCGCAGCGACGGCTTCGACACCTACCGCTGCGACAGGAACCTATCCATGGGGGTCAACCTCAGCAGGTAACGTAAACGTTTGCAAGAAGAGAAAAATAAATTAAAATAAAACACAATTCTACATTAAATACACCGGGAAAATGGGGCTCAGTCTTGAAATAAGCATCCCTCCTCCAAAAAAATAAAGCATCCTGTATATGCTTTAGATTCGTGGCTTGTATCTAAACTTGGAAAATTGTATAAATGCATGCAGTGCTTTTTGTGCAACTTGTGTGTTTATTGTTTTGCAGCGGCTAGCAGTTGAGTGTCACACTGACTGCGTATAAGAGACTGTATATAATATAAGAAAATAACTGCAGATGCTGGTACAAATCGAGGGTATTTAAGTCACAAAATGCTGGAGTAACTCAGCAGGTCGGGCAGCATCTCAGGAGAGAAGGAATGGGTCGAGACCCTTCTTCAGACTGAATGAGAGAGACTTGTCCTGGTTCTGTTTGCAGTGGGACAAGCCTTGTCACTGACTGTGCCGGCTGGGTTTGTGGATGGGACATACACATATATATATATATATATATATATATATATATATACACACATATAATATGTATGTTGTTGCAGACCCAGACCTGCCCCTTGAAATTTCCCTCCGTTTTTGTTACAAAAAAGGCGCCACCGGGCCGGCCGTGACGTCACTTGCGCGCGAAAGCACAAAGGCCGGGTTGGCGGGAACTTGCCCAGACTTGTTACATTTCATTCACAACGCGGGGAGATTTGTGTCCAGAGATTTCGTTTCAATCATGTTGCGAACTCAAATTAGCTTCTTATATTCTTCTCGGTTTTTTTTAAACTGTTGGATGATACCTCCCCCTCTCCCTGTAATAACCCTCCTTCCAGCAATTTCCTGCACAGACACAGTTTGCAACTGTGTAGTCCCCAGTTATTTGCCTCCAATCGGTCTGAAGGAGGGGGGGGGGGAGAGAGAGAGAGGGGGAGAAAGAGGGGGAGGGGGGGAGAGAGAGAGAGGGGGGAGAGAGAGAGAGGGGGGGGAGAGAAAGGGGGAGAGAGAGAGAGGGGGGACAGAGAGAGAGGGGGGACAGAGAGAGAGGGGGGGAGAGAGAGAGAAGAGAGAGAGAGAGAGAGAGAGAGAGAGAGAGGGGGGGGGGGGGGGGGAGAGAGAGAGAGGGGGGGGGGGGTCCGACCCGTAATGTTCTCCAGGGGTGTTTGCCTGACCCGCAGAGTTTCTCCAACTCTCTGTGCCTTTCCTTCGTAAACCAGCATCTACAGTTCCTTATTTACAAAATGCTGGAGTAACTCAGCAGGTCAGGCAGCATCGCAGGAGAGAAGGAATGGGTGACGTTTCGGGTCTCGACCCTACTTCATCTTCAGAAGGGTCTCGAGCCGAAACATCACCCATTCCTTCTCTCCTGAGATGCTGCCTGACCTGCTGACTTACTCCAACATTTTGTGAATAAATACCTTCGATTTGTACCAGCATCTGCAGCTATTTTCTTACATCTACAGTTCCTTGTTTCCCCCAGTTATTTAATTTAGCCTGGCCCACCGTTAGGGTCTGAAGAATGTTCTCCACCCAAAACCCCACCTATTCCTTTTCTCCAGAGATGTTATCAGACCGGCTGAGTTACTCCAGCTTTTTATGACTATCCTACACTGTTAAGGGAGATGGTGATAGGTCTACGACCTGACTCCATATTTCATCCACATCTCTTGAGTGCAAAGAGGAGAATAATGTGTAGGAAGGAACTGTAGATGCTGGTTTAAACCGAAGATAGACACAAAATGTTGGAGTAACTCAGCGGACAGGCAGCATCTCTGAATAGAAGGAATGGGTGATATTTCGGGTCGAGACCCGTCTGAAGATGAAGAAGGGTCTTGACCCGAAACGTCACCCGTTACTTTTCTCCAGAGATGCTGCCTGTCCCGCTGAGTTACTTCAGCATTTTGTGTCTATCTTCAGAGTAATGAATAAGTTGGCTGTTGGGTGCAAGTCTTTGCAATTAAACCAAAGATTGCTTGAAATAGACAAGTTCTACAGGGTCTTGATGGGGTGGATATGGAGAGGATGTTTTCTCTCTCGTGGGAGATTCTAGTTCAAATGATCACAAAAGTAATAAGCAGTCCCCTGTTTAAGGCGAGTAGGTTTTTGTTCTTTCAGAGAATCGTAAGTATTTGCAAATCTACCTCAAAGGGCAATAGATGTAGAAACAAGGAGCTGCAGATGCTGGTTTACACAAAAGGACACCAAGTGCTGGAGGAACTCAGCATTTCCAGAGAACATGTATGGGTGATATTTCAGGTTGGGACCTTCAGACTGATTCTGATTTGTTTTACAAAAGAGGTGGCGGGAAAGGGGTCGGAGATGACCATGGTAGGTTGGAACCTGGCATTGAGGTTACAGCATCGGTGCAGGCTGAGCAGATTTGAGGGCCTGTGTCTGCTCCTACTTTGTATGTTTATTTGCCCATTGGATGTCGGGTTATGGGGAGAAGGCAGGAGAATGGGGTTGAGAGGGAAATACAGAACAGCCATGATTGAATGCCAGAGTAGGCTTGATGGGCTGAATGGCCTAATCTGCTCCGATAACATGAACAGACATCTATGGGCCAACGGTTAAAATTTATCTGTAAAAGAGAATTTCTCATAACCAATGCACGCAGGCGTTTTGCCCACTGTACGGCCTCTTCAAACCACCATGGGTGGAGCAGATGGTGGAGCTGCAGCCACGTGCATCTACTGACCCGGGTTCAATCCTGACCTCTGGCATTATATGCGTGGATCTGTACATTGTCTCTGTGACTGAATGGGATTCTTCCAGGTGCTCCAACATCCTTCCATGACCCACAGACGTTGGTCAGTGTCGACTTTAAGATATAGAGCAGAAATTAGGCCCATGGAGTCTTGCCTGCCATTCGATGGTGGCTGAGCTATTTTGAAAATTGATCCAAATTGCACTGGATACGTAGCTGGTGGGTTGGTAATCAATGGTTGAGGTTGAGGAAAAGACCACGTGGGAATAAATTGGTGGTGCAATGAGATTGATCAAAGAGCTTGTACAGACTCAATGAAAGAAAGTGCAGAATATCCTAGTATCACACCCAAGGACCCTCAAAAGTCAGGTCTTGACCAAAGTAGTGGTAGGTTACTAGGCGATGGACAGTGCATCCTATAAGATGAATAATGATCTGGATAGATGATTATAAGAAAATAACTAGATGCTGGTACAAATCAAAGGTATTTATTCACAAAATGCTGGAGTAACTCAGCAGGTCAGGCAGCATCTCAGGAGAGAAGGAATGGGTGACGTTTCGGGTCGAGACCCTTCAGACTGATGTCAGGGGGGCGGGACAAAGGAGGGATATAGGTGGAGAATCCCTGACATCAGTCTGAAGAAGGGTCTCGACCCGAAACATCACCCATTCCTTCTCTCCCGAGATGCTGCCTGACCTGCTCAGTTACTCCAGCAGTTTGTGAATAAATACCTTGGATAGATTATTTGATCCTTCAGGATACTAGGTGCCTATAATTCCTAAAACTAAAGTAAATGGTGTGGATGTTAGAAAGCAGAAACTGGCGATGTAAAATGTTCCATGGATCAGGCAGCATTAGGAGAGGGAGACAGGTTTGTAAGGGGGGCACGGGGGGCACAGTGGCACAGCTTCCTTAAGAGTTGCTTCCCTACTTTGCCAGAGTCCCAGGTTCGATCCTAACTTCGGGTGCTGTATGCATAGAGCTTGTATGCTCTCTCTGTCACTGAGGGTTTTCTCCAGGTGCTCTGGTTTCCTCTCGCATTCCAAAGACGTGCAGGTTTGTATGTTGTTGAGGAAGGAACTGCAGAAGTTGGTTTAAACCGAAGATAGACACAAAACTCAGTAACTCAGCGAGACAGGCAGCATCTCTGGGAAGAAGGAATGGGTGACGCTTCGGGTCGAGACCCTTCTTTAGACTCCGGAGAAGAGTGTCAACCCGAAACGTCACTCGTTGCTTCTCAACAGAGATGCTGCCTGTGTCGCTGAGTTACTCCAGCTTTTTGTGTCTATCTCAGGTTTGTAAGTTAATTGGCTTTTGTAAATTGTCCCCTAGGGTCTAGGATAGAACTAGTGTACAGGTGATACGGTCAATGCGGATTCGATGGTGTTGTGGGCCGAAGGGCTGGCTTCCATGCAGTACCTCTGAACGAAACTTTCCACGAAATGATTGGTAAACCCAGGTTAACAGATCTGTAAAAGTAGAGGGTAGTTATCTGTCTAGCTCGAGCATCATTAAAAGCAGAACATTCTGGGTTTAGATTGTTTAAAAAAAAATTTTTTACAAATTGGTGGGTTACAAAGACATTGTGTTTAGTGATAACTGACCTCTGGTTCTAATACTCTGGTCCTTTTCACAGCATGTCCAAAATCCTTAAATGCGCTGGCAATGATGATATCATCACACTGAGAGCAGAGGACAATGCGGACACACTGGCACTGGTGTTCGAGGCACAGAGTGAGTATTGGGCATTGACACTTGGGTCCGCTTAGACAGATACTGCCAGAAATAACAGCAGTAGTTGACCATATCACCCCTTCAGTTCATCAATGGTGCTGATTACCCATTCCTTGGTGTCGAAAAATCTACCAACTGCAACCTTGATTCGGACTGAATATCCACCAGCGTCTCGTGTTGCACAGAATAGGCCCATACTAGGTACCAAGTCCATTGTGTCACCGTTTTGGGTTAAATGACGTCACTCCCCCAATCCCCGGCCTTCCCCTCTCCTGTGCCTCACTGGATTTGCACCTATTTCTCCCCCCTTCCATCTACATTTCTTCCTCTAGCTTCACATTTGCAACTCTTCAATGCTTTTGTCTCACGTCCTCTGCCTTTTCATCTCTGGTTTTTGTCCACCATCCTCCCATCAGCCCCCTCACCTGTATCAACCTCTCCATCCCACCCCCATCCTATTTCTATGACTAGTTTGACTGTCTTCCTGATTACATTTTACTTTGTATACCTCTTTGTTACCGTCCCCCACCTAACCATGATCTAGTCTACATTTTCCTTGAGCTTGGTTTCCTTTGATCTCTCATTGTCACACCTTACCCTTCCATATCTCGATGTCTCCCTCTTCCACTCAGTCTGAAGAAGGGTCTCGACCTGAAATGTCACCCATTCCTTCCATCCAGAGATGCTGCCTGTCCTGCTGAGTTACTCTGGCATCTTATAACCATATAACATATAACAATTACAGGACGGAAACAGGCCCGTTCGGCCCTACCAGTCCACGCCGACCACTTTCTCTGACCTAGTCTCATCTACCTGCTCTCAGACCATAACCCTCCCATCCATATACCTATCCAATTTACTCTTAAATAATAAAATCGAGCCTGCCTCCACCACTTCCACCGGAAGCTCATTCCACACAGCCACCACCCTCTGAGTAAAGAAGTTACCCCTCGTGTTACCCCTAAACTTTTGTCCCTTAATTCTGAAGTTATGTCCCCTTGTTGGAATCTTCCCCACTCTCAAAGGGAAAAGCCTACCCACGTCAACTCTGTCCGTCCCTCTTAAAATTTTAAAAACCTCTACCAAGTCCCCCCTCAACATTCTACGCTCCAAAGAATAAAGACCCAACCTGTTCAACCTCTCTCTGTAGCTTAAGTGCTGAAACCCAGGCAACATTCTAGTAAATCTCCTCTGTACCCTCTCCATTTTGTCGACATCCTTCCTATAATTTGGCGACCAGAACTGCACACCATACTCCAGATTCGGCCTCACCAATGCCCTGTACAATTTTAACATTACATCCCAACTTCTATATTCGATGCTCTGATTTATAAAGGCAAGCATACCAAACGCCTTCTTCACCACCCTATCCACATAAGATTCCACCTTCAGGGAACAATGCACAGTTATTCCCAGATCCCTCTGTTCCACTGCATTCCTCAATTCCCTACCATTTACCCTGTACGTCCTATTTTGATTTGTCCTACCAAAATGCAGCACCTCACACTTATCAGCATTAAACTCCATCTGCCATCTTTCAGCCCAACCTTCCAAAAGGCCCAAGTCTCTCTGTAGACTTTGAAAATCGACTTCATTATTAACTACACCACCTATCTTGTGTCTATCTTTGGTAAACCAGCATCTGCAGTTCCTTCTTACACAACCTGTTACCATGCTTTGTGCAGCCTTTTCTCTCTTCCAGCTGTCTTCTCTCCCCATATAAACACACTCAAAAGCAATCTGAAGAAGGGGCCCAAAACCCGCCTATCCATGGGGAACGTCGCCTATCCATGTTCTCGAGAGATACTGTTTTGCCTGCTGAATTACTCCAGCACTTTGTGCCTTTTTATACACCCCAAACTACAGTGGGTGAAAACACAGATTTTGGTCTATGCGGTTTAATCTAACAAAGTCCTCTGTCAGACCTCGTGCGCTGTTGTTAAAATCACATGCACTCCACCCAATTATTTTTTTGCTGAGGATAATCCATTTCGGCTGGTTTCCCCTGCAGACATGCAAATAATTGTGTCAGATTGCTAGCCTTTTCTCATCTTAAAGTTACAGTTGAATTTGTTTCCACCATCCTATTTTGCAGAGCATTCAAATCATCAGAACAATGTTTCCTTCTAACGCAAGAGCTGTTCTGCCCTTCACTTCCATGCTGCCTCTCTTAGTAACTCCATCCCCTCGCCATTTTTCCTTGTAATTTTTAGATTTTATTTAGATTTAGAGATACAGCGCAGAAACAGGCTCTTCGGCCCACCGGGTCCGCGCCGCCCAGCGATCCCCGCACACTAATAACACTATTATCCTACACCCACTAGGGACAATTTTTACATTTGCCCAGCCAATTAACCTACAAACCTGTACGTCTTTGGAGTGGGGGAGGAAAACGAAGATCTCGGAGAAAACCCACGCAGGTCACGGGGAGAACGGGCGCCCATAGTCAGGATCGAACCTGAATCTCCGGCGCTGCATTCGCTGTAAGGCAGCAACTCTACCGCTGCGCCACCGTGCCGCCCTATTCTAATCTATTCTTTGTCCTAAATACACGCTAAAGAAACTTTACACCGGTCAGTTATGCTGCCAATGCCCAGGTTATTGGGATGTGAGAGGTAATTAGAGCAATTGGAGGGAACTCTCATGATCGCAGGGAGAACGTGCAGACTCCACACAACACCAGTCGCACAGATTTAATTTAGTTCACCGATACTGAGCAGCAACAGGCCCTTCGGCCGCACCGACCTGCGATCCCAGCACATTAACATTATCCTACACGCACTAGGGACAATTTTTACATTTGTACCAAGCCAATTAGCCGACAAACCTGTAAGTCGATGGATGGAGTGTGGGGGGAAAACTGAAGTTCTCGGAGAGAAACCACCACGCAGGTCACGGGGAGAATGTACAAGCCAATTTTCCTTGTTGATTCATTTTTCCCTGGTTCTAATAGCAATTATCCTAATCTGATGTGTGATCAATGACCTGCCAACGGAAGCAATTTCTCTTCCCCCCCCCCCCCCCCCCCCCTCGTTCATTCTGTTAAAACCGCATCTTGGGCACCTGTTAATGTGGCCGTAAGTGTCTCATCGTCAAAAGTAAATAATTTCTGTCATGTGTCCACAACCATGGTGTTCCAGTGCGTAACATAGAACAGTGCAGCACAGGAATGGGCCCGCTGGTACACAATGTCCATGCTGCACATGATGCTAAGTTAAACTCGCCTCTGCCTGCACGTGATGTATATCCCTCCATTCCCTGCATATCCATGTGCTTATCTCACAGCCTCGTAAATGTATCTGTCTCCACACACCACCCTTCCTAGCGCCTTCTAGGCTGCCTCCACTTTCTGTGTTTTAAAATAAACTGGCAAGGTACGTCTCTGTTAAACTTTGCCCATCGGACTTTAAGGCTGTGCCTTCTAGTCTTTCACATTTCCACCTTGGGAATGGTTCTGACTGTACTCCAGCGTTTCTCAGCCTTTTTGCCCTTCAAATGATTTTCATGTCTGAGAGGAAGAGAGAGAGAGAGAGAGAGAGAGAGAGAGAGAGAGAGAGAGAGAGAGAGAGAGAGAGAGGGGGAAAACAACACACATACATTTTTCATAAACTAACGAAAACATACATAAACACAAACTTATCATAAACTAACAAAAATAAACGTAAACATACTTAAAATTCATATAACACCCCTAAATGATGGGCAAAAAATGCTAAATAACGTGGGTGAATGAGAGACTACCTGCACGCCAGGAAGCACAGACTGGGCTGATGGAGACAGTGTGTGCGTCTGTAATCGAGTGAGTCACAGGTGATGGTACACGAATCGGTCACGTACAGCTCCTGTCCACTGACCACTAAAGGCCGTTTCACACAGGTCAAGTCAAGTCAAGTCAATTTTATTTGTATAGCACATTTAAAAACAACTCACGTTGACCAAAGTGCAGTACATCTGATTAGGTACTAAGGAAAAAAAAAAAGAAACATACAGTAGCACGCAAACAGTTCACAGCCTCAATGAGCCTCAAACGCTAGGGAGTAGAAATAGGTTTTGAGCCCGGACTTAAAGGAGTCGATGGAGGGGGCAGTTCTGATGGGGAGAGGGATGCTGTTCCACAGTCTAGGAGCTGCAACCGCAAAAGCGCGGTCACCCCTGAGCTTAAGCCTAGACCGTGGGATAGTGAGTAGCCCCAAGTTGGCCGACCTGAGGGACCTGGAGTTAGAGAGGGGGGTTAGAAGATTTTTGATGTAGGGGGGGGAGTGTCCATTTAGGGCTTTATACGTGAATAGGAGGAGCTTGAAGTTGATTCTGTACCGTACAGGGAGCCAGTGGAGAGAGGCCAGAATCGGGGTGATGTGGTCCCTTTTACGGGTACCCGTCAGGAGTCTCGCTGCGGCGTTTTGGACCAGTTGCAGGCGGGACAGGGAAGATTGGCTGATCCCAGTGTATAGGGAGTTGCAGTAGTCTAGGCGGGAGGAAATGAAAGCGTCAATGATTTTTTCTGTGTATAGACGTTGCTAAATATATTCCCAATGATTATTATACTTTTAAATGATATACCAGGTTGAAGACTTTATTACAATACCCAAGAATTTTCCAAGAGTATGCCGTACGTGTATAATAAAATTACGATTATGAAATCAAACACAAAAATGACTCAAAAATGCATTTACATATGATTAGCCTATTTATCACTATTTCTCTCGGAACCCCCGAGCGACCTCTCTCGGAACCCCGAGCGACCTCTAGCGGAACCCCGAGCGACCTCTAGCGGAACCCTAGCGTTCCAGGGAACCCCGGCTGAGAAACACTGGTCTACTCTGAGCCTCAAATTTTATAAGCTTCTATACTTCCAATAATCGCCTTGCATTGAACAGTACAGCACAGGAATGGGGCACTTCGGCCTATAATGTTTGTACCGAACATGATGCTGTTAAACTCTTCTCATAATCCTCTATTCCCTGCACTTTTTATCTGAAAGCTTCTTAAACGCCACTACCTCCTCTCTTTACCCCGCTCACTTCTCACCCAGCAAAGCCCCCACTACTCTCTGCAAACAGAAACCTGCCCCACATATCTGCATTAAACTCCCCCCCCCCCCTCACTTTATAGCCACGCCCTCTGATTTTGGACAATTCCACCCTGGGAAAAAGGTTCTGACTGTACCCTATCTGTGCTTTGTATTTGTTTATACTGCTATACTTCCAATAATCTTTAGACTTTAGCGATACAACACGGAAATGGGCCCTTCAGCCCACCCCAGCATGTGCCGACCAGCGATCACCCTGTACACGAGCAATATCCTACACACTACGGACAGTTTACAATTTCTACCAAAGCCAATTAACCTACAAAACTGGACGTCTATGGAGTGGGGTGAAACCGGAGAAAACCCACGCGGACACGTGGAGAACGTCCAAACTCCACAGTGGCAAGCGCCCAGAGTCAGGATCGAACCCGGGTCACTGTGCTGTAAGGTGGCAACTCTATCATTGTGCTGCCCCATTTGCACTCGTCCAATAGTACACTGAGTGCGAGAAGTTGTGTATAATTGTGTAAATAATGATTGGGGAGCTTTGAGCATTAAGTTTGACATTTGCCATTGCAAATTGCAGATCAGGAGAAAGTGTCGGACTACGAGATGAAGCTGATGGATTTGGACGTTGAGCAGCTGGGAATTCCAGTAAGTCATGGTGTTGAGTTGGGGGTTTGGTGAGCCGTCGGTGAGGGCGGGGGTTGTTAGTTGTCTCTCGGCTGGTCTGACTGTGTGCTCTGTCCCGGTGTTTTCCAGGAGCAGGAGTACAGCTGCGTGGTGAAGATGCCGTCTGGCGAGTTTTCCCGTATCTGCCGGGACCTGAGCCAGATCGGCGATGTGGTTGTCATCTCCTGCGCCAAGGACGGGGTGAAGTTCTCCGCCAGCGGTGAGCTGGGCACTGGCAACGTTAAGCTGTCGCAGACCAGCAACGTGGACAAAGAAGAGGAGGCGGTGAGTGCCTTTGGTAGCTTTCCACCGGGAGCTGACCCCTCCCGGGATGAGCCAGTCACACAATCGCATCAACGGTGGTCGCGTTTCTGGGCGATTGGTCTGGAGAAAGTAGTCTCGAGTCTCACCACAGAAGAGGGGCCATTAAAAGGTCCACTGGGCAACGCACATTGCCGCACTGGTGGGTAAGGCAAAGCAGCGCCTTTACCACCTTAGACAGCTGAGGAAATTCAGAGTGTCTCTGAGGATCCTTCAATGCTTCTACTCTGGGGCTGTAGAGAGCATCCTCCCCGGCAACATTACAGTCTGGTTTGGGAACAGCTCTGCCCAGGACAGGAAGGCCCTGCAGAGAGTAGTGCGTTCGGCAGAACGCACCATGGGAACTACACTCGCCCCCCTGCAGGACCTATACATCAGGAGGTGTCAAGTCAAGTCAATTTTATTTGTATAGCACATTTAAAAACAACCCACGTTGACCAAAGTGCTGTACATCTGATTAGGTACTAAGGGAAAAAAAAAGAAACATACAGTAGCACGCAAACAGTTCACAGTGCCTCCTCAATGAGCCTCAAACGCTAGGGAGTAGAAATAGGTTTTGAGAAATAGAAATAGGTGTAACTCCAGGGACTAAATTTTGTCTTCTCTGGATTAACTAATTTATATGCTGTAACTAATTCCTTTTTTTGCACAATCCGCAGGCATTGCCACTTTCATTTCACTGCTCATCGTGTATGTGTATGTGACAAATAAACTTGACTTGACTTGGGGTGGGAACCACATTTCACATGTCCATCCAGTTATGATCATTCTTCTCCCAAACAAGTAGCAGCTCCAAGTGAGTGATTTACTGGGAATATCCCTTTGAGCCAACACTCATTGGTGGGGAACATTCCTATATCAGGTCAGGTCAATCCTGTGTCAAGTGGTGCAGCGGTGAAGTCACTGCCTCACAGTGCCAGAGACCCGGGTTCGATCCCGACTTTGGGTGCTGTCGGTGCGGAGTTTGTACGCTCTCCCTCTAACCATGTGGGTTTTCTCCAGGTGCTCTGGTTTCCTCCCACACTCGGAGGACGTACAGATTTGTAGGTTAATTGGCTGATGTAAAATGTCCCAAGCGTGTGGGGTAGTGCGAGTGTACGGGGTGATTGCTGGTGAGCGCGGGCTCGGTCGGCAGATGGGATTGTCTCCGCGCTGTATCTCTAGTAAACAAGTCCAGAGTGTTTTATTGTCACATGTCCCAGATAGAACAATGAAATTCCTACTTTCAGCAGCACAACAGAAATATGTTAATTGTCGTCGGCAAAACTAAATTGTCTCGAGTATGCAGGATGGTGTTAGTGTACGGGCATCGCTAGTCAGCGGGGTCTCGATGGTTCGTTCACAGAGCAGACTGAGTAAGGATTTCACTGCCCTGAAAGGTGGATGAGAGGTCTGACCACAGGTGGACTGTGGTTATCACCCCAGTACTGACACTGACGTCAATGGCCCGTCTTCTGCGGTGAGACTCAAGACTATTTCCCCCAGATCAACAGACCGGAAACGCGAGCTGGGGTTTTTCTGTCCGTCGTCTGATCTCCCTGAGTGTCGGATCATTCCGTAAGCGCGGCACGGTGAAGTTGTGCGGCATTGAGCTGCGTTTCCATTCGGGGCAACTTCAGTGTTTTTGTTTTAACCAAAATTAGATTTATTCAATTATTCACAATACCATTTACAATAGTAAACAATTCAACCAAACCCACCATCATAGCACAAGTAAAACAAATATACTGAACTTTAAATAACTATTTCACAATCCGTATTAACGATACAATAGACAATAGGTGCAGGAGGAGGCCATTCGGCCCTTCGAGCCAGCACCGCCATTCAATGTGATCATGGCTGATCATTCTCAGTCAATACCCCGTTCCTGCCTTCTCCCCATACCCCCTGGTACATTCCGCCCCCAGTGGTGCTGGAAGTCCCCGAGCGTGCCCGTGGACAGCGTGTGGTCCCTCTAAAACCACCCGTGTGCGGGCGTAACCCCGGAAAAGGGGCAGGCAGCCAGCCTGGGCGGAGACCTCTTCCACCTGGCGCCATGACTCGTGGATGGCCAGCTTAGCACATCAGCGTCGAGGGCGGAAGTGGTCCAGTGAGCAAGGAGTGCGCCTGTCCCGTGCTCAGTTTAGTTCATTGTCACGCGCACCGAGGTACAGTGAACAGCTTTTTGTTGCGTGCTAACCAGTCAGCGGAAAGACTATACACGATTACAATCGAGCCATCTACAGTGTGCAGATACACGATGATGGTAATAACGTGTAGTGCAAGATAAAGCCAATGATTAAAGATAGTCTGAGGGTCTCCAGTGAGGTGGATTGTGGTTCAGGACAGCTCATTAGTTGTGGTACGATGGTTCACTGCACCAAACTGCGTGTCCGTCCGTCCCGTGTCCCTCCTCGTTTTGGGTTCACTTTTCCTCGGCCAGTATTGCAACCAGATCCCGGCTCTACAGCCGTCCATTTGCTCTGCTGTGGCTGCGACCTGCCGGGTGTGAGTGACCGCGCCGGGCACGGGGAGCGGCGGCGAAGCTAACACCACAACCTCGCTTTCCTTCGCAGGTGACCATCGAGATGAACGAGCCCGTGCAGCTGACCTTTGCCCTGCGGTACCTGAACTTCTTCACCAAGGCGACCCCTCTCTCGCCGACCGTCACGCTCAGCATGTCTGCGGATATTCCCCTCGGTATGTGCTCCAGCTCCCTGCCTTCCCTGCGCGCTCCACCGCTCGGCTATTGAGATTCCCTATTCTTACACCTTTTTATCCATGTATCTCCCTCTCCCCTGACATCAGTCTGAAGAAGGGTCTCGGCCCGCAATGTCACCCATTCCTTCTCTCCACAGATGCTGCCTGTCCTGCTGAGTTGCTCCAGCATTTTGTGTCTATCTTCGGTTTAAACAAGCATCTGTAGTTCGTTCCCAAAATGCTGGAGTAACTCAGCAGGTCAGGCAGCATCTCAGGAGAGAAGGAATGGGCGATGTTTCGAGTCGAGAATACTTACTTACTTTTTAGGGGGTGTCCCCTGGGACTCATTGGGAGTAGATGATATGGTTGGAGGCCATTCAGCCCATCCATCCTGCCTGTGCAAGCAAAACTAGAGCGTTTTCAATGGTGGGACCTCCCACTTCTCTGAAGGCCTGTAAGCTACAGCACATCATATGTTTAACCAAGTGGTCTCAAAGTGCAAGGGCGGCACATTAGCACAGCAGTAGAGTTGTTGCCTTACAGCACCAGGTTTGATCCTGGTTGTGGGTGCAATCGATACGGAGTTGGCACCTTCTCCCTGTGACTGCGTGGGTTTTCTCCGGGTGCTCTGGTTTCCTTCCACACTCCAAAAATGTGCATGTTTGTAGGTTAATTGCCTTTGGTAAATTGCCCCTAGTGCACAGGATAGAACTAGTGTACAGGGTGATTGCTGGTCGGCGCGGACTCGGTACGATGAAGGGCCTGTTTCTGTGCTGTAGCTTCTCTGGGCCTGTTGTTCCCCTTATGCCTTTCAGTATTTGATGTTGAATGTGCCCTGCTTTGCCTAGTACAAAGATTCTGGGTGACCTTAAAGCAAAATAAACCTTTAGTTTGGAGCTACAACATGGAAACCAGCTCTTCAGCCCATCGAGTCCACGCTGACCATCAATCGCATGTTCACATTAGTTCCATGTCATCCACTCCCTGCACACGGGGGACAATTTTACAGAGGGGCAATTAACCCACAAGCTTGGGAATGTGGGAGGAATTCCGAGCACCCGGAGGAAACCCACCCAGTCACAGGGAAAACTCCACACAGACAACGCCCGAGGTCAGGATCAAACCCGGTTCTCCAGTGCTGTGAGGTAACATAGAAACAGAAAATAGGTACAGGAGGAGGCCATTCGGCCCTTCGAGCCAGCACCGCCATTCATTGTGATCATGGCTGATCGTCCCCAGTCAATAACCCATGCCTGTCTTCTCCCCATATCCCTTGATTCTACTAGCCCCTACTAGATTTTACTAGCCCCTACTCTACTAGAGCTCTATCCAACTCTCTCTTAAATCCATCCAGTGAATTGGCTTCCACTGCCCTTTGTGGCAGAGAATTCCACAAATTGACAACTCTCTGGGTGAAAAGGTTTCTTCTTACCTCCGTTTTGAAACAATGAGGTAAGGCAGTTTTGAAACAATAGGGTGGTTGAATTGCCCTGATGGTTTTGGGTTGTGAGATGGTAAATAGGTTGTGCCTGAATTAATTTACAATGCACACAAGCGTTGGCCAGAACAAACATTACCCGCATACATAGATTTCCTGCTAAAGTTCATGTACTCCAGTACTTTCTAATGGGTGTCCTTATCATCCATCATGTGGTATCTTCTGAAAACCCTCACCGCCTACCTTTGGAAAGAGTTTAAGCTAACTCGACCATGATGGGTCAATGGAAATGTTCTAAGCCAGACACCGACAGGCTGATGAAGGAAGATAGTTCTCACGGCAGAGATCAGGGGTAGAAAATCAGGGTCACTCCCTCAGCAGGAAAAGAAACTGCAGATTTTTTTTTTTTTATTCACAAAATGCTGGAGTAACTCAGCAGGTCAGGCAGCATCTCGGGAGAGAAGGAATGGGTGACGTTTCGGGTCGAGACCCTTCTTCAGACTGATGTCGGGGGTGGGACAAAGGAAGGATATAGGTGGAGACAGGAAGATAGAGGCAGCTCTGGGAAGGAGGAGGGGAAGGGAGGGACAGGAGCTATCTGAAGTTGTCAGAGAGAGGGCCTGCTGGTGCCTGCGCATCAGAGAGAGGGCCTGCTGGTGCCTGCGCATATGCAGATGCTGGTTTAAATCGAAGGGAGACACAAAATGCTGGAGTAACTCAGCCGGTCAGGCAGCATCTCGGGAGAGAAGGAATGGGTGACGCTTCGGGTCGAGACCCTTCTTCAGACTGATGTCAGGGGAGGGTGCTGGCTCGAAGGGCCAAATTGCCTCCTCCTGCACCTATTTTCTATGTTAACTCAGCGGGACAGGCAGCATAGTGAGTGGCTCTACCAAATAGGCACCCAAATAACATGGATGACATCTGAATGAATTATCGGGAGTGGGGTATGAGACCACACCTGGAGTACTGTGCAGTTTTGGTCTCCAAATTTGAGGAAGGATATTCTTGCTATTGAGGGCGTGCAGCCTAGGTTTACTAGGTTAATTCCCGGAATGGCGGGACTGTCATATGTTGAAAGACTGGAGCGACTAGGCTTGTATACACTGGAATTTAGAAGGATGAGAGGGGATCTTATCGAAACGTATAAGATTATTAAGGGGTTGGACACGTTAGAGGCAGGAAACATGTTCCCAATGTTGGGGGAGTCCAGAACATGGGGCCACAGTTTAAGAATAAGGGGTAGGCCATTTAGAACGGAGATGAGGAAAAACTTTTTCAGTCATAGAGAGTTGTGAATCTGTGGAATTCTCTGCCTCAGAAGGCAGTGGAGGCCAATTCTCTGAATGCATTCACGAGAGAGCTAGATAGAGCTCTTAAGGATAGCGGAGTCAGGGGGTATGGGGAGAAGGCAGGAACGGGGTACTGATTGAGAATGATCAGTCATGATCACATTGAATGGTGATGCTGGCTCGAAGGGCCGAATGGCCTACTCCTGCACCTATTGTCTAACCTATGGGAGTGTTTGTCCATTGACCATTTAGCTTGGTGCCTAATGAACAAAACGTAACCTTTCACGTTTGATTGAATGGCGTTTGGCTCTTTAGTTTGTAAGATGTTGGATGTTTACACTGAGCACCGTGCTCCCTTGTGGCTACACCAGTTTGTTTTGTCTCCGTCTCCATAATGAGACCTGACCTACTTGAGGAAAACCATGGTAATTGGTGGTTTGCTTCTACCTTTTTTGGTGGCGCAGCTGGTAGAGCTGCCTCGCAGCAACAGAGAGTCAGGTTCACACCTGACTACAGGTGCTGTCTGTGGAGTTGGCACGTTCTCCCCCCGACTGCGTGGGTTTCCTCCGGATTCCTCCCACATCCCAAAGTTGTGCATGTTTGCAGGATATAAGTTGAGTAGTTTAGTTTAGAGATACAGCGCGGAAACAGGCCTTCGTCCCACTGGGTCCTTGCCGACCAGACAGAATCCCTGGAGAATTTGGATCGGTGACGTTTTAGGATCCTGACACGAAACGTCACCTATCTATTTTCTCCAGAGGTGCTGCCTGACTCGGGGCGGCACGGCGGCGCAGTAGTAGAGTTGCTGCCTTGCTGTTTGTACCTTCTCCCCGTGACCTGCCTTGGTTTTCTCCGAGATCTTCGGTTTCCTCCCACCCTCCAAAGACGTAGGTTAATTGGCTTGACATAAGTGTAAAATTGTACCTGGTGCGTGTAGGATAGTGTTAATGTGCGGGGATCACGGATTCAGTGGGCCGAAGGGCCTGTTTCCTCGCTGTAGCTCTAAACTAAACTCGCTGAGTTATAGGCAATAGGTGCAGGAGTAGGCCATTCGGCCCTTCGATGCGATCCTGGCTCGCAGTTACTCCAGAGCTTTATGTGCACCCCGGTGCGTGGAGTGGGGTCCACTTACATTGTTAGTCAGGAAGTCGGGCAGGGTGTACCGGCCGGTATTTAAAGGTGAGTTTTATCATTGCAGTGGTGGAGTACAAGATTGCAGACATGGGGCACGTCAAGTATTACCTGGCACCCAAGATCGAAGATGAGGAGGCTTCCTAAGGTGGGAACTTTGAAGATGAAGATTGACCATCAGAAGAACGGGGATGTCAAGCAGCCATTGGAAATGAGTTCTGTGGGCCAAGTTGATTGGCTTTGCTACGGTGACCTACGTCTCCTTTACAGACGTCTGTTCCCGTCCGGGTGCCTTTGTAGATATTTTTATGTAAATATGCTATCCAACATTTCACTTTGTTATAATGAAATGGAGCAATAATAAAATGTTTGTGAAACTGAAGGCTTGCTTCTCGTATTAAAATAGAGGGGGCTTTGGAGTATGTTGGGGGAATGGGTTTGATTAATGTGTAATCAAAGGGAAGGAATTGCAAACGCTGGTACATGTGGTACATGCGCAGGTATGTGAATTTTCCGCGGATTTCCACGTTTTAAAAATCCATTTTCCGCGCTTTTTGTATGATTTCTGCGTTTTTCACTTTGCTGAAATCGCGTTTACCAATGGAGAAAACGGATCAAAATAAAATAAAAATAAACGATGTATAGCAGAAAATAAATTATGTATACTCAACCGGGATTCCCTGGAACACTAGGGTTCCGCTAGAGGTCGCTAGGGGTTCCGGGAGAAATAGCCGCTAATCATTGAAATCCAGACAAAATTATGAGAGCCCACATGAAATCTCCCCGCCCTGGAAGTCTCCCCGAAAACGTGGTACCTAGGCTGGGCAAGGCAGCCAATCTCGACCTCATCGGGACTTCCACGGCCAATCGGCGGGTTGAATTTGCAACCTGCGACCGGGACTCTGGAACTCCAGCCCAGCTGGAGCCAGCACATCTATCCCCACAGCCGACTTCCTTGGCCGGCTGGATAAACCAGCAAAGCACTGGAACCAAGAGTGCCAGAAAATCAGTGGTGGAACTGTAATGAGTAAATATTAAATTTAAGTGGAAGATTATATGACTAAATTAATTAAAATAATAAAAATGTTATTTGTATACAGTGACATATTCACATAATATTGTAATGTCTGTTTTTACTTTGATATGCACTTAAAAGAGGCTTGAAACTGATACTTTTGTGTGTAAATTTTCAAAAATGTTTCCGATTTTTTGGACCCCATCGCAAGCACTTGGCTCTCCCTCTTTTTTACCTCACTCGCATGCCTGTGACGGTAGGCACAAAGTGCTGGAGTAACTCAGCAGCCCAGGCAGCATCCGTGGAGAAAAAGGATGGGTGAAGTTTCAGGATTATTATCACGTGTACCGAGGTCAAGTGAAGAGCTTTTTTTGTTGCGTGCTATCCAGTAAGGGAAAAGATTATGCATAAGAAAATAACTGCAGATGCTGGTACAAAGATGTCAACTTATTTACATCGGCAAAACCAAGCGCAGGCTCGGCGATCGCTTCGCTGAACACCTGCACTCGGTCCGCATTAACAAAACTGATCTCCCGGTGGCCGAGCACTTCAAGTCCCCCTCCCATTCCCAGTCTGACCTTTCTGTCATGGGCCTCCTCCAGTGCCATAGTGAGGCCCACCGGAAATTGGAGGAACAGCACCTCATATTTCGCCTGGGCAGTTTGCAGCCCAGTGGTATGAATGTCGACTTCTCCAACTTTAGATAGTCCCTCTGTCCCTCCCTTCACCCCATTCCCAGATCTCCCTCTATCTTCCTGTCTCCACCTATATCCTTCCTTTGTCCCGCCCCCCTGACATCAGTCTGAAGAAGGGTCTCGACCTGAAACGTCACCCATTCCTTCTCCCGAGATGCTGCCTGACCTGCTGAGTTACTCCAGCATTTTGTGAATAAAAAGATTATGCATGATCACAACAGCTTTAAGTTCCTCGGTGTGCACATCACTGAGGACCTTTCCTGGACACTGCACACGGACACAATAACAAAGAAGGCCCACCAGCGGCTCTTTTTCCTGAGAAGACAGGAAGTTTGGCATGAACGCCAGCATCCTCACAATCTTCTACAGATGCACCATCGAGAGCCTGCTGACGGGCTGCATTACAGTCTGGTACGGGAACTGTTCTGCCCACAGCCACAAATCACTACAGAGAGTGGTGAAGACGGCACAGCAAATCACTGGCAACTGTCTCCCGGCCATTCGGGAAATTTTCTACCAGCGGTGCCTGCGGAAGGCACGCAGCATCATCAAGGACCACAGCCACCCAGCACGCAGGCTGTTCTTGTTACCGTCAGGCAGACAATACAGGAGTATGGCTGAGCGTACCACCAGACTTAAGAACAGTTTCTACCATCAGGCCATCAGGCTTCTGAACTCATAAACACATTTCAAATCATGTATGTTGATTATTTTTAACATTGTCTTTTAACCTATTTTTAATATTGTCTTTTTACCTTACTAATGTCATTTTTAAAATCTTATTTATCCTTGGAATATTACTGCTGAGGTGACCCGTTGTCTTGTCAAATACATTTCATTGTACCGTTGACCCAGTGCCAACCTACATATGACAAATAAAATATTATTATTATTATAGATATGTGAACATAGCACATAATAATATGAAAACATAGTACGTGTCTTACAATATAATAAATGAAGGTATATATATAATATATATACCAGTCAGCCAAAACATTATGACAGGCGAAGTGAATAACATTGATTATCTTGTTACAATGGTTCCTGTCAAGGGGTGGGATATATTAGGCAGCAAGTGAACAGTCAGTTCTTGAAGTTAATGTGTTGGATTCAGGAGAAATGGGCAGGAGTAAAGCGACTTTGACAAGGGCCAACTTGTTATGGCCAGACGATTGGGTCAGAGTATCTCTGAAACGGCAAGGCTTGTGGGGTGCTCCCGGTCAGCAGTGGTGAGTACCTACTGACAGTGGACCTAGGAGGGGCAAACCACAAACAGGGTGTTGCCGCAAACTTAGAGATGTCACATCTAACACCAATCAGCCAAAACAACTCCCATCTCAACCCCATTCTCATGCCTTCTCCCCATAATCTCTGACACCCTTACTAATCAAAATCTATCTAACCTATGCCTTAAAAAATATCCACTGATGGCCTCCACAGCCTTCTGTGGCAAAGAATTCCACAGATTCACCGCCCAATGACGAGAAATTCCTCGGTAAAGGGAACGATTTAAACCAGCATTTGCAGGTTTTTTTTCTAAACATCTCCCCTCGAGGGAGGACCATGGACCAGTGCTCCGCCGGCACCCCTGGTGTTGGGAGGACCATTGACTAGTGCTCGTCTGCGACCCTTGCTGCTGGGAGGACCATTGGCCGGTGCTCTGGTGGTGGGAGGACCATGGACCAGTGCTCCGCCGCGACCCCTGGTGCTGGGAGGACCATGGACCAGTGCTCCGCCACGCCCCCTGGTGTTAGGAGGACCATGGACCAGTGCTCCGCCACGACCCCTGGTGCTGGGAGGACCATTGACTAGGGCTTGTCTGCGCCCCCCCCGCTGGCAGGGAGGACCATGGACCAGTGCTCTGCCGCGACCCCTGGTGTTGGGAGGACCATTGACCAGTGCTCCGCCGCGACCCCTGGTGTTGGGAGGACCATTGACCAATGCTCCGCCGCGACCCCTGGTGCTGGGAGGACCATTGGCCGGTGCTCTGGTGCTGGGAGGACCATTGACAAGTGCTCGTCTGCGCCCCCTGCCGGCCGGGAGGACCGGACAGGAGCGAAGCGGAGGGGACGCCGAGCTGTTGTCGGTTGAGCGGTGGGTGGATGCCAGGCGGTTCGTCGAGGAGCTGCGGTTTTCTGTAACTCCGGCTACGGGGAGCCTGGAGCTGGTCGGCGGGAGAGAGCGAGAGCGGGAGCTCGGGATCGGCAGCGAGCGGCGGCGGGGACACGGAGGGCGACATGACGGAGCTGAGGCACAGGGCCCGCGATGATTCGCAGGATCTGTATACCGACCTGGTGAGCGACGCGGGCGGGTGAACGGGAGCTCTGCCCCGGCCCCGACTCTGTCCCAACCCCTCCCCTCCCACCCACCCCCTGCTCCCTGGTTGCCCCATACCCATTCCCTTCACCCCCCCCCATTCCCTTCACCCCCCCATTCCCTTCACCCCCACCATTCCCTTCACCCCCATTCCCTTCACCCCCCATTCCCTTCACCCCCCCTATTCCCTCACCCCTGCATTCCCCATACCCCCCATTCCCTTCACTCCCCCATCCCTTTACCCTCCCCCTTTCCCTTTACCCTCCCCCGTTCCCTTCACCCCCCCATTCCCTTCACCCTCCCCCATTCCCTTCACCTCCCATTCCCTTACCCCCCCCATTCCCTTACCCCCCCATTCCCTTCACCCCCCATTCCCTATACCCCCCATTCCCTTCACCTTCCCCATACCCCCCATTCCCTTCACTCCCCCATCCCTTTACCCTCCCCCTTCCCTTTACCCTCCCCCTTCCCTTTACCCTCCCCCTTCCCTTTACCCTCCCCCTTCCCTTTACCCTCCCCCTTCCCTTTCCCTTTACCCTCCCCCGTTCCTTTACCCTCCCCCTTTCCCTTTACCCTCCCCCTTTCCCTTTACCCTCCCCTGTTCCTTTACCCCCCCCCCATTCCCTTTACCCTCCCCATTCTCTTTACCCCCCCAAACCCTTCATGCCCCCCCATATTCCATTTTCTCCCACTCCATTCCCTTTTCTCGCCCGAATTCCCTTTTCTCCCCCCCCCCCCCCACCAATTGCCTTGTCAACACCCCCGTTCCTTGCCCTCCCATCCCCTGATGTCTCCTCATTCTCTGATGGTCCCCCCTATTCTCTGGTTGCCCCTTTCCCTTTTTTTCACACACCCCTCCCCTTCCCGTTCCTATGTCCCCTCATTCCCTGTCTTTCCCCTGTTCCCTTGACCCCCTCCGATTCCCTGGTGTTCTTCCCCCCTAATTCTCTGGTTGCCCCATTCCCTTGTCCTCCCAATTCCCTGGTATTCTCCGCTCCCATTCTCTGGTTTCCCCCTCTGTTCCCTGATTTCCCATCTCCTCGTTCCCTCACCAGTTTTTCAGATGGTTTGCAAGGCAGAATGATGTCATGGTAAATGTGCTGCCAACCCTTTCAAACACAAGTCAAGCTGTTGCCAGCTGCTTCCCAAAGATGATCTGTTTGTTGCAAACCTTGATCTAGTTAAAGGTTAAATATTTACTGCACATGAAATCTGTGCCGATTCAGTACAAACACAGTTTTTCCACATGTACATTTTCTTCACCTGCCACCACCTGGTTTCAGAAAACCATTGGATGTTCTGAGCTGCATGGAGAAGGGAGGATGAGACTCAATGACTCGGTTTCCGTGACAAAAAAACCTGCTTCTCCCCTGTCATGCACTGTCGTAACCCATCACATGAATGCCCCAGGTCTTTGGATAAACATAATAGTAAAAGGGAGTACGCTTTCTCTCTTCTCTCCTCTCTTATCATGACAAACCCTGTGAACTATATTTGGATGTTCTGATTGCTTCAGCCAGTTGTAAACTAGGGTGCAATTGGAACAAAATTCCAAGTTACTTTTAGATTTATTAATTTTTAAGGTTGTAGATGTTGTTGGCAAAGGCCATAGGAAATTGCTCTCCCCAATTTCCCTTGGTTCTTGGTCTTCCAAAATATTCCAAATGGAATTTAAACTGGAGGTGGCGGAGTATGGACTTAAGCAAAAAGGGCTTCTTGGAGAAGAGGGAGCTGCCTTATATTATATTTATTATATTATTATATTATATTTATTATATTATATTTAACTTACATTTAGTTGCATCTGGTTGAGTAATTATAGTAGGGTGAAGACGACTCCATGCGTTAATTGTGCGAGGAAAGAATGAACATATACACTGTCTTGATAGCTGGTATCTCAAATTGAATCGAATGCCCTCGTCCACTCCTGATAGGTTTGGGTTTGGTGTAGATGTGGTAATCTATGTCGTGCTGACCATTTTGTAAAAACAGGTCAAACGGTGGCCTTGAAATGATGGAGAGGAAGCCACCTTCCTGAACTATTGCACTCTTTCTGGAGATGGTTCTCTGCAATACTGTATGGTAGAGAGTTCCAGGATATCGTCTCAAGTAATGATAAATGAATGGTAATACATTTGCAATTCAGGGCGCTGCACATCGTGGAGGGCAAGCTATGTGTGGTGGTAATCCAAAATGTCTGCTGCTCCTTGTCCTTCGTTGTGGTTGGAGGCCATGGGTTGAGGAGATGCCGATTTCTGCAGGGCTTCTTCTTTTGTATGTCAACTACAACAATCAAAAGTGGCAATTGGTGCTTCAGAACACCGTAGTTGATGCTTTGTTGCAAATGTTGCCAGTTCTGTAGAACTACCCAGGGTAGACGACGAGTTCGTTAAGCAGCTCCCACCCCTCTGCAGTTCGTTTTGCAGATGACATGCTCATGTACCACCGATGGTGGAGCAAATGACTGTTCAGGCAGTGGTTGGGTGCCAATCAAGTAATGTGCTTTATCCTTGATGGTGTTGTTTCTTGAATGTTGTTGAGGCTGCACTCATCCAGACAAGTACAGAGTATTTATTCACAAAATGCTGGAGTAACTCAGCAGGTCAGGCAGCATCTCGGGAGAGAAGGAATGGGTGACGTTTCGGGTCGAGACCCTTCTTCAGACTGATGTCAGGGGGGCGGAACAAAGGAAGGATATAGGCGGAGACAGGAAGATAGAGGGAGATCTGGGAAGGAGGAGGGGACGGGAGGGACAGAGGAACTATCTAAAGTTGGAGAAGTCAATGTTCATACCACTGGGCTGCAAACTGCCCAGGCGAAATATGAGGTGCTGTTCCTCCAATTTCCGGTGGGCCTCACTATGGCACTGGAGGATGCCCATGACATAAAGGTCAGACTGGGAATGGGAGGGGGAGTTGAAGTGCTCGGCCACTGGGAGATCAGTTTGGTTAATGCGGACCGAGCGCAGCGAAACGATCGCCGAGCCTGTGCTTGGTTTCGCCGATGTAAATAAGTTGACATCTAGAGCAGCGGATGCAATAAATGAGGTTGGAGGAGGTGCAGGTGAATCCAAAAGGTGCAGTCCAGAGTATTCCAGCTCCCTCTGCTTTGCAAGTGTTGGAAAGGCTTTGTGGAGTGGAGTCGTTTGCTGTAGGATGCCTGGTCTCAGAATTGTAGGTGGCTGCCCTAATTGACTTATTGTCAATTAGTAACCCAAAGGATAATGGCGGTGTGAGGACCTGTGACGATAACATCATTGCATATCAAGAGAACGTGGTTAGATGCTCTCTTGGTCATTGGATGACACTTCTGCAGCAAGAATGTTACTTGCTGCATCAGTTCATGAATAACTGTTATCTGGGTCTTACTGCATTTCGTAGGCATGGATATCTTCGTTTGCTGAAATACTGCTAACGGAAATGAATGATGTGCAATCATCAGTGAATTGCCTATGTCTGACCTTATGGTGGAAGAAAGTTAACTAATCAAGCAGCGGAAGATGGTGAGAGTCATAGTCATACAGCATGGAAACAGATTCTTTGGCCCAACTTGCCCATGGAGACCAAGATGCCCCATTTACATTAATCTCACCTGCCTGCTTTTGGCTCACATCCCTCTAAACCGTTCAAAGTCATGTACCTGTCCAAACTCCTTTTGCATGTTGGTATAATACCTGCCTCAACTACCTCCTCTGGCAGCCCGTTCCATGTACCCACCAGCCTCTGTGTGAAAATGTTTTGCTTCTGGGGTTCCTATTAAATCCTTCCCTGCTCACCTCAACCAATGGCCCCTGGTTCTTGTTTCCCCTGTTCTGGGTAAAAGACTGTGCATCTATCCAATCTATTCCTCTCATAATCTTACACACCTCTATATGATCACCACTCATCCTCCCACACTCCAAGGAATAAAGTCCTCGCCTGTCCAACCTCTCCCGATAGCTCAGTCCTTCAAGTCCTGGCAGCGACTCGTATATCTTCTCTGCACTCTTTCCGGCTTAAACACGATGAAGAAAGATTACCCGGAGGAACTCCTTGAATGACGGCCCGGGGCGGGGATGATTGAAATCTGGCATCCACTACCAGCTTCCTCTGTGTGAGATATGTCTTCCAATAATGAAGTGTGATTGCCTGGATGACTATTGACTTCCATTTTATAAAGGCTTTGAAAAGCCAAGCTGGATGAGATGTTGTCTTGATGTCAATGGTGTTGACTCATGCGGTGCTTGAAGATGGAAGGTTGGATTCCTGGGCATACAAACATGTTTAACTCTTTTTTAATATGTTAGGTGACCTGTATCACCTATATTCCGTTACTCCAATAAGTCGATTGTCAACTGTCTGGTCTTGTTTTCATTTAGGAATCAGAAGTGGGGTCAATTACAAACGACGTGAAAACGGAATCGGGGAATTCGGACATTCCTCCTTCTGTTGATAACACTCCAGAGGTGCTGAACAAGGCTCTGTCAGGGCTGTCTTCAAGGTACAGTAGTATTAGGAATGAAAAAGGTTTGTTACCAGGTTCTTCAGGTTTGCTCTTGGCATAAGACGTAAATAGCAGTCAATTCCTTTTGACTACAAAGAATATTGCTTGCAGTTTGGACGGACATTTGAAGTGTGATGTTGATTTATGCCTAGCTTGCATGTCGGGGAAATTATTGGGATTAAGTGCAAGTAATACTGCTGAAGTCAACAGAAAGCAGTATTAGGTGCAAAACCAATGATACACCATGGGTAGACACAAAATGCTAGAGTAACCCTTCTTCTGAAGAAAGGTCTCGACCCGAAACGCCAGCCATTCCTTCTCTCCAGATATGCTACCTGTCAATAGACAATAGACAATAGGTGCAGGAGTAGGCCATTCGGCCCTTCGAGCCAGCACCATCATTCAATGTGATCATGGCTGATCATTCTCAATCAGTACCTCGTTCCTGCCTTCTCCCCATACCCCCTGACTCCGCTATCCTTAAGAGCCCTATCTAGCTCTCTCTTGAATGCATTCAGAGAATTGGCCTCCACTGCCTTCTGAGGCAGTGAATTCCACAGATTTACAACTCTCTAACTGAAAAAGTTTTTTTTCATCTCCATTCTAAATGGCCTACCCCTTATTCTTAAACTTTGGCCCCTGGTTCTGGACTCCCCCAACATTGGGAACATGTTTCCTGCCTCTAACGTGTCCAACCCCTTAATAATCTTATATGTTTCGATAAGATCCCCTCTCATCCTTCTAAATTCCAGTGTATACAAGCCTAGCCGCTCCAGTCTTTCAACATATGACAGTCCCGCCGTTCCGGGAATTAACCAAGTAAACCTACGCTGCACGCCCTCAATAGCAAGAATATCTTTCCTCAAATTTGGAGACCAAAACTGCACACAGTAGTCCAGGTGCGGTCTCACTAGGGCCCTATACAACTGCAGAAGGACCTCTTTGCTCCTATACTCAACTCCTCTTGTTATGAAGGCCTACATTCCATTGGCTGTAAACCAGCATCTGCGGCTCCTTCCTTCACGATACACCATGGGTCTTCCACTTGCTAAATTAGGTAATAGGATGCTACCCCAATCAGGAATTTAAAGAGTTAAGCAAATGCATTGAATTTATGATTTGGATTGAATGCACAGTGTTGGAACTAAAGATGTTGTCCTTTTGACAGATGGAAGAATTGGTGGGTGCGAGGAATTCTGACGCTGGCCATGATTACATTCTTTTTCGTCATCATCTATCTAGGACCCATGGTTTTGATGATGATCGTAAGTTGTATTTAATTTATCAATCGTGCTCTCTATGCATTTTGTCTGTGTACTGTTTTATCTAGGGTCCTCAATTAAAACTGTTTTCCACATAAACATTCAATGAACCAGCTTCAAGCTCTTGTGTTTCTGCAAGTGCAGGAAATTATTTGAATTCCATTTATCTCCCATCATACCAACTGATACGGGGATTTGGCATCTTGAAGGTCATTTGCCAATTCACTGGCATAGCCAAAGGAAGATTTAACTTCCATTTATAGTGCCCTTTCTCAACTTTCCAACACCCAAAAACATATTTGACTGCTTTTGAAATGTTTGGAAATGTGCCAATTTACGCACTGCAAGTTCCTACAACAGGCAGAAATAAATTACCAATAATCTTTTTTTAAGTAGAAAAACACAACACATTACAGACGCTGGAAATCTAAAATCCGTGGAGAGCGAAACAGAGTTAATGCTTTATGTCAATGACCTTTCATTAGATGTGGAAAAAATTCAGAATAATGATTTATTTAAAGTTTGCAGAGAAGAGATGGAGAGAATAAGGAGAATGTCAGAGATTGTCTAGATTGCGACCAAGACATGATACAGATAGATATTGAATAGGAGAAGGTATTGAAGGCTTGTTACATTTTTAGATTTAGAGATACAGCGCGGAAACAGGCCCTTCAGCCCACCGAGTCCGCGCCGCCTAGCGATCCCCGCACATTAACAGTATCCTACACACACTAGGACAATTTTTACATTTTACCCAGCCAATTAACCTACATACCTGTACGTCTTTGGAGTGTGGGAGGAAACCGAAGATCTCGGAGAAAACCCACGCAGGTCACGGGGAGAATGTACAAACTCCGTACAGACGGCGCCCATAGTCAGGATCGAACCCGGCGCTGCATTCGATGTAAGGCAGCAACTCTACCGCTGCGCCCTTACATTACATGGAATCACAATTAAAGGAGAGGAGGTGAGCAGGTAGCCCATAGGGGGAAAACCACATACTGGCTGGCCAACGTTTGGAACCACTTCACTCCCATGGAGAAAAATCCCCACTATCACTGAAGCCCAGGACTGGTGCGATGAGTCTATGACTACATAAATAAGTGGCCAGAAAAGAGAAATTACAGCAGTTCTATAAAGTGGAAGCAGAATGCACGGGGTCAGAATATCCACGAGGACAGACAGTATCAGGAGAGAGCTGAGTTACTTCAGAGCCGGCCAGGGATTGAAGGCAAAAAGCTGTCGATGGTAACAGCTGAAACTAAAGGAGAAAGTGCTAGAGATGCCATTAGGCTGGGCCACGTTTGCATGGGAAGAGAAAAAGAGCTACAACACACCAGACCAGCAAGAACACACCATGAGAGATCATTGACTAAAGGTGATTGAGTTGACGATCTCTCCCATTGCTAACCCTCTCCCTAGCCCAGCCCCTCCACAAAAGCAGGTGCTGCCACACCTGCCAAGCACTCCAGTAGTTCCCTGTGCTTACAGCACAACTGGCAGGTTCAGCCACAAACTGGTAGAGCTGGTTTACTGAAATTGTTGAAATCGATGTTGAGCACTGGGGGCTGAAACATGCCCGACTGACAGATGTTGCACCGTGAGATTATGCTGGGACATTAGAGCAGTCTATAAGAGGCCAAAGGCAGAGACGCAAGAAACTGCAGATGCTGGAATCTTGAGCAAAGGAAAACGTGCTGGAGGAACTCACCGGGCCAGGCAGCATCGGAAGAAGTCCTAAGAAGAGTCCCGACTGAAACGTAGCCTGTCCATTCCCTCCCCTGATGCTGCCTGACCCGCTAAGGTCCTCCAACACTTTGTGTTTTGACAGAGAGGTCAGGGTAGGGGTGTAATGGGGAATTGAAGTGACAGGCAACTGGAAACACTCGGTCACCTACATGGAGTGAACAGAGGATGTTTACAAAGCAGTCACCTGGTCTTCAGTGTTGAGGTCACCACATTGTGAGCAGCAAATGCAGTACACTAGAACTGGCAGTTTTGGAGGAATATGGGACAAACATGGGCAAATGTGACTTGCGTAGGCTGGCATCTTGGTCGGCTTGGATGAGTTAGTCCGAAGGGTTGGTTCCATGCTGCATGACTCTCACTCTATGGATTGCAAATGATCACCGGTTTAACTGGAATTGCTTGTGTCCTTGGATGGTGGGAAGAGAGTAAAACAACAAGGGTTGCCTCTCCTGCAATTGGTGTGAGAAGGAGTTGGTGTTGAGGAGGAGGAAGATGGAGGAGTGAACCATGGGCGATGGAAGGAAAGATCCTATCAAATACTGAAAGAGGAGGGGAGGGGAGGGGAAGATAGACAATAGACAATAGGTGCAGGAGGAGGCCATTCGGCCCTTCGAGCCAGCACCGCCATTCAATGTGATCATGGCTGATCATTCTCAATCAGTACCCCGTTCCTGCTTTCTCCCCATACCCCCTGACTCCGCTATCCTTAAGAGCTCTATCTAGCTCTCTCTTGAATGTATTCAGAGAATTGGCCTCCACTGCCCTCTGAGGCAGAGAATTCCACAGATTCACAACTCTCTGACTAAAAAAGTTTTTCCTCATCTCTGTTCTAAATGGCCTACCCCTTATTCTTAAACTGTGGCCCCTGGTTCTGGACTCCCCCAACATTGGGAACATGTTTCCTGCCTCTAACATGTCCAACCCCTTAATAATCTCACTTACAGAACAGAAGTGTGCAAATTGGAACGTGTAGAACACGTCTATTCAGTCCACAAGTGTGGCCCAGTGATTTTAGTTGCTTGTCACTTTAATTCTCCATCTCACTTCCACCCTGATCGCTGCTGTGCTCTGCATCTCGCACTTCCAGCACTTTTTCCTCTCTCCTCTGACCTCTCGTCCAGACATATTAGCTGCCTTTACCAAGCCTTCAGTATCTTCCCTTTGACACAGGCTTGTGTTATCTGGAAATAGATCCAAAATGCAGGCACAAATAGCACAAAATGCATGCTGTCTGTCTGTTCCCTGTCCCGCTGAGTTACTCCACCATTTTGTGTCTATCTTCGGTGTAAACCAGCATCTGCAGTTCCTTCCTTCCGACACACTGTGTTATCTGGTTTCTTTTGACCTTCATTTTACTGCAAAATTCACTTTGTTCTTTCCATTCTCCTCTTTGTTCTGCAAGTTTAATCATGCCTTTTTTGTAAACTTTCCCAGTTATGAATAGACATTACCTACCTGCAACATCAACTGTATTTTTATTTCCTTAGATGTTGCCTGGTCTGAATTTCTCCAGGATGTTCTGTTTAATGATCTGTTTTCAGTTAATGGTAGAATGCTAAATGTGGGCCAAGACAGTGTGGATAATTCTACCCTGTTAACTAGAGCTGCGGGTTATTTTAGCAGCTGAGGGAACAGGTGGATACTTGGTTATATTTCTCATTTTGAAGGTTAGCACCTCCCAATGTAATGTGTAGGAAGGAACTGCAGATGCTGGTTTACACTGAAGATAGACACAACATGCTGGAGTTATTCCTCCCAATATAATGGTCAATAGACAATAGGTGCAGGAGGAGGCCATTCGGCCCTTCGAGCCAGCACCGCCATTCAATGTGATCATGGCTGATCATTCTCAATCAGTACCCCGTTCCTGCCTTCTCCCCATACCCCCTGACTCCGCTATCCTTAAGAGCTCTATCCAGCTCTCTCTTGAACCCTTAAGTACTGAATGTCAGCTGGGATACTTTTGCTCTTAGGTGTGAAATGGATCTTAAATTGACAACAGCTTGTGGATTTAAGATTTGTAACAGACTCAAGAGCTCAGTCTGAAGAAGGGTCCTGACCCAAAACGTTACCCATCCATTTTCTCCAGAAATGCTCCTGAGTTACTCCAGCGCTTTGTGTCTCTCTTCGGTATAAACCAGCATCTGCAATTCCTTTCTACAGCTCATTTGTGCAAACTGAATCGACGACTGCAATTTGGATCACTTCTGGGGGCAGCAGGGTCTTGACTGTAAAATGCATTACAGTCTATCCTTGACCTCTTTATAACAGATTTTGGTTATGGTAGATGGAGCAGTCATCAGACACCCCTGTAAGAACACAGGCCTGCTAGTTACACTGCGGGAGGTTGACAAGCAATTGCTTTGATCAAGACTTGTGGAACGATACTCTTTTAAACAATGTAACAATTGGCCTTTAGTATTTTTAGCTTGCAGTAACAAAAGCACTTTTTTAGCTGTTAAAAAGAACTTTGTATTTGAAAACAACTTGTTGAGTTATGGAATGACCTCTAGATGGTTGGAGCGAACCCCTTACTTGTTTATAGCAGACAATCAGCAATAACGGACACAATACCCCATCATATGGTCCGTTATGGCGAGGGTTATCAGTACGTGGAGCTTAGTGCTGTTCCTTCTTAATGCAGCTCAACAATCAGTCAATTAGTCACAGAGTCATACAGAGTGGAAATAGGGCCTTCGGCCCAATCACACTAATCAACATGCCCATCTACACTAGCCCCACCTGTCTGCTTTCGGCCCATATCCCTCTAAACCTATCTTATCCATGTACCTGTCTGAATGCTTAAATGCCGTGATAGTACTGGCCTCAACTATCTCCTCTGGCAGCTTGTTGCATACACCCACCATCCTTTGTGTAACTAGCTACTGTTCAACTTCCTACTAAATGTTTCCCCCTCACCTTAAACCAATGTCCCCTGGTTCTGAAATCTGATCTATTTCTCTCATGATCTTATACACCTCTATAAGATCACCCCTCATCCTCTTGCGCTCCAAGGAATAAAGTCCTACCCTACTCAACTTCTCCCTGTAGCTCAGGCCCTCGAGTCTTGGCAACATCCTTGTAAATCTTCTCTACACCCTTTTAAGCTTGACCTCATCTTTCCTGTGACATGGTGACCAAACCGGAACACAGTTCTTTAAATGTGGCCTCAGCAACGTTTTATATAACTGCAGCATGACCTCCCAATTTCTATACTCGATACTTAAGTCAATTGTGACTTCTTGTACAATGAACAAGAGTAGGTATGCTTTGGTCCTCCTCACTGATATACTGATTGTAGTGTGATTCTAGTACAAATCAATCCTCTGGCTGAATTCAGCCATCTCAGCACAAACCAGTGATTGACCTCAAACTCATCTGTTATTTACAATGCTCGATGTTCAAAAAGGGTTTTACTGCTGGGTCACGGGGCGTGTGGCTATCTTGAGTTCTGAAGTTGAACTTGATACCTTGGAATAAGAGGCATTATAAATTAAAAAAGGTCGGAAAATACAGACAGAAATATCCTGACCCTGTCAAATTTTGTTATTAAATAAAATATCACCAGTTTACAAAAATAATTGCGTAATACAGAAACACTGAACATCAGTGAAACACAGTTCCTTTTGAGAAGATATAATCTGTCTGTTGACACACAGCAAATGTTGAGGTTAGTACGATCTGACAGCTATTTATGGGAATAGTACCAACAAGCTCAGGACAAGCTCAGTAAAGAGCCGCACTTATGTGAGAAAATAACGATGACCTGAAGGGAGATGAAGTGAAAGTTGCAACGCCATTCCGTGCATTGATAAAATGCTCAAACAATACTTAAAAATTCAATGTCTATAAATGCCATTGGAGCATTAAATATCTCCAGGAGCTACAATTGAAAATACCATGTGAGAATTAAAAGTTATTTATCTGGGTTCAGCATAGTGTGATTGCTAGACCAAAAGCTAATGATGTTCAGAAAATATTGCTTTAAGTAAAATTGTAAGGCAGCTATTAACCCATATATTTTTAGGCAGATCATGTTTTACATGCATTAAAATAGGCACTTTAAATTTGCATGGGCACATTTCCAAGCTAATGTCCCATCGTATATTCCAGCCACATTTCGACAGAAAATTGCATTAAGATATCACATTGGTAAATGCTGACATCCTTCAGTAAAAATTCAATATTAGTTTGGGAGAAACAGAGAAGTTTGCATTTTCAAGACAAAGACGTTTTAGCCCCAGATATATTGTACCTCGTACAACACAACATACCGAGCGAGCATGCATGACAGCAGTAGTTTTGACAAACACACACAGAGTTGTAATCACGCAGGATCCTGTGTGTGTTTGTCAAAACTACTGCTGTCATGTGATATCTTAATGCAAATTTCTGTCGAATGCCACAAATAGTACCTGCGATTAGGCCCAAATGACACAAAGACATTATTAATTATTAATTCCTTATTATTAATTCCTTATCTTTCTATTATTTCCTTAGGTTCTAGGTGTACAGATCAAATGCTTTCACGAGATTATTCTCATTGGTTACAGCGTTTATCACTCCTACCATCTGCCATGGTTCCGGACTCTCAGCTGGTGAGCATGTGATAAGATTTGCCATAATGGCACTTGTGGAATGTTACTCTTATCTTAAGTCCTTAGTATCATGTGAAATGAAAACAATGATTGCATGAGTTCTTTCATGTGAACAGCCATAGGCTTTATTTTGTTTCTGATCAAGGTTTCTTTTGTTTTATCTTGACAATTCTATTTCCATTTTCTCTGAGGAGACTTACGAGGAGTCTTGGTACAATTTGACCGGCACATGTGGAAAAAGTTGAAAATGCCTCGTGAGATTTAAAAATCAATCATCTGGGTTCAGATATATGTCTCAGCCAAACTAAGCCTTTAACTAGATAGTAGTAAATTGTAAGTTAATGAGTAGGGGTTGGAAATTACAGCTACTCGATTCTAACCACCTGCATTGTGCATATATTGTAATGCTAAAGATGGTTCTCTCTTTACTGTTGTTTGGTAATCGCAACCTCCCTGCACCTGTGGCAGGTGCCACACCTGCTCCTCCACCTTGCTCCCACAACCTCATCCCCTGGAAATGAGATCTCGGGTCCCCAGAAACCAGGATTTACATTAAGCATTCTAATATCAGATAGACACATAGCGCTGGAGTAACTCAGTCAAGTCAAGTCAAGTCAATTTTATTTGTATAGCACATTTAAAAACAACCCACATTGACCAAAGTGCTGCACATTTGATTAGGAAAAAAAAGAAACACAGTGGCAGTGGGTGAGGCAGCCTCTCTGGATAAAAAGGATGGGTGATGTTTCAGGTTGGAACCCTTCTTCAGACCATTAAAAAAAAAAAAAATCTTAAGAGGGAAACAATATGGAGAACTGTGGAACTGGTAAAATGACTAAGGTGGAGGAAGCGTGGATGGTAGGGGAGATTAAGTAGAAGTTACTTAAAATTAAAGAATTCAATGTTCATACCTCTGGTTTGTAAGCTACCCATGCAAAATATGAGGTGCCGTTCCCCCAATTAGCGTGTGGCCTCGCTCTGGCAATGGAGGGGGCCCAGGACGGAAATGTCAGTATGAGAATGGGAAGGGGAGTTGGAATGGCAACCGTCAGATCACGCAGGCCTCTGTGGACCGAGCAAAATGATTGACGTGTCTACGTTTGGTCTTGCCGATGTACAGGAGCCCACATCGGGATCACATGATGCACTGGTCTGAAGAAGGGTCCCGACCCGAAACGTCACCCATCCAGCACTCCAGGACTTTGTGTCTGTTGTTTGCACAGACTTCCTTGGACTCCTTCACCTGAACTCTCTCCCTTTTCCCCATCTGTGCAACATCTCCCAATTCCAAAGTCTTCGCTCGTTGAATTCTGTGGAATTGCTTTCTTCAGAGGAATTGCTTTTTTTCAAATATTCATTTCTCAATCTGTGCTGTCTCCATGCTTTCTGAAATTAAAACGTTGGAATTCTCTCTGAAACATGATGGGGCTTAAAGCAAATGAAAATCAAAATCTTGCAAATGCTGGAAGTATAAATTAAAAGCAGAAAATGCTGGAAATACTGAGCCGATCAAGTAGCATTTGTGGAAGGAGAAACAAAGTTAATGTTTCAGATCAAAGATCCTTCATAAGAACTGGGAACACTTGATAGAATTATTCATTTGTATGGACTTTCTCTTGGCATGGTATCAAATTTCTGTTTAATGTTACTCGTTTTAAATGCTTTGGTACATTTAATTACACTGGAGATGCTCCATAAAAGCAAAATATATTGGTTGTTTTGGTGACCCAGTCTGAGCCACAGATGACACAAGCCCATTTAATTCCATTGTAAATTAATATTAAGCATTGGTGCTTAATAATACATGAAAGCATCTTTTAACAAGCATTTCATTTTGAGCAATTGTCCAGACATTTATTATTAAATTAGTGACATGGAGACTCAGGACTGCAAATGTTGGAATATGGAGCAAAAATGCAAACTGCTGTAGGAGCTCAGCTGGTCAAGCAGCATCTGTAAAGGCAAAGGAATGGTTGGTGTTTCAGGTTGAGATTTTGCATCAGGACTGAATTTTTTAATTAGTCCATGTGCCAGGTTAATTCTACTGTTTTTTGTACCATTTACACTCAATACTTCTTTAAGGTGTCATCAACAATAACATGTATATTTTTCAGCTCTTTTTAATATATTACAACATTCTATATTATTCACAAAAGTGTAATAGAGTGTGATATAGCATGGAAAGTCCCTTTAGTCCATCAAGTCGACGATGACTATCAAACACCCAGTTACATTAATCCAACACCAACCTATTTGATTCTTCCTACATTCCCATCAACTCTCTCCTGTTTCTACCACTTACCTGCACGTAAACAACTATTTACAGCAATCAATTAATCTATCAATTCACACATTGCTATCAAACAAAATTTGACACCTGATTAAGAGATAATTTTGTTTAAGATGTAGGATTTGGGAAACATCCTGAAGGAAATGAAAGAGGGAGCTAGACATACATCCTCCAAAAATGAGAATTGGAATAAGCAAAAGTCCAGAATTGGTGAAGCCCAAATATGTTGGGTTTATAGCAATTGAAAACTCTGCGAAGATAGGAAACAGAGGAAACCATGGAGAAAGTTGAAAACCAGCATGAGAATTTTAACAGTAAAATGGATCAAGAGCCAATGTGGGTCAGCAAACATGATTGAGAAGGACAGTGTCGTGTAGCACAGAAATAGGCCCTTCAGCCCAATGTCCATGCCAACCATGATGGCCATCTAAATTAACTCAATTTGCCTGTGTTTGTCTTATATTTCTCCAAAACTTTCTTATCCATGTACCTGTCCAAATGTTTTTAATATGTTATTGGATTTGCCACGATAAATTTTTCTGGCAGCTCATTCCGTATACCATCTGGGAGTTACTCCTCAGGTCCCTTTTAAATCGTTCCCCTCTCACGTTAAACAGTTTCCCTCTAGTTTATTCCCCCTTCCCTGAGGAAAAATGAGTGCGTGCATTCACCTTATCTGTGCCTCTTGTGATCTTGTATATCTCGATAAGGTCACAAGCTTCAAGGAATAAAGTCCTAGCTTGACCAACTTCTCCCTATAAATGATGCCTCCAAGTCCCCAAACATTCCCATAAATCTTCTTTGCACTCTTTTCACCTTCATGACATCTGTCCTTTGGCAGGGTAACCAAAACTATACAATACTCCAAGGTCTGCTTTACCAATATCTTGTATAACTAAAACAAACTTCTGTACTCAATGCCCTGACTGATGAAGGGAGGTAAGCTAAAGGCCTTCTTCACACCCCGTCTACCTGTGACGCAACTTTCAGGGAATTATCACGTACATGTAATCATGTATAGTCTGTATGCTGACTGAATAGCATATAACAAAAAGCTTTTCACTGAACCTTGGTACACCTAACAATAATAAACTAAACTAAGCTTATCTGCTTGTACTCTGAGATCCCTCTGTTTTGCAAACATTTCCCAAGGCCCAAGCATTTGCTGTATGAGTCCTACCCTGGTTTGACTTCCCAAAATGCAAGTTAAAGTTTAGACTTTAGAGATACAGTGTGGAAACATGCCCTTCGGCCTACCGAGTCAGCACCAACCATCGATTACCTGTATACTAGCTCTATTTTACACACAAGGGACAATTTACAGAAGCCAATTAACCTACAAACCTGCATGTCTTTGGAATGGGGGAGGAAACCAAAGCCCCCGGAGATAACCCATGGAGACTGGTACGCGGTGAGAATGTACAAAATTCGTATAGACAGTACCTGTAGTTTGGATCGAACCCGATCTCTGGCCTGTAAGGCAGCAACCCTACCGGTGCGCTACTGTGCTTCCCCACTTACTTGAATTAAATGCCATTTTTCATTCCTTGCCCACTTACTTAGCTGATCAAGATCCCACTGTAAGTGTTGATAGTCTCCTTCACTGGCCTCGATGATAATCCAATGACCGCAATGGAATAGTGGTGAATTGGACAGTTCCCCAGCTTGTGGAAGGCCCATTCAGAAGCCTGATAACAGGGGAGCCTGAGTCCGTTGGTGGTTGCCTTTGAGCTTCGTAATACAATGTAGTATCCAAAAATATTGTTTTCTGCTGGAAACCGTTTGACTTTTTCCTGTTTTTCTCTGAAAGGTATTTCTTATTATGTGCAAACTACTTCTTCTATGGAGAGACAGTGACAGATACGTTCTTCGCACTGGTTCAGAGGGAGGAGCCTCTCCGTATCCTGAGCAAATACCATCGCTTCATTTCCTTTGCTCTTTACTTGGCAGGTACTGCTGTGTGGTTGTGCCGTGTTAGAGAAGTCTTTCAAAGTAAGGTCGAACAAACCACTTAATCTGTCCAATAGCTCAGGAAAACTTCCCAAAATATAACATTTTGTCAGTGAGTTGAAAGATTTTACTGGAGAACATTTTGCCCAGAAATTAGGAAAGAAAAACTGCAGATGCTGGTTTAAATTGAAGGTAGACACAAAATGCTGAAGTATTTCAGCGGGTCAGGCAGCATCTCTGGAGAGAAGGAATGGGTGACGTTTCGGGTCGAGACCCTTCTTCAAACTGATGTCAGGGGAGGGGGCGGGACAAAGGTAGGATGTAGTCGGAGACAGGAAGACTATTGGGAGAACTGGGAAGGGGGAGGGGATAGAAAGGGAAAGCAGGGACTATCTGAAGTTAGAGAAGTCAATGTTCATACCGCTGGGGTGTAAGCTACCCAAGCAAAATATGAGGTGTTGTTCCTATAATTTGCGCTGGGCCTCACTCTGACAATGGAGGAGGCCCAGGACAGAAAGGTCAGATTGGGAATGGGAGGGGGAGTTGAAGTGCTGAGCCACCAGGAGATCAGGTTGGTTAAGACAGACTGAGCGGAGGTGTTGGGCGAAACGATCGCCGAGACTGCCTAGAAATTAGAATGCTCCCATTTTGAGCACGTTAAATGAGTTCTACATTTTGCCCTCATACCAAACCGTGTAACGTCATGAATAAACCTTACTTTTAGAAATAGTTACCATGCTTTTTGGCATTGCAGAGGCTGTCTTAAGCGTTCATAGTCAGTGGCTGTGGAAAGCTGCTGTAGTAGTCAGCAAGTATGTTGCACGGTACATAGTGCAGCGGCACAGTAGCGCAGCGGTAGAGTTGCTGCTTTACAGCGAATGCAGCGCCGGAGACTCAGGTTCGATCCTGACTACGGGTGCTGCACTGTAAGGAGTTTGTACGTTCTCCCCGTGACCTGCGTGGGTTTTCTCCGAGATCTTCGGTTTCCTCCCACACTCCAAAGACGTACAGGCATGTAGGTTAATTGGTTGGGTAAATGTGAAAATTGTCCCTAGTGGGTGTAGGATAGTTAATGTACGGGGATCACTGGGCGGCACGGACTTGGAGGGCCGAAAAGGCCTGTTTCCGGCTGTATATATATGATATGATATGATATGATATGTCAGTATTGTTAAGGGTATTTCACCATGACAGCCAAAGAAGATTTGGTATGAAACTGATGTGGGGAGATGGGGAGGATTCGAATTGAATAGCTCAGGAGAAATCAGTGGTGGGAGAGAGAGGAGATTCATGACCCAGTCTTTCCTGAATAATGGAGTAACTCTGAAGATAGACACAAAATGCTGGAGTAACTCAGCGAGTCAGGCAGCATCTCTGGAGTAAAGGGATTCTAAAGAAGGGACTCAACCTTAAACGTCACATATTCCTTTTCTTCAGAGATACTACATGACCCGTTGAGTTACTCCAGCATTTTGCGTCTAAGTTCAGTGTAAGCTAGCTTCTAATAACACACAATGGAGTAACTCTGGTTAGGTATTACAAATGGATTCCAAGCTATCGCCGACTGTAGAATCAAGGCCATAGTCCGAATCACCTGTGGACTGGAGTTACCAGTATATTATTCTATGCCAAGGGTGGCCAGCAGTTAATTTTTAATGCAAGTGAAATACTGAGAGAAGGAATTTATAAAATATTAAAACCATGCCCAGCAATGTCTTCACTTCATACAGGATTCGCTACTTTAAATTACAATGAAAACACAAAAATACTTGTGCTATAACATCAGGATATGCACTCAACCAAGAAAACCAAGACCAAAGCCAAACTACTATCTGAACTAATCTATGCTGGGGACAATAACTAACTACATATGCAACAATCAGCTACCTACATGTTAACAAGCACAATTTTTTTTTAACTGATCATGTAGATGCAAGTATATCATTGGGGTTATCAAGAGTGCTAACTGAAAGCCATCATATAGTTTATTGATATTACGTTGTTAATGGATAACATACACAGTGAGAATTTATTCACAAAATACTGGAGTAACTCAGCAGGTCAGGCAGCATCTCAGGAGAGAAGGAATGGGTGACGTTTCGGGTCGAGACCCTTCTTCACGTCACCCATTCCTTCTCTCCTGAGATGCTGCCTGACCTGCTGAGTTATTCCAGCATTTTGTGAATAAATACCTTCGATTTGTACCAGCATCTGCAGTTATTTTCTTATACACAGTGAGAATGTTATCATGTGTGGAAATATGAAAGAGAAATGTCAGTGGTCCAATTGCAACAGGAAATAACTAGTGCTGTTTCCCAATGGGTATGACCTCAACAAAAAATGAACACGGGGCAACTCAAAACATGCCACAATCTATCTTGTGTGCTATTTATGCATCAAATGGGTTTTTTAAAAAATCAGTTATTATAAAAAGTAAATACAATTATTTTACATGTTAAATCAGCAAATATTTTGAAGTACAACAGGAAGTTAACACTGCACGTATGGAAAAGCACTCTTCACACTAAAGTGATGTGTGGTTAATCTTCAAATGTAACTGGCGTCATTTTCTGTTAGTTACAGATTAACGTATCTACAGAGAAAGCCAGTCAATAAATTCACAGGCAACAAAGAGTTGTGGTCTGCAGTTTGTGTAGAGCAGCCGTTTTAGACCCTATTAGTACAGAAAGCAAGACTGATAGCTTTAACGTTCAGGCTAGACCACAATTGTACGGCGAAGATTAGGCTCCTGGTATTGCTCGTGAATCTATGGTGGAGATCCATGCTCAGATTTGGGAAAAGAACACAGAGGATTGCTCTATACTGCTTCAAAGAAACCCCTCAAACTTGAATATGCATGTTTTGTTGTTGGGTCGTCACTTCCAGAAGCTGACTAGCCTGTCTTTGCTACCTTATACTTAGATGGTTGAATCCATCTAAGAATCCCATGGTGTTCAAATGTTCTTACTGAAGTTCTCTCTTAAAACATTTTATTTTGGGATGGCAACATGCCAAAATACCAACAGATAAAATTAAGGTGTCATCGAAAATTTGTTGTGTGCATTTTCAGTTGAAGAGAATGTTCACAAGTTGCTTAGTTTGAATGCTGTGGTTTGTGGCTTGCTAAACACTTGTATCTAATTCCTGAACAGAGCCATATATTGGAACAGTTTTGAAGAACACAATGCAGGCTTTCTAAAATGAACAAGCAGTTCTGGGAAAAAAAGACAAAATGCAGCTTTGGTGCTGCTGCATTTTCAGTTTAGTTTTGAGAAATAAAGCCATCATATAATTTTTTGATATTAAGTGGTTAATGGACAACATACACAGTGAGAATGTCATCTTGTGTGGAAATGACATGGAGATACAGTGCGGTCACAGGCCCTGCAGCCCTCCCAGTCCACACCAACCAGCAATCACCCCGTGCACTAACACTAACCTACAATCTAGGGACAATTAACAATTTTTACCAGCTAATTAACCTACAAACCTGTAGGTCTTTGGAGTGTGGGAGGAAACCGGAGCACCCGGAGAAACCCAACGCGGTCACAGTGAGAACGTTCAAACTCTGTACAGAGAGCATCTATAGTTTGGATTAAACATGGCTCTCTGGTACTGTAAGGCAGCAGCTCCACCACTGTGCCACCCATTAGCAACTCAGGAAAATACTGAGCTGAAACAGACTATTGTAACGGCCTGGGCAGCCTGGCCTGAGCTGGGCAGTCACAGTTTAAGAATAAGGGATAGGCCATTTAGGACTAAGATGGGGGAAAAACTTTTTCACCCAGTGAGTTGTGAATCTGGAATTCTCTGCCACAGAAGACAGTGGAGGCCAATTCACTGGATGTTTTAAAGAGAGACTTAGATTTAGTTCTTGGGGCTAACGGAATCAAGGGATATGGGGGAAAAAGGAGGATCGGGATACTGATTTTGGATGATCAGCCATGATCTTATTGAATGGTGATGCTGGCTCGAAGGGCTGAATGACCTACTCCTGCACCTATTTTCTTTGTTTCTATGTTTCCTAAGGTCTTGGGTCAGAAATTAGTCCTTAGTCACGTGTACTGAATGTGCAACGTAGTAATAAATGTGGGCCACACTCTGCTTTGAAAAGTCATCTCCACTGATGTTGAACCAAATAGGATGCCTTTAAGGGAACGCTATTTAAATATGCAAAGTAAAAGAATATTCTAATTGTGTTAGGAAAAATAGGATTGAAGGCGATAATGTAATGCATAAGTGTAGGGCCAATGGCTTGTTTTGCATGTAGATCTTATGTTCCATTCACTATGTCCTGTGCAGTGCTGCTAAACATGATTGCCACACCCATGACTGCCATCTCACGAGAGGTGAGTCAATTGAACTAATTGAACTAGTCATTGAATCTTGGATCTTCCTGGCCTGTGTGTGAAGCAGTTCCACCACAGTTGCAAAAGAACAACCTTCCCTGTTCATATCAAGGGGACTAAATTAGTTTCAGCAAATCCTGTTTAAAGATACGAAGTGTTGATTCTGAACTTTTTGTCCCTAGGATTCTGCATGTTTGTCCTGAGTCTTGTGAAGAAGCACTACCGACTGCAGTTCTACATGGTATGTCTTTCACTGTTAGTCAGAATAAGTCACTGCACATTTGACTTTTTGTTTGGCACTGGGCCCAGAATTAGTGTTGCACGCCGTGACAATCTGTGATGTGTTTGGTGAATATAAGTGGTCCACAATCGATGTGCAGAGGGGGATTAGAACGTTTAATCTGACCCACCAGGTCCTGTGTATTTTGTTCAACTCGAGTGATGGAATGGGCCAGAGAGGGAACAAGAGAGAAACCGATCATCCAGCATTGCCAATCTTTCTTATAGCTAGCACGTTCACTGATTGTGTTGCAAATCCTATTGTCATTAATCCAACAGCATTATAGTACGTACAACAGGAGGTCTAAACCAGTGTACATACTCTACACAAGTGATCTAATTAAGGCATTCTTTTTGATTTTCAATCAAATATAACAAATGATATAACAATTTTTTAATGGTGTCTTATCATAAACAGATGCTTTGTCTGTGAATCCTGTGGTACATAATTCTAATTTTACAAAAGATCGACACAAAATGCTGGAGTAACTCAGCAGGTCAGGCAACATCTCTGGAGAAAAGGAATAGGAGACGTCTCGGGAGGCGACCCTTCATGAGGCAAAGGTCACCTGAGTATGGCACTTTGTCAGTGAGCATAGATCTGAAAAATTGAGTGTAATGTAGGAAAATGTGAAATTGGCCAATATGGCAGAAGGAATGAAAGAGAACCATATTATCCAAGTGGTGCAAGATTGCAGAGCTTGGAGATGCAGTGGGATTCTGATGTTAGGTTTGCCATCCTCTAATCTGTAGGTACTGCTTGACAGTCTTGAAGAAACTGCCAATATTGCTGTTATATCCAGGACCATTTCTTTAATAATCGGGGATGTGGATCATCAGGCTCTGGGCATCAGTCAGTCATAATCCCCATTAAGTACTCATTACCTTCAGTTCTTCCTTCTCACTAGATGTAGTGTTATTCCTTAATATCCCGGAGGTCATTTGAGCCCTCCTTTCTGAAAAACGATTAATTTAATTGTTCTACCATTTCTTCCTCATTATAATTATACAATTTCTGACCGTAGACCGATATTTGTTTTACTTTTCATATTTATCAAAGCTTTTACAGTTCATTTTTATGTTCCTTGCAAGTTTACTTTTATACTCTTACTTTTCCCGTCTACCATCCCAGTTTATTAATCTTTTTGTCTTACTTTGCTGAATTTAAACTGCTCCCAATCCTCATACCTGCTGTTTTTTCTGATAGTTCTCTTTTCATCTAAAACTATTCTTAAAATTTTATTTGTAAGCCACATATTTTCCATCTTTCCTGACATTTTTTGTGCCAGGAAGGATTGAATAATTGTCATAATCTATGTATACATTCTTTAATTTTTTTCTACAACACATTCACCATCAACTCATTTAGTCAAATTCCTAAATCTATCATAGCTAATATACAGCTCGTTCCTTTGTAGTTTCCTTTGCTCAGATTCAGGACCCTGATTTCTGATTCATCTACTTTACAGTCTTTGAGTACTTATAAACCAGCGGTAGATGGACTCCTATGAAGTAGGTGAAAGGTTACTGTGGGTAGAGTTGACTTTATTAAATGGTGGAACAGGCTGAGGGCCCAACTTGCTTACTGAGTAGTTTGTATGTTAGCTTTTGTGAAGATTGATCGGTCTTGTCACGGTTCAGTCCCAGTGCCTGTGGCAATGTGGTAGAGAATGCTGCGATGATGCATAATCAATTTGTGTCCAATTGAATTCTGGGTTGTTTCAATTCTGTTGACCTAATATGTTCTGAGTTTGCAGTCCTCTGCCTCTGATGTCTGATGTTCATTTTTAATTCACAGTTCGGGTGGACTCATGTGACTTTGCTAATCGTCGTGACTCAGTCCCACCTCATCATCCACAACCTCTTTGAAGGGATGATTTGGTATGTGACTGCCCAGCAGTTTGTTCCTTTGAATGTTATTGTTTAAAATGCACAAATGAACATGTATATCTAATTGGCAGAATTGAGAAAAACTGCAGAAAGCTGCAGCACAAAGGGGGTTGAGTTCCTTATGCATGAAACAGAAAAGACAAGTACAGAAGTACAGTAGGTGGTAGAGTTATAGAAAGAGTTTGAAATAAAACATTTTAAAGATGAAGAGAAAGTGGGTAGAGGAATTAATAGAAGCAGAGAGTTATACAGTTCTAGACTAAGTGGACCCGTTGGGCCCAAACCTCTCCTGCATTGGTGCCGCACCCTCTCCTCCCCGTCTCCCCCTTCCCCTCCCACCCACCCCCCCACCCCCTCCACCTCTCCCCCCTTCACCACCCCTCCCCTCCTCCCTTTCCCTCCTCCCCTCCCCTCCCTCCACCTCCCCTCCCCTCCCTCCACCCCCCCTCCCCTCCCCTCCCTCACCCCCCTCCCCTCCCCTCCCTCACCCCCCCTCCCCTGCCCTCCCCCCACCATCCCCCTCAACCCCCCTTATCCTACCTCCTCCCCTTCCCTCATCCCTTCCCTCACCCTTTTCCCTCACCCTTTTCCCTCCCCCCTTTCCCTCCCCCCTTTCCCTCCCCCCTTTCCCTCCCCCCTTTCCCTCCCCCCTTTCCCTCCCCCCTTTCCCTCCCCCCTTTCCCTCCCCCTTCCCTCCCCCTTGTTTCCCTCCCCCTTGTTTCCCTCACCCTTGTTTCCCTCACCCCTGTTTCCCTCACCCCTGTTTCCCTCACCCCTGTTTCCCTCACCCCTGTTTCCCTCCTCCCTCCCCTCCCCCCCTTCCCTCCACCCCCCCTTCCCTCCACCCCCCCTTCCCTCCACCCCCCTTCCCTCCACCCCCCTCCCTCCCTAGGAGATAGATTTAAACTTTAAAATGTGAATAACTTAAAAAATATAACACCGATTTCAATGAAACTTCTTCCATTAGCACCAAAGGGATGACGGTGAGTAAGGTGGGCCTAAAATTGACCGGCTATCGTGTACCGTTTTAGCTGTAGTTCAGGAACAAACAAACAAACGAGAGTTTTAGTGTATAGATGGAAACAGACCCTTTGTTCCAACTGATCCATGTTGACCAGGATTTCTATTTGAGTTAGATGCAGCTACCTGGGTTTGACTCATATCCCTCTGAACCTTTTCTGTCCAGGTACCTGTCCACATATCATTTTAACATTGTAACTGTACCTACCTCTACAGCCTCCAGAGGCAGCATGTTCCGCACACCCTCAATTAAGTCAATATACTAGGACCTTCCCATACCCAGAAGCCTTAGACAATCAGCAGCTGTAAAATTAGATCACAATTCACTTATTTTCATAAAATCGTAAGAAGGTGTGACATACAATCCTTTGACCATAATGTCAGACAAATCATATGGATGTAACATGAGATGTTCTTTATTGCACTTCAAGTTTTCCATAGTTCATTTTTCTTTCCTTCAGTACAACAATGATTAGTGGGCTAGATCTTTGTGGTCGGCTATGTAATAGAGTTTAGACAATAGACAATAGGCAATAGGTGCAGGAGGAGGCCATTCGGCCCTTCGAGCCAGCACCGCCATTCAATGTGATCACGGCTGATCATTCTTAATCAGTACCCCGTTCCTGCCTTCTCCCCATACCCCCTGACTCCACTATTCCTTAAGAGCTCTATCTAGCTCTCTCTTGAATGCATTCAGAGAATTGGCCTCCACTGCCTTCTGAGGCAGAGAATTCCACAGATTCACAACTCTCTGACTGAAAAGTTTTTCCTCATCTCAGTTCTAAAGGGTTTGAACCTACAATTTACAGGTGTGAGAGTGCTTCAAACTAAGCAACAGTTAATCAACCACCAAATCACACAACAAATTTTAATAAAACCAGTGACTGTGAGTGTTATGTTGCAATTGTGGCAGGCATTTTGCACCTCATGAGCTTCTGAAAAATTGGTGATTGTCGAAGCTGGTGAGGATTTTTTTGTTGCGAAGCATCTGCTGAATTTCAATCAATGTGCGGTGATGACATTATTACTGAGTAGCATCAGCACATTTGATGTAGAAGCAGCAAACTCTCACTCAAGGCCCAGAGGACATAGGAATCGAGAACCAGAGGACATGGGTTTAAAGTGAGGGGGGAAAGATTTAATGGGAACCTGAGGTGTAACTTACACAAGTGATGATGGGTATATAGGATGAGCTGCCGGGAGAGATAGTTGAGGCACATACCATCATAACATTTAAGAGACAATTAGACAGGTACATGGATAGGATAGGTTTAATGGGTTATGGGCCAAGTGGGAGGATGTAGATGGGGCATGTTGATTGACATAGGCAAACTGGGCTGAAAGTACTGTTTTCACACTGTATGACTACGACAAAAATATGTTTTGAGAATCTAGGGACCTGGCTATGATTGATATTGAAGACAATTGTTTGGCTTTGCCATCTTGCTATTCTCAGCTCAACTGAGGATTAATCCTGATCCCACTTTATCAGCATTTACTGTAAGGGTTGATGATTATTATGCTTCCATTTGAGTGGACATGTATTACTGCAGAATTTAAATGGACATTTATTCCTGAACATGTATTACTGCAGTTCTGCAGAATTTAAATGGACTGGTTCTGGTTGAAGGTGCATCGTTAGTCCCCATCTGAGTCAGCTTACTGCAGGATCCACTGAGAGAACAGAGCTCTGATGCTATGTCTACCCACGCAAGTGATTCCCAAGAAGGGCAATGTCAAATGTGTTGAGAGTTACATTAACTAAATCCATTAGACAGAGCTTCACAGGGTGTTGTTGCATTTACAATATAAATTGCAATAGCTGGTTTTAGTAGCTGACAAAAAATTGATTGAATATTCATAAGGAATAAATATCTTGAGGATGCCTGTTAGGTATTTCTCTCCACATGACTATTCTTTCTTGTTGCTCAGGTTCATTGTGCCGATTTCTTGTGTGATCTGCAATGACATCATGGCTTACATGTTTGGATTCTTCTTTGGCCGAACTCCACTCATCAAGGTCAGTAAGAAGACCAAGAGGCGGTGAGGAGTATTGGGGCACTTAATGAAAAGTTCCATCCAGATGATTGAAGCATGTTCCTCTGGGGCACATCATGAGATAGATTGGAGGGAGCTTCAAGATGTAATACTTGTATTGTATTACTTGATCAGGAGAGTGTTGAAACTGTTACTGAAGTAGAGACCCATCTACAGTTTTACTTTCCAACAATTTTTTGTGCAGCCAATATATATATATCCTAAAATCCAGCCTGTGTGTCAAACTTTGATATGAATTTTCATGAGGCACTTATGTAATGCCAGTTTATCGAATCTGTTGATTACATATTCTGAAGAAGGGTCTCGACCCGAAACGTCACCCATTCCTTCTGTCCAGAGATGGTGCCTGACCCTTCCTTACTTCCAGTTAACAGTTAAGTTCTAAGCCCTGGAAACTGCAGAGAAGGGCAACATGTCTGGCTTTGTGCGTCAGAGTAGTAGTTCAGATGCGGTTGGATAGGAACATGAGGGAGAAATGAATAGACACACATTTTCACACACACTTTCAGATGGCACAATGAAGACTACTTTGGGATCATTCAAGAGCTATTGGTTGCTGGTGCTGCTTGAATTGTAGATTTCTGTGTAAGAGATAGGAGTAAATATCTTTGTTTTCTGTATATTTTGGACAATTTAAGGTGGATTCTAGATTTAACAGAATAGGTCCTACGTATAGCAACCGTTTGGGGGTGTGATTGTGTGGGTGAATGATGTGATGTGATGTCATTGACAAGGATGATAATGACGAGAGAGGGGAAATGTGACCATTCTGTGGTGCAAGTTGCCTACACATTGGACTGTAGGAAGGAACTGGTTTAAACTGAAGATAGACAGAAAAAGCGGGAGTAACTCAGCGGGACTGGCAGCATCGCTGGAGAGAAGGAATGGGTGACTTTTTGGGTCGGGACCCTTCTTCAGACTGTCCATTTTGCTGCCCACATGTTACCTCGCAGTCCTTCGTAAACTACTGACATTTCTTCACACTAAATTTAGACAAGAGCGTTTAATTGTCTTATGTACCAACAGATCAATAAGGTGCAATATAACCACCTTATAATATGTTACTGCTGCGAAACTGACCATCGGTTTTACCTGTTTTTGCAGCTGTCTCCCAAGAAGACCTGGGAAGGATTTATCGGAGGATTCTTTGCAACCGTCTTGTTTGGCCTTTTGGTGAGACTATGTTTTAAACAAATGACCCATTGTAAACAGCCAGAAAGACAATCCCATCTGTTGAATGAATTGAACCCTCCCTTTTGGTCACTTTTGGGATTTTTTTTTTTTTGGGTCATCTGAGAAAAGCAGCAGGGTTTAAAGAATGCTGGAAACAGGAAGATTAGTTCCAGAAGTTAGAAACTTCTGCTGGCATCGACCTGAATTGCACCTTGCATCAGTTAGGAGGCTTCCTCATTTATGTTTATTTCAGAGATGCAATATAGAAACAGGCCCTTCAGCGTACCAAGTCCACGACAACTATGATATCCCACTTTTGCATCCACCCACTACACTCCTGGGGCAATTTGCAGACGCTCATTAACCTACAAACCCACACGTCTTTGGAAAGTAGGAGGAAACTGGAGGACATCTATGCCGTCAAAGGTTTCAAAGGTCTTTTATTGTCACGTGTACCAATTAAGGTAGTGATATTGATATTACCATAGAGCCATACTAAACAAAAAGAAACAAAGCACACAACTACATAAAAGTTAACATAAACATCCACCACAGTGGATTTCCCACATTCCTCACTGTGATGGAAGGCAATAAAGTTTATTCTTCGTCCCTCATTTTCTACCGCGGTCGGGGCAGTCGAACCATCCGTCGGGGCGATCGAAGCCCCCGCGTCGGGGCGATCGAAGCTCCTGCGGTTGGAGCTCCCGAAGTCGGTCTCTAACCAGAGACCTCGAGCTCCACGATGTTAAAGCCCGCAAGCTCCTGCGGTTGGAGCTGAGAGGTCGATCCCTGGCAAAAGGATCGCCAGCTCTGCGATTTTAAGTCCTCCAGGCTCCCGCGGTTGGAGCTCCCAAAGTCGGTCTCCAGCTGAGGCCGCCAACTCCACGATGTCAGGCCGCAGTGCGGACGGAGATACGATATGGAAAAAAATCAAATCTCCGTCGAGGTAAGAGATTAAAGAAAAGTTTCCCCCACCCCAGTCCCCACATAAAACAGGCTAACGAACACTAAAACATATACTTAACACATACTATGAAACAACAGAGAAGGAAGGGACAGACAGACTGTTGGCGAGGCAGCCATTGCTGGTGGTCACAGGGAGAACATGCAAACTTCACACAGACAGAACCCGAGGTCAGGATAAAACTGGGTCTGAAGTGCTGTGAGGCAACAGCCCAACCAGCACCAGCTGTGTTGCGGGGAGGGAGGGATTGCTGAAAAAATATATATTTTAAGAAAAATAGAAAATGTGGAAAAAACCCAGAGAAAGTGAACTTGAACTTGGCCAGGAATGCAGCATTTCAATTACATGGAGGAGACAGAATAGCTGTGGGCTATTGTTTGAGAAATGAAAATAACGAGAGAATGTGCACAAAAATAGGAAAGATTATAATGTTAAAAGGAACAACTGGCCGGGAATACTTTCAGTCCAATGTAATGATAAATACAGTGTTGAATGTTGCGAAGTTGTTGCATTGCACTGCACAACTAAATGCTGAACCATTGAAAGAAATGGGTTTGAATTTCAACTTAAATTTTCCCAGACGCTTAACTCTGGTTGGGCCTCATCTGTGTACTTTGTCCAATTCTGAACAAGGCATCACAGAGGACGTCAGTCCTTTGGCGAAGGCACAGAGGAAAGTTACCAGAATGAAAGCAGATGTGAGGGACTTCAGTGTGTGGAGGGACGAGAGAAGTTGTAATCCCCACTGAGAGCAAAGTTTTGGGACATTTAGCAGAATTATGGCAATATTTAAGGAATGAAAGCTGAGGTCAGTTTTCAAAAGGCACTTAGATATTATCCTTGGCAGCAGAACAGATTTTTTTTTTAAATTCACGATCTGGACATAATTGGCAAGGGAATTTTTGTTTTATTGGTCATCTCTGATTGTTTTTGAATTGATTGACTTTCTGGGTCATTTACTTTAAGACTCCAGGCAGGTTTGTCTCTGTTAGACATGCAATGAAGGTGCTGGCACGAAGGGCCGAATGGCCTCCTCCTGCACCTATTGCCTATTGTCTATTGTCTAACCCGATCAATATTAAGTAACGCCAGGTACAGAGTTGCAGTCAGTTGATCTATTGTCATTAAGAATCAAGAGTGTTTCATTGTCGTATCCACCAAAACCGAACAATTAAATTCTTACTTGCGGGAGCACAACAGGTTTGTGAGCACGGTACTTAATAGATAAATATAATAAAGAAATAACAAAAACGTTCAATAAATTAAAAAAACAATATTGACTAAAACCAAACAAAAGCCCAAAAGTCCCTCGTGCAACCAAAAACAGTTTGCAATCGAAGTTTAGTTAGTGGTTGTAGTGTTCAACAGCCATATGGTTGTTGGGAAGAAGCTGTTCACGGTTTTCAGAACTCTGTTTCAGACTCCTGAACACTTTATTCGGACTCCTGAACATTTTTCCGGATGGCAGGAGTGAAGTGAGAGCATGGTCAGGCTGGTGTGAGTTCCTGATAATGCTGGATGAATATTTGAAACAGCGCCTCCTACACATCTCTGGGGATCTCGGTATCCGTAATGGACTGGGCAGTGTTCACCACCTTTTGTTATCTCCTTTGTACCTGTGCTTTTGAAGTGCCAAGCCAGTGCATGATGCACCCAGTCAATATGCTCTCTACTAGAGACGGACTAGTGACGGACATTTACTATAAACCCACTGACTCGCACAGCTATAAAAATCGCACCTCATATTTCGCCTGGGCAGTTTGCAGCCCAGTGGTATGAACATCGACTTCTCCAATTTTAGATAGTTCCTCTGTTCCTCCCGTCCCCTCCTCCTTCCCAGATCTCCCTCTATCTTCCTGTCTCCACCTATATCCTTCCTTTGTCCCGCCCCCCTGACATCAGTCTGAAGAAGGGTCTCGTCCCGAAACGTCACCCATTCCTTCTCTCCCGAGATGCTCCCTGACCTGCTGAGTTACTCCAGCATTTTGTGAATAAATACCTTCAATATGTACCAGCTATTTATACTATTATGCTCTCTACCTTCCACCTGTAGAACTTCAAGAGAGTATTCGTCCACGTATCTCCACGTCCACCGAATCTCCTCAATCTTTTAAGGCAGTAGAGGCATTGATGGGCTTTCTTCATGATTAAATAAATAGATCCAATAAATAGGTCAATATCAAACGAAGCTGCAAAATAGTCTTGAAACTAAAAGTAGTAGCAGCAGCCAGGAAGGGCATTTGCGGAATTATTGCACCCTATGAATGTATTTTCCTGTACCTCACATTGGAATGCTGTTCATCTTTCTCGTTCATGCAGCTGTCCTACGTGATGGCAGGGTACAATTTCTTTGTCTGTCCTGTTGAGTTCAACAATGAGGCCAACAGTTTCACCGTGGAATGTGAACCATCGGAGCTGTTCCTGCTGCAAGATTACACAATCCCCACTGTTCTTCAGTCCGTTATAGGCTGGGTATGACATTGCAACCTTTGTATTTTCATTACATTTCAGGGAGTGACTTTCTGAGTCTGTGCATGCTGGTCAAATGAACATTACTGCCGTTTCCTCAGTGTGTGTGTGTGTATGACTGGGTCAAAAGACTGAAAGTCACCCCTTTAAAATTTAACATTTAAAATTTAACATTGCAATCCGCAAGTTAATTGTATTTCTTCTTGTCTTATTTCTGCAGCGGACAATCAAGATGTACCCTTTCCAGATTCACAGCATTGCCCTTTCTAGTTTTGCATCACTAATCAGCCCATTTGGAGGATTCTTTGCCAGTGGCTTCAAGAGAGCATTTAAGATCAAGGTATTTGTCATTCGTTGCCATGTGGCAAAGTTTGGGGAAGAAAGTGGGGGTGGGGGTTTTGTGGGAGGGGTGGTAATACAAGCACCTTCATAAGTTATGGGAACAGAATTAGGTCATTCGGCCCATCAAGTCTACTCCGCCATTCAATCATGGCTGAACATAGAAACATATAAAATTCTTAAAGGATTGGACAGGCTAAATGCAGGAAAAATGTTTCTGATGTTGGGGGAGTCCAGAACCAGGGGTCACAGTTTAAGAATAAGAGGTAGGCCGTTTAGGACTGAGATGAGGACAAACCTTTTCACCCAGAGTTGTTTCAAGAGAGAGTTAGATTTAGCTCTTAGGGCTAAAAGAATCAAGGATATGGGGAGAGAGCAGGAACGGGGAACTGATTTTGGATGATCAGCCTTGATCATATTGTATGGCAGTGCTGGCTTGAAGGGCTGAATGGCCTCCTACACTTATTTTTCTGTTTCTATGATCCATCCATCTTTCTCTCTCAAACCCTGTTTTCCTGCCTTCTCCCCATAACCACTGACTCCCATACTAATCAAGAAACTATCAATCTCTGCTTTAAAAATATCCATTGACATGGCCGCCACAGCCTTCTATGGCAAAGAATTCCACCATCCACACCTTGTAATATGTTACTGCATATTGTAAGGAAATCTATGGTATTATTTCAATAAAGGACAGGGTCAGCTAGCCAATAATATAAAGGAGGATAGTAAAAGCTTTTTTAGGTATGTGAAGAGGAAAAAAATAGTCAAGGCAAATGTGGGTCCCTTGAAGACAGAAGCAGGGGAATTTATTATGGGGAACAAGGAAATGGCAGACGAGTTGAACCGGTACTTTGGATCTGTCTTCACTAAGGAAGATACAAACAATCTCCCAGATGTTCTAGTGACCAGAGATCCTAGGGTGACGGAGGAACTGAAGGAAATTCACATTAGACAGGAAATGGTGTTGGGTAGACTGATGGGACTGAAGGCTGATAAATCCCCAGGGCCTGATGGTCTGCATCCCAGGGTACTTAAGGAGGTGACTCTAGAAATCGTGGACGCATTGGTGATCATTTTCCAATGTTCTATAGATTCAGGATCAGTTCCTGTGGATTGGAGGGTAGCTAATGTTATCCCACGTTTTAAGAAAGGAGGGAGAGAGAAAACGGGAAATTATAGTCCAGTTAGTCTGACATCAGTGGTGGGGAAGATGCTGGAGTCAATTATAAAAGACGAAATTGCGGAGCATTTGGATAGCAGTAACAGGATCGTTCCGAGTCAGCATGGATTTACGAAGGGGAAATCATGCTTGACTAATTTTCTGGACTTTTTTGAGGATATAACTAGGAAAATTGACATTGGAGAGCCAGTGGATGTGGTGTACCTTGACTTTCAGAAAGCCTTCAACAAGGTCCCACATAGGAGATTAGTGGGCAAAATTGTGGCACATGCTATTGGGGGTAGGGTACTGACATGGATAGAAAATTGTTTGGCAGACAGAAAGCAAAGAGTGGGGATAAATGGGTCCCTTTCAGAATGGCAGGCAGTGACTAGTGGGGTACCGCAAGGCCGGTGCTGGGACCGCAGCTATTTACAATATACATTAATGACTTGGTTGAAGGGATTAAAAGTACCATTAGCAAATTTACGGATGATACAATGCTGGGTGGCAGTGTGAACTGTGAGGAAGATGCTATGAGGTTGCAGGGTGACTTGGACAGGTTGTGTGAGTGGGCGGATGCATGGCAGATGCAGTTTAATGTGGATAAGTGTGTGGTTATCCACTTTGGTGGTAAGAATAGGAAGGCAGATTATTATCTGAATGGTGTCAAGTTAGGAAAAGGGGACATACAACGAGATCTGGGTGTCCTAGTGCATCAGTCACTGAAAGGAAGCATGCAGGTACAGCAGGTAGTGAAGAAAGCCAATGGAATGTTGGCCTTCATAACAAGAGGAGTTGAGTATAGGAGCAAAGAAGTCCTTCTGCAGTTGAACAGGGCCCTAGTGAGACCGCACCTGGAGCACTGTGTGCAGTTTTGGTCTCCAAATTTGAGGAAGGATATTCTTGCTATTGAGGGCGTACAGCGTAGGTTTACTAGGTTAATTCCCGGAATGGCGGGACTGTCATATGTTGAAAGACTGGAGCGACTAGGCTTGTATACACTGGAATTTAGAAGGATGAGAGGAGATCTTATCGAAATGTATAAGATTATTAAGGGGTTGGACACGTTAGAGGCAGGAAACATGTTCCCAATGTTGGGGGAGTCCAGAACCAGGGGCCACAGTTTAAGAATAAGGGGTAGGCCGTTTAGAACGGAGATGAGGAAAAACGTTTTCAGTCAGAGAGTTGTAAATCTGTGGAATTCTCTGCCTCAGAAGGCAGTGCAGGCCAATTCTCTGAATGCATTCAAGAGAGAGCTAGATAGAGCTCTTGATAGTGGAGTCAGGGGGTGTGGGGAGAAGGCAGGAATGGGGTACTGATTGAGAATGATCAGCCATAATCACATTGAATGGTGGTGCTGGCTCAAAGGGCCGAATGGCCTACTCCTGCACGAAAAAAAACACTGCGTGTGAAATTATGATCAAAAGAATATTGTTTGGGGACCGAAAATGGTGCCTCTTGTGTGTTATGCTGTATTGGTGACAGGTTTCGTAAGTGCATCCAAGCCAGTTGTAGTTATGGAATGCAGATCACTATGTCAGTTTTCTTACAATACTCAACAGTCCAATGCAAATCTCTTAACCATGAGTGGCTGAACATGAGCTAGCTCGCAGCAAGAATCCAGCACTATATAAACGAGCATCAGCTCCAAGGATTAATTTCTTCTGGCAGTTGGTTTGATTTTTGAGGTGCTTTCCATTCTTTCAACCCAAGCACATTGAAAGGCACATGTAATGAGAGCCTTGCTGCCACAAAAAAAGATGAGACCCAGGGCACGCTGAAACATTGATGCCACTTCGCTGCAGTGCTTGGTTTCAAGATTCATGAAGGTCTGTGCTATATTGAATTGGGTGAAAGATGCTTCCCTGTAGTTCCTGTTTTATTTTTTTAATCAATTTGTAAGCTCCAGAGTTTATATCATTACATTGTAACATAAAATTTCTCGCGAGTGAAAGGGATTGTTTTCCCTCGAGGGATTGTTTGGATATAAGAGTTGATAAGATGGCACTGGGCCTGTACTCGCTGGAGTTTAGAAGAATGGGGGGGGGGGTCAGAGAAGCCTGTCAAATAGTGAAAAGCCTGCATAGAGTGAATGTGGAGAGGATGTTTCCACTAGTGGAAGAATTTAGAACCAGACAGCAGAGCCTCAGAATAAAAGGACATACTTTAGAAAGGAGACGAGGAGGAATTTATTTCATCAGTGGATGGTGAATCTGGATTTCATTGCCACAGACGACTGGAGGCCAACCCATTGGGCAATTTTTAGGCAGATACCTGTTTGGTAGGGGGGCCGGGGATTATGGGAGAAGCAGGAGAATGGAGTTGAGAGGGAAAGATAGATCAGCCATGATTGAATGGCAGAGGAGAGTCAATGTGTCGAATGGCCTAATTCTGCTCCTATGTAATCAGACTTTATCGAAAGAATTGAAAGGAGGAGAATTCATTCTTTGGAATTGTTACAGGGTTATTCAAACATTCAAGCTAACAGATTGAAAGAATTTTGTACTCAAAGAAAATTGGGAAAATGGGATTAGGTGGGAAGGAGGTCTAGGATCTTTCATGATCTAATTGAATGGTAAATAGGTCTATGGCATGCTCACTCTCATTTTATACAAGCATCTTTCATGTGTTTACCTGGGGTCTGAGTGCATTGACTCCCGAGTGCTCTCAGGTACTTCCACCCCTTTATCAGGGATGGCTTGGCCCACATGGAAGATCAGGAGATTTTCACTATTTAAACAATGATGTAGAGTTAACAGCACTCCTTCTGTTTATGTGGAGATTCCATACCTTCTTGGGGGAAATAGTCTGCCTTATCTTTGAGGTTCAACACATACCTGCAAGGATGGGTCGTACATAGGCTTAGTTTGTGGCCTTGAAGATGGTGTTGCAATTTTACACAGTTTATTTGTAAGGCAGATGTATTGCTTAAAAAGTCAAATTTTGATGTTTGAAGAGACAATTTCAACATTGATTGATTGAAAGCATGGAAACAACCCCTTTGGCCCACCAAGTCCACGCCAGCCATCAACACTCATTCTCACTATATGTATGTTCTCCCATTTACTCATTCGCTCCCTGCACACTGGGAACAATTTACATCTTTGGGATGTGGGGTAAAACTGGAGCACCCGGAGGTTACACAGGCGGTCCTAGGGAGAACGTGCAAACTCCGCACAGCCAGTACCTGAGCTCAGGATCGAACCTGTGTCTCTGGCGCTGTGAGGCAGCAACTCTACCAGCTGTGTCACTGCCACCCACCATATTTTTATATTTCCACACAGAGGTGTGTTCCGATGGTGGCAATCGGTAACAGTGGGAAAATTGTGCCAACTCATGAACAAATTCATTTTTGCTCCTCCCAGGATTTTGCTGACACCATTCCCGGACATGGTGGAATTATGGACCGCTTTGATTGTCAGTATCTCATGGCGACTTTTGTTAATGTCTACATTGCCAGCTTCATAAGGTAAAAGTTTCCAGATAAGGTGCAAGTTACAAAAATGTATAAAATATTTTATTAGTAGCAAAAAATTATAATGCTTAAATTTATAGAATATGTTGAAAGAATAATGGTTTGAGAAGTGGATGTAACTTGTTTCTGGTGCTGTGAAATGTATAACTCTTGTTGTAATACTTTACCGCTCACCCTTATCTACTTCTGAAACCTCCAATCAAACACACCAATCCTCCAACAATGGTCCTTGTGCTCTTTGCCCTTCTAATAGGAGCCATGCCTTTGCCTCTCATGGGCCTTCCTTAAACCTGGTGCTTCACCCATTCCCTGCCTTTCTTTAAGACCCAGTTACCTTAGTGTAAGGTCATCTCCGTGACCCGGTGTAATTCTTTCTTGTCCTACACTGATGATGCTTCAAACCTGGTGCTTCACCCATTCCCTGTCATTCTTTTCAGACCCAGTTACCTTAATGTAAGGTAGAACTTACTGACTTCATACACTTCACCTCCAATTTCCATCCTGCCCTTAAATATACCTGGACTATCTCCGACATCTCCCTCCCGTTTCTGGACATCACCATCTCCATCACAGGAGACAGACTATTGACGGACATTTACTATAAACCCACTGACTCGCACAGCTATCTGGACTACACTTCTTCCCACCCGGTCCCCTGCAAAAAGTCTATCCCCTACTCCCAATTCCTCCGTCTACGCCGCATCTGCGCCCGGGATGAGGTGTTTCACACTAGGGCTTCCGAGATGTCCTCGTTCTTCAGGAAACGGGGCTTCCCCTCCTCCATTATAGATGAGGCTCTCACTAGGGTCTCTTCTACATCCCGCAGCTCCACTCTTGCTCCCCCTCCCCCCACTCGCAACAAGGACAGAATCCCCCTCGTTCTCACCTTCCACCCCACCAGCCAGCGGATCCAACATATCATCCACCAACATTTCCGTCACCTACAAGGGGACCCCACCACTGGCCATATCTTCCCATCCCCTCCCCTCTCTGCGTTCCGCAGAGACTGTTCCCTCCGTAACTCCCTGGTCCACTCGTCCCTTCCTACCCAAACCACCCCAACCCCGGGCACTTTCCCCTGCAACCGCACGAGATGCAACACCTGTCCCTTTACCTCCCCCCTCAACTCCATCCAAGGACCCAAACAGTCTTTCCAGGTGAGACAAAGGTTCACCTGCACCTCCTCCAACCTCATCTATTGCATCCGCTGCTCTAGATGTCAACTCATTTACATCGGCGAAACCAAGCGCAGACTCGGCGATCGCTTCGCTGAACACCTGCGCTCGGTCTGCATAAACAAAACTGATCTCCCGGTGGCCGAGCACTTCAACTCCCCCTCCCATTCCCAGTCTGACCTTTCTGTCATGGGCCTCCTCCAGTGCCATAGTGAGGCCCACCGGAAATTGGAGGAACAGCACCTCTTATTTCGCCTGGGCAGTTTGCAGCCCAGTGGTATGAACGTCGACTTCTCCAACTTTAGATAGTCCCTCTGTCCCTCCCTTCCCCTCCCCCTTCCCAGATCTCCCTCTATCTTCCTGTCTCCACCTATATCCTTCCTTTGTCCCACCCCCCTGAATCCCTCATCAGTCTGAAGAAGGGTCTCGACCCGAAACGTCACCCATTCCTTCTCTCCCGAGATGCTGCCTGACCTGCTGAGTTACTCCAGCATTTTGTGAATATACCTTAATGTAAGGTTGTCTTTGTTGACCCGATGTCAATTTTTCTTGTCCTCCGTTAATAATGCTTTGTAAATGCAAGTCCTTTTTTTCTGGCCTTGCAATTAGCCTGGATGTTTGGTAGCAGTTTGCTTCCCTCTCCCGTTGCCCACCATAGGCAACTAATGGCAATTTTCCTTGATGCCTTCCGTATATATTTATCCTAAAACCATTGTCTCTAAAAATGCAGACTGTTTATAGTTCTATCAAGCATTTTGTGAGAGCTTATTACATGCAACTTGTCTGCTCTGTTTCCCGCAACGCAATGATGGCGGCACTGCGACTTTATTGGTATATTGGTATTGGTTTATTATTGTCATGTATACCAAGATACAGTGAAAAGCTATTGTTTGTGTGCTTTCCACTTCATATTAATCAGGTAGTGTGATGCCAGGTAGTGTAATATGAAAAATATCAGAATGCAGAGTATAATTTTACCACATTGTAAAGTTACAGTTGCAGAAAAAATGTCCAGTGTCTGCAATGAAGGTAGGTTGGAAGATTGGGACTACCCCCTGACCTATGGGAGGACCATTCAGTAGTCCACTAACAGAGGGGAAGACGCAGTTCCTGAGTCTGGTGGTAAATGCTTTCAAACTTTTGCATCTGCCCGATGGGAAGGGAAGAATAGATAATGACTAGGGTGATGAAGGTGGGAAAGGTCGGGTCTGAAGAAGGGTCTCAACCCGAAACGTCACCCATTCCTTCTCTCCCGAGATGCTGCCTGACCCACTGAGTTACTCCAGCATTTTGTGTCTACCCAGAGTGATGAAGGTCCTTGATTATGTTAGCTGCTTTCCCGAGGTAGCGTGAAGTGTAGATGAATGTGATGATGGGGAATCTGGTCTTCATTGGTGCTTCCTGAATGACAAAAATAAATAAAAATGGAAAGCCTTTCTTTTCCTCTCGGTGGTCATGTTCCCCCAATGGGAGGCGCAAGGAACTGCAGATGCAACAAAAAAAAACACACAATGTGCTGGAGTAACTCAGCAGATCAGGCAGTCATGTCGATAATTGGTCCAGAGAGGGTAGAAGACCACATGGGATGTCTATGATGAGGAGGAATGTTGGAGACTGGAGAAGGGGTCGCTGCCTGTCTGAAGAAGGGTTCCGACTTGAAACGTTACCTACCCATGTCCTCCAGAAATGCTGTGTGACTCGTTGAGTTACTCCAGCACTTTGTGTTGATTTTTTCCCCCCAATAGGGGGTGTGCAGCTGGAACTGGAAAGGGGAGCTTAAAATGTATTAAACTGTTTGGTTGTTTTTTAGGGGGCCGAATCCTAGTAAACTACTGCAGCAGTTACTGGCTCTCCGCTTGGACCAACAGTTGCAGATATTCAAAAGCCTGAAAGTCAATCTGCTCCAGAAGGGTATGCTGCCTGCAGGGGCGTAGGAGCGGGGGAATCACTGAAGTGGTTGCCGTAAAAAGCCTCAGGAAAGAGTCCAGCCAGTCACCTTTCTCTCAAACGCAGTGCGTCCAAATTACCCAACCTGGAATTTCCACATGTAATCGAGAGGTCCATGCTCCTTTTGTAGCAGAGCGCAGCATTCTTTATTTGTGCTCTGGTTGATGGGATCAATAGGTAGCAGTATGTTTAATCATGGGATCGTAGCTCATTAGTAGGAGGCACATTAGTGATGGCCACTGATGGGTCCAACCCGTGATTAATCATCAAAGCGGCACACGGAGTTTTAAATGACTCGCCATTGCTGTTTACAGTGAAAGATCGGGAGGCTGGCACTGAACTCCGTATAAATCATGGATTCTGCTCCAGTTGAATCCCAATCCGAGCCTGTCCTGCACCTGTGCAAGAGTCTCGTGTTACAAGTCCAACTGGTTGTCCATGATTTATTTGTTGCTGAGCTCAAATGTAGGCTTTAGGGTGGAGTAGATGTAGTATTTGGTCCAGCCTTGACCATGTAGTTTGTGAAGGACCTGCTGTTTTACATTTGCATTCATATCGCTTCTTGAGCCACCTGAAGGAGCTTAGAATATGATGTTTACACTAGCTGTCTCGTAGGAAGTAGAGGAAAGTCTCGTAGCAGCAAGTCGCGTTTGCATGCTGGAGAGTTTGCAGCGAGGTGTCTGGAAGAGCTTTAAATGAGGAGAAATATTCTCCAGATACATGTCGATTTATTGCAAACTATTCAACTTGCAAGGTAAATGGTATAACCCTGCTCAAAACATTGCCTTTCTTTTGAAATTTTCATGGGTGGCGTGGACCTTTAGAGATTAGCATCTCCATTTTATCAGAACCTGGTGACCCCACCACTTAGTAAGGAAAGTGTTAGCTTTTACAAATATATTTAATCAAACAAAAAATCTGTGCACTCAAGTATTATTTAGATATTAACCTGTAATATTAGCTGTTTTCTTGTGAGGTCTTTCAACAAAATCGCTGCATTGTGATTTCACGCCACTTCATGCCAATAATTTATTCTGGTAGGATATTTTCAAGGATTGCACATGACCTCTGGTGTCTGAACCAGATGACTGCTCTTCGCGTAGATGCCATCTACAACCTGTTCAGCTGCATGGGAAATCACTATGAAGCTTCCTATGTTTTTCTCTGTTTCTCCCCCCCCCCCCCCCCCACCACCCACTTCTCTTCATTCCTCGTCCCCCTCATCCACCCCCGTCTCATTTGCCCAAATGACCATTCAGACCCTAGGTAACAAACAGATGACCCAGCGGATTTACCATTGTTCCAGCCAAGAGAAAGCAGGGTTAATCATATAGCCTCTGTGAGATCGATCCCGTCAGTTCAGTGTAGTAGGTAGCTTGTATCTGAGATGGGGATGGAGCGAAGATGGGAGCGAAGGTCACGTGTATGACTGTAAACCGGGTCAGCTTCTGCTTGCTAATACACACGACAGCTAAAGCTAACTGTGGGGGAGCGAGTGATGGTCATTTCTCAGGAGCGTCTAAGGACTACGCCGTGCCAAAGGGCTGTGACCGTCATATTCTGATGACGAATTCCACTTGACGAATACGGCTGTGGAATAGAATGTTACTCGTTGATTCTGGTATGAACCTGAGGAATGCCAGAAGGCTCAATAATTCAGGGAGCATGAGCAAATGATTATTTTTGTGCAAATTATTATTTTATCAATATTTCAACAAAACCTAAGAATTAAAGATTTCCCGAACCTTTTGGTTTTCAGCCCTGTTAATGTACACATTGAATTCCCCGCTGGAGGTTTAAAGTACACCAAACATTTGTCAATAGCCAATATTCAGTATCACCCAAAGTGACCGGAAATAATTAGTAGTTGACGCTCTAAAGATTTTACAGAGAGCTGTTGTGTTGACAATCCTTATATACATTGTGGAGGTGATCCATCTCTATGGTTAATTGTAGACATCTTAGGAGTGAACATCGACCTGCGTGAAATGTACTTCATTACGCAGTTCATGCACTGTACTGTTTTCAATTTTTAAGGGAGGGAGACCAGTTTAAGTGGTCATATGCTGTGCCACTAATTACCATCTCCTTGTTTTATTTCCCCTCTTGTTAGCCTTCGTTCCAGTATTGTTATTAGTTGTCCAGCTGCACAGGGTGTCGAAGGGAACAGAGTGAGAGTGAGAGAGACAGAGAGAGAGAGAGAGGATTGTGTTGAGAAATACTGTGAATTATTGAGCACAATTGTTAAAGACCCTCAGATACTGAACCTGCAGTGCGATCTTCCATCAATGTTTCTTCCTCTGGGGTGGGTCAAAGTGAGAGAGTTTACTGTCAAGAGTGGATTTAGGACAATAATAATGATGGAATAGGAATGAGAAGAACTCAGGGACTATCTCAGAGTGCGGTCTGTTTTTACTGAGAAGCTGTTTTCTAATTTCTTTAAATTCATTTGAGTAATTTCACTGGGAAAGATAGCCACTAGCTTCATTGATCTGGAGAGTTCCTGCTTTGAAGTTGCCGCACTTGGAACAGCATAAATGACTTTGAACCATGATAAATGTTGGCATTTGGAGAGTGACAATGGCATGACGTGACTTATTACTGGCCAAGCCTGACTAGCTCAAAGGTTTTTTTAAACTCGGGTTTAAAAGAGCCAGCAGCATTTAACATTAATTTGCGGAAGTAGAGAGGACTGAAGCAAGGATTCACTCTCCATACCCATCAGTATGTCTTTCAACTGCATTGATATGTCACTGCAGTTTCCTCATCTTGAAGTAGATACCTGGATAAGGAAAGAAGGATGAATTGGGCTTTGGAATAACCAACTGTCTTTCCAATTCTCTTCTCAATCCACAGTGCAGAAACAAAGAACTGCAGATGCAGGTTTATACCAAAGATAGACACGAGGTGCTGGGCACAAATGTTAAAGTGGGTCCGGCAGCATCTCCAGAGAGTTACTGGAGCACTGAGTTACTCCAGCACTTTGTGTCTATCTCTTTTCAATCCATCCTGACTGATATGACTTACCAAAATCTGTTGGACTATTGTAACTTATTTCAATTCAGCATCTTTGTGACACTTTCAAGCAGGGTCTGGCCAGTAGAGGTTATTAATGGCTGGGAATCTTCTATTGGAGACACTGGGGGCAAACATACAAGTGGGAGAAAATTGACCGAGAATAATGAGCCTGTTGTGCTCATCTCCTGTTTTTTTGGGTCCAATGACTTTACTGTGGAGGTGACTATAACTGGCAGCCTGTGTTGCCACAGTCACCTGTTTCTTGTTGGCAGAAAAAGAAAGAGTGTCTTCCCCACAACACTCCCTCCCTCCCAACCTATTTTCTAATTGTCCTCATTTAGTAAAATGTATCAAATAAAATTCTTGAGATTGCCAACCTAGAAAATTCCCAATTGTTTTTTGACATTTGCTGGAATTGCACACTGAAGCTAATTTTTTTCTCGACATGGGAGCGGGGGCCAGAGAATAGGAGTAGATTTGGTCATGTATCAGCATCACCTGCGGTGACCTGACAATCGTTCTACAAATTCCAGCATCTTGGCTATGATTTCTCCTCAAAGCAAGACTGACGATTGAATAATGTAATCTGTGCCACACCAAATCCTTTTGCAGCCACATATGTGTTGCAATAACTTTCCCTTGAAATATTTTATCTCTCATTATTGGTCTGTCAATATAACGGCAGAATTTCTGCAATACACGAATGCATCAAATTTTGATTGTTACTTTGATATACTGTGAATTAATAATATTTCTAGTGTTTACTTTTCTGATTGAATATTGCTAGAGGTTACGCCGTTATTGCAAAGTTTTGTGCTTAATTTATGAGCAAAAGCCTGTGAAGTTGTGGCATCTATTAAAATCTATTCAATATCTTGAACAAACCAGAAACCGCTTTGAGAAGGAATCAGCTTTTTTAAAACATCAGCTGAAGAATCAGTGTGGTATAAAACGAGTCAATCTTTTTATCAGCTTGATGAAGGATATGACAATTTTTTTCTCTGTTAAAAAAAAATATATATCCTTTAAAAATATATTCCTATTACATTTCAATTGAAGTTTTGTTGATTCAGACTTGTATCCTTTCGCTCTGCAAACTATATACTGTACACGCCGTCTCCATTGAATATTTAGTGTATTTAGTGTTCAGAAAAGGAGTATCTGGGACGTGATTCTATCTCGGCCTCAAAATTGTTCTGAAAATCAGTCTGCTACCTTTCCATGAGTGTCAGTCTGAACAGCATCAATGATCTTCCGAAAATGAACAAGTGCTAAATGTGCCTCTCCCACACGGGGCTGTCAATACACAAACCGTCTGAAATAATGACAATCCCTTAAATATCTTAAGTTCTCTCACGCAGTGTGTCCCAATATTATTGAGGGATTTAAGTTTGTTCGAATGGAGAATATTTTTTGCCAAAGTATCCCTTAGTCGTGGATAATAGTGCACAAATACTTAATAAATGGCATGAAATTGCTATCCCCTGGCATAAAATACATGATTAATGCCTTGGTAGGACAGCTGAGAAGATTCAAAACATTGGATCAGAAACATTGAAAAATGGTAGTTGGGAGAGATTTGGTTGCAAGCTTAATTATGGGGTTGCAGAGGTAAAAGAATATGATGATGTTTCTCTGAGCCTCAAGTAAGTGAGCTAGCCCCTCAGAGAAGTGGACATTGAGTGTTGTGATTACTCTGGAGAGATATTGAAGTGAATCGTGCAGGGGATATGCACGAGTTATATATACACTGGCCTGTGGTAAATAGAGTAGGTGATGTGCAAGTCAACACGACACCTGAAACCTCGTCAGCTTCCTCACCTCAATCTGGTGCCTGCAGAAATGTTATTTCTTCCCTCCCCAATCGAAGGTATAAGAGATGCTAATGAGAATCAGGAAGCAGTCATGAATGTCTTTTTTAATTCACAGAGGATATTTCAAAACTAAAACGACATCTAACAAAGGTGTTGGGTGTGAGGGTGCTTTCAAGAACTGTATTAATTTTAAGTTTAGTCACGCAAAGTGTCTTGTGGGAGCTATGAAACCTGTTTTTATTCTTTAAACAATGTCCATGCACTGTTGTACAGTATCTTTAGATGAAGAACTTGTGAGGAAATGCTGTGTCTGATCTCAGAGAGGTTCATCTTTCTCCCCCTTGCCTGCATTTAGTGGTGTGAAGTGCAGCCAGCCAATACTCATTACATTTTTACACTACTGATGTATAGGTATTTAATTCTTTTCACATATCCAAAATCTGAATCTGTTGGTCGATAGACGTATTAACATGAATGCAGAAACCAATTATTGCATTTTGCAATATTTTAAAATAAATTAGTTAAATATGCTTCAGTGGCTCAAAATCCGTTAACGAATGTGATAAAGATGTAAAGTGACATTTTAATGGCTGGAGTAGTGAGACAGTGTTTGCAGCAGGTGGAGGTCTTGTATAGAGCTGATGCATAGTGAGATGGTTTCATGCCCACACAGTGGAAGGGACAGCAAACATGGGATAGATCGCAGGACACAAAGTGCTGGAGTAACTCAGTGGGTCAGGCGGACTCCCTAGAGAATGTGGATAGGATATGTTTTGAGCCTGGACCCATCTTCGGTCTGTCCCAAAATGTCACCTATCCATGTTCTCCAAGGATGCTGACTGACACACTGAGTTACTCCAGCGCTTTGTGTCCTTTTTAGTAAACCTGTGCCAACAGTTCCTTGTTTGTACACGGTATGGCTCTGATACAATATGAAGTGCTGTCTAATGCTTTGTTGAGGGAAGCATTGCTTTATCTTTGATAGTGCCCCGTGAGTGCATACACAGGTATAGATTTCACAGCTTTGACTCCCAAGTCTGTAGAATGAAAACCGTTTCCAAATAAGTTGGAATGCTTCGAGCTGAGATCCAAAATAAAAATGTTGATGCTGATTTCGTTTACAACTTGAAAATTTCCTGGGGATATTTTTCGGATATAATTTCCCTTATGTAACAATGTTGCTTTATCTTTTGAGGCTGATGCCTTCGAATTCAAGTGTGGCTTTCCAGCTGACTACAATGAAGTGAAATGCTGCTCTTTGCTCCCTCTCTAGGGAATCACTGATTGGGAATTAAAGCAGGGAACCATACCGTGGCTTTACACATTATTGGATACTAAATTCAACAATGTTGTCAAATTAGAAATTTACTTTTAATTACTCAAGCTTTAACAATTGTTGCATTAATCAAATATGCTATTGCAATAAATTCATTGTTGGAATGTCTTGATTGAATACTAAGATGCCAAAAGGGCATCATGTATAATTTGCACTCTACTTTCCTCACAGTGCAATCAGTGACCCAGGCACAAAGCAAGTGTAGGTAGGGCATCAGAAGGGCTGCAGCACAAGTGAAAGTGTGAGTTGTGTAGACTGAGCGATGTAGGGAGTGCCAATATCTAGGGGGGAGTGTGGAGCTGTAGACGTCAGAGCAGGTGGATGAGGGTGCTCTTCCACCTAGGATGAATGATTTATTTTCATCCATCAAGGCAATAAATCCAAATTTCTAATATGAGATGTGAGCTCTTACACTTGCCCAAGGGAAACTCTTTCAGAAATCTTAACAGTTCTGCATAAAAGAAGGAAGCTGCTTCTAACTTTGAAGCCTCTTGAAGACTAGACACAGCATTCCCTTTGGATTAGATTACAGCACGGACTAATGCACACATTTAGTTAGGTAATGTGCTTGAGTAAATTGCTTATTTTCTTAATGCTAATTTTTTGTCTGTGTGAAGTATAAAACATTCAGTTCAAGTGAAACCTGCCACGTGTTACTGTACATGCCTGTATTTGTATTGAACATTTCAACATGTGTGTTCATATGTGCGTGTATGTGCATATATAGTGTAGATGCGCTAACACACACGTGTATGTGTATATTTGGTGTTAAAGAGTACACATTATTTATATATGTTCGAAATAAAAAAATCCTATTAAATGACAAAGTAGTCATTCATTCATTTTCACCTTGCAGCTGCAATGTATATACTAAAACTCGTTCGTTAGTTTGTTCCTGAACTGCAGCCAAAACAGTGCAGGACAATTTTAGGCCCACCTTACCATTGTTCCTTTGGTGCTAATGGAAGAAGTTTCATTGAAATCGGTGTTATATTTTTAAAGTTATTCACATTTTAAAGTTTAAATCTATCTCCTAGGGAGAAGGGGGTGGAGGGAAGGGGAGGGGGGTGGAAGGAAGGCGGGTGGAGGGAAGGGGGGTGGAGGGAAGGGGAGTGGAGGGAAGGGGGGTGGAGGGAAGGGGAGTGGAGGGAAGGGGGGTGTAAGGAAGGGGGGTGGAGGGAAGGGGGGTGGAGGGAGGGAGTTTAAATCTATTTCCTAATGACAAAGTAGTCATTCATTCATTTTCACCTTGCAGCTGCAATATATTATATACTAAAACTCGTTCGTTAGTTTGTTCCTGAACTGCAGCCAAAACAGTGCAGGTGTGGCGGATCAGGCCACTCCTCGGGTCAGCCCCCTCGTTACGTGACGGACAGGTGAAAGGAATTAAAAGCCAGACCAAGGGAAGGCGTGGATCATCCCTTGGAGAACTACGCTGTGGGCACCAGCTCACAGCCTAATAAAGAATCTAATTAAACACTGCCTGGCGTCTTGCCTTTTCTCTGGCCTCCGCCAGGCCACTACATTGGTGACCTCGACGGACATCACACGTAGTGATGTCGAACAATGGACAACCCGGTCCTGCCGCCCTCGCGCAACCCGGCCCTGCCGCCCTCGGCCCTGCCGACCTCGAGGCCGTCTCCCTCAAACTCCCGACCCTGTGGACCGAAGAGCCTGAGGTCTGGTTTCAGCAGGCAGAGGCACAGTTTGCTGTGCGAGGGGTAACCGTCGACTTGACGAAGTACTTTTACGTCGTCGGCGCCCTGGACCAGGCGACAGCAAGGCGAGTAAAGCCCTACCTTAATGACCCCCCCGCGGATGACAAATATAAGGGCCTGAAAGACCTCCTTATCAGGACAATTTTAGGCCCACCTTACCATTGTTCCTTTGGTGCTAATGGAAGAAGTTTCATTGAAATCGGTGTTATATTTTTTAAGTTATTCACATTTTAAAGTTTAAATCTATCTCCTAGGGAGAAGGGGGGTGGAGGGAAGGGGGGTGGAAGGAAGGTGGGTGGAGGGAAGGGGGGTGGAGGGAAGGGGGGTGGAGGGAAGGGGAGTGGAGGGAAGGGGGGTGGAGGGAAGGGGGGTGGAAGGAAGGGGGGTGGAGGGAAGGGGGGTGGAGGGAGGGAGTTTAAATCTATTTCCTAAGGGGGAGTGAGGGAGGGGGAGGAGGGAGGATAAAGGGGGATGGAGTGGGGGGGGGGGAGGGGGGGGAAGAGAGGGTGCTGCACCAATGCAGGAGAGGTTTGGGCCCACAGATCCACTTGGTCTAGTATTTTTATAAAGACAACCAGTTTACTTTTGAAATTTAGCAAAGGAAAACTTACCTGGTGTAGTCTCTCTGATTCCATTACCACAGCCCCCTGTGTCTCACAAGCCGAGTAACCTACAAATACCCTGGTAAGCATCACAGATTATACAAACAATGATATAATATGATAGAAGGTAGAAACAAAGAGCTCGAGATAAAGGATAGGTAAAGTTTCGGGTCAGGCCAAGGACCCTTATTCTTGAGAACTAAAGACTGAAGAAGGGTCTCGACCCGAAACGTCAACCATTCTTTCTCTGCCGAGATGCTGCCTGACCCGCTGAGTTACTCCAGCATTTTGTGTCTAGTTCCGACCTGAAACATCACCCATTCCTTCTCTCCAGAGATGATGCCTGTCCACTGGGTTCCTCCAGCAATTTGTATCTATCTTCAGGATAAGCACTGCTCCTCACTTCAGAACCAATGACGGTAATCTATGGACTGATCACCTTCCCCACCAACCATCACCACCATGAGACTCTTCCTGGCATCCTCGGAGATACCATCTGTGGTTGAACATATTCCTGGCGTAGGCAACATGCGGCAAATATTGGCTGTCTGACACAACCACCCATTATTCTGCCTTCCAACTCTGAAGTGGAAAGGGGATTGAGCTTGATGACCCAATTGGATGTATTGTTTTTAACTAGATCAGTCTTAAGAAGGGTCTCGTCCCGAAACGTCACCCATTCCTCTCCAGACATGCTGCCTGTCCCGCTGAGTTATTCCATAATTTTGTGCTTATCTATTGTTTTTAACATTTGAGCTATGGCAATCAAACCGAAGACATTTTTCTCCTAAAAAGGTCTTGTTAAACAATGCTTATTTTACAGTGTCTTTGAGGTAAGGCATTGACATCCTTCTGAGATAGTTGTGTGATACAGACTATAATAATGATATTAATGATAATGATTCTTGATTTGTACAGGTGTCAGGGGTTATTCGGAGATGGCAGGAGAATGGGGTTAAGAGGGAAAGATAGACCAGCCATGATTGAATGGCAGAGTAGACTTGATGGGCCGAAAGGCCTAATCCTGCTCCTATCACTTATGGATGGTGAAGGAGGCTGACCTGATACAAATATATTAGATTGTGAGATGCATTGGTAGTTAAGATCTTTATTTCTAGGTGGAGATGTCAAAAACAAGTGGCTGTACTTCAAGGTTTAAAGCGAAAGAGAATTTTTTGAAAGAGGATCTAAAATGTAAGTTTTCAACATAGAGAATGCCTGATATCTGGAATGTGCTGCCAGAGAAGGTAATGGAAACAAATACAATTACTGTATTTAAGACACATTTTCAGACAGAGGTTAAAACAGGCAAGGCACAAAGGATGCAGTTCTAATGTGGGTAACTGGATTATGTGTAGACGGGCAAGAAGGTTGCCATGGATACGGTGGGCCTGGGAATCCGCCTCTGTTTTGTACAGCTCTATTACACTATCTTTTTCGTAAGTATATTGATAGTAGAGACGTGCACAGAAGTGGTTCTATATAATTAGATGGTTCTATATATGGTCTAAACGTGGTTCTATATAATTAGAACAACACGTCACTTGTACATAAATCTTAATACATTAAAGGCAACATACTGTTTGCCTGCCTTAATTACTTGCTGAATGTCTATGATTTGTGCATAACCACACTCTGGGTCTCTCTGAACCACCTTTCAGGCCTTTCACCCATTTCCCTTTCAATTTTGTCTACCAAATTCACTCTGAGGCACCTCTGCATCTTTCTGACCTTGTATCCCTAACCTTATATCATTGTATTGGCTGGCATGGTGGTACAGCAGTAGAGTTGGTGCCTTACGTACATACAGCGCCAGAGACCCAGGATCGATCCTGGCGCTTGTCTGTATGGAGTTTGTACGTTCTCCCCATGGCCTGTGTGGGCTTTTTCCGAGAACTTTGGTTTCCTCCACACTCCAAAGATGTACAGCGGCTAGATTTAGATTTAGATTTTTAGATTTAGAGATACAGCGCGGAAACAGGCCCTTCGGCCCACCGGGTCCGTGCCGCCCAGCGATCCCCGCACATTAACACTATCCTACACACACTAGGGACAATTTTTACATTTGCCCAGCCAATCAACCTACATACCTGTACGTCTTTGGAGTGTGGGAGGAAACCGAAGATCTCGGAGAAAACCCACGCAGGTCACGGGGAGAACGTACAAACTCCATACAGATGGCGCCCGTAGTCAGGATCGAACCTGAGTCTCCGGCGTTGCATTCGCTGTAAGGCAGCAACTCTACCGCTGCGCCACCGTGCTGCCACACGGTGCGACTAGGCTTGTCTACACTGGAATTTAGAAGATGTGAGGGGATCTTATTGAAACATATAAGATTATTAAGGGATTGGACACGCTAGAGGCAGGAAACATGTTCCCAATGTTGGGGGAGTCCAGAACCAGGGGCCACAGTTTGAGAATAAGGGGTAGGCCATTTAGAACTGAGATGAGGAAAAACTTTTTCACTCAGAGAGTTATAATTCTCTGCCTCAGAAGGCAGTGGAGGCCAATTCTCTGGATGCTTTCAAGAGAGAGCTAGATAGAGCACTTAATGATAGCGGAGTCAGGGGGTATGGGGAGAAGGCAGGAACGGGGTACTGATTGTGAATGAACAGCCATGATCACATTGGTGGTGGTGCTGGCTCGAAGGGCCAAATGGCCTACTGCTCCACCAAAGAATTGTCCCTTGTGTAGGATAGTGTTAATGTGCAGGGATCTCTGGTCAGTGCGGACCCGGTGGGCCGAAGGGCCTATTTCCATGCAGTATCTCTAAAAAAAAATTGCAAGCATGTGAATATTACATTTGATTCCCTCGTCCTCATCTGGGGGACTTGCACTGATCTCTGTGGCACCCCACGAGTCTCAGCCTCCCAATCAAAAATACCTTGCATGTTCCTATTCTGTTTCCTCAGCCTACTGACTCAGTACCTCTAATGCCATGCATCTGGTTTAATTATTTTTTGTGTGTCATTTTTTACTGGTATGAAAGATCAAGTCCAGTAAGATGCCATGAAAAGATGACAAGCTCAGAACAAAATGCCCTTTCATAATTCCATATTGACCCTGTCCAATCCTACAATTATTTTCTTGGTGTTCTGCTAGCACTTCCCTAATAACATGTTCCAACATTTTCCGTTAATACAGATGTCAGGCCAGTTACTCAATGATTCCCCGTCCTTTATCCATTACATTTGATATATTGTAACCCGTGGAAACATACAAAATCAATAGAATTTTGAAAAATCACAATTGTATATACTATTTTTTTAAAAGGTTGGTGTAACTCGGCGGGTCGGGCAGCATTTTGTATAAACCAGCATCTGCAGTTTCTTGTATCTCCAATCCACTATTTAACTTGCAGGTGTGTCCAAAAATAGCATATAGAAACATAGAAAATAGGTGCAGGCGTAGGCCATTCGGCCCTTCGAGCCTGCACCGCCATTCAATATGATCATGGCTGATCATCCAACTCAGTATCCCGTACCTGCCTTCTCTCCATACCCCCTGATCCCTTTAGCCACAAGGGCCACATCTAACTCCCTCTTAAATATAGCCAATGAACTGGCCTCAACTACCTTCTGTGGCAGAGAATTCCACAGATTCACCACTCTCTGTGTGAAAAAAAACGTTCTCATCTCGGTCCTAAAAGACTTCCCCCTTATCCTTAAACTGTGACCCCTTGTTCTGGTCTTCCCCAACATCGGGAACAATCTTCCTGCATCTAGCCTCTCCAACCCCTTAAGAATTTTGTAATTAGATTAGATTAGATCGATTAGATTACAGTACCGTGCCACTAGGTTGTGCAACCTTATTAGGATCTCCCGTATAGAGCATTTGGCTCATATCCCTCTAAACTTGTCCTATCCATGTACCTCTCTAAATGTTTCTTGATCAGTGCGATAGTACCTGCCTGCCTCAATTACCTCCTCCGGCAGCTCGTTCCATACACCCAATCTATTTTTCTCTCATGATTTTGCACACCTCAATAAGATCATAGACACACTTAGGCATTTTCAACTGCTTAAACTTTTGCTGCAGCAGATTTACCGGCTGAGGTGTAGGAAAATAACTGCAGATGCTGGTACAAATCGAAGGTGTCACAAAATGCTGGAGAGTTGAGTTTATAGGACTTGATATTACAATCCCTACTATAATTGGCACCGAAGGAATGTGTGACGTTTTGGGTCGAAACCCTTCTTCAGACTGAAGAAGGGTCTCGACCCGAAATGTCACACATTCCTTCTCTCCAGAGATGCTGCCTGATCTGCTGAGTTACTCCAGCATTTTGTGATACCGGCTGAGATATCCTTCCATCCTGAGAAGGAGAATGCACTGGAACGCAGGTCCCAGCAACGCCACTAGATGGTGCTGACCACTAAATATATGCAAGATGGAGTATCTGCTCTGGTGAGAAAGTATTTAATTTTCCATTAGATTTCATTACCACCACACATAAACATGAAACTGGCCGGGTACAAAGAGGGAACTGATTCACTGTGGTCTTGACAGCTATTAACCTGCACCTTAACAGGCCATTTCAGAACCCGATTAAAAGCCAATGACAAAGAACACAAGTGCTGGAGTGACTCAGTAAGTCAGGCAGCATCTCTGGAGAACATGGATAGGTGATCTTTTGGGAGACCTACCCATTCCATGTTCTCCGGAGATGCTGCCTAACTTGCTGAGTTGCTCCAGCACTTTGTGTCCTTTTGTGCATTAACCAGCATCTGCAGTTCCTCGTTTCTAAGATTCAATGACATTGCTGTGGGTCTGGACTCACACATAAACCAGATCTCATAACAATGGTAATGTATTGGTTTTTATGACAAAAAAAAAGTGTTCATTTGGATATAGAAAGTCTACAATGCAGTAGCCTTCTCTAGTAATTTACTCTACAGCCAAATCTTATGTGGGAGGTACAGAAACTGGAGAAAATCCAGAGTAAGCGAGGCTCCCAGTGTAGCATAAAGTCAGGTAAAATCTCCTAAACATCTAGAATTAGTAAGGGTAAACAGTTTATTTTATGGATACAGCATGGAAACAGGCCCATCGAGTCCGCACCGACCAGCGATCCCCGCACATTAACACTATCCTACACACACTCGGGACAATTTACATTCGTACCAAGCCAATTAACCTACAAACCTGTATGTCTTTGGAGTGTGGGAGGATCTTCCCCGAAGATCTCAGGGAAAATCCACGCCGGTCTTGGGGAGAATATACAGACTTCGTACAGACAGCACCAGTAGTCAGGATTGAACCCGGGTCTCGGGCGCTGTAAGGCACCAATTCTACCGCTGCGCCAACAAGCCGCCTTCTGGCAGTTCTTGTGACTGGTTTCTATTCAGCAAACATTGTAGTAAAGGACATTGTGGACAATGGTTGAGGACAGAACAGTTATCATGATATCATGGCATTTACCAATGCTGTATGGAATTTAACCTTAAGATTAGCTATATGGACAAGATTAGCCAGATGAAGTAGTTTATATTTTATTTCGATATAGAAAAAGGCCATTCGGCCCAATGCATCTATGCTGGCTCTCAGTGTAATTCATTTATCTTGTCTCCCACACATGCCTATGAACAGCACCCCATAAAAAAATCATTCTCACATCGGCAGCTTACACGGTGTAATTTAAAGTAGCCAATTTGGCCACAATGTCTCCACACATGAAAGATTAGAGTAGCCAAATGACCAGTGCATATAATATGTAACACTTGGGGAAACAGGTGTATCAGGGGGGTATCTATGTAGTCACAGGGAGGATAGGCAAAGTCCACACAGACAGCAGACCTGAAACATCACCTCGCCATGTTCTGTAGAGATACTGCCTGACCTGCTGAGTTACTCCAGCACTTTGTGTCTTTTAAAAAAAAACCCAGCATAGATTCATAGTCAAACAGCGTGGAAACAGGCCCTTCGGCCCAACTTGCCACGTCCACCAACATACCCCATCTACACTCGTCCTACCTGCTCGCATTTGGCTCATATCACTCTTTCCTATCTATGTGGGAATATCTTTTAAACTTCATGATGGTATCTGCCTCAACTACCTCAGTTGGCAGCTCGTTCCGTATATCCACCACTCTTCGTGTAAAAAAGTTACCCCTCAGGTTCCTATTAAATCTTTCACCCTTTCACATTAGTTTGGGGCATCTTCAGTTCCTTGCTTCTCCAATCTTTACCCGTGGATGGGGTGACTTGCCCATATTCCCATCAATGCAAGTGGTCAGCCATCAATGCAAGTGGTCAGCCATCAATGGTTGAAGAAGTGATGGGAGATAGATTGGATGATGAGGAGGGAAAATAACAACTGGCAGTGTTTTTAACAACTTGCATTATCAATAATATTCCTTCCTGCAATGTATATCTACCTCAGTCAGGTAACTTGTGCAGTGAACAGTCTGAAAACTGACCAAGGCACTGTTGACCCACGAGATCCCGAGCTCAGGGTCAAACCAATACATTTAAGTGGCACAGGAACAATTCTCTCTTTTAACCATATAAGGAAGAAGCAGAACTCTCAAAGCAGATACACAGTTATGAACAAATGCAGAACTAATTTTTTAATAGGAATGAATTACCGGCTGGAATTCAAAGTGGTACTCTGATATAATAGTATAAGAAAATAACTGCAGATGCTGGTACAAATCGAAGGTATTTATTCACAAAATGCTGGAGTAACTCAGCAGGTCAGGCTGCATCTCAGGAGAGAAGGAATGGGTGACGTTTCGGGTCGAGACCCTTCTTCATGTCCCGCCCCCCTGACATCAGTCTGAAGAAGGGTCCCGACCCGAAACGTCACCCATTCCTTCTCTCCCGAGATGCTGCCTGACCTGCTGAGTTACTCCAGCATTTTGTGAATAAATACCTCTGATATAATAGGTTATACGAGCAGAATGAGGCTATTTGTCCCATCAAGTCTACTCTGCCATTCAATCATGGCTGACCTAGCTTTCCCTCTCAACCCCATTCTCCTGCCTTCTCCCCATAACCCCTGACACCCTGTGCGGATGAAGAATCTGGAAATTTCTGCCATACAAAAAACATCCATTGACTTGGCCTCCACAGCCTCCTGTGGCAATGAATTCCACAGATTCACCATCCTCTGGCTAAAGAAATTCCTCCATCAATGAAAGGTTGATTCTTGTACCTCACTCTCGAAGGGTTGGATGTTGTGATTACTCACTGCCTGGTGTTAGGTATTTACTCATTCACACAGACGGAGACATGAGTCAGGCAGGGAGGTCAGTGACTGGGTGCAGATTGGCCCCATTACAGAGGGAGCCTGTACTTTGTCTTAGTGTTTGCCAGATTCACAGGAATAAGTTGTGTGGTTTAGTCCCTTGGAAAGTAGGTTGATGCGGTGCTGTGAGAATCGACATCATGGGTGTCCGAACATGGATACTGCAGAAGGTCACCTCCTCTCCCCTCACACCTGCTACTAATATATTGCACAGATACACTGGAAACCAACCCAAGGCATTTCACGGAGGGAAGTCAGTCAAAAACTGACACTGTACAAGAGGACTGAGAGATCAGCTTTCGTGCAAACCTTTAAGGAAAAGAGAGAGAGGGAGAAAGAGAGGGAGAGAGTTTAGTTTATTAATGTCATGTACACCGAGGTACAGTGAAAAGCTTTTTGTTGCGTGCTATCCAGTCAGTGAAAAGACGAAACATGATTACAATAAAGCCATCCACAGTTTACCCATACAGGATAAGGCATAACATTTACTGCATGATAAAGGCCAATAAAGTCTGATTAAAGATAGTTTGAACGTCTCCAAAGAGGTAGATGGAAGTTCAGGACTTCTCTCTAGTTGCTGGTAGGATGGTTTAGTTGCCTTGATAACAGCAGGGAAGAAACTGTCCCTGAATCTGGAAGCCTGCGTCTTCAAACGTCTATATCTCTTGCCTGATGGGAGAGGGGAGAAGAGGGAGTGACCTGATCTGATGAGACTGAACCTTGATTGTGCTGGTGGCCTTGCCAAGGCAGTGTGAAGTACAGATAGAGAGAGAGAGAGAGAGAGAGAGAGGGAGAGAGAGAGAGGGAGAGGGGGAGAGAGAGAGAGAGAGAGAGAGAGAGAGAGAGAGAGAGAGAGAGAGAGAGAGAGAGAGAGAGAGAGAGAGAGAGAGAGAGAGAGAGAGAGAGAGAGAGAGAGAGGAGGAGAGAGAGGGAGGAGAGAGAGGGAGGAGAGAGAGGGCGGAGAGAGAAGGAGGAGAGAGAGGGAGGAGAGAGAGGGAGGAGAGAGAGGGAGGAGAGAGAGGGAGGAGAGAGAGGGAGAGAGAGAGAGAGAAAGAGAGAGAGAAAGAGAGAGAGCCAATAGAAGAATGAAAACAATGGAGGAAAGCACAATAAAAGCTGGAAGAAAATAAAGTTCTTGAAAGTTAACTGGCCAATTGGCATGGAGCATGGGCATAGAGAGATTTAATAAAATAAGAGATCTTTAGAAGTGCAGCTTTGTTTAACCAACAGCTCGGGAAGGTTAAACTGCATGAATAAGATGGATAAACAGATGTCCTTTCATTTAAAGATTCGGGCAGCAGATTCTGTCTGATAAGAGAAGATAACATAAGGCCTTCTTGTCTTCTCCAACCCCTAGAATTGAATGTGCATGTTCATAAGTCATAGGAGCAGAATTGGGCCATTCGGCCCATCAAGTCTACGCCGCCATTCAATCATGGCTGATCTATCTTTCCCTCACAACCCCATTCTCCTGCCTTCTCCCCATAACCCCTGACTCCTCTACAAATCAAGTATCTGTCAATCTGCACATTAAAAAGACCCACTGACTTGGCCTCCACAGCCATCTGTGGCAATGAATTCCACAGACTAAAGAAATTCCTCCTCATCTACTTTCTATAGGTATGACCTTTTATTCTAAACCCTACTGCCAGTGGAAACATCCTCTCCACATCCACCCTATTCAGGCCTTTCACTATTCGGTAAGAATGCATCACCACAATTGGTGCCAAACCAGCATTTCATGCTTATCCATTCTCTCCCCTCTCTTAAATCAGCGTTGGTTAATTTGCGTTGGTTCATTTTCAGAATGAATCGTGACTCCTTTCAGCATCTAAATACAAATGAACGGAAAGGGAGAGCAAAGGGGCCCTGATCTGTTAAGTAACTGCTCGCAAAACCTTGCACTTTGCTTAACACTTGGGGAGCTCAGAGTGTGAAACAAACGCCCACTTCCTTATCAAGGACCGTTCAAAACCGTACTTTCTTTGCAACTGGAGCACCTGTCCTCATGAAACTGAACGAAAGGAGCTGCCGGAGTGGGAGAAGAGAGTGTGCCCAGCCTCCACCCTTTCTTTAAAATACATGAAGTGAAACGCAGAGTGCACCATCCTTGCCTGGTTGCGCGCGCTGGTCACGGCAGTGTTGAACAGGAACAAGGATGTGGGCTGGCAGACGTCTGCACAGGCTGAGGCAGGGACCTGCCCTAGCCGAAGAGAAGAGTGTGCGCTTTGAAGGCAAGATTTCTCCTCCGCGCTTTCCGAAGAGGGAGACCATGTCACTGAAGCTACCGCGCAACGTTTGGGATTTCAACCTTAAAACAGATTCTGCACGAATAGGTAGAGTGAGGCACGAGCCTGGTCTGGTCTGCTAACCCATTGAACATTTCCTCCTATCTTACCACTTTGCTTTAGTCCACGGCTGAGACTCTATGCGTTTCATCTGGTTTCATGACTTAGATGAGACCGTGAGATTGGGGGAGAGAGGGGAAATGTTACGATTCAACAGATGTCGTATTGCAGTGTAGTGCAGATACCAGGAGTGGGAAGTGGTGGGATTCAGTGACAAACGGCACATGTCTAGATATTCCCAGGAATCTGCTGGTAATGGACTGACTGAGAGGTTAACTGGAGAGTTTGCAACCTTGCTATGTAATTCACAACGTTAGGGACGCAGCAAAGTATTATATTTTACTGGGAGAGGAACAAAATGCTGGGGTAACTCAGCGGGTCAGGCAACATCTCTGGAGAAAAGGAATAGGTGACGTTTCGGGTCGAGACTCTTCTTCTTTGAAGAAGTTATCTTTCTCCCTCCAATGCCTTTTCGACAGAGATGCTGCCTGATCCGCTGAGTTACTCCAGCATTTTGTGTCTAACTTCGGTGTAAACCAGCATCTGCAGTTCCTTTCTACATTATTTCACTGGGTGCTGGTTTATTAATCTTCATGCTCCTCTGATGCATGGCATTCCGTGGAGCAATGTATGACAATTGCTTGTAACAATGAAAATATATTTAATTTTGTCGTCATTATATCACAAGGACCTCAACTGTTGACGGTGTGCGAGCTTTTGGGGAGATAAATCTAATTTAGTTGCAACAACATTTCCTGAGAGAAGGATTGGATCAGTGACCTACTTAATGTTTCTCAGAATGAATGGCGGCTGCATTATTTGAAACGACTTTGCTGCTGCAGTTTTTCACTCGTTTGGATATTCCTGTAGATGGGCTTTTTGTACAAGTAACATTTGCACTGAATATGCTGCTGTGTTAGTGATGGAACATGCTGAACTGTCAGTTTTAATCAGAGACTAGACCAAGTGGACCCGTTAGGCCCAAACCTCTCCTGCATTGGTGCAGCACCCTTTCCTCCCCCACTCCCCCATCCCCTTCTCCCCCTTTCCCCCCTCCCTCCCTCCCTCCCTCCCTCCCTCCCTCCCTCCCTCCCTCCCTCCCTCCCTCCCTCCCTATCATATCATATCATCATCATATATATACAGCCGGAAACAGGCCTTTTCGGCCCTCCAAGTCCGTGCCGCCCAGTGATCCCCGTACATTAACACTATCCTACACCCACTAGGGACAATTTTTACATTTACCCAGCCAATTAACCTACATACCTGTACGTCTCCTCCCCCCTTCCCATCTCCCCCCTCCCTTCCTCCCCCTCTTCCCCTCTCCCCTCCCTCCTCCCCCACTCCATCCCCCTCAACCCCTCTTATCCTCCTCCCCTCCACTCCCTCCCTCCCCCCTCCCTCCCTAGGAGATAGATTTAAACTTTAAAATGTGAATAACTTAAAAAATATAACACCGATTTCAATGAAACTTCTTCCATTAGCACCAAAGGGACGACGGGTCTAAGGGTCTAAAATTGTCGACCTGTTGTGCACCATTTTGGCTGTAGTTCAGGAACAAACAAACAAACAAACAAACAAATGTGAGTTTTAGTATATAGATTAAGTGTAAGAAAATAACTGCAGATGCTGGTACAAATCGAAGGTATTTATTCACAAAACGCTGGAGTAACTCAGCAGGTCAGGCAGCATCTCTGGAGAGAAGGAATGGGCAACGTTTCGGGTCGAGACCCTTCTTCAGATTAGATTATATAGATTAAAGTCAGTGCATTATACAGAATTTATTTCTCTTACCATTTATATATGTCCCCAAATCCCTCTTCATTTCACTCTCCAACATCTTTGCTCTTTCGCCCAGTGGGGTCTTGGTGTTTATAATTTCCTTCCTAAGTTTCTCTTTCACTTCTTGGTCTTCACAAAACATCTCAAATCAGCTCATTATCAAGAACTTTGGTCCCTGTCTCATAAACTCTTATTTTCCTGCTTGCTGTACACGTTGATGTTTTGACATGGTCCATGGGAATTAAGAACCAAGGTATTGTTGCTTGCTTTAGTGATCCCCTTCTGTGATGTATCAATCCACGATACATTGGGTCATTGTGTCGTACAGTCATATAGAACAGAAACGCTCTCTATAACCCACCCTGTCCATACCAACAATCAAGTAACCATTGATACTAACCCCTATTTACCAGGACTCAGTCCGTAGCCCTCTATGCCACAGCACGTCAAGTGCCAAGATAATTTGTGTCCAGATAATTTGTAAATGTGACAGTCTCTGCCTCCAACATCTCTTCATGCAGTGAAATCCAAACTCCAACCATCCTCTGACAGAAATATATCTTGTGATATCACGTCTGAACCTCCGAGGCCTTACTTTAAAATCATGACTTCTGGTTACTCCATTGGGGAAACATTTATGACTGCCAATCCTATCTACTCGCTTTGAAACGTTGTGTGCCTTCATTATATTTTATAATATCGTATAACATTCTGCAAAGTTCATGATCAAGACTCAATTTAATTTCAATAGGGTTTGTTGGCAGCGATTCAGTGCAAATTCTCACAAAATTCCTCTTTAAAATGTGTGAAATGGATCATCGTATGGCACATACATGCTTTCTCTGATTTAGCAAGTACACATGCCCTCTTGCAGGTATATAACACTGCATAACAATGCACCCATCATAAACATTCTTGCTATTGAGGGAGTGCAGCGTAGGTTTACTAGGTTAATTCCCAGAATGGCGGGACTGTCATGTGTTGAAAGACTGGAGCGACTGGGCTTGTATACTCTGGAATTCAGAAGGATGAGAGGGGATCTTATCGAAACATATAAGATTATTAAGGGATTGGACAAGCTAGAGGCAGGAAACATGTTCCCAATGTTGGGGGAGTCCAGAACCAGGGGCCACAGTTTAAGAATAAGGGGTAGGCCATTTAGAACAGAGATGAGGAATTTTTTTTTCACTCAGAGAGTTGTAAATCTGTGGAATTCTCTGCCTCAGAAGGCAGTGGAGGCCAATTCTCTGGTTGTTTTCAAGAGAGAGTTAGATGGAGCTCTTAATGATAGCGGAGTCAGGGGGTATGGGGAGAAGGCAGGAATGGGGTACTGATTGTGAATGGTCCGCCATGATCACATTGAATGGTGGTGCTGGCTCGAAGGGCCAAATGGCCTACTTCAGCACCTATTGTCTATTGTCTATTGTCTATTAATAGGATACTATCACAGTATATTATGCATAGTGGTGCAGCAGTATGGTTGCTGCCTTATAGCGTCAGAGATCCGGGTTCGATCCAGACTGTGGGTGCTGTCTAAACAAAGTTTATATGTTCTCCCTGTGACCAGGAACGTTGCAGTATATCGCGTGGCATTAACTGCAGCAACACCATGGACAAAGCACCTTCTGCAATAATGAAATGCATGGAATATGCTGTGTGCATCAACCACGGTATATTGACTGTTATTTAACTTACATTGCTGTGTCTGGTGTGTACAACGTATTGGTCAATATAGTTTCAATAGGATTGTGAAAGAGATATGGCCCAACATCCTAAGACATGACATCCATAGCCAAAAGGGGATTGTTCCAATTCTACAAAAAAAGAGAATATTTAAGAGGTGATCGTGATGAAATGTATGCATTACTGGACATTGCTGCAGCATTAATTGAAATAATACTTGCAACATATTTGAAAGTACTTCATTGTCAGCAATGTAAGGTTTGGTGAGTAATAACTGGATAAAAGTAATAAGTTCCAACTCTCTCACAGTAGCTGAAGAATTTAACTTCAATGTTGGGGGAGTCCAGAACAAGGGGCCACAGTTTAAGAATAAGGGGTAGGCCATTTAGAACTGAGATGAGGAAAAACTTTTTCAGTCAGAGAATTGTGAATCTGTGGAATTCTCTGCCTCAGAAGGCAGTGGAGGACAATTCTCTGAATGCATTCAAGAGAGAGCTAGATAGAGCTCTTAAGGATAGTGGAGTCAGGGGGTATGGGGAGAAGGCAGGAACGGGGTACTGATTGAGAATGATCAGCCATGATCACATTGAATGGCGGTGCTGGCTCGAAGGGCCGAATGGCCTCCTCCTGCACCTATTGTCTATTGTCTATTGTCTATTGTCTATTGTCTATGGCATAGATAGGGTAGACAGTCAGAACCTTTTATCCAGTGTGGAAATGACAAGGCATAGTTTCAAGGACAGAGTGGGAAATTTAATAGAGATTTGCGGGACATGTTTATTTTACATAGAGAGTAGTGGGTGCCTGCAACACGCTGCTGGGGTAGTAGTGGTGGAGGCCGATATGTTTAAGAGGCTTTTAGATAGGCACATGGATATGCATTGAATGGAAGGATATGGATCATGTGCAGGTAGAGGAGACCAGTTCAATTTGGCATCATGTTTGGCATAGACATTGTGGGCTGAAGGGCTTGATCCTGGTCTGTACTCTTCTACGTCTTTATGTTTTGCCCAGACGTATGTGGGGCAGTGGTAGAGTTGCTGCCTTATAGTGTCAGAGACCTGGGTTGATCTTGACAACGGGTGCTGTCTGTACGGAGTTTGTATGTTCTCCCCGTGACCTGCGTGGGTTTTCTCCTGGAACTCCGGTTTCCATCCACACTCCAAAGGCGTACAGGTTTGTAGGTTAATTGGCTTGGTATAAATGTAAATTGTCCCCCCGTGTGTGTGGGATAGTGTTAGTGTGCGGGGATCGCTGGTCGGCGCGGACCTGATGCGCCGAAAGGCCTGTTTCCGCGCACTGTATCTCTACACTAAATTAAACTAAAGTGCTTAAATGTGATTCTTGGATGAATGGATTTTACCGTCTATTTTGGGAAGTCAGCGAGCCTGCTTGTGCGTGACTCATAGCACTAAAATTCAGATGGTTTCCTAATAGTGATTTTGTAATGTTGCTAAGAACCGTTCGTCTGAGTCATGCTGTTTGCAGATCTCAGCCAACAAAGCAAACGTTGATTGGTCGAGTGCTGTCACAGGATGTGGGTTGACGATAAGACTGCAGTGTTAAAGGAACAACCAGAACACAACGAGAAGAGTGTCCATTTTACCCATGCCGTCCAGCTGACCAATTTGATTCAGCGGCTGATGCGATTAGATGCAAATAAAGGTTTGATGAGCAAAGGCATGAGGAATTACTGGGCAGTGTGAAATGAGCGGTGACAATCAGATCACACTAGAATCACAACTGGTGATTAATTGTGGACAATCTATGTACACACTGTGTACACACGGACAACCAGATCACAAAAGGGTGGCACAGTGGCATGGCGGTAGAGCTACTGCCTTACAGAGCCAAAGACCCTGGTTCGATCCTCACTACGGGTGCTGTCTGAACGGCGTTTGTACTTTACCCCCGTGACCTGCGTTGGTTTTCTCCGAGATCTTCGGTTTCCTCCCACACTCCAAAGACGTAGAGGCTTGTTGGTTAATTGGCTTGGTATGAATGTAAAACAAATGTTTAAAAAATGTAAAACGTGTCCCTAGTGTGTCTAGGATAGTGTTGGTGTGCGGGGATCGCTGGTCGGTGGGGACTAAGTGGGCCGAAGGGCCTGTTTCCGCGCTTTATCTCAGCAGGTCGGGCGGCATCTCTGGAGAACATAGAGAGGTGTATTCAAGAGAGAGCATTCAAGAGAGAGCTAGATAGAACTCTTAAGGATAGCGGCTCGAAGGGCCGAATGGCCTCCTCCTGCACCTATTGTCTATTGTCTATAACCTCCGCCTTAAAAGTACCCAATGACTTGGCCTCCACAGCACTCTGTGGCAATGAATTCCACAGATTAACCACCCTCCTGCTAAAGAAACTCCTCATCTCCTTTCCTCCCATGTGCCAAAAATGTGCAGGTTTCTCGGTTGATTGGCGTGTGTAAATTGTCCCCGGTGTGTGAGGGATTTTTTATTCGTGTCATCACACAAAACTGTTTGCCAAAAAGCGAGCACGTTTTAGTGCCACGTCGTTGGCCTCTGCAAGATCCTTTGCAGTGCATGTGTCATGCAGCATGTCACAGCTCAGGAGATGTCCCCTAGTCTGGAGGCCCCGTCCACACTCACAGTCTGCCGCATCTTCAGTACATCCCCACTTCAGCACGTTCGATTTGCTCCTCCCCGTGCCTGTCCGCAGTCTGTTGAGACTGATAGTAGGACAGAACTAATGTACTGATGATCGCTGGTCAGCATGGACTAGGCTTGACTGAGTGCCTGTGTCCTCTCTGCATCTCCATACTAAACTAAACTAAAGTTCTATTTCTAATCATCTTACTGGGAGTTTAGAAATCACCGCACCTTCCTTGATGTCCTCTCCCAGTGCTGCTCCTATTGATTGCTGAGGCTCTGCTGTGATCCTGCTGTGGGCTTCAGCATGGCTATCTAGTTAATGACTTCACTTACCTGCCGCCTGGTATAAGCTCCTCTGACGGCCCCTCCACCAACTCTCAAGTCCTCCCTGCGGCTGGTCAACTCAACAAGAGTGTATAAACAAGGAACTGCAAATGTTGGTTAATACACAAAAGGACACAAAGTGCTGGAGTAACTCAGCAGATCAGATAGCATCTCTGGAGAAAAAGGATAGGTGACATTTTCGAGTCGAAACCCGTTCTGAAGAAGGGTCCTGCCCCAAAAAGTCACAATAGACAATAGACAATAGGTGCAGGAGGAGGCCATTCGGACCTTCGAGCCAGCACCGCCATTCAATGTGATCATGGCTGATCATTCTCAATCAGTACCCCGTTCCTGCCTTCTCCCCATACCCCCTGACTCCGCTATCCTTAAGAGCTCTATCTAGCTCTCTCTTGAATGCATTCAGAGAATTGGCCTCCACTGCCTTCTGAGGCAGAGAATTCCACAGATTCTCAACTCTCTGACTGAAAAAGTTTTTCCTCGTCTCAGTTCTAAATGGCCTACCCCTTATTCTTAAACTGTGGTCCCTTGTTCTGGACTCCCCCAACATTGGGAACATGATTCCTGCCTCGAACGTGTCCAACCCCTTAATAATCTTATACGTTTCGATAAGATCTCCTCTCAGGTTGACAGATACTTGATTGGTAAGGGTGTGACGGGGAGAAGGCAGGAGAATGGGGTTGAGAGGGAAAGGTAGATCAGCCATGATGGGCCGAATGGCCTAATGCTGCTCCTTTCACTTATGAACTTATGCGGGAGGAAAGCGGATCACCCAGAGAAAGCCCCCGCGATCACAGGGAGAAAGTACACACTCGGCCCAGACAGGAACCCGCAGTCAGGATCGGATCTCTGGCAGTGTGAGGCACAAGTCTACAGCAACGCCATTTTGCCGTCCTGTGAAAGAGGAAGAGAAATGAATGCTTCTCCAAAAAAAGGAAGTCTCACCTTCAAGGATCAACATACTTGGTGCGTTTCCAGTAGTGAAGGGAAGTCATCTTTTAAAAAGGCCATTTCTGAAAGCAAATGAAAGAGTTCAACGTGTATGTCTTAACCGTGGAGAGTATCTTTGCCACAGAAGGTAGTTGAGGCCAGTTCATTGGCTATATTTAAGAGGGAGTTAGATGTGGCCCTTGTGGCTAAAGGGATCAGGGGGGTATGGAGAGAAGGCAGGTACGGGATACTGAGTTGGATGATCAGCCGTGATCATATTGAATGGCGGTGCAGGCTCGAAGGGCCGAATGGCCTACTCCTGCACCTATTTTCTATGTTTCTATGTTTCCATCCAGAACACGAGGGAAAGTAATTGGGCGCTGCAGGGGAAGTGAATGCAATACCTGCACCCGGAAATCCAACGAAATGAAAGAAAATGAATACTTAGACATGACAATCTGAAGAAGAAAGCACAGGGCCGGGTTAGGATGTAGCTTGTTGACAGCAACATCCTGATCTCAACTTCCTGCTGTGGTTGAGTGATCACAGCCGTAACTGGGGGTTGACTAAGAGGAGGGTTATTGGCTCAGTGTCTTCTCCGGAGGAATATTCTGGTGGGAGAGCAAAGCAAATGCCTTGCATTCTTTGTGTCAGCCTCTGGTATAAGATACGGACACCCAAAGTGTCAGGAACCACTGATACCATTTTGTTTTATCTGACCAATGCCTTGGCAGATCTGTGTGCCAGTCGGGCAGGTGCAGGAAAGATGTAATCAGAGGCGGTGATAGAAAAGTCAAGAGCAAATTTCTTTTTTTTTTTTAAACCCTGAAAAAAAAAAAAAACATGATGCATTTTTGGAATACATTTCACAGCCTCGCGAAATTCCAGAATGCTTTGAAGGCAGTGAAGAACGTCTTGTCGTCTTTATAAAGTAGGAAACATGGCAGCTGAGTTTCCCCAATGTACAGTTTCAATGATAGCAACGTAATGATCAGATTATCTGCCTCGGTTTTTGGTTTAAAGAATCAGTCTGAAGACCTCTCTGAAGAAGGGTCCCGACCCGAAACGGCACCTATCCATGGACCATGTTTAGGAAGGAACTGCAGATGCTGGTTTAAAACCGAAGATTGACACAAAATGCTGGTTTAAAACCGAAGATTGACACAAAGCGCTGGAGTAACTCAACGGGACAGCCAGGCAGCATCTCTGGAGAGAAGGAATGGGTGACGTTTCGGGTCGAGACCCTTCTTCACATCCATGTTTACCAGGGATGCTGCCTGACCCGCTGAGTTACTCCAGCATTTTGTGCCTTTCCTTTCCCATTACACAAAATAGATACAACGCGGATGATGAATTAAACAACAGATTGGAATTCCCCTTCATCGCAATCAGTCTGAAGAGGTGTCCCGTGCCTGAAATGTCACCTCTCCACCTATTCACTCAAAGCATTTGAAAATACCTGGTGCAGTTTTCCAGCTTTTTAGTACTGTTTAGTTTTGAGATACGGCATGGAAACGGACTGCCCAGCACAAATAATGTGTAGGAAGGAACTGCAGACGCTGGTTTAAACCGAAGATGGACACAAAATGCTGGAGTAACTCAGCGGGTCAAGCAGCATCCCTGGAGAGAAGGAATGGGTGATGTTTCGGGTCCTGATCCTTCTTCGGCACAAGGGGTCCATCGCTGACAATTGATCACCTAGGAAAAGGGGACGTACAACGAGATCTGGGTGTCCTAGTGCATCAGTCACTGAAAGGAAGCATGCAGGTACAGCAGGCAGTGAAGAAAGCCAATGGAATGTTGGCCTTCATAACAAGAGGAGTTGAGTATAGGAGCAAAGAGGTCCTTCTGCAGTTGTACAGGGCCCTAGTGAGACCGCACCTGGAGTACTGTGTGCAGTTTTGGTCTCCAAATTTGAGGAAGGATATTCTTGCTATTGAGGGCGTGCAGCGTAGGTTTACTAGGTTAATTCCCGGAATGGCGGGACTGTCATATGTTGAAAGATTGGAGCGACTAGGCTTGTATACACTGGAATTTAGAAGGATGAGAGGGGATCTTATCGAAACGTATAAGATTATTAAGGGGTTGGACACGTTAGAGGCAGGAAACATGTTCCCAATGTTGGGGGAGTCCAGAACAAGGGGCCACAGTTTAAGAATAAGGGGTAGGCCATTTAGAACGGAGATGAGGAAAAACGTTTTCTGTCATAGAGTTGTGAATCTGTGGAATTCTCTGGCTCAGAAGGCAGTGGAGGCCAATTTTCTGAATGCATTCAAGAGAGAGCTAGATAGAGCTCTGAAGGATAGCGGAGTCAAGGGGTATGGGGAGAAGGCAGGAACGGGGTACTGATTGAGAATGATCAGCCATGATCACATTGAATGGCGGTGCTGGCTCGAATGGCCGAATGGCCTACTCCTGCACCTATTGTCTATTGTCTATCACCTGTTCACACTAGTTCTATGTGATCCCACTTTCTTACCCCATCCTCACAAACTCTGGGAGATTTACAGAAGCCAATGAACCTACACATCTTTGGGATGGGGGAGGAAACCGGAACCACCGGAGGAAACTCCACCCAGTTAGAGCAGGGAGAACGTGCAAACTCCACACAGGCAGAACCGAGCATGTGTCAGTATCGAGCATGTGTCTCTGGCGCCGTGAGGCAGCAGCTCTACCCGCTGCACCACTGTGTTTGCGCTTTGCCCCGTTGCAGAATCGTAACCCAGACTCAATGGGCACAGAGGAGCGTCTGGATAATTGAATAGGTCTCACGAAGGCACCGTCTTTGCTTATATTTCTCATTATTTCCGATTCATTTTTCCCATCAAAAGCGGTAACGTTTGGGCCAGCGTTATTTCATGCATTTGTTCTATGTTCCTTTTTATATCTCTCATTTCCCTCTCCTCTGACTCTCAGTCTGAACAATTGTCTTGACTCGAAATGTCACCTATTCCTTTTCTCCGGAGATGCTGCCTGACCCGCTGAGTTACTCCAATTTCTTTGTGTCTGTCTTCGGAGTAAAGCAGCATCTGCCGTCTCTTCCTACACATGCCTATTTTATGTTTGATGTTTTATTGATCTGTCACTATGTACGTGCCTTGGTTCGACATTCCTTTGCGTGTTCGTCGGGCAAAATCACACTTTTTATGTCCTAGATTTTCAAAGGCCACACACACAGGCTCGGCTGTACAGTGAAATTGTGATAATCTGTTCTCCTGTTATTTGGAAATCCCCCTTGGCTGGGCATCTGGTTTCCAAGTGCAGATTCCCACACCCCCTTCAACATAATGGAGCCCCAGTTCTTCAGCTTTCGTTAATACACCGGAGCATTTCCGATGCAGTCTTTAAACTCACTGGTGCCTTGTTTCCTGTGCTCTCCTGATACTTACCAGGTGCCATTTCCTGTGCTCATTGAAACTCACCCACGTAATGTCTCCCGCGCCCCATTTTTTAAACTCACCAGGGCCCAGTTTCCTGCTCTCCGCTGGAGTACCTCAACGGTTTAGGCGGCATCTCTGGAGAACATGAACAAGGTGACGTTTTAGGTCAGGACCCTTCTTCAGACCTACCAGGTTTGCTGGAGAGTTTTATTATAAGACTGCATAACATCAAACAAAAACGTACTGATAACCATGTGTTGGAGGAGTGTTAGTACAGTGGAATAACATACAACAGAACAACGATCTACCACTCTGGCACCGATAAAGTCATGTCCATGCTGGAAAGACATTCGGTGAGGGAGAGCGTGTCAGACAGTCAGATATCAGTTACTGGACCTGATGCTGGTTTGTCACCCAGAATGTCGACTATCCCTCGGCCCCCACACATAATGCCCGACCCGCTGAGTTCATCCAACCGTTTGGTTTTCATTTGAGGCCACACGCAAATTGGGCAGCTTACAACCCAACGATATGAATATTGATTTCTCTCATTTCAGGTAGCCCCTGTATTCCCTCTCTCTCCACCCCTCACCCACCCTCGTCATCCCACTGGCTCCACGGATTGCATCCATATATATATATAGTATAAGAAAATAACTGCAGATGCTGGTACAAATCGAAGGTATTTATTCACAAAATGCTGGAGTAACTCAGCAGGTCAGGCAGCATCCCAGGAGAGAAGGAATGGGCGACGTTTCAGGTCGAGACCCTTCTTCAGACTGATATATATATCATATAGCATCCATATATATCATCGTTATCACCTCTTCCACAGCCAACAATTGACCATTGTGGGCTCCACCATATCCTTGGTCATCGGTGCCGGCTCTGATTTGTTCTGTACCTGTTCATACCTTTAGATGTCCTCTGCCCTGACTTTCAGTCTGAAGAAAGATCACCCATTCCTTCTCTCCAGAGATGCTGCCTGACCCGCTGAGTTACTCCAGCTTTTTGTGTTTATCTTCGGTGTAAATCGGCATCGTGCAGAGTTTTGCATTTCAAGTTTCACTATCAATTGCTCTAAATATGAGGGTTTCTGAATATCAACCATGAATTTCCAGGCATTGCTACAACACAGAAACGACTCAAGAATGTGATCTTATTGTAAGTCGCACATCACTGACTGGAAAGGAAGCATATGGAGTATATTTTTCATTTCCGTTAAGAATATTAATGGTAAGTTAGTTACTTTAGCTTATTGTCACATGTACCGAGATACAGTGAAAAGTTTGCTAACTAGTCAGCGGAAAGATAATATACGATTACAATCGAGTCATCCACAGTATACAGATACATGATAAAGGGAATAATGTGATTTTTGGACTGTTGGAGTAGGAATTTTTAAAGAGTGGAATGATGGCCTTGGTGAGACCACACCTGGAGTATTGTGTACAGTTTTGGTCATCTAATCTGAGGAAAGACATTCTAGCCTTAGAGGGAGTACAGAGAAGGTTCACCAGATTGATCCCTGGGATGGCAGGACTTTCATATGAAGAAAGACTGGATAGACTGGGCTTGTACTCGCTGGAATTTAGAAGACTGAGGGGGGATCTTATAGAAACATATAAAATTCTTAAGGGGTTGGAGAGGCTAGATGCGGGAAGATTGTTCCCGATGTTGGGGAAGTCCAGAACCAGGGGTCACAGCTTAAGGATAAGGGGGAAGTCTTTTAGGACTGAGATGAGAAAACATTTCTTCACACAGAGAGTGGTGAGTCTGTGGAATTCTCTGCCACAGAAGGTAGTTGAGGCCAGTTCATTGGCTATATTTAAGAGGGAGTTAGAAGTGGCCCTTGTGGCTAAAGGGATCAGGGGGTATGGAGAGAAGGCAGGTACAGGTTACTGAGCTGGATGATCAGCCATGATCATATTGAATGGCGGTGCAGGCTCGAAGGGCCGAATGGCCTACTCCTGCACCTATTTTCTATGTTTCTATGTTTCTATGATAATGCATGATTGCAGATCCACTTCTGTGACCAGCACACAAAGAGTCATCAGGCTTGGCCGCCATCTTGGATCGCTTGCTTCTTAATTATTAGAGACTGCAGTTTTGGGTATCTCCCTGGAGTAAGTTTGTTTCTGTTGATGAGGGGGGTCAACCATGGTCAGTGCGTGGGGATGGTAGTAGGATCTGGCGGTTAGGTTGAAGCAAACACAAGATTGCAGATGCTGGAATCTTGAGCAGAAATAAAAGTGCTGCAGGAACTCAATGGATCAGGCAACTTCCGTGGAGGGAGATGGACAGATGGCGTTTCGGGTTGGGACACTTCTTCGGACTAATGGAGTATTTAGTTTAGAGATAGAGCGCAGAAATAGGCCCTTTGGCCCAACGAGTCCGCACCTTCAAGTGATCCCCGGTGCACTACTACATACTAGGGACCATTTACAATTTTTACCAAAGCCAATTAACCTACAAATCTGTGGGTCTTTGGAGTGTGGGAGAAAGCCGGAACACCCGGGGAAAACCCAAATGGTCACAGGGAGAACGTACAAACCCATTCTACGGTGCTGCAAGGCAGCAACGCTATCATGAGGGAGGAGGAGTGGGGCAGGTGTTTTTCCTGCCAGGGTTGTAGAGGAAAATGCCTAGGGAGGGACGAGCAAACCAGGGAGTTGTGGAGAGAGTGGCCCTTGTAAAAGGGGTGGGGAGGGGAAGATGCAACTGATTTGCTTGTCCCTCCCTAGGTGAGATTGTGTTGTAGCTGATGGAAATGTTGACAAACAATGATTTGGATGTGGGTTGAAAGGGAAGAAGTCGGGTTCTAGCATCTGAAATCTCTTGTGCCATCATAACTTTGTTTATTGGCTCTCAACCTTTCCACCAATAGACCCCACATTATCTTGAACCCCTTCATATAGTTATTCTTTTCTGCAGCCTCTAAAACCACTTAGTATATTGTAAATAATGCTAATACGGCTTGAACCTAACTCTGGATTCGATTCAAGATGAAAAGGAGACCATAACCCCTCTTTCTCCACCCATCTGCCAATGGAAATCCCTTCACCTGTATCCACCTATCACTTGCTAGACTTTGCCCTGCCCCCACCTCCTTACCAGCTTTCTCCCCCCAACTACAATCAGTCTGAAGAAGGTTCCCGATGTGAAACACTGCCTATTCCTGTCCTACAGAGAAGCTGCCAGACCCGCTGAGTTGCTCAGCACTTTGTGTGTGTGTGTCTTTTTTTTGTAAACCAGCATCTGTAGTTCCTTCCTAAAATCTGAGTGGCCTTTGCTGTTAATTCATTCCTTTTTTGGACATTGGCATTGCTGGCGAGGCTAACGTTTATTGCACATCCCTTGAGAACGACATGCCTTCGTGAAGAGACCGACTACAGAAAGCGTCGCTGAAGCACTTCATAGGAGTTTTACACTGACCTGCATAGGAATGCGAGTGGTAGGATTTAGGGATCGGCCTAACTGAGGGGAGAAAGGCAATGGGATTTACTGAAGGAGATACAGAGCTCAAGGGCTTGGAGCGAAAAACATCAGGCTCCACTGAGGGGATGCGATGAAAATCAGACATGCGCAAGAGGTGCTGTAATTCACCACTTTGTCAATCCACAACATTTCCAGATTTACAACAAGGATTGTTTGGAATTAAAGAGGGTGATTCGGGGAATGTTGCCTTTCTTTTTCCCATGTTGAAACACATCAACTTCCTGCCAGTGCAATGATAGTGTAGGCATCTGGAAAGCTTGTTTCTATTTTAAGCAGCCACTTCCCCCCGTTTGGGACGGCAATGACTCCCACAGACCAATTACGCGTTTTACTGTTTGAAGGCGATACTGTAATCAACACAGATCAGAGTGCAACAAAAAGCACTGGCCTTTGAGACGAGTGACTCAGTTGTGACACTGGCCCCATGACTGGGTTGTGGTCACATTAAAATCATTCTTTCAATAGGGCCCTCAAACATGAATAAGGAGGCCAACTAATTCAATATCAAAACATCAGAACTCCAAGTCCAAAAACTAGTGCTGATGATTCCAGGACTGATCAATAAAAGTCATATCTCTTTTCCGCAAGGATTTTCGAAAATACTTTCCCACAGCTGGCTGTGTATTATTTGTTGAGGCCCTTGTTGGTACAATTGAGGGCCTTGTTGGCGCACTCAATAGTACTCGTACTCCCCGCACTCACACTGACGTAAGCGATTCTTTAAGCCCAGTGCTTTATTTCCAAATTGTGATTCTGATAACTCTGATTTGTGAGACACGACCTCCCACGTACAAATCTATGCTGACTATCCCTAATCCGACCTTGTCCGTCTAAATGCCTGCGTATCCCATTCCTCATTCTTTGGTAACTTTACAACTACAGATGTCATGCTCACTGGCCTATAGTTCCCCAAATTTTCCCTGCAGCCCTTCTTGAATTGAGGCATAACACTTGCCAACCTCCAGTCTTCCGGCACCTCTCCTGTATTGAAAGACGACACGTAAATTTCAACCAGGGCTCCCGTAATTTCCTCTCTGATTTCCCGCAACGTCCTCGGTTATATCTGATCAAGCCCTGGAAGAGATTTGTCTACCTTCATACCTGATAGTACCTTCAGCACCTCTTCGACCATAACACTGGCTACTCTCAAGCCACTTCCACTTACTGCTCCAAGTTCCTCTGTCCTCCTGTCTTTCTCCTCGGTAAATACAGAGGAGAAATACTCATTGAGGACCTTGCCCACCTCCTGTGGCTTCACACAGAGTTGACTGCTTTGATTCCTGAGTGGTCCCACTCTCTCTCTAGTTACCCTTTTCCCCCTTATGTATTTATAAAATCACTTGGGATTGCCCATCATGCTATCTGCCAGAGCTATCTCCTGGCCTCTTTTTGCCAAGCTTCCTTACGTTTGCCTGCCTTGCCCCTCACTCCAATAGGGACATGCATGTCCTGAGCTTGTGTCTATCTTCAGTGCAAACCAGCCTCTGCAGTTCCTTCCTACACTTGGATAAGTGACACTTGCGTCAGAACACTTCTTCAGTCCCAACATAACGTCACACAATCACAATCACAATCACAATCACAAATACAAACACAAACACAAACACAAACACAATCACAATCAAATCTATCTCCTAGGGAGGCAGGAGGGAGGGGGGAGGTGGGAGGATAAGGGGGGTTGAGGGGGATGGAGTGGGGGGGGAAGGGGGGGAGGGAAAGGGGAAGGGGAGGGGGAGGGGAACGAGGGAGGGCAGGAGGGAGAGGGGGAGGGGAGGAGGGCAGGAGAGGGTGCTGCACCAATGCAGGAGAGGTTTGGGCCCAACGGGTCCTCTTGGTCTAGTTATTACTATGAGGCATTGCAGAATTCCAATAAACTACTTTGTTTCCTACATTATAACGGTTATAACTATTCAAAAGTGCTTTGGCATCTTTGAAGTACTTTAGTAGGGCGGAAAGACATGTGAAAGACACCCTGTAAAAGTTATGTCTTTCTTCTTCTTTGGAGGCCGTTCTAAGAGCGTGATGCCTGGGGAACACAGCTCCAATAGACCGTCGTCTCCCAATACACTGGACCGTCCTGTAAAGTCGGGCTGGCTGAAGAAGAAGAGGTCTTTGGTGAAGCAGTGGCAATCTCGGTGGTTCGTTCTTCGAGGGTTCTACCTGTCTTACTACAAGGAGGAGGAGGAAGGGAAGCCACAGGTAGTTCACCATTGATTTTTCGGTAACAGAAGTGCTGAGCAATGGAAGTAAGATGTTCCTTTCTGATCCCCACACGCATGTCAGCACAGATGCAAGGGATGCTGGAATCCTGAGCAAAATCAAAGCGCTGGGGGAACTCAGCATCTGTGAGGAAATGGGCAGAAGATGTGTCGGGTTGAGACCCTTTTTTCATTAGGAATTCCTACAGCAGTTTGATTTTTGATCAACATCTAGTTAGCCATGGCTGCACATGGAGAGAATCAGTTATATCGTGTTTTCATTAAATTGGATAAATAAACTTTACATAAATTCCATTTAAACCATGTAGATTGCCAATGTTGATGAAAAGCCTTTGTAGCTGAAGCGATATTTATGAGACTGGCCACTACTTTGAACATTAGGACATTCTTCTACGCTAAATGCACTACACAATGAAAGCTGTTGCTACTTTTAACCAGAAGGCCTTCTGATAGGGCGGCACGGTGGCGCAGCGGTAGAGTTGCTGCCTTACAGCGAATACAGCGCCGGAGACCCGGGTTCGATCCTGACTACGGGCGCCGTCTGTACGGAGTTTGTACGTTCTCCCCGTGACCTGCGTGGGTTTTCTCCGGGATCTTCGGTTTCCTCCCACACTCCAAAGACGTACAGGTATGTAGGTTAATTGGCTGGGCAAATGTAAAAAAATTCCCCTAGTGGGTGTAGGATAGTGTTAGTGTGCGGGGATCGCTGGGCGGCGCGGACCCGGTGGGCCGAAGGGCCTGTTTCTGTGCTGTATCTCTAGATCTAAAAAAAAATCTAAATCTAAATAACCACAACATTTAAAAGGCATTTGGACAGGTCCATGGATAGAAACAGAGAAACATAGAAAATAGGTGCAGGAGGAGGCCATTCGGCCCTTCGAGCCAGCACCGCCATTCATTGTGATCATGGCTGATAGTCCTCAATCAATAACCCGTGGCTGCCTTCTCCCCATATCCCTTGAATCCACTAGCCCCTAGAGCTCGATCTAACTCTCTCTTAAATTCATCCAGTGATTTGGCTTCCACTGCCCTCTGTGGCAGAGAATTCCACAAATTCACAACTCTCTGCGTGAAAAAGTTTTTTCTCCCCTCAGTTGTAAAAGAGCCTCCCCTTTATTCTCACACTATGGTCCCCTGGTTCTGGACTCGCCCAACATTGGAAAGGTTTAGAGGGATATTGGCCAAACGCATGCCGGTGGGACTAGTGTAAATGGGGCATCTTGATCAGCTTAGGCAAGTTGCTGTGTGACTCTATGACACTTTAACACTTGCGTCTGTATTACCCACAGGGTTGCATTGTTCTCCAGGACTGCAAGGTCAATGAACGTCCCGCAAACCCGGAAGATCCAGGAAAGTTCCTCTTTGAAATTGTACCAGGTATGTCTCACTGTTCTCTTGGGTCAGCAAACCATGTTTTCATTTCAATCCACTGTGTATTGGGAAGCCCAGGAACATTCCCAGCTCAATCACTAGACTATGCCTAGATATTGTTGTGATATTGCAGGGACTACTTTGTTGTATCACAAGGACTACTTTGTTTGCCTGTGTAGTAACGTCTATATAAGAGGATGATGTGATTTGGTGGCCACTCTAGTTCCAGGTGGCCATGGAATAAACAGCCTGGATTTAAGCTCCAGCATTATAACCTTTTAAACACGTGTACTTGTGGTCCATCCAGGGTCATAACAAAGGTATAACAGATACCGGACCACGAAGTACAACAGATATTTCATCCGGAATGAATGAACGAATGCTATAATTATGCACTGTATTCTTGTGTTACAAAGGGGAAAATAGTTAGTTTGGGGAGGATCATTTCTATATGAAACCTTCAGTATATGCATAGAGTTGTTGAATAAATTTTGGTTGTCATGATACCTGTGGCTAATCTTCCTTGTCATTGAATTCGGCATTTGACTTCCGATATGAAATCAGGAGATATTGTTGGTCCATCCCAATGTTGTGCATCAGTCGTGGAGTAGCTGGATCAGTGAGGACCCAGTTCTGAGCGAACTGATGTCATTTCCTCCTCCTCCTACATCTCCTTGACATTCTGTCCCGTATAGAGATTCTACACCTTGCCTATTTAAGGGCTTTCTTCTTAGCGTAGAAGAATGTCCTAATGTTCAAAGTAGTGGCCAGGCTCATAAATATTGCTTCTTAAATATAATGACTGTATCTGATTCCACCTTCTCTGGCAGCATCTTCCAGATTTCAACCGTTCTGTTTAATTCCCCTTTAAATGCAAAATCCCCATCTGTTCGTCTTAAACCTGTGCCCTCTTGTTTTTGACATGGGGAAAAAGACTGTCTATGCTTCTCATAACCTTATGTCTTCTGTCAGTCCAAGCTATCCAATCTCTCCCCATAACAAGAGTCCTCCAATCCAAGCAATAACATGGCGGAGATGGACATTTTAAATAACTCGTGTATCTTCTCAACACTCTCTCCAGCACAGTCACATCCTCTCTATAGTGTGGTGACCAGAATATTTGACATGGAGCCTTTTATTGAACTTTAGTTGATAACTTATCCCTTTAAATGAAGGTAGTGAAGAGAGTTTACAGGTCTTTAGATTCCTGGATGACAGGAAGAAGTAATTTGGCATTGATTGTGTTTTCTCCAGTTGCATGTAAAAGTGTTGGAGAATGGGAGTGGGTGATGGAAAAATGGGAGTCATGGAGGGAAATGTCCCTCTGGATGGCGTGACGGGGAGGAGATGTCCGGTTGTCGTATCTCCATGGAGGGAGGCACTGGAAGCATCAAAGATGATCCACTGAATGCAGAAGCTGGTGAAGAAGTGGGGGTGGGGGTGGGGGTGGTGGAGCAGAGGAATCTGAAGTGTGGGCATTGTTCTACTGTAATGCATTCTTGATCTAATAATATTTACATGCAAGAATATTGAATATATAATTCATGCTAGGATTTAAGGAAGCTTCCTCTCAACCTCCCTCCCACCCTTATTTAATTCCTTAATTAAGGAAGGGAGGTTGAGTGGAAACTTCCTTAAATCCTAGGTCTACCAGCTAACCACTCACCTTCCTTCTTTCATGTGACCTGGAGTATTGTGTGCAGTTTTGGTCTCCTAACCTGAGGAAAGACGTTCTTGCCTTAGAGGGAGTACAGAGAAGGTTCACCAGATTGATCCCTGGGATGGCAAGACTTTCATATGAAGAAAGACTGGATAGACTGGGCTTGAACTCGCTGGAATTTAGAAGACTGAGGGGGGATCTTATAGAAACATATAAAATTCTTAAGGGGTTGGAGAGGCTAGATGCGGGAAGATTGTTCCCGATGTTGGGGGAGTCCAGAACCAGGGGTCACAGCTTAAGGATAAGGGGGAAGTCTTTTAGGACCGAGATGAGAAAACATTTCTTCACACAGAGAGTGGTGAGTCTGTGGAATTCTCTGCCACAGAAGGTAGTTGAGGCCAGTTCATTGGCTATATTTAAGAGGGAGTTAGATGTGGCCCTTGTGGCTAAAGGGATCAGGGGGGTATGGAGAGAAGGCAGGTACAGGCTACTGAGCTGGATGATCAGCCATGATCATATTGAATGGCGGTGCAGGCTCGAAGGGCCGAATGGCCTACTCCTGCACCTATTTTCTATGTTTCTATGTTTCTATGTGCGTGTTATCCAACTCTCTCTGAAATGTATTTCTATTATTACTGAAGCACTCCCTGAACTGGTTAGCACCACGTTTTCACCCACGGACTTCCAAATATCCTATTTTAGTTTTTGGCAACTGTCACATCGTGATAATGATGTTGCAAAATAAACCTTAAATGATCATCAACTTTGCTGTTAATTGAATTCTCTTTCATTTCATTAGAACGAACGCATTGGACTTTTTAATAATAGATAAAGCTATTGAGTGTTGGCCCAACAGTATAAATATGATTTAGGTTAAATACAGTATGCGTTTGGAATTTAAACATTTGAATAAATGATCTTTAAAATATTGAAAGGCTAGCAAAAGTAATTATAACCGATGGCTATTGGGAAAATGAAACAGGCTCTAGAAAAGGGATGATTTACATTGTTAAGAAAGGGGTCGGACATGAGGAAAATGTTTCAAGTGATCACGAATAAATCCAATCGGAATTTATAGACAATAGACAATAGACAATAGGTGCAGGAGGAGGCCATTCGGCCCTTCGAGCCAACACCGCCATTCAATGTGATCATGGCTGATCATTCTCAATCAGTAGCCTGTTCCTGCCTTCTCCCCATACCCCCTGACTCCGCTACACTTAAGAGCTCTATCTAGCTCTCTCTTGAATGCATTCAGAGAATTTGCCTCCACTGCCTTCTGAGGCAGAGAATTCCACAGATTCACAACTTTCACAGTAAACTTTACACAGGGAATGCTTGAAATGTGGGAATTACGTTGAGGCAAAACGATTTGAATTTCAGGAAGCAGGATAAATTTGTAAGGGAGAAAGAAAGAAAGAATCTGATGAAGGGTCTCGACCCCAAAGTCACCTATCATTGTTCTCCAAAGATCTTGCCTGACTCGCTAAGTTACTCCAGCAATTTGTGTCTTTTTGTGTACTAAACAGCATCTGCAGTTCCTTGTTTCTACAGAAGGAAATGTTGCAGGGCTGAGATGTCCATGTACAAACTTAGGCATGGGTTTACCAGGCTGATTCTATGCGCTAAATACTCGGCAATGAGGTCCAGAGGTGCTTACTTTGACTACCGTTGGGATTTGGGACAAGTGCAAAGTGCGGATTTGTAAAACATATTAGACAATAGACAATAGACAATAGACAATAGGTGCAGGAGTAGGCCATTCAGCCCCTCGAGCCAGCACCACCATTCAATGCGATCATGGCTGATCACTCTCAATCAGTACCCCGTTCCTGCCTTCGCCACATACCCCCTCACTCCGCTATCCTTAAGAGCTCTATCCAGCTCTCTCTTGAATGCATCCAACGAACTGGCCTCCACTGCCTTCTGAGGCAGAGAATTCCACACCTTCACCACTCTCTGACTGAAAAAGTTCTTCCTCATCTCCGTTCTAAATGGCCTACCCCTTATTCTTAAACTGTGGCCCCTTGTTCTGGACTCCCCCAACATTGGGAACATGTTTCCTGCCTCTAATGTGTCCAATCCCCTGATTATCTTATATGTTTCAATAAGATCCCCATATTAAATTGGCTTATTTACCAAATTATTCCCCCTGACTGTGTGTTTGCAGATACATTGGAAATAGTTTAAAAAAATACTGCCTGTCTATATTGAACCCATGGTCATTGGAAACAGACACAAGTCTAGCAGTCTTGGAGACAATAATGAGCATTTTATGTATGTTTTTGGCACTCGACCATATGTTTCTGGCCAGAAGGACATTGGATGTTTTAATGTTTACAGCAAAGTTTCACACAATGCTGCAACAAAGGAAATGTTTAGAAATGGAAAAAGGACGATAAAAAATATATTGTTCTTTCTGCATCAGAGGGAGGTGCATAGTTAACATCTCAGTATTGCATCTGAGGCTTCAAGTCTTGTTGTAAGTGGACTTTGTCTACGCTACATGTTGTCGAGCTCTACACCACAGATGGAACAATCAAACGCAGCTATTGCTCCTAACCAACTAATACAGTGGACCCTCCTTTTGTTGAAGGGAGATGATAGCAAACTGTAAAAATGAGGGTGGGAGCATTCAATTTTGAAAGCGAGTCATGCTAAAGACAGAAACAGAAACAGATCCAGAGCTACAAGCAGCTAACTGAACCCCATTTCTTGAGTTTCAGTGGATGGCAATGCAAGTTTGTTCTCTCCCCATTATTGTCCACTTTCTTTCTCCCTCACTGCCCCAACCAAGGTCAGCATTGTCTCTGGGCCCCGGTGGACTCCTTGGGTCCCTTGCAGCTGTTGGGCCTGGAGCACAGTGGTAGAGATGACTGAGTAGAAACAAGGAACTGCAGATGCTGATTTACACAAATGCACACATGGTGCTGGAGTAACTCAGTTGGTAGGGATTCTTCTCCAGATTCAGGTCCCTTGACTCGAGAAGTCACCTGTCCATGTTCACCAGAGATGCTACGTTGCAATTTACAATTTTACCAAGGCCAATTAATCTACAAACCTGTACGTCTTTGGAGTGTGGGAGAAAACCGGAGCACCCAGAGAAAACCCATGTGGTCAGAGAGCGAACGGACGGAAATTGGAAAGGTATAAAGTTAACGTCTGGTTTCGTTTAGTTTAGAAAAAACAGGGCTGGATCAGGCTCCCGGCTCACTGAGTCCTTGTCAACCAGTGATCCCGGCATACTAACACTATCCTCAGGGCCGTTTTTACAGCATTATGGGCCCCCGGGCAAAGCAGTGTACTGGGGCCCCTACCGTTACTCTCCCCCACCCCCCCTTTCCCTACCAGCCCCCCCCCCCCCCTGTCGTGCCGGCGAAAAGCACTTACCGAAAAGCACTTAGGGATGGACTTAGGGTGCTACATTGTTGCGAAAAGCACTTACAGATCGCTGTGAGAAGCACTTAGGGACCGAAAATGTTGCGAAAAAAGCACTTATTGAACCTACATTTTTAAAGTAGTACTTATTCATTGCAAGTCACTTAACATACACAGATCAGTATGGGGCCCCTATGCTCGTGGGGCCCCGGGCAAGTGCCCATCAGGCCCATGCGTTAAGACGGCCCTGACTATCATACACACTAGGGACAACCTACAATTTACAGAAGCCAAATTAGACTACAAACCCACGTGGTCATGGGGAAATCGTACAAACTCCATACAGAGAGCAACGTAGGCAGGATCAGACCAAGGTCTCTGGCACTGTGAGGCTGCAGCTTTATCCATGCACTACAGTGCCATTTAGGGAAGGAATTCCAGAGCTTAAGATTTTAGCAGCCAAAGGTCCAATCATAGAGATCTCAGAGTGGTGGGAGGTGATGACTAAGAAAAAAGCGTGACACGGCGAAAAACATTGGGGGCAACTGAGTTTTCGAATGAAGCTGTTTTTTTTAATCAATGTTCATCTTCACACAAATGGATACATTCTGCTAATGTAAAAATAGTAAAATGTAGGATTATTGTAAGGAAATCTTTATCTGAATTCCTAATGACTAAGAGAAATGGTTTTGAGCGATCACACCCACTTGCAACAATACTATCTTTTGCACCATCAAAGCATGCAGCATTTAAGAGTTCTGTTACGTTACGCTGAATGAAACCTAACGTTATTTCATATTCACTCATGGACACCACATCCTCTACAAGTTGAGAGACCAGTTTTGAGCTGAGCCTCGAGGCACCTAAACCGTGGGTCTTTGACTGTCGGAAATGTTTGCACAGAATGTACGGTGTGATCCATGATCCCCCACCTACACATTGCTGCAGATCATTCAAACACAATAGACAATAGACAATAGACAATAGGTGCAGGAGGAGGCCATTCAGCCCTTCGAGCCAGCACCGCCATTCAATGCGATCATGGCTAATCAATCTCAATCAGTACCCCGTTCCTGCCTTCTCCCCATACCCCCTCACTCCGCTATCCTTAAGAGCTCTATCCAGCTCTCTCTTGAAAGCATCCAACGAACTGGCCTCCACTGCCTTCTGAGGCAGAGAATTCCACACCTTCACCACTCTCTGACTGAAAAAGTTCTTCCTCATTTCCGTTCTAAATGGCCTACCCCTTATTCTTAAACTGTGGCCCCTTGTTCTGGACTCCCCCAGCATTGGGAACATGTTTCCTGCCTCTAATGTGTCCAATCCCCTAATTATCTTATACGTTTCAATAAGATCCCCCCTCATCCTTCTAAATTCCAGTGTACACAAGCCTAATTGCTCCAGCCTTTCAACATACGACAGTCCCGCCATTCCGGGAATTAACACTGAGGGGTGAACTGAATGGTTTCTCACCCTTAATCAAATGTCGACCAGGTTCATCACAGCTGCTGACCAAATAGGGGTGGTGGCGCAGCGGTAGGGTTGCTGCCTCACAGTGCCAGAGACCCGGTTCAATCCTGACTACGGGTGTTGTCTGTACGGTGTTTGTACGTTCTCCCTGTGACCGAAACTAAAATAATATCTGGAAGGTCTCACAAAAGGATGGAGTAACTCAGCGGGTCAGGCAGCATCTGAGGAGAGGAGAAATGGGTGACGTTTCGGGACCCGAAACGTCACCCATCCCTCCTCTCCTCAGATGCTGCCTGACCCGCTGAGTTACTCCAGCTTTTTGTGAGACCTTCGATTTGTACCAGCATCTGCAGTTATTTTCCTACACATACTCCTAAAATAATATCTTGATCACCAAAATGCAAAAAAATATATATCAAGGGTGATGCTCTTCAAAGTATTAAAAGAAAAGTTGCAATTCAGTTTAGTTCATAAGTTCATAAGTCACAGGAGCAGAATTAGGCCATTCGGCCCATCGAGACTACTCCATCGTTCAGTCATGGCTGATCTATCTTTTCCTCTCAACCCCATTCTCCTGCCTTCTCTGCAGAACCTTTGTCACCCTTACTTAGCAAGAATCTGTCAATCTCCACCAATCCTCCAATGTCTTGGTCTCCACAGTTTTATGTGGCAATGAATTCCACAGAGTCATCTCCCTCTGACCATAGAAATTCCTCCTTATCTCCTTCTAAAGGTATGTCCTAGACTTGGACTTTCCCACTAGTGGAAACATCCTCTCCACCCCACTCTATCCAGGCCTTTCACTATTCGGTAAGTTTCAATGAGGTCCCCCCTCATCCTTCTAAACTCCAGCGAGTCCAGGCTCAGAGCCGTCAAACGTTTCAGAAGTCCCTGTGCTCACATCTTTTAGGACATAAATGACAAGGAAATTACTGAAGATGGTTACAAAAAGTTGGAGTAACTCAGTGGGACAGGCAGCATCTCTGGAGAGAAGGAATGGGTGATGTTTTGGGTCCAGACCCTTTTTCAGACTGATGTGGGTTGCCGAATCCTCTGTTTTAAAGATGCAAGAAATATAAACAACACCATTTTGGCTTGGGCATGTTCAGACAAGCTGCTTAAAACAGATGTTGGGCCCCGTGCAGCTGTCACGCAATGTCTTGGTCTCCATGGTAGAAACTAGGAACTGCAGATGCAGGTTTACACAAAATGACACAAGGGTCTGACCACATAGAGTTTGTAGGCTGATTTGGCTTCTGTAAATTGTAAATTGTCCCTAGTGTGTAGGATCGTGCTCGTCTGTGGGGATCGTTAGTTGATACTGCCTCGGTGGGCCGAAGGACATGATTCTGCATTGTATCTCCAAAGTCTAAAATCCGCAGTTTAAAAGTCTAAAGTAAACCTCTCTGCCTCTACCTTGTTGAAGGTTTGTTGAAAAGTTTTAATATTTTCTGGTTTTATTTCAGATTTTGAGCTCTTCTTTTGTTTTTGTTTGTTGCTGTTGCTGTTGTTGTTGGAAATTAATCTAGGCTTTGTGTAACCATCAGGTGCATGAAAGTTCAGACATGAAAAAGTATAAGCATGAATTAGCATTGAGTGGCACAGTGACACAGCTGGTGGAGAAACTGCCCCTTGGCGCCAGAGACCTGGGGTTCGATCCTGACCTTGAGTGCTGTCAGTTTGCACGTTCTCCCCGTGACCACGTGGATTCTCCCCCAGATGGTTTCCTCCCACATCTCAAAGATGTGCGTGTTTGTAGTTTAATTGGTTTCTGCAAATTGCCCCTCGTGTACAGGACGTGAAGGTGGGATAATAAGCTAGTACGAACGGGCGGTCGATATTCAGCGTGGACTCGGTGGGCCGATGGGCCTGTTTCTGTGCTGTCCCTCTAAACTAAACTAAACTAAACATTTCCCTGAATCTTTTTGCCGTCTGGTGCTTTTCAACAGGTTCCGGTGACCGAGATCGGATGGGGAACGTCCAAGACTCGCACATGCTGATGGCCAATTCACAGAGTGAAATGGAAGAATGGGTGAAAGCAATCCGGAGAACAATGGGAAGCCTTTCCACTGGAGGTACCATCATACACACAAACATTTCCCGAATTGCTGTTTCCAACAGATTCTGGTTGTGACAAAAATATCCTGCAAGTGATTCACATGAATGTCATTATGTGTGCATGCAATCATTTAGACAGATATTGCCTGACCGGTAAGGGAGTTGCAACAATGTCAATGGTACTCACTTTCAGGTGGGACTTCGAACGGCGTTCATGTCCTCTCTGGTGGAAAGGTCCCAAAGCACTATTTGTAAAAGAGGACAGTGGCTTGGGCAAGTTGGGCTGAAGGACCTGCTCTATGACTCCCTGTTCTTCAGCAGAGTTGCCCAAAGCCACAAGGCATTGGTTAGAGTAAGGAGCCAGAGGTGTAGGAGGGATTTGAAGGAGAACATTTTTACTCAGAGAATGGTTGGAATCAGAACCAGAGACATAGAGCATGGAAGCAGGCCATTCTGCCCTAAACATCCCTGCTGACCAGTGGGCAAGCATCCGTTTTAATCCCATCTTGGAATCTGGATTGTGATGATACTCTACAACATTTAAGAAGAATCCAGATGAACATTTTGTGTAGGAAAATAACTGCAGATGCTGATACAAATCGAAGGTATCACAAAATGCTGGAGTAACCCAGCGGATCAGGCAGCATCTCTGGAGAGAAGGAATTGGCTTCCTTTCTCCAGAGATGCTGCCTGACCCACTGAGTTACTCCAGCATTTTGTGATACCTTCAGATGAACATTTGAATCGACATGACATTAAAAATTCCAGACCAAGCACAGATAATAGGAATTAAAATGGATAGAAACATTAATGGTCAACTTGGACATGGTATGGTATGGGTATGGTACTTTTGTGTACCGAGGTGCAGTGAAATTCATTTTTGTATACAGTTCAGTACAAGTATCACTATCCATAAGCACTTTGATGCATGTTAGACAAGCATCTCAGATACAGCCCACAGTAGTCGGCTGATGGGCTGACCCCAATGCTTTTATTCCAGACTAATGTAATACGTTTAATTCAGATTTCCAAGCTGTTATCTCCAGCTCCTGCCCAGCTCACCAGCCGTCACAGTGGGTCTCTTCCACGTTGGATAACTCTCTTCAGAACATCTCCATTCAGTCCACAAGAATAACCCCGAGCTTCCGTTCGCTTAATGTTTTTATCCCCCATCCGTCCCTTACTCCATCCTCTGTGGCTTTGACCTCCTGCTCTGTTCTACATAAACTCGAAGAACCTCATCTTCCATTGCAGCCATAGGACTCCGTGTTGAATACGCCAATTTCAAATAACCAGTTTTTGTGCAGAATTGGCCAGTCCCAATGCAAGGTCATCTGCCCATAAGATTAATTCCGTTTTTCTCTCACCAAATATGCTACCTGATCAGCTAGTTATTTCAGCATTATCTTCCATTTCAGATTTCCAGCGATTGTTTTTTTGTATCACACAGTCCCAGCATGTTCTTTATTTAGTCCCCTTGCTCTAACTGCCCTCGTGTCAGCTGGATTACCCTAGACACCCTCCATCACAGCATTAGTCTGGCTTTGTTTAGAGATGCAGCGCAGAAACAGAACCTTCGGCCCACCGAGTCTGCGTCGACCAGCAATCACCCATACATAGGTTCTATCCGACACACTAGGAACAATTTACAGAAGCCAATTAACTTACAAATCTGCATGTCTTTGGAATGTGGGAGGAAACCGGAGCAGCCATGGGAGAAAGCCCACACAGTCACAAGGAGAACGTGCAAACTCCATACAGACAGCACCCGTAGTCAGGATCGAACCCAGGTCTCTAGCGCTGTGAGGCAGCAGCTCTACTACTGTGCCATTGTGCCGCCCTTATATCCTCTTCTCTCTCCATTTCTGCAGCTTAAAACACATTTGTTTTCTCACTTCCCCATTTCCAATAAAGGATCATTGACCTGAAACATCAGTTCTGTTTCTCTCTCCAAACGTGCACCCCTGACCTTGTAAGTCATTCTGGCAACTTCTGTTTTTGTTTAAAATAACACGCCAGGCCTCTTGATTACTAGGATAGAAACTTAATTCCTCCACTATTTCCTTTAAATAGCAACCACATAATATGCGAGGAGAGTGTTTTCATTAATCGTCTGATAAAAGACTTCTGTAGTTTTATAATGCGTTCAGCTCACATGCCTGACCTGACGTGGTCTATTGGAAGTTGAAAGAACCAGTTTAGTTACCATTGTTCAAAGTCTAGGGCATGGTCACATGAAATGTTGAGAATTTTCTAGCTTTACTCCTTAGTTCCAAGTAATCCAATTTATCAGAAAGTATTTTCAGAAGAGTATTATTTACAATCAATAAACAGCAGTTTACAAAAGCCGATGTCCCTTCAATTTCCAGGAAAGAAACTGGAAGTCTGGTATGGTACGGAGGTAGAACTGCAGAAGGAAGCATTAGTACAGCTTCTGCAAAATACTGAACTCTCCCGCTACTGGACTGACCCCGGGGGTGATTGGGTTAGCGTATGAGAAGCGTTTGTGTTGGAAGGAACTGCAGATGCTGGTTTACACCAAAGATAGGCACAAAATGTTGGAGTAACTCAGGCAGCATCTCTGGAGAAGAGGAATAATAATAATAATAATAATAATACATTACATTTATATAGCGCTTTTCATATACTCAAAGATGCTTTACAGGGATTTAGAGAACATAGGGAAGTGAATAAATAGATAAATAAGTAAACGAACAGAGAAAGGAGACAGAGGGTGGGGTGACCTTCAGTGGTTGAAGGCAGTACTGAATAGGTGAGACTTCAGCGATGTTTTGAATGTGGTGTGAGGAGGAGTCTCTGACGGTTTGAGGTAGTGAGTTCCATAGGGTGGGAGCAGCGATGGAGAAAGCCCTGTCCCCCCAGGATCTGAGTTTGGTCCGGATGTGGGGGGATAGGAGATTGGCAGCAGCAGAGCGGAGGGTGCAGGTGGGAGTGTGCCTGTGGAGGAGGTCGGTCAGGTAGGATGGGGCCAGGTTATGGAGGGCTTTGTAGGTCATGAGGAGGATTTTGTACTGGATTCTCTGGGGGATGGGGAGCCAGTGGAGTTTGTAAAGGACGGGGGTGATATGGTCACGGATCGGGGTGTGGGTGAGTAGACGGGCAGCGGAGTTTTGAATGTATTGAAGTTTACTGATGATTTTTGAGGGTGCGCCATAGAGGAGGCTATTGCAGTAGTCCAGACGGGAGGTGATGAAGGCGTGGATGAGGGTTTCTGCAGCTGTGGAGGAGAGGCATGGACGGAGACGGGCAATGTTTTTGAGGTGGAAGAAGGCTGTCTTTGTGATATGTTTGATGTGTTTGTCGAAGGAGAGGGGTTGTCGAAGGAGAGGTGATGTTTCGGGTCGAGACCCTTCTTCACTTTGGGTTACTCCAGCATTTTGTGTCTATCTTATGAGTGGTGTTTAATGGCTCTGGGCTGCACACGCCAGAGTTTCGGAGGATGTGGGGGAGATCTCAATGAAACCTACCGAATAATGAAAGGCCTAGATAGAGTGGATGTGGGGAGGATGTTTCCAGTAGTGGGAGTGTCTAGGACCATAGGGCACAGCCTCAGAATAAAAGGACTTTAAAATGAGGATGAAATGCTTTCGCCAGTGGGTGGTGAATCTGTGGAATTATTTGCCACAGATGGCTGTGCAGGACAAATCACTGGGTATCTTTAAAGCAGAGATTGATAGGGTCTTGATTAGTAAGGGTGTCAACGATTACGGGGAGAAGGCAGGAAAATTGGGTTGAGCGGGGAAAAATAGATTAGTCATGATCAAATGGTGGAGCAGACTCAATGGGCCAAATGGACTCATTCTGCTCCTATGACGTGAACCTGAACTAAACGGAATTGCAACCTTTCTTTTAATACTTTGAAGAGTATCACTACTGATATTTTACTGCGTTTTGGTGATCAAGCCATGTTTGAAGAATGGTGAAGCAGACCCGATGGGCCGGATGAACCAATTCTGCTCCAGTGTCATGTCATGCTGACGCACACACTATCCCTGCCTCCCTCCATCTCTGTTGCTCTAGTTTCCTCTGATAGTCAGCGTGAAGAGGCCTTGTATCAACTGGCACAGCTCTGCAGTACTTTGTTCTACGACTCTTAAAAGCTGAAATCATCTTTTCCAACACATTCTGTCCTAAGCTCATACAATAGGTGATGGAAGCGATTTTCTGCACATCTCGGGGGCTGTTTAATAGGATTGTTTCAAATACCTAAAGACCTTGATCAAATACCTAAAGACCGTCATCAAGTCTAACAGCACAGAAACAGGCCCTTTAACCCAGCATGTCTGTACATTGTCAAGTTCGACCTATACTAATCACATTTGCCAAAGCTTTGCCCACAGTCTACTCTGCCTTGACAATTCTTCAATACCTAAAGTCATTCTCGGTGTATGTGTTTTGCGAGCAAGTGCTGTTAATAACCCATTCTTCTAATGTGAAGAAGACGATAGCTGTACTCTGTTGAAAGGACTGTGCCTATGAATTACAAAAACAATTGCTTTTGAGACAAGTGACTTGAGACAAGTGCATTGACCAAAACCGAGCAGGGCAGGGGTGACCAATCACGAACTGCTGATGGTCTTGTTTTCGTCTTTTAGGATTGCAGAGTCAAGCATTTATCATGGTCTGCTGCTTCAACTGAACGTAAACAACTTCGTAACGCATAATTTGCTAACAAAGAACAATGCCTTATCGAAGACTCCTTTTACCATCATAGACCATTGTTATAGAACTGGAGCTGATGAGATGCCATGAAACTGAGTGCCAAAAGATTGCCAATTCTCGGCCATTTTGGACTGCAGTAAAGAGTTGGCCATGTTGCTGTATTTGGAGGCATATATTGGCCAAACCGGGGACACCAAGAAATTTGCTCCCTGAAAGTGAACTAAATTGTTTCTGCGATGGACTGGTAGTTTTGTTGGTTAGCATCACTGACACTGTCATTCAGATACAACTTATAAGTAAATAAATGATAACTAAATATAACTAAAATTTAGAAAGGTAACTTGTATTTTTTTGTTTAAAATTTTTAGAGTTTGGGTGTTTTTAGTTAATTTATCTTTTGTTGTTTTTTTAACCTTTCAGAAAGTAATTCAATCGTTTTGAATGATGTACTCTTTCAAAAGAATGATGTACTCTTATCAACAGTGAAAAATAAAAATAAATTGCATATAAGGTTTAGGAAAGCTGAGATCAGACGGAACCTGTAGGAAAATACGTACAGGTATGTAGGTATGTAGGTTAATTGACTGGGTAAATGTAAAAATTGTCCCTAGTGGGTGTAGGATAGTGTAATGTACGGGGATCGCTGGGCGGCACGGACTTGGTGGGCCGAATAGGCCTGTTTCCGGCTGTATATATATGATATGATATGATATGATAAAATGAAAAAACCAGGACATAACTCAAACAGAGAATTAGGAGGGCCAAAATGGACCCCAAATTGCCTTTGGACAGTAGGATTAAGGAAAATCTAATATTAAACATACATTAAAAGCAAAAGGGTAGCTAGATAGACGGTAGGAGACTCAAGGATAAAGGAGGGAATTCATGCTTGAACCCAGAGGAAGTGGGCATCGTACTAAATTAGTATATGGTAAATTAAAACCTCATCGTTAGATCTCTCCACTGCGATTCTCCCCTCCATATCAACCTCCAGTCTCCTATTCTTTGCTCCCAAAACACCCAACCAACTCTATTTGTTGTAAAACCCTTCACCCACCTGATCACATTCTCTGGAATTCCAACCTCTCTCAATCTCTCTTATCCCTTTGGAAGATTTGCTTCTTCCAAATCGCGACCATGACCTATGTTTTGGAGTGTCTCTATGCTCTCTGGATCTTATTCAGCTTTCTTTATACTTGCCTTGGCAATAAAGACACTGTCTAAACAGAACTTGTGCCCGCATTTGTTATGATTTTAGTTTTCATCCAATTCTGGCTTCTTGAGCATTCTCATTTGTCATCATTCTGTGATTGGTGGTCAAACCATCAGTTTGGATCCTAAATTGTGGAATTCCTTCTCGCAACCTTTCTTCCTCACTCTGCCTTGTTCTAATGTCGCACCTAACTCTGAACAGAATTTTGACTATCTGTCTCAACATCCCTTTTTTCCTGGTTAGTTTATTAATTACACCTGCAAGAGTTTGGATTGTTTTACCACATCAAATGATGCCTCATAAACACAGGTTGTTGTGTTTGTAGAAGGGAGGGGAATTAGCCAGCAACTGTTGAATAGTGTATTCCACAGATGAGATGGGATAGTTCACTCTATCCTCTGATTGTTCAGCCCCTTGCTGAGTGGTATAATGTACTCAACATAGCTCATATTGAAGATGATTGATGAGACTGGGGCAGTGGATGTTGGAAGTCCACATTGACTTTAGTAAGGCGTTTGACAAGGTTCTTCACGGTCAACTGATTCAGAAGATTAAGATTCTTGGGATTAAGATGCTCGAGAAAATATGTAACTACAAAAGTAGTTAAGGATCTTCAACTAAGTTCCACATCCATTCAAACGCTTGTTATTGTGAAAGCATTAGGATTTCATAGCACCTTTGGCTTTTAGATTATCACAGGTATGACTGCAGCTAAATAAACATAGAACATAGAACAGTACAGCACAGGAACAGGCTCTTTGGCCCACTATGCCTTCGCCAACCATGATGCCAAGTGAAACTCCACTGCCTGCATTTGCCCCCATTCCCTCAATGTCCTTACACCTATTTAAAAGCCTCCTGAAATCCACTTTTATATCCGCTTCCACCACCACCACCACATTCCAGGCACCAGGCACTCTGAGCAGAAAGCTTACATGTATTTCTCCTTTAAACTTTCCCCCTCTGACTTTAAAACTGTGCCCCCTAGACTTACAGAGTGCCATGTCTACATATCTGTTGTGCAAGTAAGAAATTTATCGTTGTGTTTTGGGACATATGGCAATAAAACACTCTTGACTTTTCTTGACATGCCCATCCTGGGGAAAAATGGGTGATCATGGACCTAAACACGACATCAAATTTTGCCTGATTCAAGGTGCTGAAACTATTACTATTACTGCCATGCTGGTAGCTTCGCAATTTGCAAAGAGGACGATATTTGTGCACAGTTGGCAGTCTAACCACTAACTTTTCAGGAACACCAGGAATTGCCTTCGGGATTCCTCTCATCAGAAGTCAAAAGTAGTGGCAGTAAACTCACCTTCCCTGTTGGAGATGTGCAGAAATCTTCCACCTTGAGATCCAACGGCTCTCTGCAAACGCGGTGGAATCTAACTAAGCCTGTGATCTTTGAACTGTTAAGATGCTGGAGCGAGTTTCAACTTCAATAATTTCTATTCCCTCAGGTGTCTTTGGCCAGCGTCTGTCAGACATGATAGGTTACGAGCAAAAGTTTGGCCAACATTTGGTGCCCATTATTGTGGAGAAATGTGCAGACTTCATGCGGGAACAAGGGCTCAAGGAGGAAGGAATCTTTCGCTTACCAGGGCAAGACAACTTGGTGAAGGAACTGAGGGATGCTTTCGATGCTGGAGAGAGGCCATCTTTTAACCGGTATGCATCTGAAACACGACTGTGAAAAAATTATGCCCATAACACCAACACATTTCAGAAAAGATGGGACAATATCCAGCAAGGCATGGAAGACATTAGCAAGGACATTGCTGGGGATAGATTGTTTTATTTAAGGGTGGCGAACCCGTGGAATTCATTGCCACAGACGGCTTTGGAGGCCAAGTCAATGGTTATTTTTAAGGCAGAGATGAATAGATTCTAGATTACTACGGGTGTCAGTGGTTACGGGGCGAAGGCAGGAGAACGGTGTTGAGAAGGAAAGATAGATAGATCAGCCATGATTGAATGGTGGAGTAGATGTGAGGGGCCAAATGGCCTAATTCTGCTCCTATAACTTGTGGACTTATGAAAGAATATTTTTGTGAATTCTGGGAGATTTAATCGAGGTACATAAAATTATGAGAAGATAACATAGGATGAGTTTGATAAACTTGTTCCATGGGAACAATACCCACTAAAGGGTATTAGACAATAGACAATAGACAATAGGTGCAGGAGGAGGCCATTCGGCCCTTCGAGCCAGCACCGCCATTCAATGTGATCATGGCTGATCATTCTCAATCAGTACCCCGTTCCTGCCTTCTCCCCATACCCCCTGACTCCGCTATCCTTAAGAGCTCTATCTAGCTCTGTCTTGAATGCATTCAGAGAATTGGCCTCCACTGCCTTCTGAGGTAGAGAATTCCACATTGTTTTAAGGTGCTTAATAGGAAGATTAAAGGGAGAGTCAAGGATAAATGGAACTTGCCTTGAGGGTATTAATGCACTGACAAATTGGTTGGAGGAGCATAGGAGATGCTCAAAAAAGCCATAGACCATGAGATGGGAAGTCGGGTTAAATTAGCCTATATGTTTACAATCAGCATGGGCAAATGGGGATGAATCGTCTCCTTCTGTGCATTATTTTTTCCTTCAAAATAGACTTTATTCAAGTAATAAATATATACCATACATGTACCGTGAAAAAACTCCATCCGACATTCTCGGAGGCTGAACATACATACAATACACGCATACAAGTGTGTGAAGGAGAGATATCGGAGGACCTTCCTTCCCGCTGCTGTGAGACTGCACAACCAGCACTACTCCCAGCAGACCAGTCAACAGACCAGTTAACAGTAACAATAAAAAAAACCCACAGTAAATGATGACAATTATCCTTTCCTTCTCTCCTGAGATGCTGCCTGACCTGCTGAGTTACTCCAGCATTTTGTGAATAAATACCTTCGATTTGTACCAGCATCTGCAGTTATTTTCTTATACAATTATCCTTATCTTTATTTTTATTTATAATGAATGTCTCTTGCTATCCACTTTGCCGCTGTAACACTGCAAATTTCCCCCGTGTGGGACAAATAAAGAAATATATATGTATGATCCAGTTTTCCCAAATTGCAATTTTATCCCGCTCCCTCGCCACTCATGTGGCCCACTGGCAATGAAATCCCTTTCCTTATTTTGAGGGGCGTCTCCACCACACCCTGCCCCCCCCATGTCCAGCAGCGGATGGACCCTGGACTGTCGGCCTCCCCCACACAGCCGTGCAGATTGATCCCTGGGATGTCAGGACTTTCATATGAAGAAAGATTGGATAGACTAGGCATATACTCGCTGGAATTTAGAAGACTGAGGGGGGATCTTATTGAAACATATAAAATTCTTAAGGGGTTGGAGAGGCTAGATGCGGGAAGATTGTTCCCGATGTTGGGGAAGTCCAGAACCAGGGGTCACAGCTTAAGGATAAGGGGGAAGTCTTTCAGGACCGAGATGAGAAAACATTTCTTCACACAGAGAGTGGTGAGTCTGTGGAATTCTCTGCCACAGAAGGTAGTTGAGGCCAGTTCATTGGCTATATTTAAGAAGGAGTTAGATGTGGCCCTTGTGGCTAAAGGGATCAGGGGGTATGGAGAGAAGGCAGGTACAGGTTACTGAGCTGGATGATCAGCCATGATCATATTGAATGGCAGTGCAGGCTCGAAGGGCCGAATGGCCTACTCCTGCACCTATTTTCTATGTTCTATGTTAACAGATAATCACACTGTTCAACCAATACACTCGTGGTTGGTTGGTGAACAGTATTGGGCACTGGACCCAATCTTTCAGTAAATGGTGTGCATTAGCAACATCAGATCACACCCCTCTCCACTTTCCTGTCAATTGAAGTCAACAGAAATAAAAATAAAGAAAAGATGAAAAAAAGTGTTTCCCCATCATCTACGCTGTCGAACTGCGCTCCAGCGTTACAGCATGCGTATGACAGAATTCAATTTCTCAGGACTTTTGTCAGCTGAATAACCTTCCAAACCACTCAGTTATTCAGTCATAGCTAATCCAGTCTTGGCCTCAACCACTTTCCCGCGATCCCCACATACCTATTGTTCCCTTGTAGTCAAAATATCGGTCATTCTCTCCCTTGAATATATTGAATGCCTCTGCAGATCTCTGTGGTGGAGACTTCCAAAACAAAATTATGATCCTCAGGGAAATTCCTCCTCATCTTTACCTTAAATGGGTGTTTCCATTTCTAAAGCAATGCCCCCTAGTTCTAGTATAAGAAAATAACTGCAGATGCTGGTACAAATCGAAGGTATTTATTCACAAAATGCTAGAGTAACTCAGCAGGTCAGGCAGCATCTCAGGAGAGAAGGAATGGGTGACGTTTCGGGTCGAGACCCTTCTTCAGTCTGAAGAAGGGTCTCGACCCGAAACGTCACCCATTCCTTCTCTCCCGAGATGCTGCCTGACCTGCTGAGTTACTCCAGCATTTTGTGAATAAATACTCACTAGTTCTAGACAACTTTATGAGAAGAAACATCCTCTCGGCATCTAGTTTGTCAATGCCCGACAGAATTCAACATGTTTGAATTCCTCTAAATACTTTTAATGCATTAACCCCTTCATCCCAGAAATTGTTCTCGGAAACCTTCCCTCCTTTGCTTCCAATGCAAGTATGCATTTCTTAAACCATGGAGACCAAAATAACTAAGTAGGTAATTATAGACAATAGACAATAGACAATAGGTGCAGGAGTAGGCCATTCGGCCCTTCGAGCCAGCACCACCATTCAATGTGATCATGGCTGATCATTCTCAATCAGTACCCCCGTTCCTGCCTTCTCCCCATACCCCCTGACTCCGCCATCCTTAGGAGCTCTATCTAGTTCTCTCTTGAATGCATTCAGAGACTTGGCCTCCACTGCCTTCTGAGGCAGTGAATTCCACAGATTTACAACTCTCTGACTGAAAATGTTTTTCTTCATCTCCATTCTAAATGGCCTACCCCTTATTCTTAAACTGTGGCCCCTGGTTCTGGACTCCCCCAACATTGGGAACATGTTTCCTGCCTCTAACGTGTCCAACCCCTTAATAATCTTATATGTTTCGATAAGATCCCCTCTTATCCTTCTAAATTCCCGTGTATACAAGCCTAGTCGCTCCAGTCTATGTATATATATCTATAGGTAACATATCTCATTCATCATAAATGACAACTCTAAACCTATGGAGAGCAAGAATGTAACTTGGGGTATGGATTTGAAATGTACAAATCATGGAAATAATATCAAACTAATAACTAGTTGAACTTCAGGGGGGGATAAAGTTGAAAAGTGAGTGGTTATGTTCAATCAGATTAAATTGATTTTGCTATATTTGAAATTTGATGTGCTTTTCCAGCCACATACGTTCAAGGTTTTAAGAAACACTTAGCAACAAAATTATATCAAAACTGTGGGTATTATATCCCAACTGTGGGGTCTCAACAATGCAGGAGATGCTTCCTGACCCGCTGCGTTACTCCAGCACTTTGTGTCTTTTTTGTTGTTGCAAAAACCAGCATCTGCAATTCCTTATTTCTAGATTACATTGTAATATGTTGAAACTTGTCTTCCAGAGATACAGATGTGCACACTGTGGCCTCTTTGTTCAAGCTGTACTTCCGAGAACTCCCAGAACCAGTCATTCCCTGGTCCCAATATGAAGACTTCCTTGCATGCAGTCAGATGTTGGACAGCAGTAACAAGTTGGTGTGTTGTTAGTCTCCCTGTACCTGATCCTCCACCTGGCTGTTTTCCATTAACATCGAAAAATATGAATTCTATATGCGATCCAAATTTGCAAAAAAATTAATAGTGCTTGTACATTTTGTATGGGGTGGCATGCTAAGATCAAACGATCATGTACAATTGCCCTCTCCAGTTCACACTGAGTCACACGAGGTGTCACAAATATTATTCTGCCTCAATCAAGAAATGGCAACTTCGCAATGCTGTTTATGTAAAAGAGATAAAATGTATGTTTTGATCACTTGGTCTGATCGTGATCAATGCTAAGTTATTTTTTCTTGACAGGGGCAACAGGAGCTGATGAAACAAATATCGCTGTTACCTCAGGAAAACTACAACCTGCTCGGTTATATCTGCAGGTACGCCAGTCCACCAGAAACACCTACCAGCCAACCCTTCGATTGTTTGCACAGTTTGTTACAGTGGAGATCAGAATATTGAGTCAGTACCCCATTCCCTGAGTGTCATAGAGTCACACAGCATGGAAAAAGGCCCATCGGCCCAACTTGCTCACTCCGGCCAACATGTCCCATCTACCCTAGACCCACCTGTCTGTGTTTGGCCAATATCCCTCCAAACCTATCCTATTCATGTACCTGTCTAAATGTTTCCTGTTTCCATGCTCTATGGCTTTATGACTTCAATTCAGCCAATCATCAAGGATGTGTAGGAAGGAACGGCCGATGCTGGTTTAAACCGAAGATAGACCCAAAATGTTGGAGTAACTCAGCGGGACAGGCAGCATCTCTGGAGAGAAGGAATGGGTGACATTTCAGGTCGAGACCCTTCTTCATACCTTAACGGTAGGCCAGGCTAAAATTAGCAAGGATATTCCTCATTCATACATCTGCCTGTGATACAGTACATATATCAATGGAGATGACAAGAGGAATAACTAGAGGATAAGCATTTAAATTATTAACAAAATAACTAGATGAAACAATAGGAAAATTAATATTCATGCAACATGATTAGGGTTTAGAATGCATTGTTTAATACAGTGGTAAAAACAGATTCAAACATTACCTTAAAAAGAGAAATGGATCATATATAACAATTTTTTTTTCTTTAACTTGGAAAGACTTTGGGAGCAGGACAAACAAGATTGGTCTTTGAAGGATTCAGCTCAGACTACATGGGCTGCATGGCCTAATGACGTACTATTCAATGATTCTAGAATAAAGGAAGTTTGGTGTGAAGATTTTTTCTTCAAAACAAAATAACTTTGATAATTTGACCCAATTTAGTTAGATTTAGCTCTTTGGGCTAAGGGAATCAAGGGATATGGGGAAAAAGCCAGAACGGGGTACTGATTTTGGATGATCAGCCATGATAATATTGAATGGCAGTGCTGGCTTGAAGGGCTGAATGGCCCACTCCTACTCCTACTCCTATTTTCTATGTTTCTATGTTTCTATGTAAGTTGATAATAATGTGATAAATGAATATTTCTGCTCTGTTTCTTGACCAGGTTTCTCCATGAGGTCCAGCTGCACTCTGCCATTAACAAGATGAGTGTGGGCAATTTGGCCACTGTTATCGGGGTGAATCTGTTCAGGCCCAAGATTGAGGATCCAGCGGCCATCATGAGAGGCAAGTCAGGGCCTTAAGTGAAACACTAGCCATTTCTGAATGTTATAGTTTCAGACAATTAATGATAACTCAAGATAGACACAAAAAGCTGGAGTAACTTAACGGGACAGGCAGCATCTCTGGAGAGAAGGAATGGATGACGTTTCGGGTCGAGACCCATCTTCAGACTCAATAATAGTAACTCAAGACTGTTCTTGCTTGAACAACAATGGAATGCTTGGCACCAGAGATTGACAGGAGATGGCGCCTGCCTGCTCAAAGTCTGGCCATACCGATAGCTTTTGGGAAGTCTGACTTTCGTGTTCTTGTTCTATGCCTGTATGAAACTTTGCGGGTCTTCAAGGTACAACAGAAGTCTTTATTACAGTAACTCAATGCTGGCAGCAAGACAACTAAAATGGCTGCAACCACACAGTTTGACTGCACACTCCACACTGTGTACAGCCAAGATAACTATGTACAAAACATCTCCCTTTGTCTTGTGCAGCGCCACCTGCTGCACGGGATTGGAACGGGTCCTCCCACCCCACACAGTCCATCAAACATCATACTCCCCCTTTCCAGTTTGAACGTCTCTATTCCTGAATGAGTTGCCTTGGGGGAGTACCACGATTACAACGTGTCGATTGACGAAGGACCACAGGCAGATCGGCGGGGAGTTCGTCAGGTGGAACTTCGTCAAGCCAGGGGAGGGGCAAATCAGGAACTCCAGTGTCCACACGATTCGGTACCAGGATGTCCGACTGCTTGGTTCTGATCAGGCTCTGCGCAGTCTTCGCTGGAGGAACGCGGCTTCTTAATTGGTCATCATGCCATCGGCAATGTCCTTCTTGTCCTTGGACGGTGTGCATTTTGGTTCCAATGTGAGCCATGATCCTGCCAGCGCACCATTTGTTTTGCTTGGTCGTATAATTGCGATAATATACGTGGTCGCCAATGTCAAATTTGGACTTGTTTGACTTCGTTGGCTGAGTGCACGCCGTGTTAGAGTTACCGGTCGGGTTCAAAACTGATAGGGAGAAAGCACTTGACGTCCGAGCATCATCTCCGCTGGCGTTCGACCGGTAGTGCAGTTTGGAACAGTTCGATACTACTGTAAGAAATCGCGCAATGCCAATTGTTTCGATTTCTTTTCAATTTCTACAGCGCGTTTCATGGCTTGCTTGAAAACGCCGACGAGCCGCTCCGCCTCACCATTTGAAGGTGGATGAAAAGGTGCTGATGTCAGATGCACGATTGAGTGATGTTTGCACCAGACACTGAACATTTGCGAGGCAAATTGAGGCCCATTGTCACTTACGACTGTTAAGGGCAATGCCCAAATGGCAAACAAATCGTCGAGCGCAGAAGTGGTTGTTTCGGTGGTTGGATATTTATTCATTTGGATAACATGTGGCCATTTTGAATGGGCGTCCATGACGACCAGCCACATGTCCTCCAGGAATGGTCCGGCAAAATCTATGTGGATTCGCTGCCATGGTTGGTCGGGGACGGGCCATGGGGAGGTCTTTTCCGGCGGATTCGGCGCTGTTTCGGCACATGGTGGTGCAGTCCTTGCAGTGGTCGGCTATATGGGCCTTGATATTCGGCCACCACACATGCATGCGGGCGAGCGCCTTCATTCGCACAAGTCCAATGTGTGTCTTGTGCAACATTTTCAGAATTGTCGATCGCAGTTCCGTCGGAATGATCACTCGACAGTCGCGGAGCAAAATGCCATCCTTTGAGGAGATTTCCGTTTGCGCATTTTGGAATGAGCGGAATTCCTTGTCCAGCTTGGGACTGTCCGGCCACCCCTGAGTGACAAAATGTCGTACCTTTGACAAGATGGGGTCTGTGCTCCTATAGTTGGCGACCATCCTTGCAGAGACGGGGAAATCGCCAATGACCCACGTGTTGAGCAAGTTCACGTCCATCTCAATTTCCATAATTGCCTCCTCTTTATCGAAGGTCAGGTCGGGTCCAATCGATAGACGGGACAGTGCATCGGCATTGGCATGCTCGGCAGACTGTCGGTAAATGATGTGGTAATCATATCCCATCATGATCAGGGCCCAACGTTGTAGACGCTGCAACATCATGACAGGCAAACTTTTCTCCGGACTGAAAATAGTCAGCAGCGGCTTGTGGTCGGTGATGAGCAGGAAATGTCGCCCACTCAAATATTGGTGGAACTTCTGGACACCAAACACGATCGCCAGTGCTTCTTTCTCCACTTGGCTGTAGTTTTTCTCGGTGGTCGTCAGCGTTTTGGATGCGAACGCAATTGGTTCTTCCTTGCCGTTCTGCGCCGTTTGTGAGATTACAGCTCCAAGACCATACGGCGATGAATCGGCGGCCAGCGAGATTGGCTTCAATGGGTCATAGTGGACCAAACGCGTCTTCTGGGCGAGCATCTCCTTCAACCTGGTGAATGCGTGGTCACACTCTTTGGACCAGTGCCATTCGACGTCCTGTTTTCGCAGGTTGTTCAATGGTGCGCACAAAGTGGAAAGTGCCGGTATGAACTTGCCATAGTAGTTCACCTTCCCAATGAAGCTTTCACGCTGCTTCACATTTTCAGGCGGCGACAATTTTACAACGGCGTCCACTCCATCTACCGATGGCTTCAGACCACTTGCCGAGATCACATGTCCGAGATATGTGACCTGTTGTCGGGAGAATGCGCACTTGTCCATGAGCAACTTCATGCCGTGGTTGTTCAGTGCCGTGAGGACCTGTTTTAGGTTCTGCAGGTGTTCTTCCTCTGTCCGGCCGGTGACAATTATGTCATCCAGGTAGGCGGCTACATATGGAATCCTGGCAACCAGATTGTCGACCAGTTTCTGGAAGATGGCCGGCGCCGGTGCCGGTCCAAATGACAACCGGTTGTATCTGAACAGTCCCTTGTGCGTGTTGATCACGAGCAGGTTTTTTGTCTCGTCGTCCAGTTCCACTTGGAGATACGCGCCGGACATGTCCAATTTCGAAAAGTACTGTCCTCCTTGCAGCTTGACGAACAGCTCGTCCACTCTTGGTACGGGGTGGTGATCAATGTGCAATTGAGGGTTTACAGTCACTTTGTGGTCGCCACAGATGCGCACCTTGCCGCAAGGTTTCTGAACGACAACTATGGGTGTGGCCCATTCTGAATGGTCCACGTGGGTGATAATCCCCATTTCTTCAAGATGGCAGAGTTCCTTGTCGACAGCGTTCATCCGACTGAACGGAACTGGTCATGGTTTGAAGAACTTAGGGCCGGCATCATCTTTGAGCATGAGCCGTGCCTTCATCTTTGTGCAATGCCCGAGTCCAGGTGTGAAAACAGCCGGAAACTGGTCAAGAACCTTCAGCAGGTTGTTCTGGCACTTACTGACCATGTTGCAGTCCGTGGTAGATGATAATGACATAGTTGATCCATCGTAGATCAAGGCGTTCATGTCAAGCTTGAAAGCACGGATCCAGTCGATGGCGCACAGGGATGTACCTTCTTTGCCAACGACGATCAGCGGCAACATCTGTGTCATACCATTACAGGAAACGGCGACTGTGCATTTGCCTTTCGTGGGAATGGCCTGTCGACCGTATCCAAAAAGGCGGATGTTGGCCGGTTTCAGTTTCGGCGATCCGATCCTCTCCCAGATGTCCTGACCCACTAGCGACACAGCCGCACCAGTGTCCACCTGGAACTGTAGATCAACGTTCCAGACCCGCAGCGAAATCCTCGGCTTGTCGGTGATCGTGGACACACCGAGCACTTCAATAGAAATGGTCTCCGTAATTTGGTCTTCCTCTGTCCGTGTTTTGCGCTTTCTTGCCCTTTCTCCGCTTTCCTACGGATTGACACACTGCCTGGAGATGACCTTTTCGGTTACAGGCGTAACAAATGTACTCGATATACGGGCACTCACGGTGATGATGAACAGTCGAGCCGCACCGGTAGCAGGGTTTCCATCCTTCCTCCACAGGGGAGCGGCTCTTCTGAAACTGCCCCTTCTTCTCCGGATTTGCTCTGGGTCGATCAAATGGTTTCTGGCGTTGCGGACAAGTCTGACAAACTGTATGCACGCTTTGCGGACAAGTCAGACGAACTATATGCACCTCTTGAGGGAGCGTCGACGCTGTATCGCCGGCCATTTTGTGCAGTTCTTTACTTAGCAGCTCGGCCATCTTAGCACAATGCAGCACATTCTTCAATGAGGCGTCCGATTCCTGGATGAATGCGTGCCTGCAGCCCATGACCAGTCTATCCTGCAACACAATGTCTTGGCACTTTTCGCAGCATTGAGCTTTAAAATCACATGCCTTTGCCATGGTGCGAAATTCGGTGATTCATTGCCCTTCCTGTTGCACCGTCCGGTAGAAATCGAGGCGAGCTGTGAGGAAATTTTGACTTTCTTCGTAATGCAGCTGCAAAGCCGTTGTGATTTCAGCATACGAAACTTCAGTTACTTCTTCTGTAAGTAAATTTTGAAGTAGTGCAAAAGTTTCTGGAGACATTGATGAACACAAGAGAGCCTTCTTCCTCAGGTCAGTCATAATTCCCATACTTTCAAAATAAAACTCAGCGCGCATTAAATAAGACGAACACCTTTCTCGCTCGGGATCGAAACGATCGAATTGCCGAGACATGGTTTTTTTTAAATCGAAAAATAGGCTCTTATCTGGGTCTTTGGACACAGTCCGAAGTCTTCCGTTCCTGACACCACTTTCGTGTTCTTGTTCTATGCCTGTATGAAACTTTGCGGGTCTTCAAAGTGCAACAGAAGTCTTTATTACAGTAACTCAATCTGACTGCACACTCCACACTGTGTACAGCCAAGATAACTATGTACAAAACATCTCCCTTTGTCCTGTGCAGCGCCACCTGCTGCACGGGAGGAGCAACGGTTTCCCCCACCCCACACAGTCCATCAATCATCACATAACATAACATAACATAACAACACTTTATTGTCACTCGGCACAACACCGAGCGAAATTTCAGCAGTCACACAAAACACAGCAAAAAAGAAAAGAACACAGGACACCCGACCCCAACACAAACATCCATCACAGTGACTCCAAACACCCCCTCACTGTGATGGAGGCAACAAAACTTCCCCTCTCTTCCCCCCGCACCCACGGACAGGCAGCTCGACCCCTACCGAGTCAAACGACACGCACAGCCCCCGCAAGGGGATGGAAGGCCCCGCGGCCGAGCCGCCCTGGGCACCGAAACGTCCCGCGGCCGCACCGGGCGATGTTAAGTCCAGCGGCCGAGCCGCACCGGGCACCGAAACGTCCCGCGGCCGAGCCGCCCTGGGCACCGAAATGTCCCGCGGCCGCACCGGGCGATGTTAAGTCCAGCGGCCGAGCCGCACCGGGCACTGAAACGTCCCGCGGCCGAACAGCGCTGACGATGTTAAGTCCAGCGGCCGAGCCGCACCGGGCACTGAAACGTCCCGCGGCCGCACCGGGCGATGTTAAGTCCAGCGGCCAAGCCGCACCGGGCACTGAAACGTCCCGCGGCCGAGCCGCACCGGGCACTGAAACGTCCCGCAGCCGCACCGGGCGATGTTAAGTCCAGCGGCCGAGCCGCACCGGGCACTGAAACGTCCCGCGGCCGAGCTGCGCCGGCGATGTTAAGGCCCGCAGCCGAGCCAAGCCGGGCGATGGAAGGCCCTGCGGGCGAGCTGCGCCCCGGGGAAGAGACCTAATAAAAGAAAGGTTTCCCCCCCCCCACCCCACCCCACCCCACCCCACCCCACCCCACCCCACACCCCCACCACACATACACAGCCAAAAACAGAAACAAAAACCATCCCAACACCGACACAAACAAAAAAAAAGAAAAAAAGACAACAGACTGCCAGAGAGCCGCAGCCGTTAGGCGCAGCCAACTCCTCCTTGATGTGGTGATGTGGTGATCACACTGACCATACCAATAGATTCTACCTTTACACACTCTTTGGATTTTACTCAGCGATCTCTTCCATCTGTGACCAAGGAATGTCACTTTCACGAGAAAATCCCTGACATACCTGGGAAGAGAGGAATGAGAAAAAACAAAAGTCTAATTTTTATGGCCGATATATTCCTATTAGCAACATGTCAACATTTATGCTGACACATTAATGTTTTAGTTTTAGTTTTGGTTTGAGATACAGCGCGGAAACAAGCCCTTTCGGCCCACCGGGTCCACGCCGACCAGCGATAACACTGTCCTACACCCACTAGGGACAATTTGTTTTACATTTACCAAGCCAATTAACCTACATACCTGCACGTCTTTGGAGTGTGGAAGGAAACCGAAGATCTTGGAGAAATCCCACGCAGGTCACGGGGAGAACGTACAAACTCCGTACAGACAGCACCCATAGTCGGGATCGAACCCGGGTCTCCGGCGCTGCATTCGCTGTAAGGCAGCAACTCTACCGCTGCACCACATAGACCAAAGGAAGATGTTGCCACTTTAATGAACAGGATATCCGTGGAAATGATGTGGTACAATGCTGAGAACTATATTCTGCACTCTGTATCTTCCCCTTTGCTCTATCTATTGCACTTGACCTTGAGGTGATTGTTATTTAGGAATCCTATTATCTGAACTGACTGGATCAGTTTTTCCTTGTACCTTGGTACACTTGACAACAATGAACTTAAACCTATTGTTTTTTTTAGGGTTTGAATAATATGAATTAACAGGTTAGTTTGTATAGCTGGAAGTGATGTTCATTTCGAGAGGGAACCAGGCCATTATTAAGGTACACGACAAGACAGTTTTATTCAATTGTTTAAGCCCTGTTAATAAACAAACTGAACCAATTACTAAGTAATCATCATCTAATAGGCCAGTACCTGAAGGAGCGACTGAGGAGAAACTGTCTGCACTCTGTACAAAGATGGGAGTTTTTTCAGGGAAGTCTCAGATTTAGCAGTTCAAACGATTGTTTCAACATATGCCTAGTTCTTTCTGCAGCCTCGAGATTCTTGTCATCATGTGGGCCCCACCAGTAAATTTTAGTTTAAATTTAGTTTAGAGATTTAGTTTTTAGACTGGCTTTATCCTGTATCTCATTAATTTTGCTTCATATTTGATCGTAATGAGTTTGTTGTTACTTGGGTCCCTAGTTTTACCTAAAGACCAATCGAAAATTTTACAGGTAAAAAACTCAGTGGTGAAATGACTCAAGATAGACATACAGTGGTGGAGCGGGTCAGGCAACATCTCTGGAAAAACAGGATGGGTGACTTCTCGGTTTGAAACCCTTCTTCAGACTGAAAGTAGAGGGGGGAGGAGAGGGAACTAGAGGTAGGAAAAAGGTCAGAAGAAATCGGCTCATGGCAACAGATGACTAAGGAAGGGTGGAACCCATAATGGACCAGCAACAGATGACCAAGGAAGGGTGGAACCCATAATGGACCAGCAACAGACGACCAAGGAAGGGTGGAACCCATAATGGACCAGCAATAGACGACCAAGGAAGGGTGGAACCCATAATGGACCAGCAATAGACGACCAAGGAAGGGTGGAACCCATAATGGACCAGCAATAGACGACCAAGGAAGGGTGGAGGTCATTGAGTGGGAGAGTAGTAAGAATCACAGAGGGGGAGCAGTGAGTCTCACAGAATTCTCGTCTGAGAAATGTCTCACAGTGAAATGATTCAATCTTTTTGTTTTGAGACAGGAGCACCACAGATTCAGAAACTGATGACTGTGATGATCAGCAACCATGATGAATTATTCCCCAAGCACAAGGATAAACCGCCTTCCCCTTCGAAGTCAGACAGCAAGAAAGCTTCCGTACAGCGAAGCATGGTTGGCTGGGGGGCTTCAGAGATTGACACAGGATTCACAACTGATGATTACAGGGTACAATTGTCTTAGATCTGCACCAATAACCGGCTGACAATAATCATTCTGAGTCACCATCAGTAGTCCAACACTCTCACATCAGGTTCTTTGTCAACAACTACTTATTTAGTTAGTGATGATAGACACAAAGTGCTGGAGTAACTCAATGGGTCAGGCAGCATCTCTGGAGAAAAAGTATGGGTGATGTTTCTGGTTGGAACCCTTCTTCTGACCCTTTTGACTGAAGAAGGGTTCCGACCCAAAACATCACCCATCCTTTTTCTCCAGAGATGCTGCCTGACATGCTGAGTTACTCCTGCCATTTGTGCCTATCTTTGGTATAAACCAGCATCTGCAATTCCTTCCGAACATTGAGTTGGTGATTTTGATCAGATAGCAAAATGGTCCAATTTTTTCCGTTGGAAGAAACAGCCAAAATTTGATATTGGCTGAAAACGTAGTCAAAAGAGGTAGGTTGTCGGAAGCATCTTCGGGAGGAGTTGCGGGGCCAAGATCTAGAAGCGAGATCCAAAGCCTGAACCATAGATCGCTGATAGCAAGAAGACTAATGTTTGGGCAAGGAAAATGGGGAGTGCACACACAGCCATGTTTGAAAGCAATGATTCAATGGTGCTTTATTTGAAAGCACTTCCTGAGGGTTGAACACCGGGAGATGAAGATCGAGATAGGGATGGTCAGGTCCACAACTCATCATCAGTGGCTGTGTGTTTGGTTCACAGATGAGGACATTGGCTGGAAACAGCTACCACAGAGCCTTATTCACAAAATGCTGGAGTAACTCAGCAGGTCAGGCAGCATCTCGGGAGAGAAGGAATGGGTGACGTTTCGGGTCGAGACACTTCTGAAGAAGGGTCTCGACCCGAAATGTCACCCATTCCTTCTCTCCCGAGATGCTGCCTGACCTGCTGAGTTACTCCAGCATTTTGTGAATAAATACCTTCGATTTGTACCAGCATCTGCAGTTATCTTCTTATACCACAGAGCCTTCATGCCTCGTTGATATGAGGAACCCACCAACACAATGTGGACTCTTGCAGGGAAAATGGGGCATTGACATCAATTTGGCCATTGTTAGCTGCAACCTCAATTAGCTGCAAAATGAATTGGCTAATGCTTCCAGGTTGTCGAGTCAAAAGAAAAATACAACTTGTCCATGGTTAGGCAAACTAAGCTAACGGTTCACAGCACTGAACGCGAGCCATTGATGGTCTGGGAGGTCAAGAACATTGACAGAAAGAAAGAACTAAGCAAATGCCAGAAGGTGGGCTGGGATGGACCAAGTCGATGACTGGTCTGTAATCTTTTCACTCACACATTTGCCTCCATATATTTGTGAATTCAGTCAGTGGGCCTTTGGAAATCTATCAAGGTGATAATATGCAATCCAGTTAAGGGGTTATCCAGTTCAGTGGGAACACTCTTGGCTCAGATTCAGAAGTCATGGGTTTGAGTCCAACTCCAGGGTCTTGGAGACATAATCCAAGCTAATGATCCGAGTGAAAGAACTGAGGGATCATTGTTTTCTTTCATGCAAGATGATAAGACAGAGATAAGGCAGAGATAAGATGTACAGGTATGTAGGTTAATTGGCTGGGAAAATGTAAAAATTGTCCCTAGTGGGTGTAGGATAGTGTTAGTGTGCGGGGATCGCTGGGCGGCACGGGCCCGGTGGGCCGAAGGGCCTGTTTCTGCGCTGTATCTCTAAATCTAAAAAAAATCTAAAAATCTAAATAAATAGATTCTTGATTAGTACGGGTGTCAGAGGTTATGGGGAGAAGGCAGGAGAATGGGGTTAGGAGGGAGAGATAAGTCAGCTACGATCATATGACCTTATAATTCAAAGCCATGCCTGCCCCCTCTGGCAGTAGCAAAAGATCCTTGTGGTTACATTGGAGATGACTGGGTTGACCTATGAGGCTCTGGGCCTGTACTCACTGGAGTTTAGAAGGATGAGGGGGGATCTCATTGAAACCCACTGAATAATGAAAGGCAAGGATAGAGTGGATTTGGAGAGGATATTTCCATTGATGGGAGAGTTTGGGACCTGAGGAAACAGCTTCAGAATAAAAAGAATGGAGACGAGGAGGATTGTTTTTAGCCAGAGGATGATGAATCTGTGTAATTCATTGCCACAGACAGCTGTGGAGGCCAAGACATTGGGTACTTTACAAAGTGGAGTTTGGTGGGTTCTTGATTAGTAAAGGCATCAAAGATTATGGGAGAAGGCAGGAGAGTGTGGTTGAGAGGGAATATAGATCAACCATGCTTGAATGGCAGAGCAAACATAATGGACCGAATGGCCCAATTCTGTTCCTTTGTCTTATGGTCTGATGGTCTAATTGGAGAATTATTCTTGCTGTACAGGCCATGCTTACAACAGCAGTGCAAAAATAGATTTCAAATGGTGCTTCGATCCAGCTTTCTGTTCCACTTACATCGATACTATCCTATCCTCTCTTGTCCAATCTTCCGACACCTTGCACGGCCTTCAACTCTTATAAGTTCTAGGAGGAAATTAGGCCATTCGGCCCATCAAGTCTACTCTGCCATTCAATCATGGATGATCTATCTTTCCCTCACGTCCCCATTCTCCTGTCTTCTCCCCATAACCCCTGATCTTTCAATCTCCGCCTTCAAAATATCCATTGACTTGGCCTTCACATCCGTCTGTAGCAATGAATTCCGCAGATTCCCTACCCTTTATCGTTAATGTAAATGTAAACGTTTTTTTCTAAGGGAAATACTAAGAGTATTTACAATCATTTCTTTGTGTCCCTAGTCCGGCCAAGTTGATGAGATTGGCTTCACATTAGAGAGTGATTTCGACAGATTGAATGGATGCCCCAGGAAAAGGACTCACACACTCCCAGCCAGTAGCTGCATCTTGAGTTCAGCTGGAGAGATGTCCCACAGTGTCGTTGCAGGCAGTTCTGGTGCTGACGTCTTCGACAAACGCAAGTCCTACCAAGAAAACCTCACCGAGGGACACAAAAGGAGTCACTCCCAGGACATGATGAAGACTCCCACTCACGATACGTTGACACAGCCTGACGATTCCCAGAGGAAGGACTCAGTGAGCTCAGGGTGGCCTCCTGAACAGAGTACGTTACCCAGCGTGGAACTGGGGAGTCCTGGTAACCCATGCCTCAAGGTAAGCCAGCACCTCTCCTCAAACACCCAAAAGGACCAGCCAAAGTTGGAACGAAAAGAGGAAAAAGCAGAGTTGGATGTGAGTGAAATGAGCATGGAACAGCTTCGGAGCCAACTTATCACATTAAGACAGGAGCTAAACGAGCAGAAGCAGAGCTACGAGGAGAGAATTGAAAGGTAAGCATCTGTTACACACCGGCTGAGTTTTCCATGGCAGAAAGACACAAAATGCTGGAGTAACTCAGCATTTCTGGAGAACACGGATAGGTGACATTTTGGGTCGGGACCCTTCTTCAGTCTCTGCACCTTCCCGAAACATCGCCTATCCATGTTCTCCAGAGATGCTGCCTGACCTGCCGAATTAACCCCGGCATTTTGTGTTGTTTTGTGTAAACAAGCATCTGCCGTTCCTTGTTTCTACTTTTCCAAGGTAGATTTGGCTTAGTGGGCAGGACTCTCCTCTCTGAAGCAGAACGTTCCCTGTTCGAGTCCCCTTCCAGCCTGTAGCTCAAGTTTTGATTCCAGTACTGAGGATGGGCTGCACTGTTGTAGATGAAATATCAAAGATCCCGCAACACGACTTGGATGAAGAGCAGCATAATTAAATCTAGAGATCTGGCCCATATTTAACCTCATATAGATCAGATTCTAAAAATAGATCTGAGAATTATTGCATTGTACGTAGGAACCTGCTGTTTGCAATTTGGCTGTCGAAATTCATAGCTTACAGTAGCAGATACAATTCAAATACCTCAAGTGGTATAAAGTATTATGGGCCATACTGAATGGGTTAAAAAAATTCAAATCTTTCTTTCAACTTCTTCGCACATTTGCAAGCATTTAATGGGTAAAGTCGTATAGGTAGGGATTAGGGAATAAAGACAGAAAATTGAATAGGAACAAAGAAAAAGGTAGCCAGAGATACTAAGCTGGGGGGTAGTGTGAATTGTGAGGAAGATGCAATAAGGCTGCAGGGTGACTTGGACAGGTTGAGTGAGTGGGCGGATACATGGCAGATGCAGTTTAATGTAGATAAGTGTGAGGTTATTCACTTTGGAAGTAAGAATAGAAAGGCAGATTATTATCTGAATGGTGTCAAGTTAGGAGGAGGGGGAGTTCAACGAGATCTGGGTGTCCTAGTGCATCAGTCAATGAAAGGAAGCATGCAGGTACAGCAGGCAGTGAAGAAAGCCAATGGAATGTTGGTCTTCATAACAAGAGGAGTTGAGTATAGGAGCAAAGAGGTCCTTCTACAGTTGTACCGGGCCCTGGTGAGACCACACCTGGAGTACTGTGTGCAGTTTTGGTCTCCAAATTTGAGGAAGGATATTCTTGCTATGGAGGGCGTGCAGCATAGGTTCACTAGGTTAATTCCCGGAATGGCGGGACTGTCGTATGTTGAAAGGCTGGAGCGATTGGGCATGTATACACTGGAATTTAGAAGGATGAGGGGGGATCTTATTGAAACATATAAGATAATTAGGGGATTGGACACATTAGAGGCAGGAAACATGTTCCCAATGTTGGGGGAGTCCAGAACAAGGGGCCACAGTTTAAGAATAAGGGGTAGGCCATTTAGAACGGAGATGAGGAAGAATTTTTTCAGTCAGAGAATGGTGAAGGTGTGGAATTCTCTGCCTCAGAAGGCAGTGGAGGCCAGTTCGTTGGATAGAGCTCTTAAGGATAGCGGAGTGAGGGGGTATGGGGAGAAGGCAGGAACGGGGTACTGATTGAGAGTGATCAGCCATGATCGCATTGAATGGCGGTGCTGGCTCGAAGGGCTGAATGGCCTACTCCTGCACCTATTGTCTAGTCTATTGAGATATGGCTTCAGATCCTTGATCTTCTTCATGGTTAAACTAGTGCCATTTTCAAATAATTCCAATATTTCAATAATAATTCACATTCGTAAACAACAGGAGCAGGGCTTTTAATGTATTACTGTATTTTTTCCAAGTGTGTCTTTGGGAAATTCCCCAAATTGAACCACATGGATTGGCTAAAGAGATAAAATAGAGAGTCGTAATAAAGGGGCCATTCTTAGTTGACACACCATTGGTGGTGGGGAGTCACAGGATCGAGGGCTGGGCCCTTGGATGGTTTTAATTTGTATAAATGTGCAATAAAAGAGTTAACTATCCAGCAAAGAGAGCAGTAGCCACGAGAACTGTCAACATAAATTCGCCCTTTTATCCCTGAGCCTTGAAAATCTAAGAATATAACGAAAGTAATCTACGTTCACATAATTTTCAATATCTGAAGAAAGACTGAAGAAGGATCTCGACCCGAAATGTCACCATCACCCATGCCTTCTGTCCAGAGATGCTGCCTGTCCCACCGAGTTACTCCGGCATTTTGTGTCTATCTTCGGTGTAAACCAGCATCTGCAGTTCCACCCTGTACATTCTTAACGAAACATCCTGAAACATTTCTCGGAGAAGATTATCACGCAGAATTTGTCCATCTGCCACAGGAGGAGTCACCAGATAAGGCAACCAAAGCAATAACAGAGGGGCGGAATAATTTCAAGACTTCTGGTGTTAATAGCTAAAGGGTCAGCTGTCCATTGTTGAGTTATTTAGGCAAGGGACCCGGTAAGACAGAATGAGAACTTTGGTGATAAGTGGCAAGCAACACATCTAACACATCCATTTGCATGGTTCATTTTGCATGTATTTTCGTTCTCATTAGATGGTACACCAGGCTCATCATCAGTCCCGTTAGATGGTACATTGTGTACCTGTCATCACTTTGGTTAGATGCTTCACTGCATCACGCTGCCAATTCTGCTCGATGGGGTTCTGGGTACCTCCATCAATCCTGTGAAGGGGCACTGTGCTTCTATCAATCCCTTTAGATGCTTCACTGTTGTGGCTGCCTCCATTCCTCTCAGATGTTGCTCAGTGCATACACCATCGATCCTATTAAATGGTTCATTATGAGACTACCATCAATTCTGTGAGAGTGCATAGTGCGTGTCAGCTATTCATGTTGTTATGCAATGCACTTTGTGCCCAGCATCAGTTCTGTCAGAGAATCTACTATCTGCAATCAATCATAGATTCTATTAGTCCTGATAGAGGGTGCATTGTACGACTATCATGAATCCGTTGGCCACTCCATTTATGTCAACACAGTGTGTCTACCATCAATACAGAACATTGATGAAACAATCTCTGTTTGCTTTGAACAGAGCTTTAAAAAAGCAGCTAACTCCCAGCCAACAATGAACTATTATACATTTTCCTTGATTTCCATTCCCTTTGTCCTATTTTCACACCTTACGCTTCCTTATCTATGTATCTCCCTCTCCTCTGACATCAGCCTAAAGAAGGGTCTCGACCCGAAACGTCTCCCATTCCTTCTCTCCAGAGGTGCTGCCTGCCCCGCTGAGTTACTCCAGTATTTTGCGTCTGTCTTCGGTTTAAACCAGCATCTGTAGTTCCTTCCTACACATTGATGCACTGGTTGGTTGCCTGCTGTTAATCCTGTTGGATGGTGCACTGTGCAATTAGGATCAGTCATGTTAGATATTGCACTGTGGTTCCTCCACCAGCCTTATTAACTGGTCCATTGCGAATCTATCATCGATCTTATCAGACCATACACCTGTTAGAAAATGCACTATGTACTTACTATGAATCCGGCTAAATAGTGTTTGCCATCCAATCGAAAAGGTCAAGAGAGTCAACAGTCAAGAGTGTTTTATTGTCATATGTCCCAAAGCAGAAGAATGAAATTCTTACTTGCACGCTATGTCTAAATTGTGTGTTTACTGTCCATCTTTTTAGATGGTACACTGTGTACTTTCCATCAGTTCTGATAAAAAATGGTATTATGTGTTGTCATCCATTCTGTTCAATTGTGCTTGACTGTCATTAAGAGTCTTATTCTGCCCGTCTACTCACCCACTCCCCGACCCGTGACCATATCACCCCCGTCCTCTACAAGCTCCACTGGCTCCCCATCCCCCAGAGAATCCAGTACAAAATCCTCCTCATGACCTACAAAGCCCTCCATAACCTGGCCCCATCCTACCTGACTGACCTCCTCCACAGACACACTCCCACCCGCACCCTCCGCTCTGCTGCTGCTAACCTCCTGTCCCCCCCCCCCCCCCTTCCGGACCAAACTCAGATCCTGGGGGGACAGGGCTTTCTCCATCGCTGCTCCCACCCTCTGGAACTCACTACCCCAAACCGTCAGAGACTCCTCCTCACTCACCACATTCAAAACATCACTGAAGTCTCACTTGTTCAGCACTGCCTTCAATCATTGACCGTTGCTCCACCTTATTCTTCCTTTTCTGTTCGTTTATTTATTTATTTTAATGTTATATCTAATATGTAAAGCGTTTTTGGGTTACTAGAAAAGTGCTATATAAATGTAATGCATTATTATTATTATTATTATTATTAGGTGGCATTCTGCATTCCTATCACAGTATATGGTGCTCTTTGTGTCAGCCATTAGATCTGTTTGATGGTGCAGTCTGCATGTCCTCTCACTCCTGTTAGTTGGCCTGCTATTTATCCACAATCAAACCTGTCAAAGGGTCCTGTTAAAGAGCATATTATGTGTCTAGTATCAGTCCCCGCACGTCATACTTGGAAATTGAAACAGTGCATTAGAACACATGATACCCTCTGAACACTATCAACCCCGTCAGATAGTACAATGTATGCATATCATGTGTTCCGTTAGATGTGTATGGAGGAACTGCAGATGCTGATTCAAACCGAAGACAGACACAAAAAAGTTGGAGTGACTCAGCAAATCAGGCAGCATCTCTGGAGAAAGGGAACAGGTGACCTTTTGGGTCGAGAGGGTCTCGACCCAAAACGTCACCTATTCCTTTTCTCCAGAGGTGCTGCCTGACCTGCTAAGTTACTCCAGCTTTTTGTGTTCTGTTGGATGGTGCACTGCACATCTATTATAAGATAGGCACAAAATCCTGGAGCAACTCAGCGGGACATGCAGCACCTCTGGAGAGGAAGAATGGGTGACGTTTCGGTTTGAGTCTGAAGAAGGGTATCGACTCGAAACCTCATCCATTCCTTCTCTCCTGAGTGACTCCAGCATTTTGTGTCTAAATATGGTATACTGTGTCTATTGTCACTTCTGTTAGATGGGAGACTGCATTTCTACTGTCAATTCTGCTGAGTGTTGTACTAGGTATATACCATCAAAATTGTTAGAAGCTGCATTAAATCCACCATCAGTTCTAAACAGATGATGCACTATGTACCCACTATCAGTTTTGTTAGTTGGTATATCATGCATTTACTGTCAACCCTATGAAATGGTAAACCGTGCATCTCCTATCAAACCTGTTAGAGACCACACTGTCCATTATTAAACCTATTAGATGGTGTGTGGTGCCTACTTTAAATTTGGGTTAATGCTCAATTGTTGATCTACCATCTGTCTTATTAAGAAAAACACTGTGTTTACTAGCAATACTGTTAGCTAGGGTTCTTTGTTTCTTTGGCCAGTGACCTGCTGAGTATCCACCATCAATGCTGTTAAATGGTGCACTGTCGACAATCAGTTCAGTTTTAGGATTCGTTATTGACTATCACTCCATAATGCACTGAACTGTTTTGGATGGTGCACTGCAAGTCCATCATGAATTGACTTAGATTGTGCACCATGTGCCCATTGTCAGTCATGTGCCAGCAAAATGGTGCCTGCATGCCAACTGCCAAGTGATTATTGTATGGGTTCTGCCAATCTTGTTCGTTGGTGCACTTTGTATCGCCCCTCAGTTCTACAAGATGGCAGAATGTACCATCAGTTTTGTTGCATGTTACACCGTAAGTCTACAGCATACAGCATAGAATAGTTCAGTACAAGACAAATCTTTCAGCCCACAATGTTGGTGCCAAACATGATACCAAGTTACCCTGATTACCTCTGCTAGCACTTTATCCATATCCCTCCATTTGCTGCATATCAATGTGCCTATCTAAAAGCTTCGTAAACACCAGTATCATACCTACTTTGACCATCACCACTGACAATGCATTCCAGGCACCCCCCACTCTGTGTACAAATACTCCTTTAAAGTTTCTCCTTTAAAGTTTCCGCTTCTCCTTTAAAGTTTCCGCTTCTCATTGGAAAGTTATGCCTTCTACAAGAAACATAGAAACATAGAAACATAGAAAAATAGGTGCAGGAGTAGGCCATTCTCCCCTTCAAGCCAACACCGCCATTCAACATGATCATGGCTGATCATCTAAAATCAGTACCCCGTTCTGGCTTTTTTCCCCATATCCCTCGATACCTTTGGCCCTAAGAGCTAAATCTAACTCTCTCGTGAAAACATCACCACAATGTCTTTGACATTTCCACCCTAAGAGAAAGTATCCCCATGCAACCTGTTAGATGGTGCCCTTTGTATCGGCCATCAAAGCAATTACATGGTGTTCTGACCTTTCTGTTATGGGCCCCCTCCAGTGCCATAGTGAGGCCCACCAGAAATTGGAGGAACAGCACCTCAATCAGGAACAGCGATCTTCCCCTCCCCTTTCCCAGTTCTCCCTCTATCTTCCTGTCTCCACCTATATCCTTCCTTTGTCCCGCCCCCCTGACATCAGTCTGAAGAAGGGTCTCGACCTGAAACGTTACCCATTCCTTCTCTCCTGAGATGCTCCCTGACCTGCTGAGTTACTCCAGCATTTTGTGAATAAATACCTTCGATTTGTACCAGCATCTGCAGTTATTTTCTGACACTACATGGTGTAGTTCTGTGTCATTCCCGTTTGGTGACGCATTCTGTCAAAGTTTAATAATAGATCAGAACACAGTTGGGGGGGGGGGGGGGGGGGCACGGTGATTCACAGCACCACAGCACCAGAGATCTGCATGCAATTGTGACCTTGGGGGGTCTCCGTGTGGAATTTGCACGTTTTCTCTGTGACCAAGTGGGTTTCTTCCGGGTGCTCCGATTTAGAGTTTAGTTCATTGTGTACATGTATGGTGGAAGGATAGTGTTACGTGCTAGCCAGTGAAAGAAAAGACTATACACGATTACCATCAAACCGTCCACATTGTACGGATAAAGGATAAAGGGTCCAACATTTAATGCAAGATAAAGTCCAGTGAATTCTGATCACAGACGGTTCAAAGGTTTCCTTCCACATCCTGAAAATGTAGGGTTGTAGGTTAATTGGCCTCTGTAAATTGCCCATAGTGTTTAGGGACTGGATGAGAAGGTGGGATGACATAGAACATAGGGTGGCACAGTGGTAGAGTCTTGCCAGAGACCCGGGTTCAATCCTGACACTGGGTGCCGTCTGCACGGAATTTGTACATTCTCCCTGTGTCCGTGTGGGTTTTCTCTGGGTGTTCCGGTTTCTCCCCCATCCATACTCCAAAGATGTACAGGTTTGTAGGTTAAGTAGCTTCTGTAAATTGTAAATTGTCCATCTTGTGTAGGATTATGCTAGTGTAGGGGATGATCGCTGGTCGGCGCGGATTTGGTGGGCCGAAGGGCCTGTTTCCACGCTGCATCTCCAACGTCTAAAGTAAAGTCTAACTGGTGTGAATGCGTGATCGCTGGTCGGCACGGACTCAGTGGGCTGAAGGGCCCATTTCCAAGCAGCATTCTCTAAAGTCCAAAGTAAAGTAAAGTCTAACTGGTGTGAATGGGTGGTCGATAGTCGGCGCTGACTGGGTGGGCCGTAGTCCCTGTTTCCACACTGTATCTTTAAACTAAACTCAAGTGATATGATCCACATTTCGATGCCTCTTACAAAATTGACGCACTTTTCCTTGCAGCGTTTTAACGGAGAATTACGAAGTTTGGGCCAAAGTGGTGCGACTCAATCAGCAGATGGAGGAAGACAAGAAGCGGTACGAAGCTATGGAAGTGAAGCTGTGTGACACCACGCGTGCACTGCAGGAGGCCGAGAAACGCAAGCTGGTCCTGGAGAAGGAGCTGCAGGCAAAGAACAAAGCCTCAGCCTAAACCTCCCACACGGCTTGGACTTAGGAACCCCTTCAAAGGGGCTGAGCTCTATGTTTGCAAAGAAGGAAATAATAATGTGTCACTTTTACTTTTCTGTCACCAGTCTATCAAAGTGGGGAGACATTATACACAGAGGTATTGAAGCATTAATTCTGCGGTACTGACTGCAGAAGGGATGCATTCCATCAGCAAATAGTTGGTTGTAAAATAACAATGGATTCCCATATACCTACTTCAAAGTGTATTAACATTTGGGCCTTATGTGTGCTTAAATGTCTTCTAATAAAGCCAAGGAGTGCAGTTCTGGAATGGAACATGGCTAAGTACATTCAGCACTGTTCTTCGGCATGTTGCTCTTTATTTCCCCATTTCTGCTGCTCCAGTTCATCATTTGGATTCAATATGAGTTTCCACATGCAGAAGATTCCCAATTCTATCTGACCACCACCGCCTTTTTGCTTCCATCAAATTGTCCAATATCCAAATCTGTGCAGGACAACATTTTCTCTGACTGCATATTGGGAAATTCAAATGTATTGTCTTTGATTGCATGATCAAGAGTCAAGAGTATTTTATTGTCATGTGTCCCGAAACGAAACGGTAAAATTTATATTAGCTGGCTACTAATTCTACCCTCCTTAAAATCCTTAAAGTCTTACCCTTTCATCAAGCTTTTCTTCACCTGCCCATTTTCTCCTTGTGATTCTCATGTCAATATTTTTTTGCCAACACCTTTGTGAATCACCTCGTATCACTTCAATAATATCGTCACTATGCAAACCTTTGTATCTTTAATTATAAATTATACATTTACAAAATGCTGTTGCTGTAATGTTTGACTGCTGTAATGCAACAGAAAAGGTTACTTTTATGTAAAGATGTTATCAGATAAACCAAATTTTGATAAATGATCTTTAACACCATTTGCCTCATATATAATGCAGTGGGAATGGCTTGTTTGCTAATTATGTTAATCATTGCCATAACAATAACTTGAGCTGATACACATTACAACTGGTATGCTTGGGATGGTAAAGATGACAAAGGGGGCTTATAAATCCTAAATATCTCCACTATTCATAGTTTATTTCTGTCGTGACATTTCTGCGTCTACATAGAATGAAATTGATTGTTCTAAACAGTCACCGACTCAGTTATGATTGCACCATCAGGTCGCAGGGAAGTAGAAGGGGAACTATACTTTTGTACGTTGTCTGTAGGTCGATTGGCTTTTGTGAATTGTAAATTGTCCCTCGTGTGTCGGATAGTGTTAGTGCACAGGATGATGGCTAGTCGGCGCGGTCTCGGTGGGCCGAAGGGCCAGTTTCCGCGCTGTTTCTCCAAATTAAACTAAACTAAACCGACTGACCATGGTCTTTCATAAATAAAACAGGAAATGCTGGAAACTCTCAGCGGGTCAAACAACAATTGTGAAAAGAGGTGTGGGGTGACATCGTGGTGCAGTGGTAGAGTTGCTGCCTTACAGCACCACTGACCTAGGTTCGATCCTGACTACGGGTGCTGTCTGTACAGAGTCCGTACAGAGTTCCCTGTGACTGTGTGGGTTTTCACCGGGCGTTCTGGTTTCCTCCCACGCTCCAAGGACGTATTGGTTTGTCGGTTAATTGGCTTCTGTAAATTGTCGCTAGTGTGTTGGATAGTATTAATGTACAGGGTGATCAGGTTGTCGTTTGGCACGGACTAAGTGGGCTGAAGCGTCTGTTTGCACACCATCGATCCTCACCCCGACAGGCCCAGTTCCAGACCAAGAGTCTGAAGAAGGGTCCCGACCCGAAATCTCACCTAGGCATGTTCTCCAAAGATGCTGTCTGATCTGCTGAGTTACTCCAGCATTTCGCGTCTTTTTGTGTATTAACCAGCATCTGCAGTTCTTTTGTTTCAACTACTTATAATCTCTTACTTGGTTATAGCGGACAATCGACAATAACGGACACCAAGGCACCACCTATCCCCCTCCCCCCCCCCCCCTGCCCCCCATGGTCTGTTATAACAAGGGTTTATTGTATTGATGATTGAGTTGTGTGAAGAGGTACCCAGTAGTCAAAGAAGGTAATGTTTGAAGTAGTCAACATGGATTTTGGTAAAAGATTGGCAATACCACACACGATGGCCTGTTCAATCAAAGCCCAGCAGATCCATGGGAAACAGGCAAGTTGGATCTCAGTGAATGTAATCAAGTTTGTTATTGAGACTATAAGACTATTTTCCAGGGTTTTTCCACAATGCTTACAACTAGTTGACTTGCTTTGTGTGGTATACATCTGTGTACATCATGCAAAGATTGGATGGGCAGATGGAAGGTAGTCTGAAGAACAGTTCCAATCTGTAACATCGCCCAGCTATTTTCTCCAGAGATATCTGAAGAAAGGTTCCAACCCGAAATGTCACCCATCCTTTTTCTCCAGAGATGAGCGTGACGAAGGGTTCCGATCCAAAACATCACCCTTCCTTTTTCTCCAGAGATGCTGCCTGACCCGCTGAGGTACAACGGCACTTTGTGTCTATCTTAGGTATAAACCAACATCTGCAGTTCCTTTCTACACAACATTGGATGGGTGGTTGATTAACCTGGGTTTGCATGTCTACAAATCCCTGAAAATATGACCAGGTAGATAAGATGGTTAAGAAGATATATTTGATATCTATCCTTATTTATGATGCCATAGGATATATAAGTGGTTTGTTAGAAATTTAAATAAGATTAGAAAACTCAGTGCTGGAACACTGTGTACAGTCTGGTCACCACATTATAAGAAGTACAGTATATGATAACGTCAGAGAGAGGTAACAATGGATGAGTTATGAGGAGGTTATCAGGAGTAGAGATTTTTAGATATGAGGAACAATTGCTGAATCTATAAATGTTTTTGCTTACGTTTGGAGATACAACATTGAAACAGGCCCGAGTCTATGTCAGCCATTGATCAACAGTTCACATTTGCAACAGATTATCTTTTCATTCACTCCCTACACTTTAGGGGCAATTTTACCGAGGCTAATTCACCTATAAACCCGCATGTCCTTTGGGATGTGGGAGGAAATCGGAGCACGCGGACGAAATCCAAGCGGTCACAGGGAGAACATACAAACTCCACACTGAGGTTAGGATCGAAACCGGTTCTCTGGCGCTGTGAAGCAGCAGCTCTACCAACTGTGCCACTGTGCTGCTCAGTTTCCATTGGGGGGGGGGGGCATGGTGGCACAGCGGTAGAGTTGCTGCCTTTCAGCGCCAGAGATCCGGGTTCAATCCTGACTACGGATGCTATCTGTACGGAGTTTGTATGTTCTCCCCGTGACCGCGTGGGTTTTCCTTGGATGCTCCGGTTTCCTCCCACACTCCAAAGAGTGTGGGTTAATTGGTTTTCGTTCAAATCGCAAATTGTCCCTAGTGTATAGGATAGTGCTGATATATAGGGTGGTCGCTGGTTGGTGCAGGGCTTGTTTCTGTGGTGTAACTCTAAACTAAACTAACTAAACTAATTAGAACAGAGGAGGTAGGGGGAAAATGTAACTTAACAGGAGATGGGGTGGATATGAAGAAATCTATTTCCCTCAATATGGAAGTCAATAACCAATGGGCGTAGGTTAGTGGAGGTTTGAGGAGATGGTATAATTTCATCTTGAGGAGATGGTATCATTTGAGGAGATGGTATCATTTCATCTTGCAACCAAACGTTTATGGCCATCTAGAACTCATTGACTGAGGAATGTAATAGGAATGGAAACCTGCATTGCACTTAATGTAGAACCATAGAAGCATAGAAAAATAGGTGCAGGAGTAGGCCATTCGGCCCTTCGAGCCATCACCGCCATTCAATATGATCATGGCTGATCATCTAAAATCAGTACCCCCTTCCTGTTTTTTCCCCACATCCCTTTATTCCTTTAGCCCTAGAGCTAAATCTAACTCTCTCTTGGAAACATCCAGTGAATTGACCTCCACTGCCTTCTGTGACAGAGAATTCACAAAATTCACAACTCTCTGGGTGAAGAAGTTTTTCCTCATCTCAGTCCTAAATGGCCTACCCCTTATTCTTAAACTGTGACCCCCCTGGTTCTGGACTCCCCCAACATCGGGAACATTTTTCCTGCCTCTAGCCTGGCCAGTCCTTTAAGAATTTAATATATTTCTATAAGATCCCCTCACATCCTTCTAAATTCCAGTGAATACAAGCCCAGTCGACCCATTCTTTCATCATATGTCAGTCCCGCCATCCCGGGAATTAACCCGGTGAACCTACGATGGCCTGCCCTCTAATTGGTTCTTCTACATATTGGTTAAAAAACCCATCCCGTATACATTCCAGGAAATCCTTCTCCTCAGTGCTGCTGCCAACTTGGTTGGCACAATCTATATGTAGATTAAAGTCACCCATGATAACTGCTGTACCTTTGCTACACGCATCCCTAATTTCCTGCCACCCCCAACCTCCCTACTGCTGCTTGGTGGTCTGTATACCACTGCAACAAGCATTTTCTTCCCTTGGCTATTTCGCAGTTCTACCCATGCAGCAGCTCTACAGCACCCAAGCTAATGTCTCTCCTTGCTATTGCATTAATCTCCTCTTTAATAATTAATAGTCAATAGTCGTTTATTTGTTACATACACATAAATGTGTAGTGAAATGAAACATTACCCGCAGTTGAACAATAAGACCAATAAGAATAATCAATAAAAATGCAATAACACATACAATCACAAACTAACACCAAACAAAAAGAAACATCCATCACAGTGAGTCTCCTCCAGTCCCTCCTCACTGTGATGGAAGGCCACAATGTCTTTTCTCTTCCCTGCCGTCTTCTCCCACGGTCAGGCTGTTGGAGTTGCCACGTCGGGGTGGTCGGGACTCCCGACATTGAAGCCCCCGCTGGGCGGTGAAAATCCCGCGGCCTATTCCAGGCCGCGCCGGACGGTGAAAGGTCCGCGGCGGGCCGACCCAAGCCCCGCGATTCGGGACGGGCGAACACGCTGTCGCTGCCGTTGCCGGAGGTCCCCATGTCGGCCCCCATCCAGGGGCCTGCGGGCTTCTGACATCCACGCGGCCCGCGCCGGAGCCTCCGGAGACGAGTCGCAGCCGCACCCGCAGCATCTGAAGGCAGCCAGCGCCGCAGGTGGTGAGTCCGGGCCGCGGGCTCTGCGAACCAGAGCCCCAGGTGGTCCCAAGTGCATGGCCGATGGTAGGCCGCAACGGGAACGGGGACACGACACAGAAACAAAGGTCGCGTCTCCGTTCGGGAGAGAGAATTTTACAGTTCCCGTTCCCTCCCACCCCCTCCCACCCCCCCCCCAAACATAACATACAAACCCTACACCATATTAAAACTACAATTCAGACAAAAACAACAAAAAACACAAAAGACAGATGGACTGCAGGCAAGCCGCAGCTGCGACGGCAGCGCTGGCTCCTCCTCCTCTTTAACCAGCAATACCATCCCACCTCCTCTTCCTTTCTATCTATCCTTCCTGAATATCGAATGTGATGTAAATGTAAGACCAGAGAGAGAGCAGAGTAATTAGGCTGGGTAGTTCTTCAACTGGACACCACGTGCCAAGGCTTTCAATTTGATCCCCAACTTTCCTATTTGACTCAAAGAAATCTGTTTGCCAGGACCCTTAAAGACATTGGCATTCCAGGATACTGCCACCTGGTGTTGCTGTGTGGTAAGTGCTGGTTTTATTGTCTGCATTGCTACTGCAATGTAAGTAAGAAAGTGATGCTTCCTGTTGTGAAGATTCTCAAATTCAATCTACAAAAATGAGCCTACTTCTTTCTACCTTTCTTTCAGTATATCCTGTCTTTCTGTTTCCACCTCTCTCTGTTATTTGTTATTGGAGGCTTTATCTGTGATAGGTGTTGCTTTTTGGGAAGGTAGTCCATAGTTGGACTTTCACAGTGAATGATAGGGTCCTGGGGAGTGATGTAGTGCAGAGAGATCTAGGAATACAAGTACATAGTTCCCTGAAAGTGGTGTAACAGGAAGACAGGATGGTGAAGAAGGCTTTTGGCCTGCTGGCCTTCATCAGTAAAGCCAAAGAGTATAGAGTCCGAAGAAGGGTATCGAGCCGAAATGTCACCCATTCCTTCCCTCCAGAGATGATGCCTGACCCACTGAATTACTCCAGCATTTTGTGTCTATCGAGTTGGAAGTTGGGATGTTATATTGCAATTGTACAACATGTTTGTGAGGCCGCTATTGGAGCATTGCGTTCATTTTTAGTCAATCAACTACAGGAAAGGTGCCATTAAGCTGGATAGAGCGCAGAAATGATTTACAAGGCTGTTGTCAAGATTCCAGCAACTGAGTTACAGGGAGAAGCTGGGAGAAGCAAGGAAAACTTTATTGCTTAGAGCGTAGGGGGTCGAGGGGTGATCTTATAGTGGTGTAAAAAGTCATAAGTGGATTAGACAGGTAAATGGATTAAAGAACTAGAGGGCATAGGTTTAAAGTGATGGGGGAAAGATTTATTAGGAAACTGAAGGGCACCTTTTTCCACACAGAGGGTGGTGGGTATATGGAATGAGCTACCAGAGGAAGTGGTTGAGGCAGGAACAACAACACCAGTTAAGTGGCATTTGGACAGGTGGATGGATAGGAAAGGTTTAGAGTGACATGGATCAAAGGTAGGGAAACAGGTCTTGCGTGAATGGCCATCATGGTGGGCATGGACGAGTCGGGTGGAAGGGCCCATTTCCATGCTGTATGACTACGACTCTGGTCTATGCTAAAGATCACGATGTTTAGATTTTTAGATTTTTAGATTTAGAGATACAGTGCAGAAACAGGCCCTTCGGCCCACCGGGTCCGCGCCGCCCAGCGACCCCCGCACACTAACACTATCCTACACCCACTAGGGACATTTGCCCAGCCAATTAACCTACAAACCTGTACGTCTTTGGAGTGTGGGAGGAAACCGAAGATCTCGGAGAAAACCCACGCAGGTCACGGGGAGAACGTACAAACTCCGTACAGTACAGCACCCGTAGTCAGGATCGAACCTGAGTCTCCGGCGCTGCATTCGCTGTAAGGCAGCAACTCTACCGCAGGCCACCGTGCCGCCCATGATTTAATGATGAATGCACTCATCTGCGAGTGCTACTGCTCCACAGAAACTGTGGGATTAAAAGCTCAGTTTCTAAAATAATCCTGTTCTCTGCTCTGCGCACTTCGCCAGTATTTGCTCTCCCTCGACTGAAGATATTGCCATGAAAGATGGTAAATGATAGATGGTTAATGTTTGGTGAGCGTTTCACTGGCCTAAGCCCATTCTTTCTGGAGTTTAGAAGGATGAGCGGGAGGCCTCATTGAAACTTACTGAATAGTGAAAGGCCTGGATAGAGTGGATGCGGAGAGGATGTTTCCACTAATGGGAGAGTCTAAGCCCAGAGGGCACAGTCTCAGAGTAAAAGGACGTACCTTTAGAAAGGAGATGAGGAGGAATTTCTTCAGTCAGAGACCAGTAAATCAATGGAATTCATGGCCACAGATAGCTGTGGAGGCCAAATCATTGGCTATTTTTAAAGTGGAGGTTCTTGATTTGTAAGGGTGTCAAATGTTATGGAGAGAAGGCGGGAGAATGGGGTTGAGAGGGAAAGATAGATCAGCCTTGATTGAATGGTGTAGACTCAATGGGCACAACCGGCTTAATTTTGCTCCTATGAGTTTTGAACTTATGAAATGCTTGCCATTAACTGGGCTCTTATGGACAATAGACAATAGGCAATAGGTACAGGAGGAGGCCATTCGGCCCTTCGAGCCAGCACCGCCATTCAATGTGATCATGGCTGATCATTCTCAATCAGTACCCCGTTCCTGCCTTCTCCCCATACCCCCTGACTCCGCTATCCTAAAGAGCTCTATCCAGCTCTCTCTTGAATGCAATCAGAGAATTGGCCTCCACTGCCTTCTGAGGCAGAGAATTCCACAGATTCACAACTCTCTGACTGAAAAAGTTTTTCCTCATCTCAGTTCTAAATGGCCTACCCCTTATTCTTAAACTGTGGCCCCTTGTTCTGGACTCCCCCAACATTGGGAACATGTTTCCTGCCTCTAACGTGTCCAACCCCTTAATAATCATACGTTTCGATAAGATCTCCTCTCATCCTTCTAAATTCCAGTCTTAGTTATACATCCAATCAAAAATATAATCATCCTCACTGATAGCGATCCTGTTATTCGTGAACTGGGACCCAGGGTGGAAGTAACTTACATTTCATGCTGTCATGTAAATTTCTTACCAGTATAGGCAACTCTCATGTTACAGTTGTTTAGTTTAATTTAGAGATACAGTGTGGAAGCAGGCCCTTTGGCCCACTAAGTCTGCACTGGCCAGTGATCTCCGCATGACAATAGACAGTAGACAATAGACAATAGGTGCAGGAGTAGGCCATTCAGCCCTTCGAGCCAGCACCGCCATTCAATGCGATCATGGCTGATCACTCTCAATCAGTACCCCGTTCCTGCCTTCTCCCCATACCCCCTCACTCCGCTATCCTTAAGAGCTCTATCCAGCTCTCTCTTGAAAGCATCCAACGAACTAGCCTCCACTGCCTTCTGAGGCAGAGAATTCCACACCTTCACCACTCTCTGACTGAAAAAGTTCTTCCTCATCTCCGTTCTAAATGGCCTACCCCTTATTCTTAAACTGTGGCCCCTTGTTCTGGACTCCCCCAACATTGGGAACATGTTTCCTGCCTCTAATGTGTCCAATCCCCTAATTATCTTATATGTTTCAATAAGATCCCCCCTCATCCTTCTAAATTCCAGTGTATACAAGCCCAATCGCTCCAGCCTTTCAACATACGACAGTCCCGCCATTCCGGGAATTAACCTAGTGAACCTACGCTGCACGCCCTCCATAGCAAGAATGCTAACACTATCCTACACATGCTAGGGCCAACTTACAATTTTACCAAAGCCAATTAACCTTTGCATTCGGTGGCCGGCATGTCTTTAGGTAATGCAAATTCACCTTCTCAGAATTCATGCATCTCTCCCCCAAAATGCAAATTCACCTTCTCAGAATTCATACATCTACGCCCAAAAATTTAAGAAATGGGATAAAATTTGCTCTCACAGAACTTATTGATTTACTTTTTTTTCCAAACAAAAGATTTCAACTCTTGTTTCTTGAGCCATCTTCTTCTTGCCACCGCACTTTCGGCACCAACTTCTTCTTCTGTCGTGTGTCTTTTAGACCTGCAGCTCCGTTGAGGCGAGCCGGGCCAACTTGTCATCGTCCAGGTCAATCAGACCTCGTTCACCATTCGGTGGGCGGTATGTGGGGCAACTGGTGACTATGTGCTCTACTGTCTGTGTGGGGTCCCCACACTCGCAGAAGGCACTGTCCACGAGACCCCACCTCTTCATCGCTGCTCCATAGCATCTGACGCTTGTCCTCAAGCGGTTATGGGTTATCCACTGCTTTTGGGGCAGGCCCTGGCCAGGGATGCCATGGGTTCGCCGATGTAGTGGTGTAGCCTAGATGGTCCCGCTGACAGGCTTACAGGCTCATGAGCCCTTAAAGCGAAACTAATGTCTTTGCCACGTCCGTAGACCGCAAAAACGCCATGCCTCCCCAGGCCAGGCGGCACCGTCAAAAGCCGCCAACTGTTGAAGTTTCGCGCTACTGCAGCTCAACGTTGAAGGCCTTACCATCGCCAAGCTTAACGTCATCGAACAGGTTGCCATCTTGAGCCATGTGCGGGTGGCATGGCTTTGCATTATGAAAGATCGCGATGCAGACCTCTTCCAAGGAACACAACCTCTCCCTCTCCAGCCCACCTCAGAATGCGTGGGGTGCCCTTACGCCCCAACTCTCCTGACCAGCTCACTGTCATCTCTGGCTTGGAGTAAAGTTGGGCACATACTGTACACTGTGTACAGATGCATCTCAAAACTCTAGGTATAATTTCAATACCGATAATAATCTGAGCAATTATTCTCTTGGCCCAAACTTCAGCTAAACTGATCAGTGCAGATGTTAATGCACTGAGCCTATTCATCTCAAACCATGAGCATATCTTTCTATTCCGAGCATATCTTTCTATTCCATTCTCACCACATGTATTTACCCAAATGCTGCTGAAATTAATTGATGCAATTTGTCTCAACTAAACCCTGTGGTAGAGTATTTCACATCCTCTTTCCTTCCTAGATAAAGGAATCTCCAGAATTTCTTATTTCATTGATCTTACATGTTCATAAGATCATAAGATCATAAGATCACAAGGCATAGGAGCAGGATTGGCTATTTTTTAATTTCGTTGTACTCGTTGCAATGACAATAAATGAATATTATTATTATTATTATTATTAGAATAAGGCTATTCAGCCCATCGACTTATCCGATGAAAGTAAGTGTTAATTGCATGTAAAAGTCCGTTTAAAAAGAGCGCCAAAGGGACGCTAGCAGTCAGTCAGTAAAGGTTGGGAGAGCAGGAGCAAGGACAACCGTTAGCTGAAAGAAAGTAAGTGTTAATTGCAGGTAAAAGCATTTAAAAAGAGCGCCAAAAGGACGCTAGCAGTCAGTCAGTAAAGGTCGGGAGAGCAGGGGCAAGGACGACCGTTGGCTGAAAGAAAGTAAGTGTTAATTGCAGGTAAAGGTCCGTTTAAAAAGAGCGCCAAAGGGACGCTAGCAGGCAATCAGTGACGCGCATACCTCCAAGCTTGTCAGAGGAAGGCAGGATAGGAGTGAGTACGTGGATTGGCTGATTAATTAAATTAGAAGTTTGGTAAATTGGCCAATTAGTCCATTTTGTGACTGATATAAACAAGGCTTGCACAAGGGGTGCGGCCCTGACGAGTGAAGTGCCCCGTGAGAAAAGTGCCCCGTGAGAAAAGTGCCCCGTGAGAAAGGTGCCCCGTGAGAAAGGTGCCCCGTGAGAAAGGTGCCCAGTGAGAAAAGTGCCCAGTGAGAAAAGTGCCCAGTGAGAAAAGTGCCCAGTGAGAAAAGTGCCCAGTGAGAAAAGTGCCCAGTGAGAAAAGTGCCCAGTGAGAAAAGTGCCCCAGTGAGAAAAGTGCCCCGTGAGAAAGGTGCCCCGTGAGAAAGGTGCCCCGTGAGAAAGGTGCCCCGTGAGAAAGGTGCCCCGTGAGAAAGGTGCCCCGTGAGAAAAGTGCCCCGTGAGAAAAGTGCCCCGTGAGAAAAGTGCCCAGTGAGAAAAGTGCCCAGTGAGAAAAGTGCCCCAGTGAGAAAAGTGCCCCGTGAGAAAGGTGCCCCGTGAGAAAGGTGCCCCGTGAGAAAGGTGCCCCGTGAGAAAGGTGCCCCGTGAGAAAGGTGCCCCGTGAGAAAAGTGCCCAGTGAGAAAAGTGCCCAGTGAGAAAAGTGCCCAGTGAGAAAAGTGCCCAGTGAGAAAAGTGCCCAGTGAGAAAAGTGCCCCGTGAGAAAAGTGCCCCGTGAGAAAGGTGCCCCGTGAGAAAGGAGCCCCGTGAGAAAGGTGCCCCGTGAGAAAGGTGCCCCGTGAGAAAGGTGCCCCGTGAGAAAGGTGCCCAGTGAGAAAGGTGCCCAGTGAGAAAGGTGCCCAGTGAGAAAAGTGCCCAGTGAGAAAAGTGCCCAGTGAGAAAAGTGCCCAGTGAGAAAAGTGCCCAGTGAGAAAAGTGCCCAGTGAGAAAAGTGCCCAGTGAGAAAAGTGCCCAGTGAGAAAAGTGCCCAGTGAGAAAAGTGCCCAGTGAGAAAAGTGCCCAGTGAGAAAAGTGCCCAGTGAGAAAAGTGCCCAGTGAGAAAAGTGCCCAGTGAGAAAAGTGCCCAGTGAGAAAAGTGCCCAGTGAGAAAAGTGCCCAGTGAGAAAAGTGCCCAGTGAGAAAAGTGCCCAGTGAGAAAAGTGCCCAGTGAGAAAAGTGCGAGTCTTCGGCGAGGAGGCTGAGGTGAGGAGGTTACACTTGTTTTTGAGCATGATTTGTTTTTAGACACTAAAGTAATGGCAGATAAGTTGGTGCAGTGTGCTTCCTGCAAGATGTGGGAAGGTAGGGACACCGCTGGAGCTTCTGGGAACTACACCTGCAAAAACTGTGTCCAGGTGCAGCTCCTGAATGGACGTGTTGTGGGGTTGGAAAAGCAACTGGATGACCTCAGGGCCATCCGAGAATGCGAGAGTTTCCTGGACAGGACCTACTGTGAGGCTGTCACGTCAAGGGTCCAGGTCGAGCGAAGGTGGGAGACCGTTCCAAAGGGGAGTGAACATGGACTACAGGAGACCTTGGTGGCTGTGCATATTGCAAACAGGTACACCCTCTTGGGAGCTGTCGGGGCAAGAAGACGCTTCCAGTCCGAGCGGTGGACTGGTCGGCGGCTCTAATCCAGGCAAGGAAACTCGACCGGGGAGACCAAAGTCAGGAAGAACCATAGTAGTGGGTGACTCCATTGTCCGAGGTACGGACAGAAGATTCTGTGGCGGCAGGCAGGACTTGAGGATGGTCTGTTGCCTCCCTGGTGTCAGGGTTTAAGACATCACGGGGCGGCTTCAGAACATCCTAGTGAGGGAATGCGATCAACCGGAAGTAGTTGTGCATGTGGGCACGAACGACGTCGGGAGGAAGAGAAAGGAGATACTGCAACGTGAGTTTAGAGAGTTAGGAAGAAGACTGAGAAGTAGGACGTCGAGGGTGGTTATCTCTGGACTGTTACCTGTACCTTGTGCTGGTGATGGCAGGAACAGAGAGATCGGGGATATGAATGTATGGCTGAGGGGCTGGTGCAGGGAGCAGGGATTTAGATTTCTAGACCACTGGGATCTCTTCTGGAGTAAGGGTGACCTGTACAAAAGGGACAGGTTACACCTTAACAGCAGGGGGACCAACATTCTGGCAGGCGGGTTTGCTAGTGCTACAAGGGTGGGTTTAAACTAAGTAGTGGGGGGGAGGGGTTGACAAATTGGCAATATGAAGATGGAGTTAAAGGGGAAGCGAATACAGAAGAAATTGCAAAGGACTCTCGAATAAATGGGAAGGGAAGTTTTAGATGGGATAAGAGAGTAAGGTCAGGGCCAATTGTGACCGGTGTGAGAGGGGAGGTGAATACCAAAGTTAAAGTGTTTTATTTAAATGCGCAAAGTAAAAAAAATTAAGTGGATGAGCTGGAGGCTCAGTTAGACATTGGCAAGTATGATGTTGTGGGAATTACAGAGATGGCTACAAGAGGACCGGGGCTGGGAACTGAATATTCAGGGGTACACAACATATAGAAAAGACAGGCAGGTGGGCAGAGGGGGTGGGGTCGCTCTGTTGGTGAGGAATGATATTCACTCCCTTGCAAGGGGTGACATAGAATCAGGAGATGTAGAATCAGTATGGATAGAAATGAGGAATTGTAAGGGTAAAAAGAGCCTACTGGGAGTTATCTACAGGCCCCCAAACAGTAGCCTCAACATAGGGTGCAAGTTGAATCAAGAGCTAAAATCGGCATGTCGCAAATGTAATACTACCGTGGTTATGGGAGATTTCAACATGCAGGTAGACTGGGAAAATCAGGTTGGTAATGGACCCCAGGAAAGAGAGTTGTGGAGTGCCTCCGAGATGGATTCTTAGAACAGCTTGTACTGGAGCCTACCAGGGAGAAGGCAATTCTGGATTTAGTGTTGTGTAATGAACCTGATCTGATAAGGGGACTCAAGGTAAAAGAGCCATTAGGAGGCGGTGATCATAATATGATAAGTTTTACTTTACAAATTGAGAGGGAGAAGGGAAAATCGGAAGTGTCAGTATTACAGTATAGCAAAGGGGATTACAGAGGCATGAGGCAGGAGCTGGCCAGAATTGACTGGAAGGAGGCCCTAGCAGGGAAGACGGTAGAACAGCAATGGCAGGTATTCCTGGGAATAATGTAGAAGTTAAAGGATCAATTTAACCCAAAGAGGAGGAAAGATTCTTAGGGGAGTAAGAGGCACCCGTGGCTGACAAGGGAAGTCAAGGACAGCATAAAAATAAAAGAGAAGAACTATAACATAGCAAAGAAGAGTGGGAAGCCAGAGGATTGGGACTCTTTTAAAGAGCAACAGAAGATAACTAAAAAGGCAATACGGGGAGAAAAGATGAGGTACGAGGGTAAACTAGCCAATAATATAAAGGAGGATAGTAAAAGCTTTTTTAGGTATGTGAAGAGGAAAAAAATAGTCAAGGCAAATGTGGGTCCCTTGAAGACAGAAGCAGGGGAATTTATTATGGGGAACAAGGAAATGGCTGACGAGTTGAACTAGTACTTTGGATCTGTCTTCACTAAGGAAGATACAAACAATCTCCCAGATGTTCTAGTGGCCAGAGATCCTAGGGTGACGGAGGAACTGAAGGAAATTCCCATTAGGCAGGAAATGGTGTTGGGTAGACTGATATGACTGAAGGCTGATAAATCCCCAGAGCCTGATGGTCTGCATCCCAGAGTACTTAAGGAGGTGGCGCTAGAAATTGTGGACGCATTGGTGATCATTTTCCAATGTTCAATAGATTCAGGATCAGTTCCTGTGGATTGGAGGGTAGCTAATGTTATCCCACTTTTTAAGAAAGGAGGGAGAGAGAAAATGGGAAATTATAGACCAGTTAGTCTGACATCAGTGGTGGGGAAGATGCTGGAGTCAATTATAAAAGACGAAATTGCGGAGCATTTGGATACCAGTAACAGGATCGTTCCAAGTCAGCATGGATTTACGAAGGGGAAATCATGCTTGACTAATCTTCTGGACTTTTTTGAGGATGTGACTAGGAAAATTGACAGGGGAGAGCCAGTGGATGTGGTGTACCTCGACTTTCAGAAAGCCTTCGACAAGGTCCCACATAGGAGATAAGTGGGCAAAATTAAAGCACATGTTATTGGGGGTAGGGTTCTGACATGGATAGAAAATTGGTTGGCAGACAGAAAGCAAAATGTAGGGATAAATGGGTCCCTTTCAGAATGGCAGGCGGTGACTAGTGGGGTACCGCAAGGCTCGGTGCTGGGACCGCAGCTATTTACAATATACATTAATGACTTGGATGAAGGGATTAAAAGTACCATTAGCAAATTTGCAGATGATACAAAGCTGGGTGGCAGTGTGAACTGTGAGGAAGATGCTATGAGGTTGCAGGGTAACTTGGACAGGTTGTGTGAGTGGGCGGATGCATGGCAGATGCAGTTTAATGTGGATAATTGTGAGGTTATCCACTTTGGTGGTAAGAATAGGAAGGCAGATTATAATCTGAATGGTGTCAAATTAGGAAAAGGAGACGTACAACGTGATCTGGGTGTCCTAGTGCATCAGTCACTGAAAGGAAGCATGCAGGTACAGCAGGCAGTGAAGAAAGCCAATGGAATGTTGGCCTTCATAACAAGAGGAGTTGAGTATAGGAGCAAAGAGGTCCTTCTGCAGTTGTACAGGGCCCTAGTGAGACCGCACCTGGAGTACTGTGTGCAGTTTGGTCTCCAAATTTGAGGAAGGATATTCTTGCTATTGAGGTCCTGCAGCGTAGGTTTACTAGGTTAATTCCCGGAATGGCGGGACTGTCATATGTTGAAAGACTGGAGCGACTAGGCTTGTATACACTGGAATTTAGAAGGATGAGAGGGGTTCTTATCGAAACATATAAGATTATTAAGGGATTGGACACGTTAGAGGCAGGAAACATGTTCCCAATGTTGGGGGAGCCCAGAACCAGGGGCCACAGTTTAAGAATAAGGGGTAGGCCATTTAGAACGGAGATGAAAAAACTCAGAGAGTTGTAAATCTGTGGAATTCTCTGCCTCAGAAGGCAGTGGAGGCCAATTCTCTGAATGCATTCAAGAGAGAGCTAGATAGAGCTCTTAAGGATAGCGGAGCCAGGGGGTATGGGGAGAAGGCAGGAACGGGGTACTGATTGAGAATGATCAGCCATGATCACATTGAATGGTGGTGCTGGCTCGAAGGGCCAAATGGCCTACTCTTGCATCTATTGTCTATTGTCTATCGTCTATTGTCTATTGTCTATTGTCTATTGTCTTTCCATCACAGCTGATCTATTTTTCCCTCTCAACATCTAGTTTTTGTTTTCCCATGTATATCTCTATATATCTTTCAATTCCATTCATGTTTAAAGCCCTTTACCGGTAGCTCCTCTGACTTTACTGTTCTGGTGAAAATAGCCAAAGCTCTTCTTGCTAAGATTATTCTCTCAGTTCTGCCGTCACCCTGTTCAATTATTCCGGCATTGTCTCACTTGCGCGCCTACATTCTATTTAATGATATGATACTGTTTGTGTAGTTCTCAGTGTGAGAGCTGTCGTGTTTAGTTCTGGGCACCTTGTTCTAGGAAAGATGTTGTCAAACTGGAAATGGAACAAGGAAGATTCATGAGGGTTTTGCCAGGACTAGAGGGTCTGAGCTGTAGGCAAAGGTTGAGTAGGCTGGGATTCAATTCCCTGGAGTGCAGGAGGATGAGGGGTGATCTTGTAGAGGTGTATAAGATCATAAGAGGAATAGATCCGGTAGATGCACAGTCTCTTGCCCAGAGTAGGTGAATCAAGGACCAGAGGCCATAGGTTTAAGGTGAAGGGGAAAAGATTTCATAGGAATCTGAGGGGTAACCTTTTCACACAAAGGGTGGTGAATGTATGGAACAGTCTGCCATAGGAGGTAGTTGAGGCAGGGACTATCCCAATATTTAAGAAGCAGTTAGACAGGCACATGGATAGGACCGGTTTATAGTGATATGGACCAAATGCTGGCATGTGGGACTAGTGTAGCTGGGACATGTTAGCCGGTGTGGGCAAGTTGGGCCATGGGACCTGTTTCCATACTGTATCACTCTATGTCACGATAGCTGTTCAGAACCAATATAGAAAGAGGCCAATGTAGAAAGAGGGTTTGGAGTGGCTCCGATTTTGACTGGATTGTAGCCAGCAACCATGAATAAGGATGGTCATGTTTCATTTTTCTATGCTCTATTTCCTAATGATTATGTCATTGATTTGCAACAGTGCCCTGTTAATTTATGATGAATATCACATCTTCACAACAGTTGTATCAAAGGTTTTTTTTTGTGTCCCAGCGTTTACTATAAGTATAACTTATGATGTCACGTGTTTTGAAAAGTTCATCGTTACTTCTTCTTCACTTGAAGACAATACCTGTTTTATACCCCCAGATTTTGTTTTTAATTCCTGCTCAAGGAAGGCTGGAGGTCAGGCACCAGAATCATTTAATAAATGTACAAACAACGAACTGCAGATGCTGATTTACAAAAGAAGACGTAAAGTGCTGGAGTAACTCAGCGGTTCGGGCAACATCTCCAAAGAACATGGATAGATGACAAATCTTTGGTCGGCAGCCTTCTTCAGACTCAAAATCTACAGGGCATAGGATGAGATGGTTGGATACTGCAATGGACAGAACCTGGTTGGCACGGTGGCGCAGCGGTAAAGTTGCTGGCTTACAGGCCTTGCAGCGCCGGAGACCCAGGTTCGATCCTGACTACGGGTGCTGTCTGTGTGGAGGTTTTAAGTTCTCCCCGTGACCGCATGGGTTTTCTCCGAGATCTTTGGTTTCCTCCCACACTCCAAAGACGTCCAAGTTTGTAGGTTAATTGGCTTGGTACAAGTGTAAATTGTCCCTAGTGGGTGTAGAATGGTGTCAATGTGTGGGGATCACTTCTCGGTGAGGACTTGCTGGGCCGAAGGGCCTGTTTTCGCGCTGTTTCTCTAAATTAAATTAAACCTGTTTGGTGATCAGTGGAAGTGAATGAATTGGGATTCTGCTTCCAGTAGATGGGGCTGTATGAACCACTGTGACCTGCCACTGAGTTCACTTACAAACCGAGCATTGATTTACCATTTTTAAGGGGCATTGCTCAATAACAGAAGCTGCATTTTTTTTTGTGATGTGTCTAAAAGGTTTTCATTAACTAGTTGAAGAGAAACTTAGGGAGGGAATGCTAGGGCTTTGGGACTTACAACTGAAGGCTTAGCTGCCACAAAGTAAAACAATTAAAAATTTTAGGTGGACACAAAAAGCTGGAGTAACTCGGTGGGTCAGACAGCATCTCTGGAGAAAAGGAATAGGTGACATTTAGGGTTGAGACCATTCTTCAGTTGACCTGAAATGTCACCTATTCCTTTTCTCCAGAAATGCTGTCTGACCCGCTGGGTTACTCCAGCTCTTTGTGTTTATCTTCCGTTTAAACTAGCAGTTCCTTCCGACACATTAAATTGTGCACATGCTTTGTACAATGCACTAATATCTTGTAGTTGCTGTCGGGATGGTGGGGTAGGCATGGGGAAAACATAGAGGGATTTGAAACAAGGATGAAAATATAGGTCAAAGGGGGTTATATGTGGACTATTATTGATAAGAAGAGCTCTAGTGAACAATAATATTCAATGAGCATGTGGAAGGAATAGGTTTAATATCCCCCATGCTGTTTCATCATATAAGCCCCCTTGTACGGCACATGGTGCAGCGGTAAAGTTGCTGCCTTACAGTGCTTGCAGCTCCGGAGACCCGGGTTCGATCCTGACTACGGGCGCCGTCTGTACGGAGTTTGTACATTCTTCCCGTGACTGCGTGGGTTTTCTCCGAGATCTTTGGTTTCCTCCCACACTCCAAAGACCTACAGGTTTGTTGGTAAATTGGCTTGGTATAAATGTAAATTGTCCCTCGTGTGTGTCGGATAGTGTTAATATGCGGGGATCGCTGGTCGGTGTGGACTGGCCTTCCATCACAGTGAAGAGGTGACTGGAGGAGACTCACTGTGATGGATGTTTCTTTTTGTTTGGTGTTGGTTTATGATTGTGTGTGTTATTGCTTATTTTTATTGCTCTTATTGTTGAACAGTGGGTAATCTTTCATTTCACTGCACATTTATGTGTATGTGACAAATACAATTGACTATTGACTCGATGGGCCGAAGGGCCTGTTTCCGCACTATATCTCTAAACTAAACTAAACTTGTAGAATCCATTCCTGGTATTCTACCCTATTGTATCACGCTTTCTTTAAAAAAAATATTGCCTTTCTGCCTCTCACTGTTGTGCCAATAAAGAACAATGAACGCTTTCAACAATTAACGACATAGTTGTCATTCTGCCTAACGTATCTGTTGCTCTGGTTTCTCAAGACTATTTTACAGACTTCCAGATTTAAACATCCTTATCTTCCCCGATGACATGCATCAGGCACCATGAGCAAACCTAGGTGACCTCTGGCAGGACGTTTTCCAACTTTCCATTCTGGTGAGTCACTGTGTCCAGGTTTCAATGGGTGCAAAAAGATCCCAAATGCCTCTTTAAACAGACTGTGGCTAGATTCTGTCCAGCGATCCACAGACAATGTGCCACAGGTCACCACACCTGATGGGCACAGTGTTGGCTCATTCATCCACTATTTAAAAAAAATACAAATTATCAGCAGTAAATAAAGACCACACAGCTGAGAGAGTATTTTTCTCAAGGATGTCAAATGCTTCCCAGCACGTTCAGCTAATCCGCTCCAATTCCAGACCCCCGTTGTTTCCTGACGCTGAACAAGACATCGTTGCTAAAAATACACTTAGTTTACTAAATGACTGTGCTTTTTGGGGGGTATTGGTGCTAAAAATAGAAGGCCAGATTGCACTGAAAAAAATCATAATTTGGCTTTGAATTTCTAACTGCGTGCAGAATTGCAGTAATGTTGCTTGAAAGTGGAAATTTATTTGGTGGGGGGGCGTGGGGTTTCACCAGAGTCTTGGCAAAACACCAGATAGAAGCAACATAGCAAAGAATCAATAACTCTCCTGTTTAATTGCTGCAGAACCTTGGGTCGGCACGGTGGCGCTGCGGTAGAGTTGCTGCCTTCCAGCACCAGAGACCCAGGTTCGATCCACACTACGGGTGCTGTCTGTACGGAGTTTGTACGTTCTCCCCGTGACTGCGTGGGCTTTCCCCAGGTGCTCCGGTTTCCTCGCACACTCCAAAGACGTATAGGTTTGTAGGTTAATTGGCTTGGGTTAGAATTGTAAATTGTCACTAGTATGTAGGATAGTATTAGTGTACGGGGTGATCGATTGTCAGCGTGGACTCGATGGGCCAAAGAACCAGTTTCAAGGCTCTATCTCTAAACTAAACCTGAACACAGCTGAACAAAACTCAATTACTTGGTGCAAATAACTTTTTTCATTAATCCCAAATTTTCCTCATCCATTGTGCATGATTTTACAATGTCGAATCATTTGTGCTTAGATGTAGGATTTCTAAAATCTATGTAAAATCCTAACACTTAATCCATTGCGAGTTCTTATCTACTTTTTCAATTCAATGATGGTCTTCATAATGTTCATTGATCCCATACAAAGGCTTCTCAATTTAAAGATATTGGGGGGAGGGAGAAGAGATGCTTTCTCAAATAAAGATTCATTCTTTGCAAATCCAAACAGCCTAACTTGTTGCAAATATAACTCGTTCCAGCATTATTTGTATCTATTACTTTAAGTGCCTACTCCTGATAAGTGCTTGAAACACTGTCAAAAGTCTGTTTCCAATTAACAGGAGAACACTGCGTAAGAGACAAGCTGACAGCAACATTCTTTAGCCCAGAGATAGCATCGAGCTGACGAATTCCAGTTTTTCTATATGTACTCAGCTGAATGCAGAGGACCCAGGGATCGCCGGTAAGGCAAGTCACATGAAGGTCTGGTTAGTGACATCTTGAGTTAATGGCCTTTCAACTGCTGAATTGAGTGCCCCATAACACCAGTCGCCTAGAGACCAATCTCAGAGCAGACTTGGACTGTCCAATTTATTTTCAATGAGGTGCTTGTCTCTAATTCAGACTAGATTAATCACCTTCATCAGAAGGGCAACCCGGGTCTTTGCAAATTACCAATCAATAGTTTGAATTTAACGAGCATTGAATTTATGTCTTGTCTGCGACTCACGCTGTCCACGCTGAAGAAGGAAACATATTTGAAGCACTGGAACTGATCGTTTAGTTAAACCAAAGTTTACGCTCCACATAATCATGCATTTAACCTCACTCTGTCTCACTCTCTTAACTCATAAAGTCAGACTTGCATTTAATGTCTCATGTTTCATGACTTCAAAATGCCCCAATGTGTTTTGCAACCAATGAAGTATGTGAAGTAGGAAAAGGGGAGATGCAACGTGACCTGGGTGTCATGGTGCACCAGTCATTGAAAGCAAGCGTGCAGGTGCAGCAGGCAGTGAAGAAAGCGAATGGTATGTTAGCATTCATAGCAAGAGGATTTGAGTATAGGAACAGGGAGGTTCTGCTGCAGTTGTACAGGGCCTTGGTGAGACCACACCTGGAGTATTGTGTACAGTTTTGGTCTCCTAATCTGAGGAAAGACATTCTAGCCTTAGAGGGAGTACAGAGAAGGTTCACCAGATTGATCCCTGGGATGGCAGGACTTTCATATGAAGAAAGACTGGATAGACTAGGCTTATACTCGCTGGAATTTAGAAGACTGAGGGGGGATCTTATAGAAACATATAAAATTCTTAAGGGGTTGGAGAGGCTAGATGCGGGAAGATTGTTCCCGATGTTGGGGAAGTCCAGAACCAGGGGTCACAGCTTAAGGATAAGGGGGAAGTCTTTTAGGACCGAGATGAGAAAACATTTCTTCACACAGAGAGTGGTGAGTCTGTGGAATTCTCTGCCACAGAAGGTAGTTGAGGCCAGTTCATTGGCTATATTTAAGAGGGAGTTAGATGTGGCCCTTGTGGCTAAAGGGATCAGGGGGTATGGAGAGAAGGCAGGTACAGGTTACTGAGCTGGATGATCAGCCATGATCATATTGAATGGCGGTGCAGGCTCGAAGGGCCGAATGGCCTACTCCTGCACCTATTTTCTTGTTTTTTTCTATGTATTTGTTGGAGTGTTTTGATGAAGTAACAGAAGGACCGATGAGGGAAATGTGGGAAGTAGACATGGGCTCGGGATGCCTTTGCAAAGAATGGAGTAGAGGAGAGAGCACTGATCAAAAGAGGTAAGGGGAAAGTGTAGCGCAAGGCAAAGTGGGATTAGTTGGACTGCTCATTCTTTTGTCAAACTTCGGGAAGGGGGATTTAATGTCATGGAACTTTATCTGTCTTGCTGTGAGTGCAAAAAATGCCCAGAGAGATTTCAGCCACTTGTGTTTTTATCCCATTCTTGCTTAGGTTTACGTTATAATGTAATACTATTTATAATTGAGGGTTGCTAATAGCTATTGAGGGAGCACAGCGTAGGTTCACGAGGTTAATTCCCGGGATGGCGGGATGGTCATATGATGAAAGAATGGAATGACTGAGCTTGTATTCACTGGAATTTAGAAGTGTAGGAAAATATCTGCAGATGTTGGTTCAAATCGAAGGTATCACAAAATGCTGGAGTAACTCAGCGGGTCAGGCAGCATCTCAGGAGAGAAGGAATGGGTGACGTTTTGGGTCGAGACCCTTCTTCAGACTGAAGACTGAATTTAGAAGGATGACAGGGGATCTTATAGAACCATATAAAATTATTAAGGGATTAGACAAGCTAGATGCAGGAAACATGTTCCTGATATTGGGGGAGTCCAGAACCAGGGGCCACAGTTTGAGAATTAGGGGTAGGCCTTTTAGAACTAGGATGAGGAAAAACTTTTTCACCCAGAGAGTTGTGAATTTGTGGAATTCTCTGCCTCAGATGACAGTGGAGGCCGATTCACTGGATGCATTCAAAAGAGAGTTAGATAGAGCTCTTAGGGCTAGCGGAATCAAGGGATATGGGGAGAAGGCAGGAACGGGGTACTGATTGTGGATGATCAGCCATGATGACATTGAATGGTGGTGCTGGCTCGAAGGGTCGAATGGCCTACTCCTGCACCTATTTTCCATGTCTAATAAAAAGGAAAAGCAGATGTTGGTTTATACCAAAGATAGATGGAACAAGTCAGGCATCTCTGGAGAAAATGGATAGGTGACATTTCAGGTTGGGACCCTTCTACAGATTGATTGTAATAGTGGTGGTGGTGGTGGGGGGGGGGGGGACTGGAAGTGAGGAAAATACCCAGGCATATCAAGGGCGGCAACAGATGACCTCAGGCAAGGTCGTTCCCTGATAGGCCGATTGTTGGCGAGAGATGGTGTGAGCCCACGAGGGAACACATCGTTACGAGCTGCCGAACTGGTTAGTGGACTTTTAGTGGAGGAATAGAGGGGAGGGGAGGGTAGTGTTTGTAAAAGTTACCCAAAATTGGAGAATTCAACATTCATACCGTTGGGTTGTAAGCATCCCACACCAAATATGTGGTGCTGTTCCTCCAATTTGCATGTGGTCTCACTCTGGCAGTGGAGAAGGCCCAGGACAGAATGGTCATTATGGGACTGGGTGAGGGAAATTAAAATGGTTGGCAACCGGGAGATCCAGTAGCCCTGGATGGTCCAAGTGTACTGCTGAGCCACTGTGCCGCCCACTGTGCCTGTTTGATGTCAATCCCCTCGACTCAGTGGACAAAATGGCCCCCCCTCCATGTTATAACCACTCTTGATTCTGTGAAATGTAATCACTATTGTAACGTCGGCCACATGTGTGCTTGGGAAATGGGTCTGGAACTGGAAGTACCTGGAACTGGGGAAGACACATTAATTAATCCAGCACCCTTCACCAGGCTCTCATCCCCCCCCCCTTCTATCATTATGTTTAAGGAACTTCTTTCCAGCTATTGACTGAGACTGCTACAGTCCCAGGACTTGGGCTCCCATCCAATTCCAAAAATCGTTCCCAACTATCAGATTTTATCAACAACATTTCTCAGCCTATCCTAACCCTCTCTTGTCTTAAGCCCAGGTTTCCCTTTGACCCCCATGCCTCAAAGTATTGTGGAGTGATAGTTTCCAACTCTGCTCTTTAGCCAATTCAAATTAATGTATGCAGAGCTAACTAATATTAACTGTGTACTTGCCCTGAGCCTATGGCTACCAATGATACACTTGTTCATAGATGCAATCAAATGGAAGCTGGGTTTGCACAAGTTGAAAGAAACGTTATGAGATTTTCCAGTGAATTAAAATGGACAATATGGCACTAAAATACTCAGAATAATTGAACACAAATTGAACACTGGCACGCAGTGATGGACTGTTACAGTAACTTTTCTACACACTTTGCCACTTGAATTCCAAAGATTCCACACCACCATTTCAAAGAAGAGAAAGGTTTGGGTTCTGCAATTTCTGACCAATATTTATTCCTCAATCAACATTAGCAAAAATGAATGATCAGATCATTTCCTATGTTAAGCATTCTTTTAGTTTCTCTGCGTGTGTCTAAGTTTAATACGCAATCTTACATCCTCAATTCAGGCTTTTCCAATTTAAAATCTACCTTGAAAAGAAGATAGACTGCATTTACATCATGCACTTTATAAACTCAGTATGCCTCTTGGTGGCAATAGACAATAGACAATAGACAATAGGTGCAGGAGGAGGCGATTCGGCCCTTCGAGCCAGCACCGCCATTCAATGTGATCATGGCTGATCATTCTCAATCAGTACCCCGTTCCTGCCTTCTCCCCATACCCCCTGACTCCGCTATCCTTAAGAGCTCTATCTAGCTCTCTCTTGAATGCATTCAGAGAATTGGCCTCCACTGCCTTCTGAGGCAGAGAATTCCACAGATTCACAACTCTCTGACTGAAAAAGCTTTTCCTCATCTCAGTTCTAAATGGCCTACCCCTTATTCTTAATCTGTGGCCCCTTGTTCTGGACTCCCCCAACTTTGGGAACATGTTTCCTGCCTCTAACGTGTCCAACCCCTTAATAATCTTATATGTTTCGATAAGATGAGGCATCCTTGTTCTTTCCTACAGTGTAGAAAGCAGAGGACCCAATTTGTTCACATCCATAGGGGCGGTTCAGTGACACAGTGGTCGACCTGCTGCCTCTCGACGCCAGAGACCTAGGTTCAACCAGTTCCAGTGCTGAGTGTGTGGAGTTTGCATGATCTCCCTGTGACCGTGTAGGTTTCCCTCCGGGTGCTCCGGTTTCCTCCCACATCCCGAAGACATGCGGGTTTGTAGGTTAATTGGCTTGTGTAAATTGTCCCTCGTGTGCAGGATACAAAAGTGGGATAATGTAGAACTAGTGTGAATGGGTGATCGATGGTCGCCTGGTGTATCTCAAAACCAAACCTCCACCAATAGTAACAGGATCACTTGATTATCTGATCCTGATTGAGGGAGAGGTATTAACTGAGATGACTGGCGTAAGCAACCCCTGCCCACTCTCCATTGAAATTTTGCCACAAAAATCTTTTGCAGCTGTTTGGAGAGCAAACCGGGATCGAGATTTAACATCTCAACCACAAGGTGGCATATCTGGTGATGTACTGCAGCATTGCCCAAGTGTACCACTGGAGAGTGAGCCTAGAATTCTGCAGGCATGGCCCCAATCTTTTACCTTTGAATGCCTGTCTTATGAAGTAGAGCACCAACAGACAATAGGTGCAGGAGGAGGCCATTCGGCCCTTCGAGCCAGCACCGCCATTCAATGTGATCATGGCTGATCATTCTCAATCAGTACCCCGTTCCTGTCTTCTCTCCATACCCCCTGACTCCGCTATCCTTAAGAGCTCTATCTAGCTCTCTCTTGAATGCATTCAGAGAATTGGCCTCCACTGCCTTCTGAGGCAGAGAATTCCACAGATTCACCACTCTCTGACTGAAAAAGTTTTTCCTCATCTCAGTTCCAAATGGCCTACCCCTCATTCTTAAACTGTGGCCCCTTGTTCTGGACTCCCCCAAAATTGGGAACATGATTCCAGCCTCTAACGTGTCCAACCCCTTAATAATCTTATACGTTTCGATAAGATCTCCTCTCATCCTTCTAAATTCCAGTGTATACAAGCCTAGTCGCTCCAGTCTTTCAACCGAATCAATAAGGGTAGCACAGCGCCTGTGACCCAAGTTCGATCCTGACTAGGGGTGCTGTCTGTGCGGAGTTTGTACGTTCCCCCTGTTACCACATGGGTTTTCTCCGGGTGCTCTGGTTTCCCCCCACACTCCAAAGACGTGCAGGTTTGTAGGTTAATTGTCTTCTGTACATTGTTCCTGGTGTGTAGGATAGTGATAGTATGTGGGGGACTGCTGGTCGCCATGGACTCGGTGGGCCGAAGGGTTTGTTTCCATGCTGTATCTCTAAATTAAACTGAACTAAATTAATTTGCGTTGAATTCAGATCCTATATATGAAAAATACTCCCTCTTTCTCTCCCTCCCCACCCCTCTGATTCCCTTAACTAATAAAATTATTTTAGGTGACTAATTCCAGAGTTAAGCGTTTTCAAGGCAGGCATAAGAAGAGTGAAAATTCAGTCAAGTCCATTTCTCTGACTAGTACCCAAGTAATGCTGTGGTAATTCTAACTTCCGTTTGAATCTTGACTGCGTGCGAGCATTAATTACCCCGTTATTAAAATATTATGGCACGTAGGTTCGTGCTGAATGTTACATTGAGTGTCAGTGAGAGGCCACAGTGTAACTGTCTCCTATTCTCTTATTAGGATACATTCCTCTCCCCCTCAATGGCAGTGGGCTAAGCCTTCTCCAGCACTGGAAAAACCTGTTGACGTACCCAATGTGTGGAATTCCAATCCTGAATCATCACGGCCCGACAACCCAATGGGAAGGGGGGAGTGGCAGCACCACATTCCACTCATCAGTAACACGTTGTTAAATATGAAATGACAAATATGAGATAGCACCTCCAGCTCATCCCTGAGACATCGTTGATTCATGCGACATCACTGCTGTGGAAGGACTCACAAGACCTTCTTGCCACTGGTACTATGAAGGTTGTGGAATGACACAAACGCACCAAGTCTAGTAAACGTAAGATGCACATGTAAACTATTATCTCTTTTGGGGTACAGGGACAAGCCCCAAAAGAGTGGGCACCACACGCAGCTCCACCTGTGGCCACCCAGTGAACTTCAAGTGCATTCCCGTCATTTTGTCCGGATTAAAGGAAGTGCCGGACCATCAGTTGCCGGAAAATCGGTGGTGGACCGGTACCATTAAGATTATAGACACAAAATGCTGGAGTAACTCAGCGGGACAGGCAGCATCCCTGGATAGAAGGAATGGGTGACATTTTGGGTTGAGACCATTCTTCAGACTGAATCAGGGGAGAGGGAAATGCAGAGATAAGGAAGTGTAAGGTGTGAAAACAGGACAAAGGGGATGCAGATCGAGGAAAATGTACAATAGATCATTGTTAGCGAGGAGAAGGTAACAACGAAGCAAACATTTATGTAAATGTAAATGGGGACAGTCAGACTAGGCGGAGAACTGGGAAGCGGGGAGGGGATGGGGAGAGAGGGAAGGCAAGGGTTACTTGAAGTTAGATAAGTCAGTATTCGTACCGCTGGGGTTTAAGCTGCCCAAGTGAAATATGAGGTGTTGTTCCTCCAATTTGTGGGAAAAGAGAGTGGGAGTTAAATTGTTCAGCAAGTTTAGCGGGAGATCAGGAAGGTTCAGGCGGACTGAGCGGAGGTGTTCAACGAAACAATCGCCGAGCCTGTGCTTGGTCTCGCCGATATACAGGAGTCCACACCTGGAACAGATTATGGAATGATACAATCTCACCAAGTCTAGTAAATATAAGAGATGTTCCATACCAGGTACAGGATGAGGTGTTCCATACCAGGTCATGGGAGATATCCTCACTCTTTACAACGAGGATAACAAGGATTATAAGGACATTTATTAGCCAAGTATGTAAGAAGAATATACAAAGAATTTGATTTGCCATTTTCAGTCATACCAAGAAAAAGCAACACGACACACAACTACATGAAATTTAACATAAACATCTACCACAGTGCACTGTGATGGAAGGCAATAAAGTCTTAACTTCTTTCCTCGTTTTCTCCCGCGGTTGGGGCAATCGAACCATCCACATTCGGGGCGATCGAAGCTCCCGCATCGGGGCAATCGAGGCTCCCGCGATCGGGGCGGTTGAAGCTCCTGCCGTTGAAGCACCCGAGGTTGGTCCCCAACCAAGGGACCACGAGCTCCATGATGTTAAGTCCTTTAGGTTCCCGTGGTTGGAGCTCCCAAGGTTGATCCCCAGCAAGAGGCCACCAGCTCCACGATGTTAGGCCGCAGCGCAGCCGGAGATACGAACGGAAAAAGTCACGTCCCCGTTGAGGAAAGAGATAAAAAATGTTTCCCCCACCCCCCCAACATAATACAAAACTAAAGATACTCTAAAACATACATTTAACAACAGACTAAAAACGACAAAAGGAGAAAGGGACGAGACAGAATGTTGGCGAGGGACTTTAGGGAACCTCTCTTCCATTATAGATAAGGCTCTCACTAGGGTCTCTTTGATATCCCGCAGCTCCGCTCTAGCTCCCCCTCCCCCCATTCATAACAAAGACAGAGTCCCCCTTGTCCTCACCTTCCACCCCATCAGCCGTCGCATGCAGCACATAATCCTCCAACATTTTTGCCACTTCCAACAGGATCCCACTACAGGCCACATCTTCCCATCTCCGCCCCTTTCTGCTTTCCACAGAGAACGATCCCTCCACAACTCCCTGATCATCTCGCTCCTTTCCACCCAAACCACCCCCTCCCCAGGTGCTTTCCCCTGCAACCGCAGGAGATGCAACACCTGTCCCTATGCCTCGACTCCCCTCGACTCCATCCAAAGGAACCCATCAGTCTTTATAGGTGAGACAGAGGTTCACTTGCACCTCCTCCAAACTCACCTACTGTATCCTCTTTTCCAGTTGAGGACTGCTGTATATCTGCTAGCCCAAGCGCAGGCTTGGCGATCATTTCACTGAACACCTCCGCCTAAACCTACCTGAACTGCCGGTTGATCAACACATTAACTCCCACCTCCCATTCCCACACTGACCTTTCTGTCATGGACCTCCTACATTGTCAGAGTGAGGCCCAGCGCAGATTGGAGGAACAGTACCTCATATTCCGCTTGGGTACCTTCTACACTCTAGCGGTATGAACATTGACTTCCCTAACTTCAAGTAGCCATTGCTTTCTTTCTCTCTCCATCCCCTCCCCCTTCACAGTTCTCCTACCAATCTTACTGTATCCAACTACATTTTATTACTGTACTGCCCACTCCCCTGACATATCTGAAGAAAGGTCTCGACCCGAAACGTCACCCATTCCTTCTCTCCAGAGATGCTGCCCGCCACAGTTTAAGAATAAGGGGTAGGCCATTTAGAACAGAGACGAGGAAAAACTTTTTCAGTCAGAGAGTTGTGAATCTGTGGAATTCTCTGCCTCAGAGGGCAGTGGAGGCCAATTCTCTGAATACATTCAAGAGAGAGCTAGATAGAGCTCTTAAGGATAGCGGAGTCAGGGGGTATGGGGAGAAAGCAGGAACAAGGTACTGATTGAGAATGATCAGCCATGATCACATTGAATGGCGGTGCTGGCTCGAAGGGCCGAATGGCCTACTCCTGCACCTATTGTCTATTGTCTATTGTCTATTGTCTATTGTCACTGAGTAACTCCAGCATTTTGTGTCTATCTTCGATTTAAACCAGCATCTGCAGTTCTTTCCCACATACTAATGTCTGTCGACTGTGGACAAACTAAGGAAGACATAATTCAAAAACCTGCTTAACACAACCGAGAAGAAAAAAACAATTTAAGACTACTTTAAACCCTTGTTTCAACAGACCTCTTTATAATGGATTTTGGTTATAGTGGACTAAATCTATTGCTGACCTAGTTTGTTGTTTCACGGAATGACCACTAGGTGGGTGGTGTCTTTGAACCATTTTAGCTTAGTTTTGTTTAGAGATGCAGTGTGGAAACACAGAGTCTCCACAACCAGCATTCCCCCTTACACTTCCTAACTACAGGTGCTGTCTGTATGGAGTTTGTATGTTCTCCTTGTGACCACGTGGGTTTCCTCCGGCTGCTCTGTTTTCCTCTAACCTTTCAAAGGCTTGCAGGTTTATCGGTTAATTGGCCTCTGTAAATTATTACGAGTGTCTAGGATAGAAATAGTTCAGGTGATCGCTGGTCGGCGTGGACTTGGTGGGCTGAAGGGACTGTTTCTGACATAGGAAACACAATAGCCAAGTTTGACACAACAAGGATTTGAGTATAGGAGCAGGGAGGTTCTGCTGCAGTTGTACAGGGCCTTGGTGAGACCGCACCTGGAGTATTGTGTACAGTTCTGGTCTCCTAATCTGAGGAAAGACATTCTAGCCTTAGAGGGAGTACAGAGAAGGTTCACCAGATTGATCCCTGGGATGGCAGGACTTTCATATGAAGAAAGACTGGATAGACTAGGCTTATACTCGCTGGAATTTAGAAGACTGAGGGGGGATCTTATTGAAACATATAAAATTCTTAAGGGGTTGGAGAGGCTAGATGCGGGAAGATTGTTCCCGATGTTGGGGAAGTCCAGAACCAGGGGTCACAGCTTAAGGATAAGGGGGAAGTCTTTTAGGACCGAGATGAGAAAACATTTCTTCACACAGAGAGTGGTGAGTCTGTGGAATTCTCTGCCACAGAAGGTAGTTGAGGCCAGTTCATTGGCTATATTTAAGAGGGAGTTAGATGTGGCCCTTGTGGCTAAAGGGATCAGGGGGTATGGAGAGAAGGCAGGTACAGGTTACTGAGCTGGATGATCAGCCATGATCATATTGAATGGCCGAATGGCCTACTCCTGCACCTATTTTCTATGTTTCTATGTTTCTAACAAGATCCCACAAACTGCAATATCCAAATAGACTATTTGCTTTGGCTGTGGAGAGGATCCTGCCCTTGCATTCAGTTCTTGTACTTTAGAGCTTCATTATCAGTTTTCTGCATCAATCAACGTGGGCACTTTGGAAGGACACAGTTTGAAGGCTGTTTCCTGTGAGCGCACACACTGTAATAGTTCTATGGTCAGATAGTACCTGATCAAAAATAGGACGTTTCTCCATCAAAAACTCAGTGGATAGATATGAAGATTCATGATATCATCATGGACTGATTGTTCCAGTGAGTAATGAAGGGAATTCTGTCTTATCACGAAAATTCTGCTTTCCAGATGCTACTCACCCTCTACAGCTAAAGTGATAAATGTGGTTGCCTCTTGCTGTGTTGACCATTTATTTTATACAACTGTAGAGTCGAAATTGCTCAATAAGGGACGGCATATTGGTGCAGTGGTAGAGTCACGGCCTTGCGGTGCCAGAGACCAGGGTTCAATCCCGACCTTGGGTGCACCTGGATGGCATTTGTACGTTTTCCCTGTGACCGTGTGGGTTTCCTCCGTGTGCTCTGGTTCCCTCCCACATTCCAAAGATGTGCAGGTTTGTGGGTCAATTGACTTCTGTAAATTACCCTATGTGCAGTGGATAGGGGTGAACCTAGGTCGTTGTGGACCCGGTGGGTCGAAGGGCCTGTTTCCACGCTGTAACACTAAACTAAACTAAACTAAGATTGCCTGGGATCTGATTTCACTAACACGCAGACAGACATGTAACAGTCAGATAGACCCGGATCTGCTAATTGACCAACAAGAGGAAGTACAGATGCTGGTTTACAAAAAAAAGTGCGGGAGTAACTCAGTGGGTCAGACAGCATCTCTGGAGGAGGTGGACAGGCAAAGTTTTGGGTTGAGTCTCTTTGGACAATGATTTGATTTTTATCATTTAAGACGTTTAAGAAGCATTTAGAAAGGTGTATGGAAAGGAGGGATGTGGGCCAAATGCAGCAGGGGGGACTAATGTAGGTGGGGCATGTTGGTCGGCATGGGCAAGTTGGGCTGAAGGGCCTGTTTCCACGCTATGTGACCCTATGGTGGTCGGAATGTTGCTACTTGTGCAAACAAGTGCATTCTCATATTCCAAGTCCCAACCCCAAACTCAATTCTGCTCTGTATACTTCTGTGAAATAGGAGGTTTTAGAGCAGTGACAAATTTGTGATAAGATACAAACACAGGGCCCAATATTCTATCACTTACAGTCCAAGCAGGAATGAGGGAACTAGACCCTCCTGCAGTTGTACAGGGCCCTAGTGAGACCGCACCTGGAGTACTGTGTGCAGTTTTGGTCTCCAAATTTGTGGAAGGATATTCTTGCTATTGAGGGCGTGCAGCGTAGGTTTACTAGGTTAATTCCCGGAATGGCGGGACTGTCATATGTTGAAAGACTGGAGCGACTAAGCTTGTATACACTGGAATTTAGAAGGATGAGAGGAGATCTTATCGAAGTATAAGATTATTAAGGGGTTGGACACGTTAGAGGCAGGAAACCTGTTCCCAATTTTGGGGGAGTCCAGAACAAGGGGCCACAGTTTAAGATTAAGGGGTAGGCCATTTAGAACTGAGATGAGGAAAAACTTTTTCAGTCAGAGAGTTGTGAATCTGTGGAATTCTCTGCCTCAGAAGGCAGTGGAGGCCAATTCTCTGAATGCATTCAAGAGAGAGCTAGATAGAGCTCTTAAGGATAGCGGAGTCAGGGGGTATGGGGAGAAGGCAGGAACGGGGTACTGATTGAGAATGATCAGCCATGATCACATTGAATGGCGGTGCTGGCTCGAAGGGCCGAATGGCCTCCTCCTGCACCTATTGTTTATTGTCTATCGTCTATTGACCCGTTGGACCCAAACCTCTCCTGCATTAGCGCAGCACCCTCTCCTCCCCCACTCCCCCCTCCCCTCCCTCCTCCCCCCTCCTCTCCCCCTCCCCCTCCCTCCAACCCCTCCCCTCCCCCTTCCCCTCCCCCCCACTCCATCCCCCTCAACCTCCCTTATCCTCCCCCTCCCTCCCTCCCTAGGAGATAAAGATCTAAACTTTTAAATGTGAATAACTTTTAAAATATAACACCGATTTCAATGAAACTTCTTCCATTAGCACCAAAGGGACGACGGTGAGTTAGGTGGGCCTAAAATTGTCGCACTATCATGTACCGTTTTGACTGTAGTTCAGGAACAAACAAACAAACAAACAAACAAACAAATGAGAGTTTTAGTAAATAGATGTTTCACTGAGGCAACTTCGGTAGTTTGAGCTCTTGGCTGGTTTTGTTCATCAGACTTTGAATCTCCTGGTTTTGGAGATGGAATGCTCCTGATTCTGAATGGTATTGAGAATCTGACCCGAAACATTACCCATTCCTCTCCAACGTTTTGTGTCAATCTTCAGCACTGATTCAGTCTCCTAGCTTCCAGTGAATCAGATGCAAACTGCGCACGAGTGTATTCCATAATGGTTACATTCGATGCACAAGCAAGCATTTCTAAGCCGAGAAACTTGCTTCAAATAGTTCATCTATAGTTTTTGACACTTAAAAGCCTGAAAGCAATTTGACTTGGAAATGAATAAGTTAAATGCCTACACTGACATTCTCACGTAAAAGTCAACCAGTGACGTGGGGGATAAAGAAAGGAAGTTTGAATGACTTCAAGGAAATCCTCTCTCTAGTATAATTTCCCCTTTTCCTTTATCTGTGCTTGTAAACAGTACATTAACAATCATGCCAAGATCACTGGACCCAGCGTAAGATTAGAAGATACTACGATAGGCTTGATTGCAAGAAACACCACCCACTTAAAGACAATATCTCTCTTCTGGTGGTCAAATGTCCTTGAGGTCAACAGGTTTAACGTTATGATGGGGATGGACTTATGCAACAACCTTAACTTAATGCCAGGTGATATAAGTAGAATACATTTTTAAATAAATCTTCACCTTGCCCCAGGCATGTTACTAATTCCTTCAATGTTGAAGACTTCTGGTTAGTTAACAGGTGACAACTTTCACCAAAACCATCTTAAACATCAGACTTTTTGAAGCTTCCGAGGCCAAATAAAAGCTGAAAGATTAAATTATATATTCTTTTGCTGGCTGATCTCAGATTTAGTTATGTAAAGCCCACCGATGCATTTTCTGGAAACAAGACAGCTGTGATGCCTGGAACTTTATCCCAATCAGGAGCATAGAAGCAAGTGACTGCAGATGCTGGTTTACACAAAAGGACGCAAAGTATCGGTGTAACTCAGCGGGTCAGGCCGCATCTCTGGAGAACATGGATAGTCGACGTTTCGGGTTGGGGACCCTTCTTCAGACTGAGCACTCGCCGAAACACACTATTCAATAACTTCAGCAGACCGTGTTGTACATTCATTCCATGATGGAATGGCTTTCAGGTGCATAGTTCAATGCGCCAATGTTACTGGTGAGAGTGCCCGACCAAAGATAATTTTTGAGCAATTTTGCCAGGTGTAGTTTTCAAGGACACGATGACCTTCGTGGGTATTGGGAATTCTCTGCCCAGAATGCTTTGAACTTTTGAAGAGCAAGTCTGATTGACTGTATTTCTAACAGGTGAGAGTACCAAGATTTATGGAACAATAATGAGTAAATGTTCAGGTATAGATTGGACATGATCAAGTTCATTGATGGAGCAGCTTAGTCAGATGAATGATTCTTCTTTCCTTGGTTTATATAGTTCCCTTTCATTATCTTCAATGGAAGCTTTTCACACATGTTATGAAAGGATGCATACATCTACCTCCACAGTAATTTTCACGTAATAATGTTAATTATCAGAACTGCAAACAATCATTTTCCCCAGTTAGATCACATTGAACAAAGTTTACAATGGCTTAAGAAGTTGATTACCACCTTCCTGGCCTTGTCCATCATGGTCTGGTTTAGCTCAGCCACCAAGCACGACATCCGGAGGCTGCAACGGATCGTTCGCACAGCTGACAAGGTTGTTGGCTGCAACCTTCCCCCCATTGATGAACTGTACACTGCAAGGGCCAGGAAGCGAGCAGGCAAGATCATCTCTGACCCCTCTCACCCTGGCCACAAACACTTTGAAGCACTTCCCTCCGGAAGGCGACTCCGGACTGTCAAAGCAGCCACAGCCAGACATAAAAACAGCTTTTTTCCACGAGTGATAGTTCTACTCAATAACCAAAGTCCCTTTTTTGCTCTGGTTTATTTTCACCCACATGTTTAGACCATAATGTTGTATCCTTATTGTTTTGATGTGTTCATGCTTTATTCTTAATTGTTAACTGTATGTTTGTGTTATCATTTGTGAGCGGAGCACCAAGGCACATTCCTTGTATATGCATACTTGGCCAATAAACTTATTCATTCATTAAAAAATAACATCTGTCTATGTCTCTTCACTCTCTCAAGTGAGGGAACTATTTGTTGCAAACTAACTGAATGGTTCAGGTATTTCACCAATGCAATATGCGATCTGATATTTAGTTGTGGCTCAGATGGTTTAAAAGGGAAAGAGTTATCGTGTAAGCACCTATACCATAAATTTCAGGAGCATTGAGAGTCAAGAGAGGTTGGACAAACTTGGATTGTTTTCTCTGTAGCACGAAAGTTGAGGGAAGACCTGGGGAGAAATATATAAAATGAGGAGATGTATAGATAGGGTAGAAATGTCAAACAATAACTTCAAGGTTAAAGTTTAAAGGAGATGCTTGGGCAAGTTTTTTTTACACAGTTTTGTTGGTGCCTAGAATGCACAGGCAGGGGGTGGGAGTGGAAGCAGACATGACAGTGGTATTTAAGAGACTTTCAGATAGGCAAATGGGTATGGAGGGAATGGAGCAATATGGATTACATGCAGGCAGAGGAGGTTAGTTTAACTTGGCATGATGTTTGGCACAGATGTTGTGGGCAGAACGATCTGTTTCAGTGCTGTACTCTTCTATTTTCTAAAGACCAGAATATAATATGAATTTCCCATTGCAAACCATTTTGTGCATCATGACATTTATCATTGTTTTATCTGAAGATTATCATAAAAAATACCCAATTCCCACATGTCGTAACTCGTGGTGCAGCGGTAGAGTTGCTGCCTTACAGCGAATGCAGCGCCGGAAGGTTCGATCCTGACTACGGGTGCTGTACTGTACGGAGTTTGTACGTTCTCCCCGTGACCTGCGTGGGTTTTCTCCGAGATCTTCGTTTTCCTCCCACACTCCAAAGACGTCCAGGTTTGTAGGTTAATTGGCTGGGCAAATGTAAAAATTGTCCCTAGTGGGTGTAGGATAGTGTTAATGTGCGGGGATTGCTGGGCGGCGCTGACCCGGTGGGCTGAAGGGCCTGTTTCTGCGCTGTATCTCTAAACAAAAATCTAAAAAACTCCAAATGTTTTCTGCGCCAATGTTTGGCTGATCTGAAATCTATCGTAAGATGTTCTTCAAAATTGTATAATAATTGTATAATAATTGCTATGACTGATTAGAATTGCCAATGTGCTTTTTACCTCCTTCAGTTAACTCCCAAACAAAACAATAATCTCAAACTTAAAAAGGCTCCTGGAGTGTCTGTGGGCAGAGATGGGTTCTCTGTCCTCCAGTCAGTCTGCTACAGTCTGAGCAAATGCAGTGAGGTTGGTACCTGGTTTTCCCTCTCAACCCGTTCTCCTGCCTTCTCCACGTAACCTTTGACGCCCTTATTAATCAAGAACATATCAATCTCTGCTTGAGATTGGGGGGGGGGGGGGGTGGAATGAATTATATGCAGGCAGAGGGGATTAGTTTAAAGTGACATTACATTTGGCATTGACATTATGGGCTAAAGGATCTGTTCCTGTAGTGTTCTGTTCTATGTACTGCTCTATGTAATCCAATATTTAATGAGGTCAATTGCTTTGCAAATTTAAGTATTATGTGAATTGGGTTCAGTTATGCTTATGCTGCATTTAATCAGATCACTCATCTAAGTTTGGATATTTATATTGTCCTTGACTGAGATAGACTCCCGTCCAATGTTATGAACTCCACGATGATTGGGGTCTCTCCTTGCTGTAGCTTCCTTCCCACCTTCTCTGCTGTTGTGTTCCCAACTGACCATCCTCCCCCTGTTTCGCAGTCGAGGTCTTGTTTTTGGTCCGCATTTTGTCAGGGACCTTCCCCTCAACCTGCCTGCCAAGGGTGACCCTGCCAGGAACTTAGCTTCAAACAATTTAGCTCTCGGTTATCTTAGGTACACGCAAGGACCTCCAGCGTGACAAGATGGAGGCCTTCAAAGAACGAATTGCAAATAATTAAAGCCTATACTCCCCACATGATCAACCAGCACGGTAGCTTCACACATTTGGTATTCTATCCCTTTAAGAGGAGCATGACCATTGAATTTGCCTTTTCACTTTACCCCTTGGGCTTTGATGATAAATGGTGTACATGGATAGGACAGGTTTGGAGGGTTATGGACCAAGCGCAGGAAAGTGGGATTTGGGTGGCTGGGACAAGTGTGGGCCGGTGTGGGCGAGTTGGGCCGAAGGGTCTGTTTCCACACTGTAATCTACAATCTATGACTCTATAACCCAATAGGTAGGTTTCATTCAAATGAGAAATTTTAAAAATCTGCAGATTCTGGAACTCTGGAGTAAATGTTTTTCATATAGCTCTTTGACATAAAATATGTTCTTTTTTTTCTTACCTGCTGCCTGACCTGCTGAGGCATAGAGTCATAGAGTCATATATCATGGAAACAGGCCCTTTGGCCCAACTTGCCCATGGCAACCAACATGTCCCATCTACACGTCCCACTTGCCTGCATTTGGCCCATATCCCTCAAAACCTGTCCGAACTACCTGTCTAATTGTTTTTTAAGCATTGCAATAGTCCTGCCTCAACTACTTCCTCTGGCAGCTCGTACCATACACCAACCACCCCCATGTGAGACCAAGTTATCCATCAGATTCCTATTAAATCTTTCCCCGTTCACCTTAAACCTATGTCCTCTGGTTCTCGATTCCCCTACTCTGGGCAAGAGACATCTGTGCATCCACCCGATCTATTCCTCTCATGATTTTATACACCTCTATAAGATCACCCCTCATTCTCCTGCTCGCCAAGGAATAGAGTCCCAGCCTGCTCAACCTCTCTCTATAGCTCAGATCCTCGAGTCCTGACAACATCCTCGTAAAAGTCTTGTGAGCATTTTCTGGTTTTACTCAGAGTCCAATCAAATCTGGATCGTAATTAGATTTTCATTTCCATGCATTAAATGAAATCACATTGTTCATTCACTTAGTATAAGAAGATAACTGCAGATGCTGGTACAAATCGAAGGTATTTATTCACAAAATGCTGGAGTAACTCAGCAGGTCAGGCAGCATCTCGGGAGAGAGGAATGGGTGATGTTTCGGGTCGAGACCCTTCTTCAGACTGAAGAAGGGTCTCGACCCGAAACGTCACCCATTCCTTCTCTCCCGAGATGCTGACTGACCTGCTGAGTTACTCCAGCATCTTGTTCATTCACTTTGTTCACTCACATTAAACTTGCTCACTAGCACTTTACAGATGCATGGTAGGTCAAGGGCACGTGGTGGTAGTGCATCATTGCACAAGGTTGTTGAGAAAGAATTTACAATCTGCAAGGAGGAAACTTTTTGTCCAGTGTGTTGTTGAATCGTGGGAACACCCATAAACAAACAGATAACTGCAGAACATGCACAGTGTCAGGAGAAATGGTCAACTACCCAAGAAAACAAATCCTGACCTTGAACAAACCTCAAATTATCCTTGGATTGGGGAGGGGTGGGAGGTGGGCAGTGTACACGACAATCAAAATCAGTTTCCACCCAGTTCTAGACCTTATATTTATTCCTTTATTTCTATTTTCTGACCCAAACTCTCTCCCCGACCAGGTAGCGGCTTATCAGCACATCAGTGGTGTTTTTGCACTGCTCAGACCATGTGCTATTAGTGCTACTGTGCCTGACCTTATTCCTACTGGTGGGCCCACCCCAGTGCCTAGCAAAATATTTACTTTGTATGATTGTCCTTTTAATGAAAGCACGGTCATCTCAAGAGATATTCATGCTGGGTTTAATTCCGCATTTTTCTCTTAACGCCCGTGCTCATTATAGTAGCTTCAATATGCACTTAACCAAAGTGCACCCATTTTTCTCTGCACCCACTTTGGTATCCGGTTGTGTAGGGAGGAACTGCAGATGCTGGTTTCAACCAAAGACAGACACAAAAAGCTGGAGCAACTCAGCGGGTCAGGCAGCACTAGGGGTTGCCATCTATCTCACTCCCAAGTACGGGACAAGGTGATGTCACCGGCCTGCGCCCCACATGACCTTACCCAGCCAGCGGCCATGTGCTCCCGCTCCACCAATGGTGGCCGTCCGGGCTGGAGGTGGGTTGCTAAGCAACCTCCGTTAGGCAACGCCCCGGCCTCTGAACCTACACTGTCCGGACCTACAGTGTCTGGACCTACACTGTCCGGACCTACAGTGTCCGGGCCTACAGCATCCGGGCCTACAGCGTCAGGGCCTACAGCGCTCCCTGGGCCTAAAACGGGACAAGGGCGGTCAGTACGGGACAAACCAATTTAGCCCAAAATATGGGATGTCCCGGCTAAGACAGGACAGTTGGCAACCCTAGGCAGCACTCGACCCGATACGACACCTATTCCTTTTCTCCAGAGATGCTGCCTGACCCGCTGAGTTACTCCAGCTTTTTGCGTCTGTCTTTGGTATTCAATTGAACGTCCTCCTCTTTTATCATTTTCATTTCATTCCTTGACCCATTCCGATATCCCAAGGCTTTGGAGCCGAGAATGAACTGGGCAGGGCACTGCCTGGATGTAGTAACGGGGAACTTTAATTATAATACAGTTATGTAGAGTCGATATGAAATTAAACAGGCTGGACTAGTAAGAAGTAGACGTGAGGAACTTCAGATGCTGGAGTCTTGTGTAGAACATAAACTGAGCAGGTCAGGCAGCATCTCTGGTTACAGGGTGAATGTGCAAACTCCACACAGACAGCACCCGAGGTCAGGATCGAACCTCGGTTCTCCGGCGTTGTAAGGTAGTGGCTGTACCCGCCGTGCCACTGTGCCGCCCAGTACAGAATCTGTCAATTAGTATGTGCTTTATAGATTTGATTGTCCTTTAATGTGTTTTAAATCATCTTAGCACCTCCTATTTTCTCTGTTTCAGAGAAAAAGGAACTTTTGAGTCTGGATCCACTTTTAAGGAACAATCAAAACAGAAAATGCTGCAGTTACTTAAGAGGACAGGCAGCATTAAAAATGGTTTTATAAATAATCCCCAATTAAGGACCTTCGAGGAGTTCCCTTTGTGTTATACATGTTATCTGATCCTGAATTTTCTCTATTTCAGCAGATTCTCGTGTACTCGATGCTATTGCACTGATTTATGTGTTTCACCCAAGATATATAATTAGGCAAGATCTATTATTATGGAGACGCCGTTGAATATCCATTTATTCCATATTTCCAAACCCTGGGTTTTTGGATGATATCAAGCATTAAATTCAGAAGGGCTGTTACAGTTTGAGTTAAAAATAAATCTCATGAATGTGTAATTGCCTTTACCAGGTCAATGTACAAATAATTAGTGACTTTCTCACCCCACCCCCACACTCTTGTCAACACAAGTGAGCAAGCAAAAGTTATCGGCCAATGTCAACATAGCTACAGCGCTGCCCAGACACTTGGGATGGAGTCCAGGCAAACTTAAGTGCATTAGCACTTCAACTGAGGCAAGGCATGGGGAATAACAACACAGCAGTCCTGGTCTGACAATAGTGACAGGGGTAAAATCACTTTGAGGCACAAATAGGGGCAACAGTCCAGCAATCCCACCGAGAAAGATCCAGTCCCTTGGTGAAAAGCTTCTTCCCTACAGCCACCAGGTTACTAAATACTTCAACCTCCAAATGAGGTCTGAACTGCGTGTAGGAAGGAACGGCAGATGCTGGTTCAAACCGACGACAGACACAAAAAGCTGGAGTGACTTAGCAGGACAGGCAGCCTATCTGGAGTGAAGGAATGGGTGACGTTTCGGGTCGAGACCCTTCTTCAGACTAGTCAGGGGAAAGAGAAATGAGAGATATAGAGTATGATGTAGAAAGATAAAGAACAATGAATGAAAGATATGTTAAAAAAGTAACGATGATAAAGGAAACGGGCCATTGTTAGCTGCTTGTTGGATGAAAACGAGAAGCTGGTGCGACTTGGGTGGGGGAGGGATGGAGAGAGAGGGAATGCCGGGGTTATTGAAGATAGAGAAATCAATATTCATACCACTGGGCTGTAAGCTGCCCAAGCGAAATACGAGATGCTGTTCCTCCAATTTGCGTTTAGCCTCACTCTGACAATGGAGGAGACTGAGGACAGAAAGGTCAGTGTGGGAATGGGAGGGAGAATTAAAGTGTTTAGCGACCGGGAGAACTACATAGGCTTGGGGGCATTGGTTTTGTCTTTTTGCATTATTATTATTATTTGTGTGTGTGCTTTTATCTGCATATATGTGTGTGTGTACATATATATATATATATATATATAGTTTACAAAGTACTTTGGTTACATATTCTGTTGTGCTGCTGCAAGTAAGAGTTCCATTGTTCTATCTGAGACATATGACGATAGAATACTCTTGAATTTGTTGATAGTCGGAATTTACAAATGGGATGATGGTGGCAGGGGGATCAAGATTGGAGGGGCAACAAGCTTCCTTAGGCTGGGAGGAAACAATTCCAAAATGAGGAACCCATTGCTGAAGAGGCAACCTATAATGAGTTGCAGGACTCTGGCACACTGAATAATTGTTTTGTTTAATAAAAAAGAAAGTATTTTTGTATTTTTAAAATAGATTTTTATATCAAAACAGTGCACGTACACAGGTAATGCTGCTTTTTACAAACAGAATAAAGATCTCTCATCATGTTATATCTTTTTCCATTCATCCCATGGAAAACAATTTGCTTTTAATAACTTACAGCTCACTTCATATTTAACAGGTCTTAAAAATAAAAGCTCAATAAATACTTGCTTTATGAACAAAACCGACCAGAATCTGAGGGGGTAACAGTCTGCCTCAGGCTGCTTAAATGAGAATAGACTAGAAATGATCATTGAGCCTAAAGCACTGATACGATATTCATGTGTACTCTATTCTAACCAGCTGTTAATCTGTTTGAAATAAATACAACAAGGCCTGCGAATTTGTATTGCACCCTTTTGTTCTTTTGTAAGTCAAGGTTAATGTTTTTCACTATTTTTATTTATTGTTGTTCATTGCTCGAAATACATCCAAAAAAGACTTGACCACCATTCTGTATTAACTTTAATTTATATGCTGTAACTGTAATTCTTTTTTTTGCACAATCCGCAGGCATTGCCACTTTCATTTCACTGCACATCATGTATGTGTATGTGACAAATAAACTTGACTTGACTTGACTTGACATTGTTCACTTTCCTCCAGCCAGCAGGTAATTATATGAATCTGTAAGGAAAAAGGGTCATCTTTTGGAGTTGTGGGAAGGATATTATTAATGTGGCAGTGCACCAGAATGGTTGATAGGAAGGTACTGTGGACTGGTCTATATTTGGATCAAACAGCTCTGTGATCTGTTATTGGCAATGTTGGCAGGTGAACACATTCTCAAATGGACTTCCTCTGTGGACCATTTTGGTGCTATAACAGTGGCACTTTACAAATGCATTAAACTTTTGTCAGCTAATAACACTACTAGATACTGGAATCCTTTAAATGGATAGGACAGGTTTAGAGTGATATGGGCCAAACGCAGGCAGGTGGGACTAGTGTCGATGTGGCATGTTGTCCAGTGTGAGCAAGTTGAGCCAAAGAGCCTGTTTCCAATGCTCAATGACTCCATTGTGTGTAATCAAACCTGTTTCTGCCTGTGAACAAGCTTTACCCATAAGGTCTTGTCAATGTAAGGGTACTTTGCACATTAACTGTCTGCAGAAGACATATATAAATGAAGAGGGAAGGTTTCTATGTTTAATCAAAGTCCAAGAGAGACTCCACCATTCAGTGTATTTGCAGTTTGTTGATGGCTGAACTTACAGAGGGGAAAACATCTTCCACTATAATCCATGTAACTGTGAAACCATTTATTTTCAAGGATTTTTTTCTGAAGCTACTCAGATTCATTGTACAAATAGGTCAAACGTTTTTGCTTTAAAATAAACAAAAATATTTTTGATTGGAGTAAACCATTTTGATACAAAAGCGTGAAAGCATGTACCATCAGATTCAAGAACAGCTTATTCCCTGTTGTTATTAGACCCTTGAACAACCCGCGCATATGTGAGGATGAATTCCTGATCTTCCAATCTACCCTGACGCAGCCCTTGCAAATTTTTTCATCTGCACTTTCTCTGTAGCTGTAATGTTATATTCTACACATGATTTATTTTTCTCTCTTCCACTACCATTGACATACTTATGTGCATGATAGGACTTGCCTGGATAGCACGCATGCAAATTTCCCCATCATATCTGGGTACATGTGACAATAATAAATGAATAATAACCAATAACATTATTGATATTATCTTAATTCATCTCACCATCCAATAAATGGTGTGGAATGTCAGATTTTGACGCGGACATAGTCAAGATTACATTAGGTTGGTATCCACTCAAGTGATTCAGACCGTGTCACGCAAGTTGTGCAGAGTGCACTGGAAGCTGCTCCCTTATCACTCACGGCAAATAGCTATGGCCTGCATGTACAGAAGTGGTGCGAGTCAGTATAGTGGGGAAGAGAAGAGCTAACGTCAGTCGCACTTCTCCAGGAATTTGACAACTTTGCGGCTCAGTATAAATAAAGTGACAGGGCCCAGTGTTTCTCAGCTCCAACGCCTGCTTATCTGGCGCTTCAGTTGGCAGTGATCGGGAAGAGCATGTGATAGAACGAAGTTGATTTTAAACTGACGGAAAGGATTGTGCACAAACAACTTTGACAAGAAGCTAAAAGAGGTAACCCGAGCAGAAGAAAATCCCCGAGCTCCTAAATAATCACAGTTAGGATCCATGAAAATTAAAGTATTATTATCCAGTGGGTGTGATGGATCTGCAATTCTGCAGCATCTTGCAGTGGATGAAATACATGGAAGTGCTAAATTTGTGTCGTGCAAGAATATTTGAAGGCTAATCTCAGGAATGGGACAGGAATACTTGGCTTTTAAACACGAGGATTTTGGAATAGTGAAATTGCAGTAATATAAAGGGGAGCCCACCTTCATAGTCTGAGAAGAAGCAAAGCCATTCATCACACTCCGCGCCATGGTGGAATTGCCAAAGTTACATTTTACAACAGTGGGTAGTTGCCAGAGTGAGTCTGGACTTCAGAATCCTGCTGTGATCTTTAATTTCCCTAACACCTTTGAAAGCTGTTTGATAATAGATTCATCCATTGGATTATAAACATAAGTGAGTCCTTGCTTGTAGATTTTATGTACATGAAAAAGGAATCTTAGTGAAGCGTGCAAAATTCTTGTCAAAAATTGTTAACCTGTTATTACAATGACTGGGTGGCAATTTAAATTGATCCCAATCATTGCTTATTTTAACATTAAATTGACACTTTAAAGACAATTAGAATTCAATGAAAATTGTTATAAATGTGATATGTTCTGGGTTGAAATTCTGCATTGGGCAGTCAACTAGTGCAGGCCAATGACTAAAGGGGTCATTCAAGGTTAGACGACAAAATAGACATGCTTTCTACAGTATCGCAGGCCAGCTGATGGTCAAAGGAGCAGTAAACAAGCTGGTGTCATGTGCCCCACCAGAACTAATATCACATATTGCTTTGAACACGTGAACCTGTTGTGTTTAAAATGGATCAAAATCAATAGATTTTAAATAAGAAGCATTGATCAACGAATGATGATAGCTTCATCTGGCTTGGTGCTCTCATTAAGTTCATTTTTGGAAGTGAAGATGATGATGTGAATCAACACCATCAATAGCTTGGGTCAGTCCATCTATTGTTTGTATGTTGCCTGTTACTCCGCTGGGATGGTACCCAGAAGCAATGAAAGTACTGCACATGTGTCAATAATAATTCTTCTTAATTGAGCCGAAATACATTCACTCGAAACCATAACGATACTCTTCCATGAAGGAGTTACTTTTAAAGGACAAAGCAGGTGAGAGCCTCTCCCTTTGAAAAGTTACTGATAACGAGGGTCTGTAATGCTATTGGGTATAGTGCTATCACAGTGCTGTACATATTACAGTGTTGTTGGAGGTCTTTCCCTTGAAACAGAACAAGGCTGACCAAGTCTCATTATCATCTGAAACTAATCCAATGTGATGATGTTACCCTTTAAAAAACAGCTTTTTCTTGTTTAATGCAAGGCAGTTTATGCATGGATTTACATTTAAAGACATTTTATCTTTACAAATATATACAAAGTCAAAACATATTAAAGTCACAGAAACCCTTTGTGAGAGTCATCTTCATTTACAGTCAAGGGGAAGGGACTATCGTGTCCCCATAACGAGAGTCCTGCAGAAGAGTTATTTGATTTGTATTGTAAATAATCTCATGGATTTGGAGGATAGGAAATTGTAATAGTTGTACACAAAATATTCCATGTGAAGGCTTCGTTGTCAGACAGAGTTGTCTTCTGAATCACTGAGAGGATTAATCCTTGTACATGTTTCTCGTCTATCTTCTGCTTCTCAGCAACACCACATAGCTGGTTTCAACATTACATTGTTAACATCCAGCCAGAGCCCAGCTTCTATGCTACTCTATATCCAGCCCAAAATGCGTCAACATTGTCTCCACTCGAGTGTAAGGAAGATTGAAGCTATTTTCTTCAATTCCCATGACCAGCTGTCCTTCCCCACTGGTCTCCAATTACCATCCCTGACTGAACCAGACTGGTTGTGATCTTAACGTGTTGTTTGACAACTGAGCTGGTCCAATAACTTCCAAGTCACTAACGTCAATGGCTCCCAACCTTTTGGAAAGTAAACCCAACCTACTCAGACTTGAACTCAGGCGGTTCTCTCCATAAAAATGCTAATGGTGTCCTATGCCACTCCGTGTAGTTTTGTTTACTTTAGAGATACAACATCGAAACAGGCCCATCGGCCCACCGAGTCCACGTCAACCATTGACCACCCGTTCACACTAGTTCTATGTTATTCATCCCACTTTCACATCCACGCCTTACATACTAGGGGCAATTTACAGGGGCAAATTGACTTACAAATCTGCACATCTTTGAGATGTGGGAGGAAACCAGAGCACCCGGAGGAAACCCATGTGGTCTCCGGGAGCACGTGCAAACTCCGCGTAGACAGCGCCCGAGGTCAGGGTTGAACCAGGGTCCCTGATGCTTTGAGGCAGCAGCTCTACCAGCTGCTGCACTGTGCCACCCAGTTTATCTGCTGTTAAAATTCTCTTCTTCTTTCAGACCATATATTTCCAATCCTCTCCTGTTCTCCCACTTACTGCTGGCATGCATTTAAAAATTCCCTTCCTGCATCCTACCTCATATCAAATCTCTTCAATCATCACCCTCCCGCTCACTCACGTACATTGAGCCTTGCTCCAGCATTCTCCTTAATCTTGAAGTTCACTTCCATATGATTATGTCCCTCCATGTCCACATTCCTCAATTTCTCTATAATCCCCCCCAGTGCTACAACTGCCCAGGAATGATAAATTCTCTGACTTTATATGCATCCCTTCTTTACAACTATAGCCACCAGACGTTCAGCCACAAGTCCTAGAATTAATTTCTAATAATAAAACACCTCCCTCTCTTGCCTTCTCTTTCCTCCTTTGAAACATTCCTTAAAAACCTTCCTGACCACGCTTTTTGTCTACTACCTGAACGCGTTCTTTTTTTATAGCCTGATCGCTATTATTGCCATTATTACCATGGAATATTTTACTGTGTGGAAACTGGAACTGGAAAAATATAGAAATCCTGGAATTGCACATAAGGTGATGAGAGAAACAATTAAACAATTAAAATGCTGGAGTAACTCAGCGGGTCAGGCAGCATCTCAGGAGAGAAGGAAAAGGTGACGTTTTGGGTCGAGACCCTTCTTCAGACTGATTAAACGCTCCAGATCAAAATCCTTTTCTCAGAACTGGGTCATCATCCTGAATCATTAATCTGATTTCTGCTTCCTCTCATGTTTAGATATTCCCATTTTCATGTTTATCCAACTGGGCCACAATCTCTGGAACTTCATATTGCCGTTTTCAACTCTCTTTCTCAGTTCTGACAAAGTGTCTCAGACTTGAAACATTAACTCTGTTCCTTTCCACAGATATCACTCGGTCTGCTGAGTGCTTCCTGAAATTTCAGTTTCTATTTTGGATTTCCAGCATGTGCAGGTATTTAGAAACACATTTTCCTGCTCCCTAGTTATTAATTGCCTTACTATTTCCAGAATATTTTGTTTATATTGCATGTTTCCAACTTCTTTCTGTTTTGGGCCAGGCAGCATTTCTGGAGAACGTCAATAGGTGAGATTTCGGGTCGGGACCCTTCTTCAGACATGATCTGAATCGTCACCTATCCATGTTCTCCGGGGATGCTGCCTGACTCGCTGAGTTACTCCAGCATTTTGCGTCTTTCCTTGGTAAACCAGCACCTGCATTTCCTTGTTTCTACATCTTTCTGTTTTGCATTTGTGCTACATACATGCAAATTATTCTTTGGTACTTTACTACAGGTAGGAGTTTACCTCTATTGTTTGAAGTTGGGAATAATATTATTGAATAATATCTGGCTTGAAAGAGTCCTAAAATTTGCAAATTCATATCTGAAAGATAGATCAGAGCAATTCAGCTGGATGCAATGCAGCCCCATTGGTACATTGCTGCGTTCAATGGTCATTTATCCTTTGCAGTTCATGTTCTTGCAAAATGAACGCGGACTCTAGCCATTTATGAGATTCGAAAGGTAACTTTCTTTATCCTAACCCTAAGCCTGGAAATTGAATTACCAGTGTAGGAATGGTAGTGTGAATGTCAGGAGATAAAAGAGTCAAACAATTTGTTTACTTCAAAACAAAAAGCTTAAAATTTAATTAACCAGAACATTTCAGAATTAATTTAGCCTTTGTAAAATACAAAATGTTTAAAAGGGGTTGGAGAAAAAGTCTGTACTTGGAATAAAGAAGTAAACTCCAATGTGGAGCATGGGCGAGGAGTTAAATTGCCTTCTCCAACACCCCAACCTCTGTGTTACTGACTGATGCTCCGACACTCTTCCTGTTTCTGCATAAGGTTATCGGGAGCATGTTCTCAGCGGAGCTAGCTTCTGTGACTTTATAAACACAGTAAATGGTTCATTTATTTCCCAGCAACAACACTCTTTATAAATCTAGAATCCAGCTGTACATCCTTAAATAAACTTCTTAAATAGGCAGCACGAGATGTGCACATTTACAATCTTATTCATTAAATACTTTGAAATTGATATATATTAGAGTTATTTTTTTCTGGTTACTCTTCTGTACTATCTGCATCCACATTCCGCCACCACCATACCTTCATATTTGAACTTGTACGTGAGCACACCTGCATCATCTAGATAGAGGATGGAGATGGGGTCCAATTTTGTGGGAACACAAGAGGCTTTAGCGGCCATTTTTGGGTTGCGAATATTCACCAGAGTCTGAACAATGGCGTGCTTAGTTGGTGTGACATGCTCAGTCAATGGATAGTAGCAAGAGCCTTTGCATTCGTAAGCTTCGTATCCGGTCGGGGCTATGATCCAGGAATCCCACCCGATGTCTTTAAACTCCACGTAGAGGGGACTCCTCTTGCAGTAATTCCCCCTGGCATTCCTTCTGATCCTTGAGGAGGTATCGTAGAGCATGTTTGACCGCCTTTGCAACATGGCTTCTTCGTTCAACTCGGCGCCAAAATTCTCATTCTGCAAGCTCTGAAACACCACATCTTGCTCGTGGTCAATCATCTGCTCCAGTTCTTCGATGGCCTCCTTCTTAATGCTGTTTCTATCATCGGAGAACACGATTAGTAATGGCACATGCTTGGTCTCGGGTTTCATGTCGATGTCGAGATCCCCATCGTCATGCTCTTCCACTTCCATGTTTTCAATGTGCACTTCGAGTCGGTGAGTGGTCTGCTCAGACTTTGACCATCTCAAGATAGCTTCCGTCACATCAAAGGTCTCCCAACCACTGTCTCTGCCATAAATCTGTCTTTTTGCCAATTGTACTTTTCCTTGTCCGGGATGCTCTTCGTCGGTGTCCCCCTCAGCCTCCCCTTCACTCACTTTGTAGATGGTGACTTTCCTGTTCACACCTTCGTATATTCGCCTGTCCCTATCGACCAAGGTGTACAGCCGTAGTTCAGCCATGGTGATTTCTTCATGACGAGGCACAGAGACGTTGAACAGGAGAGAATGGATCCTCACATCGTTGGTTTGGTTGGAGTCTGAAGTCTCTGGAAAACATAAATAATTTGCCAAAACATGAAACGCGTATTGCAAAATTGAGATGGCATCTTACTTAGAATATTTATAAGAAACTTTCAGGCCACAGAATAATCTCTGCTGGACACATGGTTGGAGAAAGTTTGGATGACAACTGAAGGAGACAAGGTTCAAGCTTCAGATAGGAGCTTAAAGTTAAGACAAGCAAGGTTTGGTGAATTTATTGAAGGTAGACACAAAAAGCTGGAGTAACTCAACAGGACAGGCAACATCTCTGGAGAGAAGGAATGGGTGACGTTTCGGGTCGAGACCCTTCTTCGGATTTATTGAAGGGATCAGCAACCTCTGTAGAATATAATTGGATACAAAGTAATGGATGGTTTGTGGAGTTGCCACCATACCATGAAGTTTTGTTGACTAGGTTGGTTTTCCTTTCATTAAAGGAGTCTAAGGGGAATTTGTTGCTGGCTACATTGATACGCTGCTACGCTGCTGCAGTAACCTGGTGGGTTTCTCTGATGGGCTCTGATTTCTTCTCACCTTCTAGACATGTGTTGGTCGATAAGTTAATTGGCCGCTGTAAATGATCTCTACCGTAGGAAAGTCAGGGTGGTGTTAATTGCCGTGTGAGAGAGAATAAGTTACAGGGAAATAAGCAATGCCCTAGAGAGCCAAATAGGCTTGATGGACAAATTGCCTCTTATACAGTAGTTAATTTAATAAAATGAAGCACAAATACTAAAATTAACTGTGGCGTGTAAAGCTATCATAACCCCAGACAAGATAAGCAGACCAAGAGCTGGGAAGTGATGTTAACCTGAAGTTTAAAATTGGTTGGCATGTAAATAGTGGGCACGGGGTCAGCTTCAGCACCTAAGATTCAAATGTTACCGCAATTCCACGTGGAAATCATGATTATTTCATTGCAGAATCCTTTTGTAAGGTCACAGTACAAATAGATTAATATTTTGCGAAACATGGACAGGTGACGTTTGCCCCTTTTCAATCTGAACCATCAATATAAATGGACGATTGTTCTCTGTGTCACATTGTGATAGCACTTTGTGTCCTTTTGTGCATTAACCAGCATCTGCATTTCACAGTCCCTACATTTTCATTCGATTCTCAGCTTCCAGTGTGTGCTGAATAATTGGGACGTGGATTAGTGGTACAGGCCACACTCGCTTCCTATTTCCTAGTTTCATTTCCCCTTTTCTGACTCGTATATTTTCCCCATGAATCGCACAAGGCCAACATTGACTCGACAGAAATATTAGCGGTAGTGTTTGTTACTCAGCGCGACAAGCATGCGTCAGGACTTTGGCAAACTCCGAGCTAAACCAACGATGGAAGTCAGATAGTCCCCCCCGTGATCTTTCAGTTTTCCAAACTTCTTGAGTGAGACCACTAAGGCCGCCTTGTTTCACTTTACTGAAAGACTGCTTCTTGTCGACAAATCTAACCCTGAAGATTGGGCGTGTGAATTGTAACTTCTTCCCCACCCTGGCTGAAACTGGAGGGAAATCCCTGCTGGAAACATCAATATTGCCTTTCGCAAGGTAAGACAATTCCAGGCTAACGAGAAAGCAACAGGCGGAACATTTCCCCAGTGATGCTCCCTGACCCGCTGCGTTACCTCCAGCATCTTGTGTCGAGTCTGAAGAAGGGTCCCGACCCGAAATGTCACCTATTCCTTTTCTCCAGAGATGCTGCCTGGCTCGCTGAGTTACCCCTAGCATTTTGTGTCTATCTTCAGACGAAAGATTGAGCTACTTTCAATTCCAGCGTGCTTTATCAACTAACCGATGCGTGTATAAACAATGCTCCCTCCATTCAAACAACTTTCCATCGCAGTTTGTGAACAGTCTAATTGATAATATACTTTAAATGACAGAAGCGAGAGAGGCGAAAGTAGTTCAATTATTGTACCAACGAGGCAGTGTTTTTCATTTCACAGCAAGAGGCAAATTACATCCTTAATAGCGGCTCATATCATTACCTACACTTTCCCCACCCACCCATCTTCTTTGGAAAGTTGTAGCAGGGGAGAATTTGGGGATCGCTCGCTACGTTTTTTCGTTTGCAGAATGAAATCAGAACTTTTCAAAACCAAATGTTTCCTCGAGGTGACATATTGTGACATTTAAAAATATAACATGCACGATTTTTTGTTTTTTTGCGGTGCTGAGTTAGTGAGGACTCAAAAAAAAAAGAAGTCCACACACACACACACACACACACATTCACCGCAAAGTCATCCTTCAAAATCTCTTCCATAAGTTATAAGGGACATTTTATATTATATTACGACGGGGGGAAAAAAAGCTGATAGGTTCGAATTGCCCAATCGTTTTTATTAATGATTTCAACTTTTCGCCTTTAAGATATGACTTACAAAAAAATAAGTTTGTTTCTGGAGAGGTCCTGTCTATAATGTATAGGCTTCACCATCGATCCGATCTCAATAACTTCCCTTGAGGAAAGATAATGAGATTGTCGGGGAGCAAAGAAGACCAGGGGAGACGTTGCAGCTCATGGTTGGATGGGTGGCATTGAAAACGCTGCCTGCATGTTGCCTACCTTCGTTCTTGAAGCTCCTGACTATATTGGAGGAAGGCATGGACGTCCTATCGTTGGCGAACCTGTTGTAGAGGTCAATCATGTACTCGGGCACTTCCACTTTCGCTGCATCGACGTGTGGACTTCCCGATAGATTCAGGCTCTTCAGAAACTCTCCTTTCATGCTCGCCAGCAGCGTGTTGAAATCGACGGAGTCCTCCTCTTGGATATCGTCTTCCAACACGTACCTGCCCTCTTCTTCGGTCGCGCCTGCACGGTTGTCGATGGGACTGCCGACTGCCAAAGGTAGCAAAAGGCACAGGCAAGCAAAGACCTGCAGTGACAGGGAACACATTATTATTGCTGTATGTGTGTGTGTGTTTGTTTTCCGTCTGCTGTTGCTGACCCTAAACAATCTGGACTGTGTGTTTGACAGCTTCTCAGGCGTTGCTGTTTTATCCTCTGCAGAGGACCAGGCTGGTGTCATTCAAATGCAATGCTGACAATTTTTTGGAAAACCTTCCTTTGCGTCTGTGGTCTCTCACTGTCCAAAGAAGCCAGCTCCCAGCAATTGGCCAGTGTGATCTCACATGGCATTTACACACCCCCTCCCCTTATCTATCTGGTATATGCAGTGCAACTAGATTCTCTTATCTTTAATCCTCTTCCTTAATTAGCATTCTGTAAACACTCTCTCGTTTGGTTCCTGCCTAATACAGAGGATGGTTTCCATGCTTTGAAGGAGGCACTGCCCTCTTCGTGTGGAGAGCCTAACAATTAAATCCAAGACACTATATTAATTTTCTGCCCAATTAATGCCTTCCCAAAGGAAAGCATCTGAAAACTCTTTTGACCTCGGTTCAGCTCAGCGTCAGTTCAGCTCATGGTATTTTAATATTAAAAAAATAAATAAGAAATTATTTTTATAAAACTATTAAAAAAGGAATAGTGACACGATTACTTCAAGTTCTTAATTTAAGACCACCACAGTGAAACAATTATTTCAAGATAGACACAAAATGCTGGAGTAACTCAGCAGGACAGGCAGCATCTCTGGATAGAAGGAATCGGTGACAATTTGAGTCGAGATCCTCCATCAGTCTGAAGGAGGGTCTCGACCTGAAACGTCACCCATGCCTTCTATCCCAAGATGCTGCCTGTCCCGCTGAGTTACTCCAGCATTTTGTGCCTATCTTTGGTTTAAACCAGCATCTGCAGTTCCTTCCTACATCAATTATTTCAAGTTGTTAAGTTAAGACCACCAATAATTGGCAAGAACGAGATAAGGAAACGCAGCCTGTTTGGAAGTTGTGCCCCCTTCAAAAATTCCAATCAGCAACTCGAAAGCAAAGCTGGACCCTAATGAGCATTTCTGTGCTTGCATTTCCTGAAATGTTCATTGTTCAGGTTTGAAAGATAACATGGGAGAGTTTGGCATGGGGCACCGAAGAGGTGTCGCTGAGGAAGGGATCTCAAGGAAACAATCAATTAGCAAGAGGTTAAAGGAAATACCTCATCACAACAAAACATTCACTGCACACCACGTACACTTCACGTTTCTAATGAGGGCAGCATTTTATTAGACTGTTGAAGCTAAAAAGCTAACCAACAAATTGTGTTGTGTAGGAAGGAACTACAGATGCTGGTTTAAACCGAAGATAGACACACAAAGCTGGAGTAACTCAATGGGTCAAGAAGCATCTTTTTGAAGAAAAGGAATAGGTGACGTTTTGGATCAGAACCCTTCTTCAGAGGGCCTCAACCCGAAGTATCACCTATTCCTTTTCTCCAGAGATGCTGCTTGATCCATTGAGTTACGCTCTCTTTTTGTGTCTATCTTCAACAAGTGGTATTGTTTACTACAATGTGTGGATTTTAGAATTAGCATGTCAAAATATTAAGTTCTCTATTCATAATAAATAATATTAAAATAATGTTTTGTTCATATTCTAAACCATGGATATGCTAAATGCTATCATTTTAAGTTGAGGTAGATATTTAATGTAGCTAATTCCGATTTATATTTATAATTGATCAATTCGTCTATATTTTTAAATCATAAAGACTGGAATAAGCATTCATCCAAATGAATCGGGTCTGACCCAACATCGAAAGGCCTATGATTCTTAAAACAAATATTTATTCAGACAAGGAACTATCGCTATGAGATGTATAGACATGTTTGAATATGTAGACACAAGGCAGAGCAGTTACCAAAATTTGTGCAAAGCATTGAACATTGAAAAGGGAATAATGGAATCTGGGAGCTATTATCAGTAAACTTCAATACATTCAAAACTCCGCTGCCCGTCTACTCACCCACTCCCCGATCCGTGACCATATCACCCCCGTCCTTTACAAGCTCCACTGGCTCCCCATCCCCAGAGAATCCAGTACAAAATCCTCCTCATGACCTACAAAGCCCTCCATAACCTGGCCCCATCCTACCTGACTGACCTCCTCCACAGACACACTCCCACCTGCACCCTCCGCTCTGCTGCTGCCAACCTCCTGTCCCCCCCATCCGGACCAAACTCAGATCCTGGGGGGACAGGGCTTTCTCCATCGCTGCTCCCACCCTATGGAACTCACTACCCCAAACCATCAGAGACTCCTCCTCACTCACCACATTCAAAACATCACTGAAGTCTCACCTGTTCAGTACTGCTTTCAACCACTGAAGGTCACCTCATCTTCTGCCTCCTTTTTCTGTTCGTTTACTTATTATCTATTTATTTTCTTCTCTATGTTCTAGTAATCCCTGTAAAGCGTCTTTGAGTGTTTGAAAAGCGCTATATAAATGTAATGCATCATTATTATTATTATTATTATATAACTGAGGAGTTTGGATAATTTAGACATAGCCGACTGTGTTTTGGAATGCAAGTTAAAAGCTGGTATGTGTCGGAACTGTAGATGCTGGTGTACACCAAAGACAGACACAAAATGTTGGAGTAACTCAGCAGGACTGGCAGCATCTCTGGATAGAAGGAATGGGTAACGTTTCAGGTCGAGACCCTTCTTCAGACAGCTGGTATCTTGTTGAAAATCGACACCACTTTATTATTTGATATCTTGAAATGTTTCAGACTGGAATCTCATTCATGGTCTCAGAACCTTTATAGAGGGTTAGACCATTAATAAACTGAGTGAGTTCAGGATTAAATTTATTAAGTGGTTCAGATATTTCATAAAGAGTACAATGGCTGGCGAGGAACAAATTGAAAGTTGTAAATGCACTGTTTTGCCTCACAATATATAACTGTAATTTGCAGATCTATAATAATTGAATTGAAGATCAATAATAATAAGATCAATAATAATTACATTGAAAACATATCTATCTTTCATTTATTTCACAGATTCACAAAAGTGTTGGAATTAATTTTCTTTCATGACAGTTTATTCAGATTTAGGACATTCTGCCATATATATTTCATCCATTTGTTTAGCACTGCAGGGTTACAATTTAAAAAAAAATACGAGTTAAGTTTTGGTGGTAATTTCTAAACTAGACTAAATGAAACAGGTGGGGATATGATGGGGCATTCGGTCACATATACCCATGAAGCTCTGATTCAAAGGATCTATAGCAAATTCTTACTACCAGTACTGTTAAACCTTTAACTTGTGACAGTCACAGCAGCTGCAAACAACCATTTCACTAAATAACTATCAATGAAGGCAAAAAGCAATTATCCTAAAAGGGGGTTGCAGAGCAAAGGAGAAAGATACAGGAAAAATCCCGATGTGTGGACAGAGAATGATAAGAATTGAGAAGATGCATTTTTGTAACGGAGGAAGACTGACTCAGTAAGGATTTGGGACTCCAATTAGGTGATGGATAGAGCAGAGTTTATTCATTACGATCAACAAACATGTCACTGAGGGTTGAAATCTGACGTTATGAACTTCATGGTTCAATAACGTACCATTGCTTTACTTCAGATTGGCATAATTCAGTGCAGAGTTACACGAATTCTAATTCACCCTCTTGAGTCAAAAATTGAAGGCAGGATATTTGGTTTTAGAGATGCAGCAGGAAACAGCTCATTCAGCCCACTGAATGCATGGCGACCATCGATCACCTAGCTCACATAGTTTTATGTTATCCCACTTTCTCATCCACTGTACACTGGGAGCAATATGCTACTAACCCACATGTCTGTGGGATGTGAGAGGAAACCAGAGCTCCTGGATGAAACCCATGCGGTGAGAGGGAGAACGTGCAAACTCCACGCAGACAGCACCGGAGATCAGGATCAGACCTGGGTCTTTAGCGCTGTGAGGCAGCGATCTACTGAAAGGAATTCAATGTGAAGCTCTTGGTTTGTGGCAATGAATAGTTTGATCTTCGTGATATATACAGCTCGTTCTCTTGACAGGATCCAGTCAGTCTGATTGTATAGTGAATGGAACATCTTGATCAGATGCCAGTCGAGACTGAAGTCCTCAGTCATGAGAATAAGCCATTGAAATAGTTGTGATAGATTTTTTGTTCGGTGGTCAGGCCTGGTTCTGAAAATAGTTGCATGGTAGCACAATGTGTAAGTTACTAGACGAGCACCAGCGTTCTAGACCAATGATTCAGAAAGAATTTGAATTCCACCAAGGCAGCTGACATTTTTTAATTCAAGTCAGTAAATATGTTAAGAGTTTAAAAATAACAAAAACTACCCAACTATCTACCATGTATAGACACAAAAGGCTGGAGTAACTCAGCAGGTCAGGCAGTATCCCTGGAGAACAGGAATAGGTGACGTTTCGGGTCGAGGCCCTTCTTCAGACTGTCTGAGTTACTCCAGCCTTTTGTGTCCATTTTTGGTTTAGACCAGCATCTGCAGTTCCTCCCTGCATATCTACCATGCACAAATCCTTTGGGTACACAATATTATTAAGGGAAGGAAATTTGCCCTCTTCAAATAATCTAGTCTATTTATGTCTAACCAGAGCCACTATCTGGTCACTCCATTCATGGGCAATTAAGAATAGACAGTAAATGTGGCGGGTTAAGCAACAACATATCCTGTGAACAATTACACAAAAGAAGTCCACGCCAAAGATTTCTGGTTGAACTTAAGCCCAAGATCAAGCCTTGAAATCTGAGCATAATGTCCTTCTTAGTACAGATAAGGAATGAATCATGAGGTAAGGGAACAGCTGAAAATAGTAATTGGAAGTTTGGAAAGGATTGGGCATGTTGAATGGGTGTGTTGTTAGGAAACTGGTGAGGATTTGGTTATGTCTAATCATCCATCTCCTAAGGAAAGAAGGTGGAACAGAGATGGAAGAATAAACACACATTCTTGGAAAAAAAATAGATGTAAGCAAAGGATTGAAAGCGGCGTGGAGGTGTGAGAAGTGAAGGGGTAAACATCATTAGAACGGCGATAGAGGAATAAACACAACGATTGATCAGAGACTGAAGAGTAAATGGACTGGGATGACTCAAAGTCCCATGAGTTGTCTCATTTTCCTGCCCCACCAAACCTGGTCAAATGGCAAATGGAAATTTTCATCCCTTTCCAGCTTAATTTGGTCAGTTATCCAAATGGCCTGATTGTGCACGATCAGCCATGATCATGGTGAATGGTGGTGCTGGCTCGAAGGGCCGAATGGCCTACTCCTGCACCTATTTTCTATGTTTCTATGTTTCTATGAGACTATTTTTGTGGTGGGTTGGAGCAGTCAAGAGTATTAACTGGCTGCTAGGTTTCTGACACAGGACAAGAGAACAAATGCCACTGACCAAGATATCAAGAGACAGACAGTGAAACACAAAGACAAGTTTTCAATTTTGGCTCAAAGCAAATGGCATTTTAGCTGCATTGGTTCCTCTGTCCACTGGTCGTTTAAAGAATGTTGTCACTTCAGCGTGGATCATTTATGCAATCGCACCTTTTCTTTTACAAATATAAAATTATCACACTTCCTTAACAGCAATTGTGTTTTCATATGGTTTCCATTAAATCACAGAGCTTGGCTTGATCACAATGGGAATCAAGGTTGTCAGTACAATGTGCAGATGATCAGGTGTTTCTGCCATTCGGATTGGAATTGGTTGCATTGATTCACCTGTCTGAAGAAGGGTCTTGACCCAAAACGTCACCTATTCCTTTTGTCCCTTTCTTCCCCTCCCCCTTCCCAGTTCTCCCACTGTCTTCCTGTCTCCAACTACATCCTTTCTTTGTCCCGCCGCCCCGGACATCAGACTGAAGAAAGGCCTCGACCCGAAACCCATTCCTCAACCTCCAGAGATGCTGCCTGACCCGCTGAGTTACTCCAGCCTTTTGTGATACCTTCGCTGAGTTACTCTAGCTTTTTGTGTCTATCTTCGGTTTAAACCAGCATCTGCAGCTCCCAGCTGCACATTGATTCACCTGTGATACTCCTGTGATCAAATAGTGCATTGTTAATCCACACGTGGGACAAGTTTAGTATAGACAATAGACAATGGACAATAGGTGCAGGAGGAGGCCATTCGGCCCTTCGAGCCAGCACCGCCATTCAATGTGATCATGGCTGATCATTCTCAATCAGTACCCCATTCCTGCCTTCTCCCCATACCCCCTGACTCCGCTATTCTTAAGAGCTCTATCCTTAAGAGTCTTTGATTATTTACTGTACAGTAATGTGGAAGCAAGAGGGAGCAATTTTTAGGGAGTGACATTTTTGAGGTCCTATATTCTTCACTTTTTTTCTTTGTTGCTGGGCTGGATTTTTATTCTTCTGGTTGGAACAGTCTATGATTTAGCAATAAACCTCTTTCATTCCCCTTTAAATATGAAAACCAAACCAAGACTCATAGTTCCGTTGTGAATTCCACACCCAGCAATGTTGGTTAAATGATCAAATATAATTCTAAGGCAGGGCAAGGAAAGAGGCAAAGTATAGTCACAGCAATCAGAATGTTTGAGTGAGTAGCTCAGTGAAGAAAGTAAATGGAACAACAAAGACTTTATTTTTGGTTCTGCGGTTAGGTTACTGTAGTTGGAAACATTGCACATTCAAGCCTTACTCTGGAACTGGACTAATCTAAGAAATGATGTCAGATCTGGATGATGGACACAGCTTCTAAAACCTATGCTCTTTTCTTAGGCTTACTGACCTCAAGATCTTGGAATCCACCAAATTCATAGGGAAATCCACAGAAGGCCCTGGAGGCCAAGTCAATTGATATTTTTAAGGCAGAGGTAGATAGATTCTTGATTAGTACAGGTGTCAGGGGTTATGGGGAGAAGGCGGGAGAATGGGGTTAAGAGGGGAAGATTGTTCACCCACGATTGAATGGCGGCGTAGACTTGATGGGCCGAATGGCCGGATTCTGCTCCTATCACTTATGACCTTATGAAGAATCCACAGCATTCAATAGTTGAAAAATTCCTAAATGCCCTGAGTGAAGACATTTCTCCTCGTCTCATTTCTAAACCCTGAAATTGGGATCCTTGGTTTGATTCCCCAACACATTATCTAAACGCAGTTATCAAAACTCCTGTGGATTCTATTTGATCTCCCCTCACACAACAGACTCAAAATCCAGGGATCAAGCTAATGGATTCAATTGCGATGATAGACACAAAAAGCTGGAGTAACCCCCGGGCCTGATGGGACTGAAGGCTGATAAATCCCCAGGGCCTGATGGTCTGCATCCCAGGGTACTTAAGGAGGTGGCGCTAGAAATTGAGGTCGCATTGGTGATCATTTTCCAATGTTCTATAGATTCAGGATCAGTTCCTGTGGATTGGAGGGTAGCTAATGTTGTCCCACTTTTTAAGAAAGGAGGGAGAGAGAAAACGGGAAATTATAGACCAGTTAGTCTGACATCAGTGGTGGGGAAGATGCTGGAGTCAATTATAAAAGACGGAATTGCGGAGCATTTGGATAGCAGTAACAGGATCGTTCCGAGTCAGCATGGGTTTACGAAGGGGAAATCATGCTTGACTAATCTTTTGGAATTCTTTGAGGATGTAACTAGGAAAATTGACAGGGGAGAGCCGGTGGATGTGGTGTTCCTTGACTTTCAGAAAGCCTTTGACAAGGTTCCACATAGGAGATTAGTGGGCAAAATTAGAGCACATGGTATTGGAGGCAGGGTACTGACATGGATAGAAAATTGGTTGACAGACAGAAAGCAAAGAGTGGGGATAAATGGGTCCCTTTCAGAATGGCAGGCAGTAACTAGTGGGGTACCGCAAGGCTCGGTGCTGGGACCGCAGCTATTTACAATATACATTAATGACTTGGATGAAGGGATTTACCATTAGCAAATTTGCAGATGATACAAAGCTGGGTGGTAGTGTGAACTGTGAGGAAGATGCTATGAGGTTGCAGGGTGACTTGGACAGGTTGTGTGAGTGGGCGGATGCATGGCAGATGCAGTTTAATGTGGATAAGTGTGATGTTATCCACTTTGGTGGTAAGAATAGGAAGGCAGATTATTATCTGAATGGTGTCAAGTTAGGAAAAGCGGACGTACAACGAGATCTAGGTGTCCTAGTGCATCAGTCACTGAAAGGAAGCATGCAGGTACAGCAGGCAGTGAAGAAAGCCAATGGAATGTTGGCCTTCATAACAAGAGGAGTTAAGTACTCTATGAGTACCTTAATACCTACAGTCATATAATTTATCAACCTAATTATACACTGTACATTTTATATTAGCTTTGCAGTTTTGTACAACTCCCATGTCTTTTTGATTTCTATCAACTAATCTGTCAGTTAAAAAAAATATTTTACCCCTGCATTCTCTCAAGCTGGATAATTTCACACTTCAGGTTATGGCCTATTGCCTTTTCAATCTATTTGCACTTAGGGGGTGGTACAGTGGTGTAGCTCGTAGTGCTACTTCCTCATAGCTTCAGTCACTCGGATTCAAACCTGACCCTGCATATTCTCCCAGTGATTTCTTTCCATCGTGTTATTAAATACATCAAAAATGAATTCATTGCCTCAGCCAATTATCTAAACATTGGTGGATGTAGATGTAGGTCCATCCTACATGATATCTTCTTGTGCAGCAGACTTTCAATCCAAGGATTAATCTAGCGAATCATTTTCCTTACTCTTCTGAAGCAATTCCTGAATGAACACTAACATAATTTGCCAAGCTAACTTTAATGCTGTGCCTTTTGTCAAGTTTGTGGTTTGTGTACGACTCCCATGTCTTTCTGAATTCTATCAACTGATCTGTCATAGTCAAAGAGTCATGGAGCGATACAGTGTGGAAACAGGCCCTTCGGCCCAACTTACCCACACCAGCCAACATGTCCCAGCTAAACTAGTCCCACCTGCCTGCGCTTGGTCCATATCCCTCCAAACCTGTCATATCATATCATATCATACCATACAGCGCGGAAACAGGCCTTTTCGGCCCACCAAGTCCGCGCCGCCCAGCGATCCCTGCACATTAACACACACTAAGGACAATTTAAAAAAAAAACATTTTTACCCAGTCAAATTAACCTACATACCCGCACGTCTTTGGAGTCCTAACTGTTTCTTAAATGTTGGGATAGTCCCAGCCTCAACTACCTCATCTGGCAGCTTTCCATACACCCACCATCCTTTGTGTGAAAACGTTACCCCTCAGATTCCTATTAAATCTTTTCCCCTTCACCTTTAACCTATGTCCTCTGGTCCTCGATTCCTCTACTCTGGGCAAGAGACTCTGTGCATCCACTCGATTTATTCCTTTCATGATTTTACACACCTCTATAAGATCATCCCTCATCCTCCTGCGCTCCAAGGAATAGAGACCCAGCCAACTCAACCTCTCCCTATAGGTCAAACCCTCCAGTCCTGGCAACATCCACGTAAATCGTCTCTGAACCCTTTAATAATTCGTCAAATTTAATAATTATTTCAGTTTCACATTCTGCCGAAATGGACAATTTCACGCCTCACATTGCATTCTGTTTGCATCCCTTTGCAACGCCTTTGCACCTGGTCACTGCATCATCCCATGCAATGGGAACCGGGAAGTTGAAGAGGGAAAGGGAAGAGTTGGATATGGACTGTAAAAAAGGTGAGAGAAATGCCAACATTTGACGCGGAAATTATTATTTTTTCTGTTTCAATTCAGGGCAAGATTTAGAAGTGGCATCAATATAGTCATCGACGTAAAGGGAAAAGAGCCGAGGGAGGTTTTCTCCTTGGGACCGAAATAGAGAATGTATCACATATCTCACAAAGGAACAACAAATGGGTCCCCATAGTGGAACCATTTATTTGGGGTAGCGCAGCGGTAGAGTTGCTGCTTTACAGCGAATGCAGCGCCGGAGACTCAGGTTCGATCCTGACTACGGGTGCTGCACTGTAATGAGTTTGTACGTTCTCCCCGTGACCTGCGTGGGTTTTCTCCGAGATCTTCGGTTTCCTCCCACACTCCAAAGACGTACAGGTATGTAGGTTAATTGGCTGGGTAAATGTAAAAATTGTCCCTAGTGGGTGTAGGATAGTGTTAATGTACGGGGATCGCTGGGCGGCACGGACTTGGAGGGCCGAAAAGGCCTGTTTCCGGCTGTATATATATGATGATATGATGATGAATGCGGTCAAAGGAGAAATTTTCAGTGAGAAAACAAGTTTAGACCGTCTTTATTTAGTTTAGTTTAGAGATACACAGCCCACTGAGTCTGTGTCAACTTTACACAAATTCTATCCCACACACTAGGGACAATTTACAGAAGCCAATTAACATACAAAGCTGCATGTCTTTGGAATGTGGGAGGAAACCAGAGCACCCGGAGAAAACCCACAAGGTCACAGGGAGAACGTTCAAACTCTGTGCAGACAGCCCCCTAAGTCAGGATCGAACCCTGGGTCTCTGGCGCTGTAAGAGAGCAACTTGTACTGTTGCACCAGTCAAAGGAGTGTGATGGTGGTGGAAGGAGATTGTTTTGGCCTCTCTTCAAGGAAGAAGGTCGGTAGGTACAAACAAATAAGATATTTGGACAGGTACATGGATAGGAAAGGTTGTGAGGAATATGGGCCAAAGGCGGGAAAATCGGACTAGCTTAGATGGGGCATCTTGGTCGACCTAGGCAAGTTGGGCTGAAGGGCCTGCTTCCATGCTGCATGACTCTGACTAAAGTTCCACTAGCTCGTGGAGGATAGATGGACTGTCTGTCCAAATGTAAGGAATAATCACTGATAACCTTTCATCACATGGAGACATGAGAATGTGCTGTCAGAAGAAAGAGTTTAGGCAATTAGCAGATGTGCATTTAAGGAGAGAAAGTGATAGAAAGTGGACTTCAATGTTGTGTCACTGGCATGAGGGGTGTTTGGGAGAGGACCCATATAAATGGTGGTGGTAAAACTGTGGGCTCAGCGGTGCCTCACAGCGCCAGGTTCGATCGTAACTACGGGTGCTGTCTGTGCGGAGTTTGTACATTCTTCCTGTGACCGCGTGGATTTTATCTGGGTGCTCCGGTTTCCTCCCACATTCCAAAGCTGTGCGGGTTTTTTAGGTTAATTGGCTTCTGTAAATTGCTCCAAGTGTGTGGGGCATAGAACTAGTGCATGGGCGATCAATGGTCGGCATGGACTCGGTGGGCCAAAGGGCCGGTTTCCACACTGTCTCTCTAAAACTAGAACTGTTGGGCTGAATGACCTTTTTTGTGAAAATCTATATACTAAAACTCTCTGTTTGTTTGTTTGTTTGTTTGTTCCTGAACTACAGCCAAAACGGGACACATTAGCGCGACAATTTTAGGCCCACCTTACTCACCGTCGTCCCTTTGGTGCTAATGGAAGAAGTTTCATTGAAATTGGTGTTATATTTTTTAAGTAATTCACATTTTAAAGTTTAAATCTATTTCCTAGGGTGGGAGAGGGGAGTGAAGGAGGGAGGGAAGGAGAGGGGGGGAGAGAGAGAGGGGGGCAAGGAGGGAGGATAAGGGGGTTGAGGGGGATTTAGATTTAGATTTTTAGATTTAGAGATACAGCGCAGAAACAGGCCCTTTGGCCCACCAAGTCCGCGCCGCCCAGTGATCCCCGCACATTAACACTATCCTACACCCACTAGGGACAATTTTTACATTCACCCAGTCAATTAACCTACAAACCTGTACGTCTTTGGAGTGTGGGAGGAAACCGAAGATCTCGGAGAAAACCCACGCAGGTCACGGGGAGAACGCACAAACTCCGTACAGACGGTGCCCGTAGTCAGGATCGAACCTGAGTCTCCGGCGCTGCATTTCGCTGTAAGGCAGCAACTCTACCGCTGTGCCACCGTGCTGATGGAATGGGGGAGGAGGGGAAGGGGGAGGGGAAGGGGGGAGGGGAAGGGGAGGGGGTGGAGGGAGAGGGGCAGGGGGAGGGGAGGGGTAGGGGAGGGGGAAGGGGAGGGAGGGAGGGAGGGAGGGAGGGAGGGAGGGAGGGAGGGAGGGAGGGAGGGAGGGAGGGAGGGAGAGAGGGAGGGAGGGAGGGAGGGAGGGAGGGAGGGAGGGAGGGAGGGAGGGAGGGAGGGAGGGAGGGAGGGAGGGAGGGAGGGAGGGAGGGAGGGAGGGAGGGAGGGAGGGAGGGAGGGAGGGAGGGAGGGAGGGAGGGAGAGAGAGAGAGAGGGGGAGGGAGGGAGAGAGAGGGGGAGGGAGGGAGAGATAGGGGGAGAGGAGAGGGGCAGAGGTTTGTGTCCCACTTGGTCTAGTGCTTCATAAAAATAGGTGGTGATGAATCTTCACCAATATCAAAGTAAATATTAGATCTCAGCCCCCACCCTCTGTCTTGCCTCCACCTGACTGCCCTGCACTTTGTGGACTCTGTCCACTGAACCACTCCCTTCCAGCGGGACAGACCCACCTAACCCACCGAGGCAAGCAAGATCGAACGCAAAGGGGCAGACTTTGGAACGAGAGAAAGGCAAAGCAAGAGGGAGCCAGCAGACACACACAACAACATTTGTTTAGCACTGCAGCTCATTTACGACCAGCTAAGGTTTGAAGTTTGTATTTGTCAGCCAATGGCTGCCCTCATAATTATGGTACCATATTGGCCAGACAAGGGCCGATCCCTGAGGCTGTAAAATATTTGCTCCACTTGCAAACAGTTTACCAGATTGGTCAAGGCATTCAACTGAGGCAGGTGCATAGACTCAGAGTAAACAGTACACCTCGCCCTATATCATTACTAGTGCACACCGCAAACTCACAGAAACCCAAATTCAGTAAATACAGATACTGTCAAAGCAAATTGTGTCAAATGCTGACTATGAACCAAAGATACTAGAGGAACAAGATGGACCACTCCGTTGAAATCGCCCATACTGAAGTGTAGTACGCAAAGGAGCGTAACTTCCGCCATTTTAGTAGGCAAAACCTGCCGTTCGCTATGCCTCTCGCAGTGTAATCAGTGTTTTGGGGGAACACTATGTGTGATGAGACCATAAAAATGCAGAATATATCTATCTATCAATTCACAGATGTTTGTTATTTTTCTTTTTAAATGTCTCTGCAAGTTTCTGCCTACTAAAATGGCGCCATGACATACTACGGTTTTTAGGGTTGAGTTGTCTATCTTGCTCCTCTAGTATCTTTGCTATGAACCCATGGACCCATTGCTCCTTTGTGTATTCTAGCCACTGCTTTCTTCCCTGCAATCTTGGTCAATTCTCTATTTTATTAGCATTATTTAATAGAAGTTGGAAAGGGATCTATTTCTTTTCTAACTCTCGTCTGCCTTGTGCAGTCTGCACCTTCTCATGAATTATAATCTCCTCCCTACGTAAGATAGACACAAAAAGCTGGAGTAACTCAATGGGTCAGGCAATGGAATGTCAGCCAGGTCAATGGAATGTTGGCCTTCGTAACAAGAGGAGTTGAGTATAGGAGCAAAGAGGTCCTTCTACAGTTGTACCGGGCCCTGGTGAGACCGCACCTGGAGTACTGTGTGCAGTTTTGGTCTCCAAATTTGAGGAAGGATATTCTTGCTATGGAGGGCGTGCAGCGTACGTTCACTAGGTTAATTCCCGGAATGGCGGGACTGTCGTATGTTGAAAGGCTGGAGCGATTGGGCTTGTATACACTGGAATTTAGAAGGATGAGGGGGGATCTTATTGAAACATATAAGATAATTAGGGGATTGGACACATTAGAGGCAGGAAACATGTTCCCAATTTTGGGGGAGTCCAGAACAAGGGGCCACAGTTTAAGAATAAGGGGTAGGCCATTTAGAACGGAGATGAGGAAGAACTTTTTCAGTCAGAGAGTGGTGAAGGTGTGGAATTCTCTGCCTCAGAAGGCAGTGGAGGCCAGTTCGTTGGATGCTTTCAAGAGAGAGCTGGATAGAGCTCTTAAGGATAGCGGAGTGAGGGGGTATGGGGAGAAGGCAGGAACGGGGTACTGATTGAGAGTGATCAGCCATGATCGCATTGAATGGCGGTGCTGGCTCGAAGGGCTGAATGGCCTACTCCTGCACCTATTGTCTATTGTCTATCTCTGGAGAAAAAGAAAAAGTGATGTTTTGGGTCAAGACCGTTGTTCAGACTGAGAGTCAGGGAAAAGGGAACCGAGAGATAAAGATGGCACAGAGAACAAATGAATGAAAGATATGCAGAAAAGAAACGATGGTCAAGGAAAGGCGGAGTCCACAATGGTCCATTGTTGGCTGTGGGGGAGTTCTACAGGGAGTGAAACTCAACGGGACGACAGTGAAACTTATACGGCGACTAAGGCAGGGGAGGGCCCTAGAGAAGGGTGGTTAGTTTGTGTGATAGAAACATAGAAACATAGAAAATAGGTGCAGGAGTAGGCCATTCGGCCCTTCGAGCCTGCACCGCCATTCAATATGATCATGGCTGATCATCCAACTCAGTATCCCGTACCAGCCTTCTCTCCATACCCCCTGATCCCTTTAGCCACAAGGGCCACATCTAACTCCCTCTTAAATATAGCCAATGAACTGGCCTCAACTACCTTCTGTGGCAGAGAATTCCACAGATTCACCACTCTCTGTGTGAAAAAAAACTTTCTCATCTCGGTCCTAAAAGACTTCCCCCTTATCCTTAAACTATGACCCCTTGTTCTGGACTTCCCCAACATCGGGAACAATCTTCCTGCATCTAGCCTGTCCAACCCCTTAAGAATTTTGTAAGTTTCTATAAGATCCCCCCTCAATCTTCTAAATTCCAGCGAGTACAAGCCGAGTCTATCCAGTCTTTCTTCATATGATGGTCTGTCCCTCCCCTACCCTCGTCGTTGTACTAGTTTCACTGTCGTCCCATTGAGTTTCACTCTCTGCATAACTAGTTATCACCTACCTTGAAATTACTTGAAGTTAGAGAAATCAATGCTCATGCCACTGGGTTGAAAGCTGCCCAAGCGAAATATGAGGTGCTGTTCCTCCAATTTGCATTGGCCTTCACTCTGACCTCCCTACTTAGCTGTAAGAAAATAAGTGCAGATGCTGGTACAAATCGGAGGCATTTATTTCACAAAATGCTGGAGTAACTCAGCAGGTCAGGCAGCATCTCAGGAGAGAAGGAATGGGTGACGTTTCGGGTCGAGACCCTTCTTCAGTCTGAAGAAGGGTCTCGACCTGAAACGTCGCCCATTCCTCCTCCCTACTTAGCTGGACTCGTTTCTGCTCTAAACTATTCTTTAAGTACAATATCACGGCAATAGAATATCTCTGCTTCAATCTACAACTTTTTAATGCAGAAGCCTGCCAAGTGTTGCATCCTAAACCGCATTGTAAGCTTGATATTCCAGCATCTGATAGAGCCATGTTGCATTCTCAACTGTTCAGCACTGGGTGTCACTGTTGGACAATCTCACCCTTCTAGCTTCAAGCTGGTCATAGCAGTAATAAGGAATATTCAAGGCATGCTATGTAAAATAATGGTTCCATACCCAAGGCAAGGCAATGTGTATCCCACTGTCAGGCCAGAGTGTCACAGAGTCATACAGCACAGGAAGAGGCTTTCCTTTCTAGGATATCCGAGGTGTCCTCCTTCGTTAGTAAATGTGGTATCCCACCTGCTAACATAGATGGATCCCTCACCCACATCTACTTTGTGTCCTGTAGTTCTGCTCTGGTTCCCCCTCCCTCCAGATTGTGTAGGGATATGCCCCTCCTGGACTTTCACCAATATCCCCCCCCCCCCCCCCCACCCCACCTTCCACCCTTCCAGCCCATTCCTTCCTCCAGCTTCACAATTCACACCTCTTCTATATTTTTGTTTCACACGTTCTATTTTTTTAAAGTCTAAAGTCTCTGGCAGCTCATTCCATACACCAACCACCCTCTAATATTTCCCCCACCCCACCTTCCACCCTTCCAGCCCATTCCTTCCTCCAGCTTCACAATTCACAACTCTTCTATATTTTTGTTTCACACATTCTATTTTTTTAAAGTCTAAAGTCTCTGGCAGCTCATTCCATACACCTACCACCCTCTAATATCCCCCCCCCCCTCCACCCCACCTTCCACCCTTCCAGCCCATTCCTTCCTCCAGCTTCACAATTCACAACTCTTCTATATTTTTGTTTCACACGTTCTAATTTTTTTAAAGTCTAAAGTCTCTGGCAGCTCATTCCATACACCTACCACCCTCTGTGTGAAAATGCTGCTCCTCGTGTTCCTATTTAACTCTTTCCTCTCTCACCTTAAACCTATCCCGCTTGTTCTAAATTCCACAACTCTGGTGAAAAAAGAACTTTGTGCATTTACGTAACTATACCTCTCAGGATTTTACACACTTCGGTAAGATCACCGCCCTTTCTTCTCCGCTCCAAGGAATAGTGTCCCGGGTTCTCACTTACATGAACAGACTGATAGTGGCATTGCAGGTCATGTGGCTTTCTCATTGCCTCTGTAACTGTGTTCGATTCTGACCTCTGGTGCCTCCTGTGCAGTTATACTTGCTCCCACTCACAGGGTGAGGTTACTCCAGCTGCTAGGGCATTCTGTAGCATCTCAAAGTTGGGATGGCTGGGGGAAGCGTAGGGGGTGAAGGTGTTAATCGGCATGTGTAGGAGAACTGGTTGTAGAGAAGTAAGAGTGGGGAAAATCGATACAAAATGTTAGAGTAACTCAGTGGATCAGGCAGCATCTCTGGAGAAAAGGAATAGGCGACATTTCGGGTCGAGACCCTTCTTCGGACTGAGAGTCAGGGGAGAGGGAAGCTACAGGTAGGAAATGGTAGAGCAAAGAGGGGGAGCAGCGAGAGAGGGTGTTGGAGAATCGTCGGAGAGAGGAGGAGAATTTCTTCAAAGTAGGCACACCTTGAAGAGATTTTGCAGTGGAGCAGATGAAATGTGTAGGAAGGAACTGCAGATGCTGGTTTACACCGAAGGTAAACTCAAAACGCTGGAGTAACTCAGCGGGTCAGGCAGCATCTGGGTGAGAGAAGGAATAGGTGACATTTTGAGTCAAGACCCTTCTTCAGACTGCAAGTCAGGGAAGAGAGAAACTATGAAAGACTGTTCTGAGAGCTAACATGGACTGGAAGAACCAAACAACCTCTATTTGACGAGGAGATTTACAAGATGTCCAATACTTGGGACAGTGTGATAGTGGTGAGTTTTGTTTTTCACACATAACAGTGATCTTAACTCTAAAGATGCTGGGGATATAGTTAGTCGTTGGATCACACACATGGAGAATTGACACTGTTCCAATGTGTAGACTGAGGATAGTCAGGGAACATCTAATAATGTCCAAAGACTAGTTGGCATGTGGCGCAGTGGTAGAATTGCTGCCTTACATCACTAGAGACCCAGGTTTGATCCTCTCCGGGGTTAGTATGTTCTCCCCGCGACTGTGTGGGTTTTACCCAGGTGCCCCGGTTTCCTCCCACACTCCAAAGACGTACTGGTTTGTAAGTTGTATAAGAAGATAACTGCAGATGCTGGTACAAATCGAAGGTATTTATTCACAAAATGCTGGAGTGACTCAGCAGGTCAGGCAGCATCTCGGGAGAGAAGGAATGGGTGACGTTTCAGGTCGAGACCCTTTTTCAGACTGATGTCAGGGGGGCGGGACAAAGGAAGGATATAGGTGGAGACAGGAAGATAAAGGGAGATCTGGGAAGGAGGAGGGGACGGGAGGGACAGAGGAACTATCTAAAAACATTTTGTAAATCTCCTCGTCAAATAGAGGTTGTTTGGTTCTTCTAGTCCATGTTAGCTCTCAACTTTAGATAGTTCCTCTGTCCCTCCCGTCCCCTCCTCCTTCCCAGATGTCCCTCTACCTTCCTGTCTCCACCTATATCCTTCCTTTGTCCCGCCCCCCTGACATCAGTCTGAAGAAGGGTCTCGACCCGAAACGTCACCCATTCCTTCTCTCCCGAGATGCTGCCTGACCCGCTGAGTTACTCCAGCATTTTGTGAATAAATACCTGGTTTGTAAGTTGATTGGCTTCGGTAAATATTGGAAATAGTCCCTAGTAAGTAGGTATGGTGCTAGTGTGCGGGGTGACCGCTGGGCAGTGCAGACTGTGGGCCGAAGGGCCTGTTTCCGTGCTGTAACTCCAAACTGAACTAAACTAATCTTCTTATCGCGTCCACACATGCTAGATAAACTGTACACAACTCTCAGCAATATCATTGTTATCTGTGAGGTCCTCAGCTTTGCATTCGTGCGCCAATAGAGGACATCTCAATAGGTGCTCCTCATTTTGTGGTGCCACGTATGCAGATGATGTCTGCAGTATCTATATAACCCCACTTCTATATAACCAAACTAAACTGAACTTCTGAATCTCCAGTCATTGACATAAGAATGTGTAGAGATTGGGATCAAAACTAAAATGGTCAGAACTAGGAAGTAGTCAACGGCTCATTCTTCTCCGAGGAGCAAACAAGGTCTTGCCTGCTTTTCCGGCCTCTGCCACGCCATCATTATTCTCAACAGCCTGGTGGCAATTTCTTTACCCTCACAGGAATGCGTAGGTATTGGAAAGCTTTACTTTAGACTTCAGAGATACAGCGTGGAAACAGGCCCTTCGGCCCACTGAGTCCTCGTCGATCAGTGATGGGAGGATTGAACTGAAAGTGTGGTCAGGGTGGTGTGGGTCTTTGATATTGGCAATAATGGCGATTTTTTTGTTGTTGCATACTGTATGTAGAAACGGAACAAAATAAGAGGGCAGAAACAGTGGCACGGTGGCGCAGAGGTAGAGTTGCCGCCTTACAATGCCAGAGATCCGGGTTCGATCCTGATTACGGGCGCTGTCTGTATGGAGTTTGTACGTTCTCCCCGTGACCTGCGTGGATTTTCTCCGAGATCTTTGGTTTCCTCCCGCACTCCAAAGACGTACAGGTTTAGAGGTTAATTGGGTTGGTATAAATGTAAAATTGTCCCTGGTGTGTGTAGATTAATGTTGATGTGTGGGGATCGCCTGTAGAATCGGTGGGCCGAAGGGCCTGCTTCCACACTGTATCTCTAAACTAATCTCTAATCTGCTGACAGAGTAAGCAGCCTTAACCATTGCCCATTGAATGCATCGGGACCTCTGATGTTTAAACTTACCGAAGAGGACCCACTTCCTCAGTTGTGTGGGTTGACCTCACCTTCCAGCCAGCTCAGACAGGATTGTGCTCGTTCTTCTTCTATGATTCATATTTGCCAAAGTTACTAACTATGTTTGAATAATCCACCAAACGTCTGATGCAGTGGTCAGGGTGTCTGCATGCTCACTTTTCACATTTCTAGGAATGTTTCGTACTTTTATCAAACGCTCTTGAATTAAATGGTTCAAATTCCTACCGAGCCTTTAGTTACCCAGTTCCCAAAGATATTGAACTCTTTCTCGCTTTTCTGACGTTTTCCCACTCTCATCTCTTCCCAACTGTTCCTACTCTCCAATTTGTTCTTTGGTGGACCTCACTCTTCATGTCCTCCCCTCCTCTCCAAACCTTTCTCCGATGATTCCCTGCTCTACACACCTGCTTGCTCCCACTTTGTCTCTCTTTGCATCTCATTGACGTCACTCCCTGATAACTTCTGCTCAACCAGGTTCATCACAATTCAATTTCCACTCTCCCGTTCTCCTCGGTTGCCATTCTCTGAGTCTCCTCCTAATAAAGTCTTACACCTTGGATCTCTTAGTGTTAAGTTAATTCATGTCACAGGGAGAAGGTACAGACTCGGTGTAGACAGCACCTCTAGTCAGGGTTGAACCCGAGTCTCTGGCACCGTTAGGCGGCAACTCTACTGCTGCGCCACTGCGCCTCCCCAAAATATTCTGAGCACCCCCGCTCCTCCTGAAATATTAAACCAAGTTCCCTTCTTCCACTGCACTACTTGTTCTGAAGAGGTTCATGGATAGGAGAAGTTTATAGTGATTGTGATAGTTTATAGTGATTGTGGCCAAATGTGGGCAGGTGGGACTAGCATTATGGTCAGCATGGGCAGGTTAGACAATAGACAATAGGTGCAGGAGGAGGCCATTTGGCCCTTCGAGCCAGCACCGCCATTCAATGTGATCATGGCTGATCATTCTCAATCAGTACCCCGTTCCTGCCTTCTCCCCATACCCCCTGACTCCACTATCCTTAAGAGCTCTATCTAGCTCTCTCTTGAATGCATTCAGAGAATTGGCCTCCACTGCCTTCTGAGGCAGAGAATTCCACAGATTCACAACTCTCTGACTGAAAAGGTTTTTCCTCATCTCAGTTCTAAATGGCCGACCCCTTATTCTTAAACTGTGGCCCCTTGTTCTGGACTCCCCCAACATTGGGAACATACAGGTGGGCCGAAGGGCCCGCTTCTGTGCTCTAATGACTCTGCCGCCATTTAAGAGGATCAGGGAAATTCTCTCTGGACATTTATCCCTCACTCTCCAATGGCAGGTTATCTGGCCATCAAAACATAGCTGCTTATTGGCGCTTCATCTGTGCCTGCATTGCCAGGATGGGGACATTTCAAAGGTGCTTGCTTGGCTGTAAATACTTTGATGACTAGGGGTTGTGAAAGGTGCTGTAAAATTCCATCATTCTTTCCATGATTTTCCTGAATGTGGCTTTTGATGGATCAGGACATGGTTTGGCCAGATCGAATGATCTCATCCCGAAACACTCATAGTGTGCAGGGAACACATATAGAAAAATCCATGAGATCATTTCATGAGTGGGTAACGATCAATGCGACGCGCGGTCGTTTTTATAGACGTGTGTTATACTTTAGATAGCCACTGGGTGTCAGATGTGGCCTCTAAAACCACACAGAGGAGAAACACAATAACTTCACCAGTTCTGACAATGATACTGTAGCAAGCTTTTAAAACTGTTAAAACACACACACACACACACACACACACACACACACACACACACACACACACACACACACACACACACACACACACACACACACACACACACAAAGTGCTGGAGTAACTCAACGTCTCAGGCAGCATCTCTGGAAGCCATGGATAGTTCATGCTTTGGCTTCGGACTCTTCTTCACTCATGCGATAGGAAATGGAAACCGAAGAAGGGTTTCTAACCAATCTGTGGGAGGAATGGACAAGACCCGAACATCACCCATCCAAGTCTTCTGTAGATGCTGTCTGATCCGCTGAACTATTCCAATGCTTTTGTTTCGTACACCAGTATCTGTAGTTCCTCCTCTCTACATTTAAAGCAGTCGAGCAGGTTTTTGATCAAGCTGACAGGCAACTTTACGCTTCTTGAATTGTTCTAAAAACTGAGGAAATTGAAGCTATGTAAGAACTTTGTAACAAATGTGTTTTTTTTCTTATTTCTATTTGTACATATGCTTTTCAAAAATAAAAAATATTTAAAAAAAACAAAAACTGAGGAACAATATGTGGAGTGTGAAAAGGCCCAGTCAAAACGTCTTGCACTTAGTGTTCCATATCTAAGGATAGCGGAGTCAGGGGGTATGGGGAGAAGGCAGGAACGGAGTACTGATTGAGAATGATCAGCCATGATCACATTGAATGGCGGTGCTGGCTCGAAGGGCCGAATGGCCTCCTCCTGCACCTATTGTCTATTGTCTATTGTCTATTGTCTATATCGTCCATAGTCTAATTTCCTATTTCTTTAACCTTCTATTACCCTCTGAAAATACTATGTTCATCCTATTCTAGCCTCTTGTGCATTATTGAAATCTCTGCACCCCTACTGAATTTCTAGTCAGCGAGATCCTTAACGTATTTTTTCATGGATTTCTGTCTCTCTCCCACTCTCTGTCTCTCTGTCTCTCTCTCCCTCTCTTCTGTCTTGCTCCCTGCCTCTCTCTCTCTCTCTCTCTCTCTCACTGTCTCTCTCTCTCTGTCTCTTTCTCTCTCCCTGCCTCTGTCTCTCACTGTCTCTGTCTCTCTCTCTCTCTCTCTCTGTCCAGAGGCAGTGACTCTGTGTCACTGTGTCTCAGAGTCACTGGCACACTGAGAGAGCAACTTTGCCAGTTGTGCCACTGTGCTGCCAACTTGTGAAAGTGAACATGTTGGAACGTCGAACTTTGATTTTCAAACCTTTTGTGGGAGACCAGATGGAAGGATGGAGAACTATCCTCATTCTGTGAGGTGAGGAGAGATGAACAGGACAAGCATAGCATGCCTTGAGATCAGTGAAAACAGGGAAGGACAAAAATATATGCGATTAAATATAGGGTTGAAAGGAAAGTAAGGAGAATGGTTAGAGGAACAATGACCAAAGTGGAGCAGCATGTGAGAAAATGTGAGAATGAAAGCCAAAAATAGAGAGCTTAGAAATTCCATTTTGAGAGAATATACAAGTTTTAATGCCTAGCAAGGAATCTGAAGAAGAGTCTCGACCCGAAATGTCACCCATTCCTTGTCTCCAGAGATGCTGCCTGTCCCGCTGAGTTACTCCAGCTCTCTGTGTCCATCTTAAGATTTAATGCACGATGTCCAAGAACATAAGATATCTATATTAGATGAGATTTAAGAATCCCATTGACCTTACAGCAGATGATAATAATTCTCATTTTGGCAATAAAGAACATATATATTTATAATCTATTCCATTATTTTGTTTAAGGGATAAATATTTTATGAGCAATGGTGAGAACACTGCTTATCTTCAAATACTGCAAGGGTATCCTTTACATTCATCCCAAGGGATGAGTTAGATATAGCTCTTAGGTCTAACGGAATCAAGGGGTATGGGGAGAAAGCAGGAATGGGGTACTGATATTGGATGATCAGCCATGATCATATTGAATGGCCTAATCCTGCACCTATTATCTATGTTTCTATATTTCTTTGATGGAGCAGTCCATCTCCAGCACTGAAGTGTGCATCTGGATTTTCCCCCTCAAATGGCTCGGTCATATTGGATCCCACAAAATTTATAATAATAATAATAATAAACATTTATTTTATATAGGGCTTTTCCAAATGCTCAAAGACGCTTTACAAAACAGTAAAAACATAAAAACAAACAAACTGACAAACTGACGGAGAAGCGGCGAACAAACAGCGCCAGCGTCCTCTCACGTCGGGGTCCGGCAGTAAACAATAAAAAACACAAGACTAAACACAATTACAATTTAACACAAACAGCCATCACAGTGATTGCTCCAGGCACACCCTCACTGTGATGGAAGGCAAAGAAAAGTCTTATCTCCTCCTCATTCTTCTCCCGTGGTCAGGCAGTCAAACTGCTGCCACGAGGCGATCGAGGCTCCCGACTTTTGAAGCCCCCACCGGGCGATGGAAAGTCCCAGGCCGAGCCGAGCAGGCCGATGAAGGTCCTGAGCCCCCACCGGGCGATGGAAAGTGCCGCGGCCGAGCCGCGCATGGCGATGAAGGGCCTGCGAGCGGGTCGATCATACCTCGCGCTTCGGGGCGGTCAAAGCTGCTACGACTGGAGCTCCCGAAAGCCGGTCGCCAGCCAGGGACCTGCGAACTCCCGATGTTGCGGTCTGCAGGGCAACGGCCGAAGCCTCCGAGATGGTAAGTCTAGGCCCGTGCGACCAGAGTCTTCAAGGTCGATCCCAGCTGCAGGCCGCCGACTCCACGGTGTTAGGCCGTAGCGCAAACGGAGATACGACACGATAAAGGTCGCATCTCCGTTAAGGAGGAGATTGGAAAAAAAAGGTTTCCCCCACTCCCCCACCATCCCCCACATATACAGAGCTAAAAATAAATCAATTTGACCCAGAAGTAAGAATATTACCATTGAGATACAGTGGACTAGCCAGGGTTAAAAGTATTTCCCAGGCCTTGTACCATTGCAACACGGTGGCGCAGCGGTAGAGTTGCTGCCTTACAGCGAATGCAGCGCCGGAGACCTGGATTTGATCCCGACTACGGGTGCCATCTGTACGGAGTTTGTACGTTCTCCCCGTGACCTGCGTGCATTTTCTTCGAGATCTTCGGTTTCCTCCCACACTCCAAAGACGTACAGGTTTGTAAGTTAATTGACTTGGTAAATGTAAAAATTGTCCCTCGTGGATATAGGATAGTGTTAATGCGCGGGGATCGCTGGTCGGCGCGGACCCGGTGGGCCGAAATGACCTGTTTCCGCGCTGTATCTCTAAGCTAAATTAAAATTGCCATAACTTGTCAAAGGGCCTCATTTATCTTTTGAGAACTGTCACAATGACAGATGAAATTGACACCTTAGGAACGACGGAATGTCTGATCCTTGCTGAGACCGGTATCCCAATCGCTCTCTGACTCATCCCAGTGGATTCTCGAGTCTCGTTTGCCGTCCATTGTCTGTCATGACCTAATCTCCTGCTTCGGTTCTTTTCTTTTCCACTCTCAACATCATCTTCTGACTTTGCTGAATGTGGAATGAATCTAATTCTCATGAGAACACGTCAAGAGTTGGTGCATTCTAGTTGCACAGGTTTACAACTCTGTGGCTAAGTAAGATGATACATAAACTAGAATTGGTCTCATTGGCTTCGGCATGGCTTCTAAATTTTCAAGGCAGTTTGTCATTTGCCATTTCTCCACTTCCTTTTTCAATAAAATTGCTTTATAAATCCTTTTGTGTTTCTGTAACTTTCATTTTTCCTGCATCTCAATGAACAATGATGAAATGTTGTATCTGGCAAGATGCATTGATTGATTTTAAGCTGCCAAAGCAAGGCTGGAGTAGGCAAAATCTATCACTTAAGTTGCTGCCTTCCCATGCCGATCCACCAGAAACATATAATGGGTACGCAGCAAATCTCACAAGTTGGTCTCAAACTCGGTTTAATGAATGACTTGAGGTTTTCTATTTTTTGTTTCCTTTACTTTCCTGGTGTGTATTATTGATTTAGAAATCATCCCGTAAAAGGTATAAGAAAATAACTGCAGATGCTGGTACAAATCGAAGGTATTTATTCACAAAATGCTGGAGTAACTCAGCAGGTCAGGCAGCATCTTGGGAGAGAAGGAATGGGTGACGTTTCAGGTGACCCGAAACATCAACCATTCCTTCTCTCCCGAGATGCTGCCTGACCTGCTGAGTTACTCCAGCATTTTGTGAATAAATCCCGTGAAAGGTTGTGTACCTGAAGTGTTCACTCTCTTCACAGATGCACAGTGGCACAGTGGCAGAGTTGCTGCCTTACCACGCCAGAGACCTGGGTTCGATCCTGACTATGGGCACTGACTAAACGGAGTTTGTACATTCTCCCTGTGACCACGTGGGCTTTCTCCAGGTGCTCCGGTTTCCTCCTGCACGCCAAAGACATACGGGTTTATTGGTTATTGGCTTAGTAAGTTGTAAACAAAAATGTCCCTTGTGTGTAGGCTAGTGTAAGGGTGATCACTGGTCGGCCGGGACTTGGTGGGCCGAAGGGCCTGTTTCCGAGCTGTATCTCTAAAGTCTAGAGTCTAAAGATGATGTTTGATCTGCTGAATATTTCCAGCACTTTTTCCTTTATTTGCCCTTGCACCTTATTACTTTTTAAATCATTTATCCCATCTTTCTTGTTCTGCATCTTCCCATATGTTCATTGAAGCACAAGACTTCACACCATATCTTCTGTGCTACCGGAAGCCGGTATAAACTCATTGAGTCAAATAACGTTTTTCAATGCCATAACAATTCTATGATTCTCCTGAAGTACCAAAGAATCTACTTTGTGGCCCTTGTTTCCGCTGAACCACTGTTACGAAATGAACACACCAGGCTGATGGTGAGACTGGATCATTTCTTGATTATCTTTATAATTTAACCTTCTTTATGGTGAAAATAAAGTCTGGAAACTAAAATTGGAACCCTCAAGGAAAAAAGCGTAAAACACTGGGGTGGCACGGTGGCGCAGCGGTAGCATTGCTGCCTTAAAGTGCTTGCAGCGCCAGAGACCCAGGTTCGATCCCGACTACGGGTGCTGTCTATACGGAGTTTGCACGTTCTCCCCCTTAACCACGTGGGTTTTCTCCGAGATCTTCGGTTTCCTCCCACACTCCAAAGACATACAGATTTGTAGGTTAATTGGCTTGGTATAAGTGTAAAATAAGTGTGTACGTCTTCAATGAATGGGAACAGAATTTAAGATGTGGAGAGTAAACCGTTTATTTACAAGATGCGCGAAGAGGCAGGAATCAACTTGTGAAGCAGATGTGGAATAGACAATAAAGACGCTGATAATATTCAGTGCTGCATTTCATCCTTATCTACATTCAGAATGATTAATGTATTGCAAGACACAATGTGCTTTCACTACCAGGATCTCTGTCTCCATCCAGACCACTGGGAGATTGTTTTTTTTCCCCCTGTGGCCAAATTTCTGAAATGAATTTGAACAACTTCAACACTTTATTTTGAGTTATGGTGTTGCCATAAAAATGGTGATTCAACCCATTGAGTCCTCAATCCAGTTATTCCAACTTCAATTTTATTTCTTCTTTAAGCATTTATTCAAATTTATATTCACAAGTCACAGGAGCAGAATTAGGCCATTCAGCCCATCAAGTCAACTCATGGCTGATCTATTTTTCTATTTCAACCTTTTCCAATTCTGTAGGAGAATTGGGTTGAGAGGGGAAAAGATCAGCCATGATTGAATGATGGAGTGGACTCGATGGACCAATTGTCTTAATTGTGCTCCAATAACTTATTATGAACCTCATTCACCTTCCTTCTCCCCGTAACCTTTGACACCCTGACTAATCAAGAACCAGTCAATCTCTGCTTTGAAAAATACCCAACGACTTGGCCTCCACAGCCGTCTGTGGTAATAAATTCCACTGATTCACCACCCTCTGGCTAAAGAAAAAAAAATCCTTCTTGGCTAGACTTAAATCATTTTCTCTCATCCAATCAGGCAGTACATTTTCTAAACACCAAGACTACCAGACATATCCAATTTTAAATTTATGTAATACTCCATCCCAGTTTAGAAATACATTGACATCCTTTCAGTATCATTGGGTCAAAATCCTGGAACACCCTCTAGACAGCATCATTATAGTATCTTCAGCAGGTGAATTACAACAGTTCATGACGACACCTCACCACAGCATTCCCAAGGGCAATTAAGGATAAGCCTTTTAGACTTTAGAGATCTATCTATGGTATCATGGGTGCGTTTGAGCCGTTGTGTGGGTCTGTGATACAGGCCAGTGTACTCTGAGTGACCCTGGCCATCGTGGATTGGTGTGACCTGGCTGGATTGGATCTGTGACGCTAGCTTTCGAGATTCTGTGACCAAGGCCAGTGTGGACATGAGTGAGTCTGGTCATTGACTGTCTGAGTCAAGTGTGCACCACTGAGACCGTTACTATTTAGACTTTACTTTAGACTTTAGAGATACAGCGTGGAATCAGACCCTTCGCTCCAGCGAGTCCGCGCCAGCCAGCGATCAGCCCGTGCACTAACCTACACTCGAGGGACAATTTTACAACTTACCGAAGCTAGGGCGGCACGGTAGCGCAGCGGTAGAGTTGCTGCTTTACAGCGAATGCAGCGCCGGAGACTCAGGTTCGATCCTGACTACGGGTGCTGCACTGTAAGGAGTTTGTACGTTCTCCCCGTGACCTGCGTGGGTTTTCTCCGAGATCTTCGGTTTCCTCCCACACTCCAAAGACGTACAGGTATGTAGGTTAATTGGCTGGGTAAATGTAAAAATTGTCCCTAGTGGGTGTAGGATAGTGTTAATGTACGGGGATCACTGGGCGGCACGGACTTGGAGGGCCGAAAAGGCCTGTTTCCGGCTGTATATATATGATGATGATGAATAAAGCTACAAATCTGAACATCTGAAGAAAACCCGGAGAAAACCCACATGGGTCACAGGGAGAACGTACAAACTCCATACAGATAGCACCCATAGTCAGGATTAAACCCGGGTCTCTGGTGCTGTAAGGAAGCAAATCTACCGTTACATAGAAACATAGAAAATAGGTGCAGGAGGAGGCCATTCGGCCCTTTGAGCCAGCACCACCATTCATTGTGATCATGGCTGATCATCCACAATCAATAACCCATGCCTGCCTTCTCCCCATATCCCTTGATTCCACTAGCCCCTAGAGCTCTATCTAACTCTCTCTTAGTGGTGGCCACTGTGCCATTAGTATGTAAAACAAACTAATAAACATAATTCCAACCATTTGCTCAGTGTAAAAGTATTGCTTTATTCTCTGGCAGTGAAGTCTCAACCCTCTGATCATTGGTCCTTCAGCCATCTGAAATAGTCTCCCTATACGTATTTTATCCAAGCCCTTCGCGATATTGAACACCACAGCTGTGAGGGAAAGGACTCCACCTTCTCCACTCTGTCCAAGTAACTGTAATCCCTCATTCCTGGAAGACTTATCATAGGCAACCATTCTATTTTGTCAAAATTTTATTGCATAGAAGGTCACATAATCAATCAAGTCTATGGCAGCTCCTGGTTAAGCAACCCCATCAATGTCAATCTCCAACGAGATGACTGATAAAGAGTGCAGTGAAGAAAATAAATCCCAAGGTATCAAGATAATCCACAATGTATGGTTGTAGAATCACATTTAGGACAGGCAGGATTAGGCCTTAAGATTTTCTTCCTCCAAGGACATGCCCAAACCAGATGGCTGCCTGAACGTTTCCAAGAACGTTCCGGTTTTTATAGCAATCAATGTTTTGTGGTCACTATTGCTTGGACTAGCTTTTTATTTCCAATTTATTTAATTATATTCACCATAATTTGAAGCAGAGAACTTATAATAGGGAACAAAGAAATAGCAGACCCGATTGAACAAATATTTTGGACTGGCTTCACAAAGCAAGGCACAAATAACATCCTAGAAATGCTATGGAATCTCGAGTCTAGTGAATGGGAGGAGCTGATGAGTTTAGTTTAGGTTAGGATAGGATGTGAGGGAAATTCAAGGCCATTAAATCCCCAGGGCTTTAAGGGGTGGAGCCAGAAATAACAATGGTGGGATGTTGTAGTTCGTGACCTATTAACAGAATAGTCAGACAACCAAAATCATTTAACCTCTTTATTCTACTCACCCAGGTGGGAGAGAACCAAGATACCGGAACGTTCTTGGAAACGTTCAGGCAGCCAGTGTAGCCTCTCTCTCCGAAAGCTAGCATTTACACACCTTTTATACCCTAAATACATGTGCCAGTATTTTTCCATCACTGCCTTATATGGCAAGTTTACAACGCCCTAGAAATCTTTATGTGTCTTTCGGGACCTCCGTGTCCGTCGTGTCCATCGTGACCTCTTCTTTCTTGGGAACAAAGGACAGTCCATATGGCAAGATGTTCTTCTTAACACTTCAAAGCTTTGAGGCCGGTTGCTGATATCAGAGGATACGATCAGCCATAAACCGCGCTTCCATGCTGACAACAGGATGCCCCAGGAATAATCCGAGCTGGAGCTTTTACTCTCCTGCAATAAAACCCACATTGCTGCATTCATAATGTTAGCCCTTACATTCCCCTCTTTGATTATGCTATAATCACAGTCTTTTAAAGTGGCCGATTGACAAATATTTGGTGTATACATGGACCGAAGTAATAACAGATTTAACAGAATCACAACAATTAACACAATGATACTGCCATAATGGAGAATCGGCCCCCACAAATATCCTAAACCAAACCAATCCCATCCTGAAGCATTAATTCGATCTTGGGCTAAATCTGCCCCTATTTTCTTAGTCAAGTCAAGTCAATTTTATTTGTATAACACATCTAAACACAACCCACATTGACCAAAGCGCTGTACATCAGTTCAGGTACTAAGAACAAACATACAATAGCACACAAACATAACAGCACATACATAAACAGTTCACAGCACCCCCTCAGAGGGCTCAAACGCTAAATGCTCTTTCTATAACCTCCTTCACATGCCCCACGATATTGGTGATATTGGAAGATACATCTGGTACAAATGTACAACATTCTTGCCCTATCATAGCACAGGTGCCCCCTTTATCATCATCATATCATATCATATATATACAGCGCGGAAACAGGCCTTTTCGGCCCACCAAGTCCGCGCCGCCCAGCGATCCCTGCACATTAACACTATCCTACACCCACTAGGGACAATTTTTTACATTTACCCAGTCAATTAACCTACATACCTGTACGTCTTTGGCTAGCAGGAAATCTAGGGCCATACGATTCTGGAGAGCGACAAGACGCAGGGCCATCATTTCAGTTGTTCGCTGGCCTATTTGTTCCTGAGTCTCGTACAGTCCATCAGCGGTACAATTTGCTAATTGTTCCAGGGCACTAGCTAAGTTTAAAAATTTCAGTTCCCGCCCGAGCGGTTCCCCATCTCGGGAATATTATCCACCAAAACCTCTCAAACTCCGATACAGCTCGTTTAGAGCTCCACTCTGGATGCTGTAGAGGATGATTTATGATTCGTAAATGTGGGATTACAAAAGCTAGATAACAGCACCCTGTCCAGGTCTCATAAGATTCCTGATCATACCGTGGCGAAAGTCCTGGTAACCAGACATATGCCCAGCTCCCACATATTAAGTAAGTCCCATTAAGAGGTCTTGGGGGAACTGCAGTACTGATATGGGTGCATGTGCTGAATCCCACAGACAGGCCAACTTCATTTGGTCGAGATCCCATTCTGTTGTATTTATTGGTGTTTCTGGAGAGTCATGAGGAGAATTAACTTGTATCCGGGGCCAATTCTCCTGTGTTTGATTAAGATAGGGTCTCAAGGACCACACATTAAAACATTGACATCCACAGTCATCTGATTGGTTGTCATAATCCGTACACCAATTATTGGGGCCAGGGCTCTGTGAGTGATTCCAAAAGAACCGGGCAGATCTGACTTCACTTGGAGTGAAGGGGACCAGGTAGAGAGACATCATGCTTCTACCATGTGTTGGAACCTGGAGCACACACCCAACAGGCAGACCGTTCCACCTGTGAAGCATATGTCTGACATAAAGAGAGGAAACGATTGGTTCGCCGGAGATCCGAGGTTCGTCCTTCTATCTGACTACCGAGGGTCAATATAATCCACAATCCCATTTTAGCCTCGTGTTGTCCTGTGGTTTCCTGGGCGTCTCAGACCTGAGAATGCTAGGCTGATAAAGATTGGGTTAATAATTCCATATATTCAATTAAACGCTCATCCAGGGCGTGCAGTTCATGGAGGTTGATGCACCCCTCTCCCTCCATCTCCCCAAGGGGTTCGGAGTGGTTTCCCGTATAATACCTCAGCTGGGGTTAATCCTGTAGTAGAGTGGGGTTATACGCATAGAGGTTTTCTAAATGTGGTCCTCAGACATTGAATAAATGAAAAGCAAAATACCTCCTTTAAATATCTTATGTACCCACTGACCCAAGTAAATAGGTTTCAAAGGCTAATTTATCAACTAAGCTAGCACAAAATGGGAAGGGTCCACAATTCCAGCACAATTGTAATCTTCAATTCATTCTCAAATATTCAATTCATCCAGTTAAAAAACAAATGTTGAAATGTGAAGCCAAAGGTACAGATCCCAGTTCGTTTAGACCATCTACACTAGTCCAGCAGTCTTGTGCTCAAATTTCCTTCTTTGTTATATCCCTGTATGAAGGGGTACCTCAATGAGAAATGCTGAATTATTGCATGCACATCCTGAACACATGGAACAGCCAGAATACTGGAGGTGTGTAGAACAGCTGCTGTCAACAGTTTTTGTTCCTGCAAAAACTGGCATTCACAATCCTTGGGTGACAACATCAGCTTTGTCACTTGCTGACCTGGTGTTCTGAAACACCAGCTCACCCTCCGAGCAAATGGTTATCGCTCTCAATACTAGGCAGTAAATAAGTCAATAGTAAAGCGTGCACGGAATAGGAGTAAGGAAAGGTGTTATCCATAAAATAGTTCACCATGACGTTGCTACGCCTGATTAAAAGCTTTGTCAACTTGTAACATGAATTTAAAAATACCTGGACTGAAAGACAAAAACAAAATTCCTGTGTAACCTCCAATTTTTCCAAAGTACAAGGCCAATTTATTTCATAGTGTGCCATTTGCTCGTTCCACTCTACCTGCAGCTTGTGGATGATGTACGCAGTGGAACTGCTGGCGGATATTTAACTGTTCGCACATTTCCTCATTAACTTTGGCTGTAAAATAGGGTCCATTGTCCAAAGTGCTCAATGTACACAGTAGTCCAAACCTCGGCAGTATTTCTTTCATCATACAGTGGGTGTAATTCGAATTTAACTCCGTTTGATTCTGCATTACCCTTTCCAGTTCTTTTTCTACCTCTTCATTCTGTCTCCAAGTCATTACATCAGATAACCATCCTGAAAATCACGTTTCTTGTAATCCTTTATCCCAAGCATTCCGTAGTTTTATTCCTTCTCCCAACAATCCTCCTACTGTCTGTATCTTATTTTGTAGGGTCTCTACATCGAAGGAATTTAACGTTCCTATTCCAGCTCCAATACCTCCATTGTACTTTCAGCAACGTTACATTCACTCTGCTTCCTGGATTCATATTCTATCATGACGGTCAAATTTAACACATTCGGGGATCTAACCATTGGGGTACAAGTTGTATACATTCGCCTTAAATGTCCTACATTGGATTCTTCCTGGGTAGTCGCTCGTACTGACCAAATTATTACTAGGGGTTGCCTTCCTTCTATCTGGGTAGCATTGGTACACGCCAACCAATCATCTTTCTTCAGAATGTAAGTGCTGCTACTTGTCCTCCAGCCATTCCAGCCCTTTCTGCTCCATTCCCTTAACACAGTTTGATTACTCAACCATGCAGTTCCATCTCCTCTTTCACAAGTCATGCTTACGTTCCATTTAGTGGTCAAATTGACCTTCTCTTGGTTATGTGTAATAACCATTAGTTGTCCTTTTGCTGCATACCCTCCGCACCCCTCAGGGCATTGTACTTCATACTTCCCCACTGCACATGATGTGTTGCCTGGACATGTAAAGCTCTCCTGCGTTCTACTGCAGGAGTCCCTTCTCCAGTCTATTCTTCCCCTCATCTCTTCTCGTAGGGACGACTGATGTAACCCTCGGTTCGTCTGTGAATCTCAGTTGAACACAAAATCAACCCCAAACGAGGGACTTCAGTGTCTGAAAGACGTCAACGTCCGGGGTCTCGAACAACGGTCGAGAAGTGCACTCTGTCCCCTGCGGACGTGTTTCAGCCACCGCTGCCGCTTAGTCGTTCCTGGTTGAAGGTGCCAAAGAGATCCTGCCGACTACGCCAAATGTTGTAGTTCGTGACGTATTAACAGAATAGTCAGACAACCAAAATCATTTAACCTCTTTATTCTACTCACCCAGGTGGGAGAGAGCCAAGATACCGGAACGTTCTTGGAAACGTTTAGGCAGCCAGTGTAGCCTCTCTCTCCGAAATTTACACACCTTTTATAACCTAAATACAGGTGCCAGTATTTTTCCATCACTGCCTTATATGGCAAGTTTACAACGCCCTATAAATCTTTATGTGTCTTTCGGGACCTACTTGTCCGTCGTGTCCATCGTGACCTCTTCTTTCTTGGGAACAAAGGGCAGTCCATATGGCAAGATGTTCTTCTTAACACTTTGAGGCCAGTTGCTGATATCAGAGGATACGATCAGCCATAAACCGCGCTTCCATGCTGACAACAGGATGCCCCAGGAATAATCCGAGCTGGAGCTTTTACTCTCCTGCAATAAAACCCACATTGCTGCATTCGTAATGTTAGCCCTTACAGGGATGTGTAGGAAGGAACCACAGATGCTGGTTTACATCAAAGATAGGCACAAAATGCTGGAGAAACTCAGCGGGACAGGCAGCATCTCTGGAGAGAACGTTGGGGCTGGGTGATGTTCAATTATGATGGTCAACACACAACAATTTTTAGAGATTGGAGGGTAGCTAATGTACCTCCACAAGTTTTATCTTACATAAAATAGTGTTGACTTGGTTTGAATACATTAAACTATTTCAAATCTGAAATCATCATCATTGGTCCAAAAATGCTCACCAAATCCACCCAAAACTTCATCCTCAACATTGATGGTCTCCCAGTATCCACCTCACCTCACATCCGGAATCTTGGAATCATCCTTGATCAAACCCTCTCCTTCGACAAACACATCAAACACATCACAAAGACAGCCTTCTTCCACCTCAAAAACATTGCCCGTCTCCGTCCATCCCTCTCCTCCACAGCTGCAGAAACCCTCATCCACGCCTTCATCACCTCCCGTCTGGACTACTGCAACAGCCTCCTCTATGGCGCACCCTCAAAAATCATCAATAAACTTCAATACATTCAAAACTCCGCTGCCCGTCTACTCACACACACCTCGATCCGTGACCATATCACCCCCGTCCTTTATAAACTCCACTGGCTCCCCATCCCCCAGAGAATCCAGTACAAAATCCTCCTCATAACCTACAAAGCCCTCCATAACCTGGCCCCATCCTACCTGACCGACCTCCTCCACAGGCACACTCCCACCTGCACCCTCCGCTCTGCCGCTGCCAATCTCCTATCCCCCCACATCCGGACTAAACTCAGATCCTGGGGGGACAGGGCTTTCTCCATCGCTGCTCCCACCCTATGGAACTCACTACCCCAAACCGTTAGAGACTCCCCCACACTCACCACATTCAAAACATCGCTGAAGTCTCACCTGTTCAGTACTGCCTTCAACCACTGAAGGTCACCTCACCTTCTGTCTCCTTTCTCTGTTCATTTATTTATTTACTTATTTATCTATTTATTCATTTCCCTATGTTCTCAAAATCTCTGTAAAGCGTCTTTGAGTATATGAAAAGCGCTATATAAATAAAATGTATTATTATTATTATTATTATTATAGATACAATACAATACAATACAATATATCTTTATTGTCATTGTACAGGGGTAAAACGAGATTGGGAATGCGCCTCCCATACGATGCAATAATTTAATTAGCTTGTCAGTATTAATTTAAACAACAACCCAACGAAACAAATTGTAACAGTTTTAAAACAGAATAAAGTGCAAGTAGATCTGTGCCGGATCACTGTGCGTTTTGACATCCGGCTCAGCAGGACCGGTTCATAGCAGCTATGGCCCTGGGGATGAAGCTGTTCCTGAGTCTGGAGGTGCGGGCGTAGAAGGCCTTGTATCGTCTGCCCGATGGAAGGAGTTCGAACAGACTGTTGTAGGGGTGTGAAGAGTCTTTGTGGATGCTGGTGGCTTTTCTGAGGCATCGTGTGTTGTAGATGCCCTCCAAGGCTGGTAGTTCCGATGGTCCTCTGTGCTCTATGGACTACCCGCTGAAGAGCTTTCCTTTCTGCCTCCGTGCAGCTGAGGTACCACACAGGGATGCCATGTGTTAGGATGCTCTCTATGGTGCAGCGGTAGAATGTCGTCAGCAGCTGTTGGGGTAGACCAGACTTCTTCAGTGTTCTTAGGTAGAACAGTCGTTGCTGTGCCTTCTTGACCAACGCAACAGTGTTATTGGACCATGTTAGGTCCTCTGAAATGTGAGTGCCCGGAAACTTGAAGCTGGACACTCTCTCCACACTGTCCCCGTTGATAAAGATCGGGGCGTATTCCCCGTTATGTGACCTACGGAAGTTGATGATCAGCTCCTTGGTCTTGGTGGTATTTAGGGACAGGTTGTTATCAGAGCACCAGTCCGCCAGGTTCTGCACCTCCGCTCTGTATTTTGTTTCATCACCGTTGGTGATCAGCCCGATCACCGTTGTGTCGTCTGCAAACTTGACAATGGTGTTGGTGTCGAATGCAGGAACACAGTCGTGTGTGAAGAGGGAGTAGAGCATGGGGCTCAGAACACAGCCCTGTGGTGTGCCGGTACTCAGGGTGATAGTGGAGGACAGGTGCGGGCCCATTCTCACTGCCTGCGGTTGTTCCAGCAGGAAGTCCAGGATCCAGTCGCATAATGACGAGCTGAGGCCTAGCTGGTGGAGTTTGGTGATGAGCTTTTTTCCAACATCAGTGTTAATCTAACACACCTATAGGTCCCTATGTTCTGTCTTCTTTCCTTCTTGAACATTGGAGTCACCCTGTGCATTATTCCACCTAGGACACTAATGTCTGTAAGTGTTAATATTGTATATGCACAAACTAAATGATGTTTTACTAGGATTTTTACCATGATATCCACAAGCACACTATCAGAACAGACAATGCTGGAAATGTAGCAGGTCAGGTCAGCGTCGATGGAAGGGAAATGGAGATAGCACTTTGATTGAAGACAATTTGTCAGAACTTGGAAAGAGAGACAAGAAGTGTGTAGAAAGGAACTGCCGATGCTGGTTTATACACAAAGTCCTGGAGTAATACAACAGGTCAGGCAGCTTCTCTGGAGAAAAAGGATGGGTGACATTTCAGGTTGGGACGATCGAGTCTACGAAGGGTCCTGACCTGAAACGCCACCCATCGTTTTTCTGCAGAGATGCAGCCTGGCCCGCTGAGTTACTCCAGCACTTTGTGTCTATCTTCAAGAGAGAGAAGAGGTTGTTTTGAAATAGTAGAGAGGTTCAGAAGAGGAAGGGATAAAGGGGATATTTCTGATAAGGTGCAGGCAGGGTTGCTCTGGGGATAAGCTATATTCAAGTCATCAGTCAAGGTCACATTGCCTTGCCTTGCTTTTCTCACAGGGTCTTTCCAACCAGTTGTAACTGTCTTATTTCCTTCTTGAACATATTTCTGCTGTATCTCCCAATATCCCACTCCCTGCTGCTAGAGGAAGCTCGCCCTCTTGAACACTACAAACATTGGCTAAACTATGAACTTTGAACCATCTTGGTTCCACGATGGACTCTGGGCCTTTTGCAATAATATTGAGATTTTTAACATAATTAACTTTTTTTTGTTTTGTTATTGTTATTTAATGAAGTACTGTGATTGCAAGCCTGTAATGCTTCTGCAAGTAAAAATTTAATTGTTCCATTTGCAGTACATAACGACAATTTAACACTCTTGACAATCTTGACTCTCTTGACCAAGGCTCGCAGTTCCAAAGGGATTGTTTCATTTGATTTCAGTGAGGAACAGTTGGATCTGAAGGCACTGCTGGCTTGAGAGGAGTACAGGCAACTATTGACAGCACTTGTGTGCTCATAAGGTTCTCCACCACGTTTATAACATGGACCCCATTATAGACAGTAAAGGTTTCTTTTCTCTCTGTGTGATGTTTACTTCAGATCTTAAAGAGTATTTCCTTATAATGAAAACCATTATCTGGGGAAAAGCACATGCCTCCTGCATGTTGGTGGGACATTTTCAGTAGCTGCCCCATTCCAAGTGCTGTGTTCTAAGGATCTCCTACTACCCTCTACAGCCCTGTCTGAACACACCAATACGCTCTCCAGTTACACCAGCCGACCACAGTTATAATGCGGCCCGCCCAATTACCAGGATCAGAGGGCTTCTGATGATGAAATGATTCTGTGACCTTGTGCTACACACCAAAGAAACGTGGCAACTTCATCATCGCCTGTTGCATTCTGCGTAACCATGCCAATCGAAGAAGCAGAAACTAGTGCAGGAAGCAAAGTGGGACCCTTGAGATGGAGCTAGGAGAGCAAAGTATCTGGGTGTCTTTGGTCAGCACCCACAGACTGATTTTCCATCTGACCAGAGGAGACAGGTATTGGAAATACGGGATATAAAGGACTAACTAACGGAGAGATTTTCATGGGGAGTCCACAAAAGAAAATTCCCCAATGCAAACCGTGTCAGCCTGCTATCTGCACTGCAGTCAATGACTCCAAGATAGTACACCAATAACCAACCTTTGGAGTCATAGAGTCACTTGCCCTTCAAACTCAAAACTGGAGATCAGAGCATCTTGTTTTACAAGACCATATTCTCCTCTCCTTGCTACTTCTGCCCTTATTTAAGAACTGATTATCTTTGCCCGATAAACAATTTACGCTCTATCAAAATCCCTCATCATTTTAAATGTCTCAGTTAAATCAACCATTAACCCTTTCTGCTTGGAGGAGAGTATTCGAAGCATCTCCAGTCACTCGACTGGTGATAAGGACTGAAGAGTTTCTTCATAAGCATGCAATGAATATAGCGTAGAATAAAGAACCTGAGTTGGAGGAGAGCCAAAGGTAATCTCAGTCAACTTTTCACATCTTGGAAGAAGAGAAGTCTATTCAGGTTTTAGCGTTGCCCTTAGAAAGGTTATCTTCTCCAGCTACCATTTATACCTCCATTGAGCAAACTTGTTTGACTGAGACCCACATTGCCATGATTTCTTACCTCCCACCCTCTCACAGAGCTTCCATTTTATTCTTTCTTCCACCCACCTTTCTCTCCATCTTAAACCTGCATAATTTCTAACTTTTGTCAGAGCCGTTGATCTGAAATATTAATTCTGTTTCTCTCTCCTCTGATGCAGATAAGCATTTCCAAACTCTTCAGTTTTTACTCTGATAATCACAGCAAACCTGCTCCATGGTCAGAAATCGGCAGAGCTCAGAGGGATATCTTGCCTCTGAGAAAGTAAACTCACATCTACTCTTTATTTGTTACTTTTTTGCATATCTTTAATTCATTTGTTCTTACTCTCTCTATATCACCATCTATATCTCTCGTTTTCCTTTCCCCTGACTCTCAGTCTGAAGAAGGGTCTCGATCCAAAACATCACCCATTCCTTTTCTCCAGAGATGCTGCCTGTCCTGCTGAGTTACTCAAACTTTTTGTATCTATCTTCGGTTTAAACCAGCATCTGCAGTTCCTTCCTACCCATATTCCTCTTAAGCATTCCCTGAGGGTCAAGGGTAACTTGTTTCAAGGGCAGTTCTTTGGGTTCTGAGGTGCCTGATAAGGTCAACGAGACTTGCATGGACTCAACCACATGTAGGTTAAGGGATTTCCTGACAGACTAGCCACCTGGTCATTCCCATTAAACCAAAACTGGTGGGAAGGAACTGCAGATGCCGGCTTACACCGAAGATAGACACAAAATGCTGGAGTAACTCAAAGGGATAGGCAGCATCTCTGGAGAGAAGGAAGAAGGGTTTTGAGCTGAAATAGACAATAGACAATAGGTGCAGGAGGAGGCCATTCGGCCCTTCGAGCCAGCACCGCCATTCAATGTGATCATGGCTGATCATTCTCAATCAGTACCCCGTTCCTGCCTTCTCCCCATACCCCCTGACTCCGCTATCCTTAAGAGCTCTATCTAGCTCTCTCTTGAATGCATTCAGAGAATTGGCCTCCACTGCCTCCTGAGGCAGAGAATTCCACAGATTCACAACTCTCTGACTGAAAAAGTTTTTCCTCATCTCAGTTCTAAATGGCCTACCCCTTATTCTTAAACTGTGGCCCCTTGTTCTGGACTCCCCCAACATTGGGAACATGTTTCCTGCCTCTAACGTGTCCAACCCCTTAATAATCTTATACGTTTCGATAAGATCCCCTCTCATCCTTTTAAATTCCAGTGTACACAAGCCTACTCGCTCCAGTCTTTCAACATATCACCATCATATCATATCATATATATACAGCCGGAAACAGGCCTTTTCGGCCCTCCAAGTCCGTGCCGCCCAGTGATCCCCGTACATTAACACTATCCTACACCCACTAGGGACAATTTTTTTTACATTTACCCAGCCAATTAACCTACATACCTGTACGTCTGTACAAGCCTAATTGCTCCAGCCTTTCAACATATGACAGTCCCGCCATTCCAAATGACACCCATTCCTTCTCTCCAGAGATGCTGCCTGTCCCTTGGAGTTACTCCAGCATTTTGTGTCCATCTTCAAACCAAAACTGATATTTTGTTTTGAATGAGACTTCACTGATGGAGTTGTTCCCCCCACCCCCCTATTTGCAATCAAGAGAGAGCTGGATAGAGCTCTTAAGGATAGCGGAGTCAGGGGGTATGGGGAGAAGGCAGGAACGGGGTACTGATCGAGAATGATCAGCCATGATCACATTGACTGGCGGGACTGTCGTATGTTGAAAGGCTGGAGCAATTAGGCTTGTATACACAGGAATTTAGAAGGATGAGGGGGGATCTTATTGAAACATATAAGATAATTAGGGGATTGGACACATTAAAGGCAGGAAACATGTTCCCAATGTTGGGGGAGTCCAGAACAAGGGGCCACAGTTTAAGAATAAGGGGTAGGCCATTTAGAACGGAGATGAGGAAGAACTTTTTCAGTCAGAGAGTGGTGAAGGTGTGGCATTCTCTGCCTCAGAAGGCAGTGGAGGCCAGTTCGTTGGATGCTTTCAAGAGAGAGCTGGATAGAGCTCTTAAGGATAGCGGAGTGAGGGGGTATGGGGAGAAGGCAGGAACGGGGTACTGATTGAGAGTGATCAGCCATGATCGCATTGAATGGCGGTGCTGGCTCGAAGGGCTGAATGGCCTACTCCTGCACCTATTGTCTATTGTCTATTGTGAATGGCGGTGCTGGCTCAAAGGGCCGAATGGCCTCCTCCTGCACCTATTGTCTATTGTCTCTCCAAATTCCCTCATTCTACCCTTACACTCCCAACCTTCCTGCCATTTAGCTCTCTCCTTCTTTCTCTGCCCCAGGCAACGTGTCTCTTCATTCCTTCCATACTCCTCTCTCCACCCCTCCCACCCCATCCTTCCCCCTCACCTCCCTCTGCCTTCCACCCCCCCCCCCCTGAGAAAACCCCCCCGTGGAACAAGCGGCACGGGGAGAAGCCGGCTGCGTCTGCTTCAATCTCACGACCACCCGGCGGCGTTTTCTTGGTGAAAACCCTAAATCTCGACTCCTTTTCCTCCCTTAAATCCCCTGTGGTTTTTGGTGTGACTTTGGTGGCCAGCCTGCACATCATTTGTCATCTTCACTCCCCTCCCCTCCCCTCCCTCCCCTCCCTCCCCCTTAGAGAGAGAGCATTCCTACCCAATCTGTTTACCCAGCCGATGGTTGTTTGCACTGTACGAGAGCTACACCGGGGGGAGAGGGGGGAAAGAGATCTGACGCTTATTTAACTTGATGCTCCTGGGGCTGACGTTGCAACGCGCTCTCTCTCGATGGCTGATGGTGGAAAGTTGCAGGGACTCTCCTCGTTGCTCACTCTTTTGTCGGTCGCCCCCCTTCTCTGGAAATAATGGCAGCCTCAAAGCCACACTCTTTCGAAGCCGTAGTTAAGTACATCTTGCTCGGAGCCCTTTTCTCGCTTTGCAACGCTCAGAACGGAGAGAGCGACGAGGGTCCGTCTTGCTATGGAGGATTCGACCTGTACTTTGTTTTGGACAAGTGAGTATTTGCTCTACCTCCCCTTGGACAATAGGGTTTGCCTTTGTCCGCTGCTGCCTCCTTGCATAATCCTCACCTCAACTTTCCACAAGTTGCACTTACGTGGGACTTGTGTGCATTCTTTAAACTGGTAGCATTTGGATTCGGTGCAGTTACCAAGAAGAATTAGGACAATCTTACTGTTCGCAACGCGAGTCACAAAAAAAAAGAATTTATTGAACAAATTTAATTTTTTTGGATATTTTTAATTAATTAGGATTATCTTGCTGTTAGCAACGCAGGGGGAAAAAAACCCCAAATCATTTAATTTTGGGTATTTAAAAACAAAATCGTTCGCTTTACAGTCCTTGAGTTTATTGCCAGCTTCCCGGTTGGTCCAGATTTGCCAACATATTCCTCTCCACTCTGCTCCAGAAGTTGGGAGCTGTGGAAATATTAGTGCACTGTTAATCCTTTTGTTTCCAAATTGTGGCAGACTCTCCGCGTTGCACCGGGAGCCATCCGCTGCTCAATTAGCCCCAGTGACATTTAACTCAATAGACAATAGACAATAGGTGCAGGAGGAGGCCATTCGGCCCTTCGAGCCAGCACCGCCATTCAATGTGATCATGGCTGATCATTCTCAATCAGTACCCCGTTCCTGCTTTCTCCCCATACCCCCTGACTCCGCTATCCTTAAGAGCTCTATCCAGCTCTCTCTTTAATGCATTCAGAGAATTGGCCTCCACTGCCTTCTGAGGCAGAGAATTCCACAGATTCACGACTCTCTGACTGAAAAAGTTTTCCTCATCTCACTTCTAAATGGCCTAATCCCCTTATTCTTAAACTGTGGCCCCTGGTTCTGGACTCCCCCAACATTGGGAACATGTTTCCTGCCTCTAACGTGACCAACCCCTTAATAATCTTATACGTTGCGATAAGATCCCCTCTCATCCTTACTAAATTATTGCATCGTATGGGAGGCGCATTCCCAATCTCGTTGTACCCCTGGGTACAATGACAATAAAGATATATTGTATTGTATTGTAAAACTCAACTGTTTGTTAATAACCAACCGTATCTGAGACAAAGGGGGACGAAAATAAATTGATCACAGAACAGCTCAAAAGTTGAAGTGAGTTATGAAAGGGGTGCTTAATGAGTGAATGTAGGGGCATCAGTGCTTTGAGCGGGCGAGTTATACACAGTTAAATATAGGACTGACGTTAGTTCAATCGTCTACCTTTTTCTGGACCGATTGTGAAATATAAAACTATTAAGAAGAAAAAAAAAGTAACCGGTTTCCAGGATGTATTTATTTTGTCTGCAAGATGGCCGGGTTTTTTTTTCTGAGGAAGAATTTTGTATTTTGGTTTAACTTTGCAATGAGACCATTTGTGCGTGGAAAGCATTTTCTTGGAGGATGTAGGTTGAAAATGCAGCAATTGGTGATACAAATGATTGTGTGGGGGCATTTAACTGACATGAAGTTTCTTATTCAAGCAACTCTTCTTCTTCTTCCTCCTCCCTCCCCAAACATCTGTTTGCCACATTCTACTGTGCGGCGGCTAAATTGTACTGTCATTTTCAGGTATCGACTATTGTTCTGACTGCCTCACATGTCACATTTTTTAAACTGTGCCCTTCCTAAACAACCTCCAGGGGGCAAGTAAACCAAGGGGATTTAAACCATCCCCTGCTGAAGTTAGATTAAGCTGAACAATGGGTATTTTATCGTTGGTAAACATAAATAAACGTTGTTTACTCCCGATCAGAGAGAGTGACTGATCAGAAGCACAGAGTTACAACTTGGACTGCACGTTCTAACTTTTGGACACCTCCTAATTTTTGATAGACAATCATGAATCATAAAAGAACAATCAAGGAAAAGGCCATTTAAACCAATTTATCTTTGAAGGAATGATATATTAGTTCAATCTATCTGCAATTTTTCCTCCATGCATTCAAGAGTAATTCCAAGGATTATCTATATATGTGTAAAGGTTCCCTTTTCACATATATGTAGAAACGAAGAACTGCAGATGCTGGTTTATACTAAAAATGGACACCAAGTGCTGAAGTAACTCAGCAGATCTGGCAGCATGACAGGAGAAAATGGATGGATGATGTTTTGGGTCAGGACCCTTCTTCACACTTCAGTCACCAATTCTTTTTCTCCAGAAATGCTGACTGACCTGCTGGGTTACTCCAGCACATTGTGTCTACCTTTTCACATATATATCCCTTTACGTTGCAACTGAATCTTGTTCCACTTGCCTTTCAAACTCAACATTGAAGATTCTAACATCTTGCTTTACAAGACCATATTCTCCTTTCCTTGATACTTTTGCCCTTATATAAGAAATGATAATCTCGGCCCGATAAACAATTTACGCTCTATCGAAATCCCTCACCATTTTAAATGTCTCCGTTAAATCACCTATTAACCCTTTCTGCTTGGAGGAGAGTATTGGCATCATCTCTAGTCACTCGACTGATGATAAGAGTTTCTTCATAAGCATGCAACGAATGTAGCATAGAACAAAGAACTCGAGTTGGAGGAAAGCCAAAGTTAATCTCAGTCAAATTTTCACATCTTGGAAGAAGTGAAGGCAATTCACATTGCGTGCTGCCCTTAGAAATGCTATCTTGTTGGAAGTTAGGCTGTTGTCTTCTACTGGTCTAAAATGGATTGCATAAGCATACAGTGCAAGTCTGCAGCTACGAGAAAATTTGTCAGTGTGCCCAATATTTCCAGCTGCAATATTGTCTTGCGAAATTCGATGGAACCTATGTTATCAAACTTACTTTAGCATCCAGGAATTTTTCCATGCTGGAATGCTTTGCTAGATCGCCAAAAACAAACCAGAACCCTGAAGCTAGTGGATGTTAAAATTAGAGTCATAGAGTCGTAGAGTGATACAGTGTGGAAACAGGCCCTTCAGCCCAACTTGCCCACACCGGCCAACATGTCCCAGCCAGACGAGTCACACCTCCCCGCGTTGGGTACATATCCCTCCAAATTTATCCTGCCCATGTACCTGTCTAACTGTTTTTTAAATGTTGGGATAGTCCCTGCCTCAACTATCTCCTCAGGCAGCTCGTTCCATGCACCCACCACCCTTTGTGTGAAAAAGTTACCCCTCAGATTCCTATGAAATCTTTTCCCCTTCACCTTAAACGTATGTCCTCTGGTCCTCCTACTCTGGGCAAGAGAATCTAGATCTACCCAATCTATTCCTCTCACGATTTTATACACTGAATGGTTATGAGCATCAATGAGGAATTAATTTTTGTTGTTATGAAAATCCCATGGTCTGACATTTTTGCTATTTGGCCAGCTTAACTCAATTGCAAGGAATAGTGTCAGTATCATTGCAGAGATCCTGAGTTCGGGAAGCCTAGTCTCGTGCCACATTGTATTGTTTGAAAGACTGTGGGTATCACTGACAAAGAACATTCCTGAAAGCAGGAGGCTCCATAAAAGTTAATTGTCCCAGTTTCAATTACCCATTTGAATTCTAATCAAAGTTTCATCTTTCAACTGGTAAGAACACTCAGATTATATTAGTGGCCACGAATGGATTTTTAACGATGGGTTGCACATTAATTTCCTCGGAAAAGTTTGAGAATGCATATGGGTTAGAACAGGAAGACGCTCTTGGATCTGTCTGGCTGGGGGCTGGTTGTAATAAAGGGAGGTGTAAGACTTTCACTTTTGGCACAGTGGAAGTTGTTCTGAAACTGATTATTAAATTCCACATCATTATTTTTAAACATTTCCATTGTCTCTGCTGCTATTCATTTGCTGCCTCCTTACGCTGTGCATCCTTGCATGCACTCTCCACTTTGACTCTGGGATTCTCTACCAGCCACACTTCCTCTGAAGTGACAATGTTCTTTAACCACAACAGACCCACAAGACATAGGAGGAGAATTCAGCCCATCGAGTCTACCCCATCATTCAATCATGGCTGGTCTATTTTTCCTTCTCAACCCCATTCTCCTGCTTTTCACCCCGTAACCTTGTATGTCCTTAATAATTAAGAACAGATTAATCTCTGCTTTCAAAATACCCAATGACTCAGCCTCCACAACTGTCTGGTGGCTATGAATTCCACAGATTCACCACCCTCTGGCTGAAGAAATTCCTCCTCATCTCCATTTTAAAGGTACATCCTTTTTTTTCAGAGGCTGTGCCCTGTGGGCCTAGACTTTCCCATTACTGGAAACATCCTCTCCACATCCACTCTATCCAGGCATTTCATTATTCTGTAGGTTTCAATGACATACCACCTATTCAATAGACAATAGACTATAGGTGCAGGAGTAGGCCATTCGGCCCTTCGAGCCAGTACCACCATTCAATGTGATCATGGCTGATCATTCTCAATCAGTACCCCGTTCCTGCCTTCTCCCCATACCCCCTGACTCCGCTATCCTTAAGAGCTCTATCTAGCTCTCTCTAGAATGCATTCAGAGAATTGGCCCCCACTGGCTTCTGAGGCAGTGAATTCCACAGATTTACAACTCTCTGACTGAAAAAGTTTTTCCTCATCTCTGTTCTAAATGGCCTTCCCCTTATTCTTAAACTGTGGCCCCTGGTTCTGGGCTCCCCAAACATTGGGAACATGTTTCCTGCCTCTAACGTGTCCAACCCCTTAATAATCTTATATGTTTCGATAAGATCCCCTCTCATCCTTCTAAATTCCTTCTAAACTAGTGAGTCTAGGCCCAGAGCCACACATTCCACATACTTTAACCCAATCAGCCCCGGGATTATTCTCGTAACTATTCTGTTTCACTCTCTCGTACTGTGTACCCAGTCCCTTTCATCCTGCGACTCCCATTTATATTGTCCCAAATACCTCTCAATCCACTACCGCTTCTTAGCTCCACATTTCTAATGCTGAGGATTATTCATTGTCCATTCCTTCAATTTCCTGGGAAACAAGATGAGGGGAAAGATTTAATAGGAACACGAGGGGCAACTTATTTTACACTAAGGATGATAAGTATATGGAACAAGCTGCCGGAGGAGGTAGTTGAGGCAGGTACTATCGTAACGTTTTCAAAATATTTGGACAGGTACATGGATAGGGTATGCTGAGAGAGATATGGCCCAAATGCAGGCAGGTGGGACTGAGGCATGTTGGTCAGCATGGGTAAGATGGGCCTGTTTCCATGCAGTATATCTCTATGACTATAACTGTAAATGACTGAGTACTCAAGAAGTGTTTCATGCACATAAAAGCTAATGTGTACAAGCAAGCCACTATTGTCATTCTCCCTTTCATGTAAAATGAGACCATCTTTCAAATGATTCCAATGTCAAGTCCTTCATCCCTCTGTATTTCACTTCCATTCACTGACATTCCAGGTTTGAATAAGAAAATAACTGCAGATGCTGGTACAAATCGAAAGTATTTATTCACAAAACGCTGGAGTAACTCAGCAGGTCAGGCAGCATCTCAGGAGAGAAGGAATGGGTGACGTTTCGGGTCAAGACCCTTCTTCAGACTGATGTCAGGGGGGCGGGACAAAGGAAGGATATAGGTGGAGACAGGAAGATAGAGGGAGATCTGGGAAGGAGGAGGGGAAGAGAGGGACAGAGGAACTATCTAAAGTTGGAGAAGTCGATGTTCATACCACTGGGCTGCAAGCTGCACAGGTGAAATATATGGTTAATTGTTTGTATGTTGTAAACGATCTGCTTCACCTTGAATTGTACTGCCTGTAAAATAATAACCCAACATATATTTTAGTTATACTAACTTAGCAACAACAACAACCCATCTCCGAGGGGAGACACATTTTTGAAAGGCTGGTCATGGTTCTTCAATGGAGTTGCTGGCTGCTGTGAAGATCACAACGGTTATGAAACCAAGAGAATATCCTGCAGTGAATATTGATCTTGTGACTTTGTAGACACTGTATTGCAGTGTGTGGTATAATTTTGCACAATAAAACTCAGTGCAACTAATAATTAAGTAGAAATGAGGAACTGCAGATGCTGGTTCATACCAAAGAGTCACAAAGTGTTGGAGTAATTCAGCAGGTGACGTTTTGGGTCAAGACCCTTCTTCAGACTTTAGGTCTCGACCCAAAAGGTCACCCAGCCTCTTTCTCTAGAGATGCTGCCTGATCTGCAGAGTTATTCCAACACTTTGTGTCTATCTTTAACTAATAATTATATTGCTGAACATGTATATTCTGAAATAAATCAATACCTCCATCCAGGATTTAATGTCCCAAGTTTTGACCGTGACAGTAAGTACTCTTTAAGTTCTGACCACCAGCTCCAACTCTGTTTCTGGGATCTGTCTGAAACTGAGTGAAACCTTTGTAACATTCACCTTCTATTTGACCTCAAGTTGAGCTTTGGACCAAGATCACTAGGACTACCCAATTGAACCTCTTTAAAGTCAGAAGATTCTGCTCCTTCTAGATCTCATGTATTGGTGAAAATTTAATTCATGTCTTTGTTACCTCTTGTCTTGTTTAATCCAATGGCATTCTGATCTGTCTTCCTCATTTTACCATCTGTGAATACCATAACATCTCAGTTATGTTGTTGGTAAATTAACTCACTGGTCCCTGTGCTTGGCAGCTGACATTGTTATCTGGCGATGCATTAAAGTCCTTGTCTTTTTTAATCTATCCTTGGCCTTTCCTCTTCCTGCAATGTTACTACAACAACGTGGGCGGCACGGTGGCGCAGGGGTAGAGTTGCTGCCTTACAGCGCTTGCAGCGCCGCAGACTTGGGTTCGATCCCGACTACGGGTGCTGTCTGTGCGGGGTTTGTACGTTCTCCCCGTGACCGCATGGATTTCCTCCGAGATCTTTGGTTTCCTTCCACACTCCAAAGACGTACAGATATGTAGGTAAATTGGCTTGGTCTATGTAAAAACAATTGTCCCTCGTGTGTGCAGGATATAATGTTAATATGCGGTGATCGCTGGACGATGCGGACTCGGTGGGCCGAAAGGCCTGTTTCAACTCTGTACCTCTAAACTAAATAAACTAAACTAAACTACCTACACTGTTCTAATTTTGACTCCTTGCACTAAATGTAATTGCTTCACCGGTAGTAAGACTATCTTTGGCTGCCAAGTCCGAAAACTCTAACACTTCCTTGGGCAATTTGTCCAGCTTTCTACCTTTAGGACACTCCTTAAGAATATATCACTGTTTATTGACCAGGCATTTTTTGTCATCAGTTAATATCTCCTGGTTTGCTACAGTATTACGTTTTACCTGGTAACATTCCTCTGAAGTTCTTCAGGATGATCTTGCTTTATTAAAGGTGCTATTTCAATAGGAGTTATTACTAAACTACATTCAATAATGCAAAGCATCATTTCAACACACGGCATGGTGGAGCAACATTGCCATTTAATGTAGACACAAGGAACTGTAGCTGCTGGAATCTTGAGCAAAAGACAAAGCTCTGGAGTAGCTCAATTGGTTAGCATCTGTGGAGGACATGGATAGGTGACATTTTGGGGAGGTATCATTTTTCAAACTGAATCTAGTGATGGGGGGGGGAGGGGGGGGGGTGAGGGGGAGCTGGAAAAGTGATGCGGGTGTAACAAAGCCTGGCAAGTGATAGATGGATAAGGGTGAGGGGGGTTTGATAGGCAGATGGGTGGAGCAGGTGACAAAGCAAGGCTGGAGATGAGAAGTCCGAAGAATGGGTCCCAACCAAAAACATTGTCCATCCATAACCCCCACAGATGCTGCCTGACCCACTGAGTTAGTCCAGCACTTTGTATTTTGCCACTTAATGTGGATGGTTCTGGACTTTCCAAATAACTTTTCATGAAGCCAATATTTCTTTAGAATTCCCTTCTGTAAAACCTTTTTCTGCTCTCCCTCACTCAGTCCTTTCTAAAGACCCAGGCTTGAGCAGGCTTTCATTTCACTTTCAATTATCATGAACATTTCCAGTTGCAAGAAGGTTGGGATATTGTTTTCGGGTGTTAAAGGGGGTGCCCAGGTACAAGGTGTTAGTATTTTGATTGTAGCTACTCCTTCAGTGCAAGCGTTATTCCTCGCGCTTGCCCCCATGTTAAGTTGTTTCGGTTTGTCATGTATCTGACATAGACCCGTTTACACGTGGATGCAAACACTGTTTTGCGCATGAAATGAGGGAGCGAGGGAGAAACTCACGGGAGGCCTTCCTCTCTTAGCTTGAGAGTTTACAGCTTGGCACGAGTGTGGAACTTCAATAGCATAACGTCGTTATTTAAGGCAAGGAAACAAATGGAAAAAATGATGCCGCTGGGAGTGTTACTGAGAGGTTTAACAGTGTGTGATGTTCAAGTATTTAACAGTTTATGCCTTCTACTGCAAGAGCATTGGTTTAGTATTACCTACGGTACCAATAGCCAATAGCATTGCCAATTGCTACCAATAGTACCAATGGTCACCATTTTCTTGCAAGTATTGATCCGTTACCCGTGAAGTGCTCTGAGGTGCTTCTGATAGACACGATAAGAGTTTGAAAAGAACAATGGACTTGGACTTTACAGTCACCGTTTGTGATATGCATTCACCGGTAGGATGCAGGAAGGCAATGGAGCAAGCAATTGCATTATTGCTTCCACAACCCTGGATCATAATAGCATTGCATCAAGCATCCTCAGCATTTACAAGGGTCAATTAGTCTAAAGTGCAGGAGATTTTGTGAAACTGCGTTCCACTTTTGAAAATAATGCATTTCTCTGAACTATTGCTTAACTAAAAGATATACCAAAATGTTTAAAAAATGCAATGTATCCAATGCCTGCAATGTATCAACTTGATGCTGAAGCGATTTTACTGCTCGAGTGGCTGTAGTTTCTGCAGTTTGGCCTAGTTTGGTTTGGAATCCTGTTATGGGCTTGAACATGCAAATGTAAACTGACTGTGTAATTCTCCCTTAGCGCTGTGCTGGGCTATCCAAGCTGCTGACCTTCTGGCCAGAGTTGTGCCCTACCATGGCGTCCGGTGGATGCAAACAAATCCGGTGATTTTACTTGGTATGGATGTTAGGTTATTATTGCCACGTGTGCCGATATACAGTGAACAGCTTTGAGTTGCGTGCTATCCAGGCTAGTCATACCATGCATGAGTACAACAGCTTGCACAAAAAAGAGAAAGGAAACAGAGCAGAAAAAATATAGTGTTACAACTGCAGAAAAAGTGCAGATTTTTAAAAAAGTGTAACAAGGTAGGTTGGGAGACTGGGAATACATTTAAAGAAGAGCAATGAAATTACGATATTATTCAATATTTTAATTCTGGTGATTAAACCATGTAAATTATTTAAACCATGTGAAGTATGGTTAAATTGAGTCATTTATCTAATTGGTTGCTTGTGGGATTTTGTTTTTTCTGTGTGTAAATTGATTGATGTATTTGCCTTTGGAACAAGGGAAATTTGGTGTTAAATGCTTTTGACAATCTGAAAACACTCATGTTAATAGATAGCTGCATAGTGCCATCAAAATGTCTTTCAACAGTTTTGAGAGATAATTGTCCTTTGTGTGGCAGTAAGTGGCAGGGTGCAGGGTGACTTGGACAGGTTGTGTGAGTGGGCGGATGCATGGCAGATGCAGTTTAATGTGGATAAGTGTGAGATTATCCACTTTGGTGGTAAGAATAGGAAGGCAGAGTATTATCTGAATGGTGGCAAGTTAGGAAAAGGGGACGTACAACGAGATCTGAGTGTCCTAGTGCATCAGTCACTGAAAGGAAGCATGCAGGTACAGCAGGCGGTGAAGAAAGCCAATGGAATGTTGGCCTTCATAACAAGAGGAGTTGAGTATAGGAGCAAAGAGGTCCTTCTGCAGCTGCACAGGGCCCTAGTGAGACCGTACCTGGAGTACTGTGTGCAGTTTTGGTCTCCAAATTTGAGGAAGGATATTCTTGCTATTGAGGGCGTGCTAGCTCGAAGGGCCGAATGGCCTCCTCCTGCATCTATTGTCTATAAGTGGTAGAAGCTGGGGGGGTCTGATGAGAATGTTGGAAAAATAGAGGTTTAGAGATACAGCATGGAAACAAGCCCTTTGGCCCACCGAGCCCGCACTGTCCAACAATCACCTGTACACTAGTTCTATCCTACACACTGGGGGCAATTTTACAGAAGCCAATTAACCTACAAACTTTCACGTCTTTAGAAGGAAAGCAGAGCACCCAGAGAAAACCCATGCGGTCGCAGGGAGAACGCGCAAACTCCATACAGACAGCACCCCTAGTCAGTATCGAACCCGGGTCTCTGGCACTGTGAGGCAGCAACCCCATTGCTGCGCCACTGTGCCGCCCTGGTACGTTACAGGGAAATTACTAAGGAAATATAAATCTTTGGAAATATAGTTCTTTGAGCTGGCATAGATTTGATGGGATGAATAGTGGCTTCTTGTGTTGTAAGGACATTTGGAAAGAATTCCACTATATGGAATTACATTACATAGACCATTTGCTCTATCGATCTCATGTCGATGTCCCTGCTTCACATGGGCCTACTGAAACTATACTACATCTTGATTGTGGTGCAGAGGAGGTTTACTGACATGTTCACAAAATGTTGGAGCAACTGGGCGGCACGGTAGCGCAGCGGTAGAGCTGCTGCTTTACAGCAAATGCAGCGCCGGAGACTCAGGTTCGATCCTGACTACGGGTGCTGCACTGTAAGGAGTTTGTACGTTCTCCCCGTGACCTGCGTGGGTTTTCTCCGAGATCTTCGGTTTCCTCCCACACTCCAAAGACGTACAGGTATGTAGGTTAATTGGCTGGGTAAATGTAAAAATTGTCCCTAGTGGGTGTAGGATAGTGTTAATGTACGGGGATCGCTGGGCGGCACGGACTTGGTGGGCCGAAAAAGGCCTGTTTCCGGCTGTATATATATGATAACTCACTGGGTCAGACAGCATCTCTGGAGAACATGGATAGGTGATGTTTCGGGTCTGAACCCTTCTTCAGGCTGATTGTAGGGGGGGGGGGGCAGGAAAGATAGCCGGGAGAGGTGGGGTAGGACAGACCCTCGCTGGCAATAGTCGAACACAGGCAGGGGGGGGGGGGGGGTTAAAAGGCAGATTATTGGACAAATGCCAGAGATATAGGGACGGCTGTGAGTCCAAAGGTATGTTGGTTAATTGGCTGGGTAAATGTAAAAAAAATTGTCCCTAATGTGTGTAGGATAGTGTTAATAGTGTTAGTGTGCGGGGATCACTGGGCGGCGCGGACTTGGTGGGCCGAAAAGGCCTGTTTCCGCGCTGTATATATATGATATGATATATGATATGATTGAGAAGTGTTACGCTTGGAGATAGAAACGTTGCAAATTGTGTATCCATTGTAAACGGTACAAGTGGTGGGTGAGGCGGAGGGAAGGGGAATGGGAATTGATGCGAGGGGGGGGGGGGGGGGTTAAGTCATTATCAGCGACAAGCATAGGTTGGACTGTTGAGAACGATTAAGAGGTTCCTTAAAAGAGGCTTTCACGTTGATGAAGGATTTGAGAGAGGAAATGGAGAAAGATTGTTCCGGTTGATGAACCAGTTGCCATAAACTTATCAATGACAAGTAGAGTGGTGATGAAATGCTTTTCCTCTATTACCAGGATATGCAATGTCCCACCTGAAAACGTGGTGAAAGTTGACACCATAGATAATTTTAGGAAGGAAGGAAAGAAAAAGGAGAGAAACCTACAGTAAGAGTGATGAAATAATGTATGAGGTAAAGGATCATTTATCTTAGAAAGAGCCAGCACAATCACAATCAGCACTCAGTCTCACTGTGAGACACAGGTTCCGATGGTTGTCTCCATCTTTGACCATCCTCTCTTGTTACTACCGGGCCTACCTACCGGGAGGAGGTGGCTGATCTGGCACTCTGGTGTCAGGACAATAGCCTCCTCTTGAATGTCAAAAAAACTAAGGAAGCTGATTGTGGACTTTAGAAGGGCTCAACATCCAAGGACGTACACGCCACTGGAGATAAATGGGTCTACTGTGGAAAGGGTGAGCAGTCTTAAATACCTGGGAGTCCACATCAAAGAGGATCTGACATGGGCAACGCACATTGCCGCACTGGTGGGTAAGGCAAAGCAGTGCCTTTACCACCTTAGACAGCTGAGGAAATTCAGAGTGCCTCTGAGGATCCTTCATTGCTTCTACTCTGGGGCTGTAGAGAGCATCCTGTCCGGCAACATCACAATCTGGTTTGGGAACAGCTCTGCCCAGGGCAGGAAGGCTCTGCGGGGAGTAGTGCGTTCGGCTGAACGCACCATGGGAACTACACTCACCCCCCTGCAGGACCTATACATCAGGAGGTGCAGATCCAGAACCAGCAACATTATGGGGGACCCCTAGCACCCCAGCAACGGACTGTTCCAGCTGCTACGGCAAACGCCTCCGCTGTCACGCTGTGAAAACGGAGAGGATGAGACGGAGTTTCTTCCCACAGGCCATCAGGACTGTTAACTCCAGGGACTAAATTTTGTCTTTTCTGTATTAACTTTTATTTATATGCTGTAACTGTAATTCTTTTTTGCACAATCGGCAGATTGTGAATCCACAATCCACAATTGCCACTTTCATTTCACTGCACATCGTGCATGTGTATGTGACAAATAAACTTGACTTGACTTGACTTGACTTGACTTGACTTGACTACTTTGAAGTTGTTGTCACTGAGAATGATCAGTTTTTCAAAGTTGGTGCTTATCCATGGTGGTCTGATGCTGTTTTGGCCTTTGGGTTGCAGTCCTTTAGGTACAGAGACAGTCGTCAAATACTTCCAGGCACATAGGGGGACAAGTTTATCTCTGATCACCATTACTAAATGTGTGCGGGATTTAAAATGCCATCAGTATTCACCTCCCATATCTTCAGTTCCATTGACTTCAATCCAGAAGTGCATTTCCAACTCTCAAGTGTGATCAGGCAAACAAGTTAATGGAGATTATATTGAATAAGATTCTAATTCCAGGTCACTTACAGGCCACATTACCTATTAACGGTTCAAGCATTCTGCTGGGCATATATACCACAAAGGATTTAATCCATTCTCTGTACTCACGTATGATTGAAAGCTAAATTGACTTTTGGAAATCCATTAAAATTTATCCTTAGACTTGTGATGTGTTTTAATTTTTTTTAATTACTGACCCTTCAGTCTATTTATTCTTTGACTCTTGATAGACACAAAATGCTGGAGTAACTCAGCAGGTCAGGCAGCATCTCTGGAAAAATGACCTCCATAGATGCTGCCTGTCCCACTGAGTTACTGCAACATTTTGTGTCCACCTTTGGTGTAAACCAGCATCTGTAGTTCCTTCCTACATATTTGACGATTGATGTGCACCCATTTCTGGACAGTAAGTTCACAATGCTTTTTCCTTCTTGGGAGAGCTGCTTCTTCCTACCTCCAAATGAGCCACACTAGAAGCTTACTATATCCATTATGGTGCTTCAAGATTCAATATTCAAGATTCAATTTAATTGTCACATGTACCAATTAAGGTACAGTGAAATTCGAGTTACCATACAGCCATACTAAGTAAAAAGCAACAAGACACACAGCCACATAAAATAAAATTTAACATAAACATCCACCAAAGCAGAATCCACATTCCTTACTGTGATGAAAAGTAATAAAGTTCATCATTTTCCTCTTTGTTCCTTTACAGGGAGATTATACAGTGATTGAAGCCTGCTCCCAACATTCTGTGCTAATTACGTTATATTGAAGATATTGTACTGACAACATCAATATTGACTAAATCTTCAACATTATTAATTGCCAGTGTGAAACGTCTAGACTACACCGTTTAAATACCAGTTTTTGTTTTTATAACCCCCGAGATTCCTCATAGTAGCACTAGGCAATTAACATTATTGTGTAGCTTCCTGCCTGGCAGAGTGCCTTCAAAATTATGATTGTTCCCTTGTGGCTTTGGATCAAAAACCTCTTAATAATCGGACAGATTTATCAATGCTCACTACATTTGTTGTTCATTGAGCCATATTACTGTCCAGCGTGTTCTTATTTATGATACAGCAGACCAATTACTTTATTGGTTTGTCCAACTCGTGGAGTTGTATCAACTACTCCTGCCCATTGTCGTTAAGTAGTCCAACATTATCTATATGTTTAGAAATACATACAGCATAGAACCAGACCCTTCAGCCCAGCGAGTCCACACCGACCATCGATCACCCGTACGCCAGTTCTATGTTAGACTAGAGCAGCGTTTCTCAACCTTTTTACCCTTGCAAAACCCTTGAAATAATTTTCATGTCTCAGGGAACCACTACATAAAAATGATTATATATCTTTATTAATCTCTTTTCTCTTTCATAAACTTAAAGTTCATAAGGCAAACAATACACATAAGCTTTTCATAAACTACAAAAACATACATAAACACAAACTTTTCATAAACTAACTAAAATAAACATAAACATACTTAAATTTTTTTAATTCATAAAATTACGAATGTTAAATTAAACACAAAAATGACTCATAAATGCATTTACATATGATTAACCTATTTATCATATGGCTTATGATAAAGCCATATCATAAGCCATATGGTATGATATGGCTCGCGGAACCCTAGGGGTCCTGGGAACCGCAGTTGAGAAACGCGTGACTAGAGAGTGCAGGGCAGTCAGATGGAGACAAGCAGAGGGTAGGGGGTCAAAGCCTAAGTTCTAATGTTTACTTTGATGTAGTTGAAGATTTATCATCACCTACTTTTATTAAGTGTTTTCAGTAAAGAAAATGGGTCATTCAGCCCAACAGTTCTAGTTTTAGAGATAATAAAGTGTGGAATATGGCCCTTTGGCCCATCAAGTTCATGCTGACCATCAAACACTCGCTCTATGTCCCATACACTAGGGGGAATTTAAAGCAGCCTATTAATCTACAAACCTACACGTCTCTGGAATATGGGAAGAACATGGAGCACCCGGATGAAACCCATACCAGTCACAGGGAGAACGTACAAACTCTGCCCAGGGTGATAATTCATGGAACAACATTACATCATCTCAGACTAAAAGGATGTTCCTCCAGGAAGGAGATGAGGAGGAACTTCTTTAGTCAGAGGGTGGTGAATCTGTGGAACTCATTGCCACAGAAGACTGTGGAGGCCAAGTCAATGGATATTTTTAAGGCAGAGATAGATAGATTCTTGGTTAGTACGGGTGTCAGGGGTTATGGGGAGAAGGCAGAAGAATGGGGTTGAGAGGGGGAGATAGATCTGACATGGTTGAATGGTGGAGTAGACTTGATGGGCCGAAGGGCCTAATTCTGCTCCTATCACTAATGAGGCACGGTGCAGTTTCCAGCCTTGTTCGCATTTTTTGAGAATGATTCCATTATTCCCATTTGACACCTTGTGTGAACTCAGGTTTTGCTTTTTACTTCTGTTACTACACATCACTTTGGCCTGCACTGTCATCTTATTTGTCTTTTAATCTTAGAGTTTAGAGACACGGCAGGAAAACGGGGCCCTTCAGCCCACCGAGTCCACGCTGATCATTGATCACCCGTTCACACTAGTTCTATGTTATCCCACTTTCTCATCCACTCCCATCACACGAGGAGAGCACATTACAGAGGGCCAATTAACCCACAAATCCGCAATGCCTTTGTGATGTGGGAGGAAACTGGAGCACCCAGAGGAAACCCATGTGGTCACAGAGAGAATGTGCAAACTCCACACAGACAACACCCAAGGTCAGGATCAAACCCAGGCCTCTGACGCTATGATCTCAGATCTCTCATGCCTCCAACATCAAAGAATTTTGCTACCGTTCTGTTCTTCATTTACCATTTCTCTGCATCTTAAACGGTTTAACATGGATTTTTTGAGGTCACCGACTTGAGACTTCCATTCCCTGCAGGTTCCGCTGGGTCTGCTAAATACTTCTGGCATTTTCTGTTTTCACTTGCTAATTGCTTCACATCTTTGGATCCATTGCACAGTGTGGTGGTAGTGTTTGGAACAACTGTTTTCTACCTGCACAGAAGGTAATTTAAAATGTACAGAATATTCACATATAAACTATGTCATCCCTGTCAGAGAAGAACTGTTTTATGATGTGGGTGCATCAAAGGAGCAGATTTCAGATTTTTTTTTTAGTTCAGCTGAGAGATACAGCATGGAAACAGGCTCTTCGGCCCATTGATTCCAGCCAGACCATCAACTTCGTCTATGTTCTATAGATTCAGGATCAGTTCCATGTTCTATAGATTCAGGATCAGTTCCTGTGGATTGGAGGGTAGCAAATGTTATCCCACTTTTTAAGAAAGGAGGGAGAGAGAAAACGGGTAATTATAGACCAGTTAGTCTGACATCAGTGGTGGGGAAGATGCTGGAGTCAATTATAAAAGACGAAATTGCTGAGCATTTGGATAGCAGTAACAGGATCATTCCGAGTCAGCATGGATTTACGAAGGGGAAATCATGCTTGACAAATCTACTGGAATTTTTTGAGGGTGTAACTAGGAAAATTGACAGGGGAGAGTCAGTGGATGTGGTGTACCTCGACTTTCAGAAAGCCTTCGACAAGGTCCCACATAGGAGATTAGTGGGCAAAATTAGAGCACATGGTATTGGGGGTAGGGTACTGACATGGATAGAAAATTGGTTGACAGACAGAAAGCAAAGAGTGGGGATAAATGGGTCCCTTTCGGAATGGCAGGCAGTGACCAGTGGGGTACTTTTAATCCCTTCATCTAAGTCATTAATGTATATCGTAAATAGCTGGGGTTCGGTGCTGGGACCCCAGCTATTTACGATATACATTAATGACTTAGATGAAGGGATTAAAAGTACCATTAGCAAATTTGCAGATGATACTAAGCTGGGGGGTAGTGTGAATTGTGAGGAAGATGCAATAAGGCTGCAGGGTGACTTGGACAGGTTGTGTGAGTGGGCGGATACATGGCAGATGCACTTTGGAAGTAAGAATAGAAAGGCAGATTATTATCTGAATGGTGTCAAGTTAGGAAGAGGGGATGTTCAACGAGATCTGGGTGTCCTAGTGCATCAGTCACTGAAAGGAAGCATGCAGGTACAGCAGGCAGTGAAGAAAGCCAATGGAATGTTGGCCTTCGTAACAAGAGGAGTTGAGTATAGGATACAGCTCTTAAGGATAGTGGAGTGAGGGGGTATGGGGAGAAGGCAGGAACGGGGTACTGATTGAGAGTGATCAGCCATGATCGCATTGAATGGCGGTGCTGGCTCGAAGGGCTGAATGGCCTACACCTGCACCTATTGTCTATTGTCTATAAGATGGGTTCCGACCTCTAACGTCACTTATTCCTTCTCTCCAGAGATGCTGAATTACTCCAGCATATTGTGCCTATCTTTCAAAGGTTTCAAAGGTCTTTTATTGTCACGTGTACCAATTAAGGTACAGTGATATTCATATCACCGTACAGCCATTCTTAGAAAAAAGCAACAAGACACACAACTACATAAAAGTTAACATAAACATCCACCGCAGAGGATTCCCCGCATTCCTCACTGTGATGGAAGGCAAAGAAGTCCAATCTTCTTCCCTCATCTTTGGACCATCGATCACCCGTTCATTCTAGTTCTAGGTTATCCCACTTTCGCATCCATTCCCTGCATACTGGGGCAATTTTCGGAGTCCATTCAACATACAAACCTGCATGATTTTGGGATGTGGAGGAAGGTGAGGCACCTGGAGGAAACCCATGTGGTCACGAGGAGAACGTGCAAAGTCCACATATTCGAGGTCAAGATGGAATCTGCTGAGGTGGCACCTCTACCAGCTGTGCCACCTCTATCAGCTGTGCCACAATGCCACCCCCATGTTGGATATCTACCTGGCTATAACTAGTGGTTGAATTCTCCGTAATAATGAAAGATAATGACACCATTGGAAAGGTGCCCCCCCCCCCCCACAAATGGTTGAAATAGGAGTTCACTGTGTTGTCCCTATTGTGTGGGGAATGGATGAGAAAATGGGATAACATAGAACTATTGCAAACAGACGATCAATGGTCAGCATGGACTCGATGGGCCAAAGGGCCGGTTGCCATGCCGTATCTCTAAACCAAAAGAAGGAAAATAATCCCTCTGCATCTCTAGACTTCAGAGATACAGCTTGGAACCAAACCCTTTGGCCCACCGAGTCCGCCACGACCATCGATCAACCCATGCACTGGCACTATCCGACACTCCAGGGGTAATTTACAATTTACAGAAGCCAATTAACTTTCAAACCTGTGCGTCTTTGGAGTGTGGGAAGAAACCCAGGTACACAGAGGTAACCCATGCAGTCACAGGGTGAACGTACAAACTCCATACAGTCAGCAGCCATGGTTAGGATCGAACCCGGGTCTCTGACGCTGCAAGGCAGCAACTCTACCGCTGCTCCACTGTGCTGCCCTGAATCTCTTTAAGAATTCATTATTTCAGGACATCCCAAAACACTTGAGAACAACAACTAAATTCAGAATTTAGCCATTGCTGTAAAGTAGACAACATAGCAGTCAATTCAAATAGTCCCACAAATGGCAATGCATGTCTGTTATTCAATATGACTGTGGCTGATCTTTTATCAATGTGCTCCTTTCCTGTATTAACCTTTTCTCAATTCCCTCCATATCCAAACATCTGCCTCTCTCTGGGTTAAGTAGTCTTCATGATTATGCCTCCATAACACTCTTTAGTTTAGTTTAGTTTAGTTTAGTTTAGTTTAGTTTAGAGATACAGTGCGGAAACAGGCCCTTCGACCTACCGAGTCCGCGCCGCCCAGCGATCCCTGCACATTAACACGATCCTACGCACACAAGGGACAATTTACAATTATACCAAGCCAATTAACCTACAAACCTGTATGTCTTTCGAGTGCAGGCGGCACGGTAGCGCAGCGGTAGAGTTGCTGCTTTACAGCGAATGCAGCGCCGGAGACTCAGGTTCGATCCTGACTACGGGTGCTGCACTGTAAGGAGTTTGTACATTCTCCCCGTGACCTGCGTGGGTTTTCTCCGAGATCTTCGGTTTCCTCCCACACTCCAAAGACGTACAGGTATGTAGGTTAATTGGCTGGGTAAATGTAAAAATTGTCCCTAGTGGGTGTAGGATAGTGTTAATGTACGGGGATCGCTGGGCGGCACAGACTTGGAGGGCCGAAAAGGCCTGTTTCCGGCTGTATATATATGATATGATGATGATGATGAAACCAGAGCACCCGGAGATAACCCATCCCTGTGTGGGAGATTCTAAACGTTCACTGAGGAAACATACTTTCTCCATCTTGAATGACATTTCGTTTGAGACTGTGAGTCCTAGCTATAGATGCCCAGCCAAAGAGGACAATATTCTCCTTGCAGCTACCCTATCAATGCTTCTAAGTACTTCAGTTTCAATATGCTTTTGTTGTGTGTCATGAGATATTTCATGCCTGCCTAACGTCTTGGTTTAACACCTCATTCAAAAAGACAGTGCTTCTGACTATGTAGCACAGCTTCAATATGACGATTAATTTTTGTGATCACAAATTGGATTTGAATTCACCAACATCTGGTTAGGGCGGCAGAGTGGCTCAGTGGTGGAGTTACGGCCTTACAGCACCAGAGATCCTGACTATGGGTGCTTGTCTGTACAGAGTATCTACCTTCTCCCTGTGACCTGCGTGGATTTTCTCCGAGATCTTCGGTTTCCTCCCACACTCCAAAGACGTAAGGGGTTTATAGGCTAATTGGCTTGGTATCAAAATGCAACATTGTCCCAAGTGTGTGTAGGATAGTGTTAATGTGCGAAAATTGCTGGACGGCACGGACTCAGTGGGCCGAAGGGCCTGTTCTGCGGTGTATCTCCAAACCAGATTAAACAAGAGTATTTCCTATCATCCGGGGCTGACTCTCATGAAAGCTCCCCTGATGTTTCCAGGTTAGAAACCTGTCTGCTTTCTGTTTGAAGGAGATGAATATTTTTTTCCCAAATAGACTCCAGAATCTTAGACTGCAGTGGGACCATGAATATCTCAGAGCAGCAATTCAGCCTATTTCATTTCACAACAGCTCTGCTGCAGCTATCATTTGCAGTGGTATCTTAAAACACTTGTCTGCAAGCCAACAGATTGTGCAATTGCTGTTAATCTTTCAAACCACGGACTATTTCAGACGCATTTGTTTTTTTCCAACTTGGAAGCCTCAGGATTTCAGCTGGAGTAAATAGGCAATTGCTTGAGATAATCGGCTGGTAAGGCAGCATCTGTGGAGAAGAAAAACAGAGTTGACGTCTCATGTCTTTGGTTAGGGACTGTCCTAATTTCACTTCCTACAAGAACACAGTGGTTTGATTAACCCACTGTAGGTTAACAATGTTGTAGGTTGACAAAGGCAACAATTTTTCTGTGCCAAAGAATAAGATTTTATGAGCCATCTATGTGCCACAGTTCTGAGTAATACATTGGAAATGAAGTGTGGCAGTATGTTTCTGAGTAACTCAGCATCTCTGGGGGAGAAAAGGAAAAGGTGACGTTTTGGGTTGAGACCCATCATCAGGCTATTCCTTTGCTCCAGAGATGCTGCCTGACCCCGCTGAGTTACTTCAGCATTTTGTGTCCACCTTCAGTGTAAACCAAGCCAATTAACCTACAGACCTGTATATCTTTGGAGTGTCGGAGGAAACCAGAGCACCTGGAGGTAACCCATCCCTGTGTGGGAGATTCTGCAGTTCCTTCTTACACAGTAATCTGAGCATTAGTCAAATTCGGCCTTGATTCTTTTGACACCAATCATGGGATTAGAATGAATTCAGGCATCATTTCTTTGCCTTCAGCACACAATCGAAGCTGATGTTTCAACATTGTACTGGGACTGTATTTGGCATGGTGGAAAGTTAAATAGAGGCTCAGGCGAACACAAAAGAACCCATGATAACACTCATGCAGTGATTCACCCATCATCCGACATAATATTTAACCTTACAATAGACAATAGGTGCAGGACGAGGCCATTCGGCCCTTCGAGCCAGCACCGCCATTCAATGTGATCATGGCTGATCATTCTCAATCAGTACCCCGTTCCTGCCTTCTCCCCATACCCCCTGACTCCGCTATCCTTAAGAGCTCTATCCAGCTCTCTTTTGAATGCATTCAGAGAATTGGCCTCCACTGCCTTCTGAGACAGAGAATTCCACAGATTCACAACTCTCTGACTGAACTACATCAGGGAAAATGATTGGTTTATTTCAGTTTAGTTTATTGTCACATGTACCGAGGTACAGGGAAAAGCTTTTGTTGCATGCTAGCCCATCAGCATGACAAGGGAATGATGTTTAGTGCAAGGTAAAGCCACCAAAGTCCGATCAAGGATAGGCTGAGGGTCACCAATGAGGTAGATTGTAGTCTACTTCATTAGTGACCCTCAGACTATCCTTGATTAGACTTTGCTGGCTTTACCTTGCACTAACCCTTATATCTATATAACTGGATACCTTATTGCTCTTTCTGGGGCTTTGCATAACAATGTTTCTCAGCGATTGCTCTAGAAACTGAATTTATTGCCTGTGAAGTGTCTGGTTGCAGCCAGACGTTTGAGCAGGTTTTTTTTTCTCTGCACATTTTTAGGAGATGTACACAGAGAATGTGAAAAGACCAATTTGGTGACCTGATTCTGCGTATTTTAAGTTTAAAAGCTACCGAGGCCGAAGTCAGGTTACAGAGAGATACATTCCAGAGCTGCATCAAAGCGGGAGGAACGAATCTGGCAAAAAAGGCCGAGCCTGTGGTGGGGGCTCTGAAACTTTGATTTCTGGCATGATTCGCTGGAACTAGATCCCACTTTACAATTCCACAAAACTTTTGGAACTTGATTTATTTTGATTTGAAGTCAAGCAAGTAGAGAATAAGTATTTTGCCACATGTGTGCGTGTGGGGGGGGGGGACTAGAATATGAATGGAGACAAGTTTTGTCCCACGTATAATGCTTGGAAGCTTCAATTACATTGTACTTTCTTCACATAATACTTCAGGGTGGCAGAGAATTATTGAATGGCCGAGATTGCAAGCCTTCAAGACCAACGAAGGCGGCATTCTTATTATAAACATTCTGGAAGTGCAGTACAGTGTGGAGAGAGGGAAATAGGTGGATGTTTGAGCCAGAAATATGATACGATACGATACGATATGATAGGACCTTATTTATCCCAGGAGGGAAATTGATCTGCCAACAGTCGTAAAACACAAGATACATGAAACATAAAATTAAAGTGACGAGTGGAAAAGATTGGGGATGTGTAAAGATTTGGGGGGGGGGGGGGAGGAGAGAGAGGGGCGAGGGGGGAGGGGAGTCGGTCTACCCAACGACAGAAGGGGGAGGAGTTGTACAGTTGGAAGAACTCTGATATTTTGGCAAGGGAAAAGGACGGGTGGAGTTCAGAACAAAAGAGCTGGTCAACGAATGGGTAAAAGGCAGAAGTGATTAAATAATAAAATGAATGATGGTGCAGTTTAAAAGGAGGTGTTAGTGGAACGGGAAAGGAACTAGAAATGCATGTAGCAAGCTGAAATTTGAAACTGATTGCTTGGATAGCTTACAACCCAACCATATGAACATTGAATTTTCCAATTTTAGGTTACCTGTAACAACAACATTTCTTCTTCTCGTGCCCCACCTAGATTTGCATCTATTTTCTCCCTCTCCCACCTCCAACATTCCTTCCTCTAGCTTCACAATCTCCAGCTCTTCAATCCTTTTGTCTCTAACTTTATTTATATTTTTTTCATCTCTGGCCTTTGTCCAGCCATCTATCTATCAAACCCTCTTGGCCTATGTTCGCCTATTGCCTATCTGCCATGCTTTGCCCTGCCTCTCTCTTCTAGCTTTCTCAACCCCCCCCCCCCCCCCCCCACCCCCTACATTTAGTCTGAAGAAGGGTCATGATCCGAAATGTCACCTATCCATGTTCTCCAGGGATGTTGTCTGACATGCTTGAATTACTCCACCACTTTGTGTCTTTTTTCATGAACCAGCGTCTGCAGTTCCTTGTTTCTAGTGTTGAATTCAATGTTGTGTCTGGAAGGCTACATGGTGCCAACCTGAGGGATGTGCTGCTGTTTGAGCCATGTTAAGCACGTTTAGAACAGTTTAGGGTGAGCACGAGAGAGGGAGAGAGTGGGAGAGAGTTTGAGTATAGTTTATTGTCGCGTGTACCAAGTGAGGTACAGTGAAAAGCTTCTAGTTTAGTTTAGTTTAGAAATACAGCGCGGAAACAGGCCCTTCGGCCCACCGGGTCTGCGCCAACCAGCGATCCCCACACATTAATACTATCTTACACCCACTAGGGACAATTTTTTTAACATTTACCAAGCCAATTAGCCTACAAATCTGTACGTCTTTGGAGTGTGGGAGGAAACCGAAGATCTCGGAGAAAACCCACGCAGGTCACGGGGAGAACGTACAATCTCCGTACATTCAGCACCCGTAGTCAGGATCGAATCCCGGGTCTCCGCCGATACATTCGCTGTAAGGCAGCAACTCTACCGCTGCGCCACCATGACCTTTTGTTATGTGCTGACCAGTCATGATTACAATCGAGATGATAAAGGGAATAACATGAATAATGTTTAGTGCCAGATAAAGCAAGAGGGAAGGAGAAAGAGAAAGAGAGAGAAAATTGTTCATCTAATCTGAATGGTGTCTTGAAGGCAGTTTGAGTGGATTATCGCTCCACTGTCTTTTGGGCTTCTGTTATTAGTTTGTAGTTGCTACCTTCCCACTACCAAGCGGCTACTGTGCCCGGAGATTGGGAGACTGGTGGGACGTAGACTATGGGGTAAGAACAGAGAATCCCACAAGGCTTCCAGGTTCAGTGGGCTCAGCAGGAAGAGTGCTCAGATGGAGTCCGTTTCTTCATTCACGTTTTCAAAGAGAATGCACTTTGTGGTTCCATATTTCTCTGAACTTTAGCTGGCCACGATCCACATCAGATGGTTGGAATCCAGGAGAGAGAGCACATCTGTGCCTTCAAAAAGTATCTGGGATCATTTTTGCCAATGGCCATGTGGAATGGGGTGGGAGGAGATTCATTCTCGAAGCAAAGTGTGCGTCTAGGCTAGACGTGCGAAAGAATGCACTCCAACTCCATTTGTGATAAAACCTCAGCCCTTCATAGATATTCAAAGCTTGTCGTGCATTTAGACTTTAACCTTTAGTGATACAGCATGGAAGCAGGCCCTTCGGCCAACCGAGTCCGCACTGACTAGTGATCACCCGCAAACACTAGCAACACCCTGCACACTCCTCTCCTCTCGAGAGGACATAGACATAGAAAATAGGTGCAGGAGTAGGCCATTCGGCCCTTCGAGCCTGCACTGCCATTCAATATGATCATGGCTGATCATCCAGCTCAGTAACCTGTACCTGCCTTCTCTCCATACCCCCTGATCCCTTTAGCCATAAGGGCCACATCTAACTCCCTCTTAAATATAGCCAATGAACTGGCCTCAACTACCTTCTGCGGCAGAGAATTCCACAGACTCACCACTCTCTGTGTGAAGAAATGTTTTCTCATCTTGGTCCTAAAAGACTTCCCCCTTATCCTTAAGCTGTGACCCCTGGTTCTGGACTTCCCCAACATCGGGAACAATCTCCCCGCATCTAGCCTCTCCAACCCCTTAAGAATTTTATATGTTTCAATAAGATCCCCCCTCAGTCTTCTAAATTCCAGCGAGTACAAGCCTAGTCTATCCAGTCTTTCTTCATATGAAAGTCCTGCCATCCCAGGGATCAATCTGGTGAACCTTCTCTGTACTCCCTCTAAGGCTAGAATGTCTTTCCTCAGATTAGGAGACCAAAACTGTACACAATACTCCAGGTGCGGTCTCACCAAGGCCCTGTACAACTGCAACAGAACCTACCTGCTCCTATACTCAAATCCTCTTGCTATGAATGCTAACATTTACAATTTTACCAAAGCCAATTAATCTACAAACCTGCCCATCTTTGGAGTGCGGGAGGAAACCAGAGCAACCGGAGAAATCCCACGTGGTGACGGGGAGAACGTGCAAACTCCGTACAGACAGCACCGGTCGTCAGGATCGATCCCGGGTCTCTGGCGCTGTAAGGCAGCAATTCCATCACTGCACCACCGTGCCGCCCCTGGATTTGTTTCCATCAGCACCAAACAACCCTAGTGAGATCTGTGGACTTCCCGGGTCACCCATTTCTTAATTTGTCGCTGCTGAAGGAAAATTAAGGGGATAACTCACCATTCACGCTTTCTCGCCCCTGTCATTTTCTTGCCTGTAATAAGCCAGCAGAGGATTTTTAGCTGGTGATGTAACAAATTACCCCGGTGCTGAGAAAGAGGATGTGGGCTTGTGCTGTCATTCATTCCCATTTCCTGCCCCTGGCTGGGTTGTGGGACGATAAATGCATCTTGCATTGAGTTCCTCAAAGGAAAAGGGAGTTAATCAGAGAGGAAATCAAGCAGTCCCCATTCACCCACATTTCTTTGAAGATCAATTTTTGACCAGAACCTCTCGCTCTCTTCATTACTACCTCCAGGTTTTTTTTGGTTTGTTTAAGGTTTCCAGCAACTGCCTTTGTATTTTTCTTTACCGTTCTAACCTTTGTGAGATCTATGAAACTGCACGATGGCGCAGCGGAAGAGTTGCTGCCTTACAGGCCATGGACCCGGGATTGATACTGACTGTTGGTGCTGTCTGTAGAGAGTTTGCTTGCTCTCCCCGTGACCGCGTGTGCTTTCCCTGGGTGCTCTGATTTCTTTCCACACTCCATAGTCGTACAGGTTTGTAGTTTAATTGGCTTTGGTAAAAATTGTAAAATATTGTAAAAATGCTGAATGCATTCAAGAGAGAGCTAGATACAGCTCTTAAGGATAGCGGAGTCAGGGGGGGTATGGGGAGAAGGCAGGAACGGGGTACTGATTGAGAATGATCAGCCATGATCACATTGAATGGCGGTGCTGGCTCGAAGGGCCGAATGGCCTACTCCTGCACCTATTGTCTATTGTCTATCCCTAGTGTGTAGGATAGTGCTAGTGTACGGGGGTCGCTGGTCGGCGCAGACTCGGTGGGCCGAAGGGCCTGTTTCAATGCTGTATCTCTAAGGTAAACTAAAGATTCAGAATCTAATGGGATACAGATTTAATAGGTACCTGAGGGGAAACTTTTTTGCAAAGGGTCGTTGGTATATGGAATGAGCTGCTTGAGGAGGCAGTTGACGCAGGTACGATAACAACATTTTAAAAACATTTGGACAGGACTCGCTGGAATTTAGAAGATTGAGGGGGGATCTTATCGAAACTTACAAAATTCTTAAGGGGTTGGACAGGCTAGATGCAGGAAGATTGTTCCCGATGTTGGGAAAGTCCAGAACAAGGGGTCACAGTTTAAGGATAAGGGGGAAGTCTTTTAGGACCGAGATGAGAACGTTTTTTTTCACACAGAGTGGTGAATCTGTGGAATTCTCTGCCACAGAAGGTAGTTGAGGCCAGTTAATTGGCTATATTTAAGAGGGAGTTAGATGTGGCCCTTGTGGCTAAAGGGATCAGGGGGTATGGAGAGAAGGCTGGTACGGGATACTGAGTTGGATGATCAGCCATGATCATATTGAATGGCGGTGCAGGCTCGAAGGGCCGAATGGCCTAGTCCTGCACCTATTTTCTATGTTTCTATATTTCTATGTACATGGATAGGATAGGTTTAGAGGGATGTGGGCCAACGGCAGACAGGTGGGACTAGTGCAGATGGGACATGTTGGTCGGCATGGGCAAGTTGGGCTGAAGGACCAGTTTCCAAGCTCTATGACTCTTTATCGTGTTATAGTGTTGGATACCACAAAGGTATTTCTCTTAATTGGAAAGTCTCATTGCTTCAGGATAGAGGATTAGCCATTTAGGACTAACATTAGGAAGAATTTCCTTACCGAGAGGGCTGCGATCATGGGACTTTTCCATCCCTGGCGGGTATGATGGCTTGATCGTTATCGATTTTTTGACACCAGGAAAAACAAGGATATCTGGATAATATACTTAATTATCCATAATCTTGTTGTAATGGAGAGCAGACCCAAAGGTTGAGATGGACACAGAGTGCTCAAGTAACTCAGCAGGTCCGGCAGCTTCTCTGGAGTAGACAATAGACAATAGACAATAGGTGCAGGAGGAGGCCATTCGGCCCTTCGAGCCAGCACCGCCATTCAATGTGATCATGGCTGATCATTCTCAATCAGTACCCCGTTCCTGCCTTCTCCCCATACCCCCTGACTCCACTATCCTTAAGAGCTCTATCTAGCTCTCGAATGCATTCAGAGAATTGGCCTCCACTGCCTTCTGAGGCAGAGAATTCCACAGATTCACAACTCTCTGACTGAAAAAGTTTTTCCTCATCTCAGTTCTAAATGGCCTACCCCTTATTCTTAAACTGTGGCACCTTGTTCTGGACCCCCCCAACATTGGGAACATGTTTCCTGCCTCTAACGTGTCCAACCCCTTAATAATCTTATACGTTTCGATAAGATCTCCTCTCATCCTTCTAAATTCCAGTGTATACAAGCCTAGTCGCTCCAGTCTTTCAATATATGATAGTCCCGCCATTCCGGGAATTAACCTAGTAAACCTACGCTGCACGCCCTCAATAGCAAGAATAAAGAGTAAATGGATAGGTGACGTTTCGGATTGGGACCCGTCTTCAGACTGGGTTGTTAGGTTGCTATTGAAGGCTGAGTCGCCTGCCTCTCCCATTTCCATTTTTGAATTGATCCTTGCCATCCTTTGCCTATAGACAATAGACAATAGGTGCAGGAGTAGGCCATTCGGCCCTTTGAGCCAGCACCACCATTCAATGTGATCATGGCTGATCATTCTCATAGTGCCATAGTGGCTTGGTCTTTCTCTTTTATCACAAAAAGGCTGTTGGTCTCTTAGTCGGATTTCTAGGAGGTTCGATGCCAGATGGATGTTTTGGGGAAGGCGAGGCCACTGCAGATTGATGCACGTCTAGACCTCTAACCAGATATGTTGGCAGCAGATACAAAATCCTTAGACCCCACCTATAGAAACTCAGTGAACAAGTAATGCATGTGCCTTATTGGGTCAAGTCAAGTCAAGTCAAGTCAAATTTATTTGTCACATACACATACTCGATGTGCAGTGAAATGAAAGTGCCAATGTCACTTTTAAAAAAAGAATGGGATTAATATGAAACTCAGTGGTATACTTGTACATATATAAAAGCAAGAACACTAGATGGTCATCTGTGAAAATATCAAAGTAAGAAGCTCAAGTAGATAGTCCATCTGGAATTTTGAATAGCCTATTTATTTTATCATGGTTACCCTTGTTGTTTATCACAGCAAGCTCCTACAACTACATGCCGTGATAATGACCTATCTGCTTTAGTGTTATCAATTGGGGAATAAGTATTAGAAAGATAGAAACAAGGTGCAGAAGTAGGCCATTCGTCCCTTCGATATGATCATGGCTGATCGTCCAAAATCAGTACCCCGTTCCTGCTTTCTCCCCTTATCCCTTGATTCCGTTGGCCCTAAGAGCTATAACTAGCTCTCTCTTGAAAACATCCAGTGAATTGGCCTCCGCTGCCTTCTGAGGCAGAGAATTCCACAGATTCACAACACTCTGGGTGAACAGGTTTTTTCTTATCTCAGTCCTAAATGGCCTACCCCTTATTCTTAAACTGTGACCTCTGATTCTGGCCTCCCCCAACATCGGGAACATTTTTCCTGTATCTCGCTTGTCCAATCCCTTAAGAATCTTATATGTTTCTATAAGATCCCCTCTCATCCTTCTAAATTCCATTGAATATAAGCCCAGTCGACCCATTCTTTCATCATATGTCAGTCCCGCCACCCCGGGAATTAACCTGGGGTACCTATTCCCTCAATAGCAAGTATTGGCCTGGGATACCTGAGATAGTCCCCGTGTTATGCTCGGGAAAGGTGTTAAGTGATTACTTGTGTGTATCTGGAGTACAACATCTCAAGTTCTCACTGAAGTATTGTCCCAGTTTTTATACCTTCACAATTCATACGTTGGTGTCATAGAGTCATACAGCGTGGAAACAGGCTCTTCTGCCGAACTTGCCCACGCCGACCAACATGCCTCATTTACACTCGTCCCACTAGCCCATACTTGGCTTATATCCCTCTAAACCTATCCTGTCCGTGTACCTGCCCAAATGTTGTCCTGAGATCAAAGGCAAGGAATCTACCCTCTGAACTGGCACCTCAACAAATCTTAAGAGAGAATGCGGTTTTAATGTTTGTCATCTCTCTAACCTATTGTCTTCTGGTTGTTGCTTGTTATGCATGAACCAAATAGAGACTGCATTTAGGGGACAAATTATTGACGAGACAATGATAAAAGTGTCAGATGATACATGATTAAGACTAAAGAACAGTTTCTACCATCAGGCCATCAGGCTTCTGAACTCATAAACACATTTCACATCATATATGTTAATTATTTTAATATTGTCTTTTTATCTTACTAATGTCTTTTTTTATCTTATTTATCCTTGGAATATTACTGCTGAGGTGACCCGTTGTCTTGTCAAATACATTTCATTGTACCGTTGACCCTGTGCCAACCTACATATGACAAATAATTTTTTTAAATTAAATTAAATTAAATTAAATGATTTTTAAATTATTTTATGTTGGGATTTTGCATACGTGGCCTTGCAAAGCTTGTAAAAGCACCAGATGTAGGCAAGGGACACTTTTAACTCTTGTTAACTTTTTAATATATTTTTGTTTCTCCTTCATTTCAAAAGGGGCCGGATGCTGGGGTTCCATTTTTTGACCTTATCCATCACCTTATTTGGTCATTTCTTCCACTTGACTCCTATTAGGCTCATTGAAAATTCTAAGCATCCCCCGTAGAACAGAAAGCCCCTCTCTCTCTTTTTGTGGCATTTTGATACTCCCAAGAACAGTCTTCCACTGATTTTCGCAACCAAACAACTGCTCTGTCTCGAGCATCCAACAAGAGGGAAGAGGAAAGATGTCTGGACTGGAGTAGTGCAGCTACATTGTCTTTGAACAAGGCCCCCATTAACATGGCCATTTGCAGCTGCTTCAGTAAAACTTCAATAAATCAGATGCAAGCTCATTGCCCCACAATGCCCATATGTTGAGAGAACAAAGCGTGGATTGTTCTATGATTGGAAATAATTAATATGGCAGAGGATTTTGTCCTTCAATTCTTTTCAGCACCGTGAATAGAAATAAAGAATTGAAGTTGGTTAAAATCCAACCCAAGACTGGAGCCCACCCCCACCCCCCTTATATTTACTTTTCACTTGATTTATTTTTGTCCATTAAAGGTCAAAAAGAAGGCACAATCTTCACAAGATCATTTACTTTCCAATAGAAATTTGTTTGCTGCAGCTTCATCGGACAGATGCAGAGATGGGCAGAAGTTGGCACGGGTGGCGCAGCGCCATTGACGCGTGTTTGATCCTGACTCCGGGTGCTGTCTGTCCGGAGCTTGTACATTCTCCTCGTGACCTTCTTGGATTTTCTTTGGGATCTCCGATTTCCTCCCATATTCCAAAGACGTACAGGTTTTTAGGTTAGTTGGCTTGGTATAATTGTAAATTGTCCCGTGAGTGTGTGTAGGATAGCATTAGTGTGCGGGGATTGCTAGTTGGCGTGGTCTCGGTGAGCCGAAGGGCTTGTTTCCATGCTGTATCTCTAAACTAAACTAAACTAAACTAAGCTAAACTAAACTAAACTAAACTAAACTAAGAACATGTTACTCCATGAGAGGTGCTAAGCAGTGCACAGAGGTTGGTATTAAATATTACCTGGATTTTTACATATGGAGAGAGCAATGAGGCTATCTGGCATTGATTTTGGGAAAGCCATTAGGTAGGGACCAGTTTTAGAAAAGAGTTCTTCATTTCCATTCAGAGAACTGAGGAGAACAATTTACCTAATTGTTTCAGAGCCATAGTGAGGCCCACCGGAAATTGGAGGAACAGCACCTCATATTTCGCTTGGGCAGCTTGCAGCCCAGTGTTATGAACATTGACTTCTCCAACTTTAGATAGTTCCTCTGTCCCTCTCTTCCCCTCCCCCTTCCCAGTTCTCCCTCTATCTTCCTGTCTTCACCTATATCCTTTCTTTGTCCCGCCCCCCTGATATCAGTCTGAAGAAGGGTCTCGACCCGAAACGTCGCCCATTCCTTCTCTCCTGAGATGCTGCCTGACCTGCTGAGTTACTCCAGCATTTTGTGAAATAAATACCTTCGATTTGTACCAGCATCTGCAGTTATTTTCTTATACTAATTGTTTCAGGTATGATTATTGATGCCAAGTTATTTTGGAGTGTCTTGATGGCGACTCCAGAATTTAGCATGCCTAATTAAACTAAATCAGCTAAACATTAGTTTACTATGTTGTATTGGAATCCATATACAGAAAGTGCTGAAGAGTTTTTTTAGACCAAATGGAGCAGACATGACCAGCCAGACTGTTGCAAATCCTCATTTTCTGATTGATAGATGTAATTATCTGGATAGTTCATTTTTGTGGTTATAAATATACCCAATTAGATGCTTGAGTTGAAGAACTTAAGGGACTTGTATGTGAATATAGTCGAATAAAATAACCATTGAATTGAACATGTTTGATATTCATGCTTTAAAGGCATCAAATGTCACCATTTAAGCACGTTGTGAGATTTCCAGAAATACTAGAGGGTTAAGCCACCAATATATTATGAATAGAGCATGGAAACAGACCGTTCAGCCCAACACATCCACACTGACCACCATGCTCCATCTAAGCTAGCCCCATTTGCAAAGGTTTGGCCCATATCCCTGATGGTAACGGAGCAAGGAACATATTATGTAACGGTCAAGATGAACTGATGTCTTGCATGCCGTCATTTTCAGAGTGTTGGCTAAGGAGGCTTGATAGGGTAAATGTTGGGGTGTTTTCACTGGTGGAAGAATCTTGTGTAAGGAGACACAATTGTAAGATAAAGGGCTAATCATTTAAAACTGAGGTGCGCAGAAAGTTGTTCTCAAAGAGGGTGATAAATCTCTGGAATTCTCTGTCCTGTTAGGATCATTGGAAATATTTAAAGGGGAGGTGGATAAAAATATTATAGATAGAGCAACTCAGGAGTATGGTGAAATGGCGCAGAAGACAACTTGAGGCCAGTGTCGATCAACCATGATCATATGAAATGGTGGGGCAGGCTTGAAGGGCCTGATATCCTGCGTCTGTTCCTGTGTCTCGTGTTCTTTTGTGTTACCGCGTGAGTGCCCTGGACAATATGTATCCCTCAGCCAACTTCACTATATATATATAAAACAATTAAAAGCAGCAAACACTTGGAAACATTCAGCAGGCCAGCCAACATCAGTGGAAAGTGACACGCTTAATATTTCAGGTCGAAGACATTCGGATCCGCTGCGTGTTTCCAACATTTTCTGTTCTTATTTTAGCTTTTTCCAGTTAAAAAAAAAAAAATTCATTCACCGTTTGAGGGATCATCTGGTCGTGATCAGAGTGCTGTTTGTGGGAGCTCTCTCTGTATACATTGGCTGCTGGTTTGCCCACATTTCTGCAGAGAAAACAACTGCGACCACATCATTCATTGGCAGCTACTTGCATTGGGGCAGTCTGAAAGGGGTATGAATGATGAAATCTTTTGTTTAATGTATCAAAATGACCTCCACCATTAAATGGTAATTGTGACTGCTCCAGGGAAATCCCTGTACCAATCATGAAATGTGAGATATAGATTTTTTTTTTAGATTTAGAGATACAGCGCAGAAACAGGCCCTTCGGCCCACCGGGTCCGCGCCGACCAGCGATCCCCGCACATCAACACTATCCTACACCCACTAGGGACAATTTTTACATTTGCCCAGCCAATTAACCTACAAACTTGTACGTCTTTGGAGTGTGGGAGGAAACCGAAGATCTCGGAGAAAACCCACGCAGGTCACGGGGAGAACGTACAAACTCCGTACAGTACAGCACCGGTAGTCAGGATCGAACCTGAGTCTCCGGCGCTGCATTCGCTGTAAGGCAGCAACTCTACCGCTGCGCCACCGTGCACACGAGGTTTATAAGAATTTAGATGATCTAAATTCCATTACTTTTAATTGTTCCCAGTGACTTTTATGTAGAGACCATCTTGCATTTTAAAGCTTGTAACTTATTAACACACAAGTAAAACTTTCCCCTGATTCCATTCTCCATCTAAAGCACCCTATTGAAACCTAATCTTCGATCACTCCTTTTCAGAACATTATTTAATTGGAGAATTGCACATTCTAGTCTGCCTTTTAAAAGATAAATATTTTGAAGCTACCCCAGTAGTTCTTTTATTTTTTTTAGTTTAGTTTAGTTTCGAGATACAGCGCGGAAACAGGCCCTTCGGCCCACCGAGTCTGCACCGACCAGCAATCCCTGCACATTAACACTATCCTTCACACCAGGGACAATTTTACACTTATACCAAGCCAATATACCTACAGACCAGTATATATTTGGGAGGCAACCAAAGATCTCGGAGACAACCCACGCAGGTCACGGGGAGAACGTACAATCTCCGTACAGACAGCACCCCGTAGTCAGGGTCGAATCCGGTCCTCTGGCGCTGTAAGGCAAACAACTCTACCACTGCGCCACCATGCCGCCCAAATTTTGAATATCTTAAATTTGCGCTGGTGGTTCTTCTTAAACTTGATGATCCAGAACATGCAGAGAGTTGTGGATGTAACCCAGTCGATCACACAGACAAGACTCTCCACCATTGACTCCACCCAACCTTCATGCTGCCTTGCGAAGGCAGCTAGCATAATCAAAGACCTTTCCCACCCTTGTTATTCCTCCTCCTCCCTAGTTCCGTCAGGCAGAAGATGAAGAATCTTGAAAGCACGCACCACCACACACAGGAACAGCCTCTTCCCCTCTGTTATCAGGCTTCTGAATTGTCCTTCCATTAGCTAGGGTACAGTTCTGATTCTCCAACCTACCTCTTTAGTTTAGTTTAGTTTAGTTTAGTTTAGTTTAGTATATTGTCATGTTTACCGAGGTTCAGTGAAAAGCTTTTTGTTGTGTGCTAAGCAGTCAGCAAAAAAAACGATTCATGATTATAATCAATCCGTCCACAGTGCACAGATACATGGCAAAGGGACTAACGTTTAGTGCAAGATAAAGATGAGTGAAGTCCAATTAAAGATAATCTGATGATCTTCAATGAGATAGATAGTAGCTCAGGACTGCTCTCTAGTTCTTGGTGGACAACATTGCGGACATTGGACTTTTTCCTCTGGAACTGTTACTCTACAATGTTGTGAATTATATTCTGCATGTTATCTTGGTATCACAAAATGCTGGAGTAACTCAGCAGGTCAGGCAGCATCTCAGGAGAGAAGGAATGGGTGACGTTTCGGGTCGAGACCCTTCTTCAGTCTGACCAGTCTGAAGAAGGGTCTCGACCCGAAACGTCACCCATTCCTTCTCTCCTGAGATGCTGCCTGACCTGCTGAGTTACTCCGGCATTTTGTGATACCTTCAATTTGTACCAGCATCTGCAGTTATTTTCCTACACTGCCTGTTATCTTTCTCTTCACTCTCCCTATTGTACTTGAGTTGGCTTGTTTGTATTCATCTGCAGTATTATCTAGTTTATGGCAAATACACAAAGCTTTTCACTGTACCTTGGTAAACCTAAACCTATGTTGATCAGTACCTATGTAGAGGTTTGCCTAGTTTGTTGCTCCTCTTTTCTTTCCTCAGCCTTTCCAATTGTTTCTCCAAATTGGTTGGCCACCTGCCAAGACTCCAGATTTGTTGGGCCACTGTTGAGACTCCCGAGTCTTTTTCAGTTTCATGTTTAAATATTGTCAGTAACACTCACAAAGTGTTTCCATTTTCTATGTTTGCCGCATTGTCCGCTAAACACTATCCATTGTTCGTGTTACTATTCATTTACTTTTTTAAAAATCCATAACAAAGTTCTCACCCCAAAGTGGAAAACTGAAATTGAATGATGGTTTTCATATTGAATCTGATTTGGAACTCTGTCTGAGGTCCTGGGACACAACATCAAAGAATGAAATAGTGTTTCCAGGAGACACACGCGACTCCAGATGCTGTAATCGTGAGCAAAGCCATATCTCTCTGTCTGAAGTCTTGTTGACCATTGTTGATAAGATTGCATCCTTACAGAAAGTCTCAATTCTGCTCCTGACCAGTTCCATTATTTATTAGTCGACACAAAATGCTGGAGTAACTCAGCGGGACAGCCAGCATCTCCGGAGAGAAGGAATGGGTGACCTTTTGGGTGGAGACCCTTCTTCAGAACTGATTGACTGTTTGAACATGAGAGAAGTAACTGGTTTTATAGATAAATTAGTTTTATTTATTTATGTTTAGAAAGAAAAAAATGTCAAAAAATGTAATTCTTTAAGCATGAAACTTTAACTGGTAATTTGGTTTTCACTTTCAGATCTGGGAGCGTTCAAAATCACTGGAGTGAAATTTTTTACTTTGTGAATCACCTTGCCCACAAGTTCATCAGGTAAATATCCTCTTGGATTTCTCCTAGGAAACATGTCCTACTTTTCCTTCTGCGTAGGAAGGAACTGCAGACGCTGGTTTACATTGAAGATAGACACTAAATACTGGAGGAACGGCAGTGTGAAGAAGGGTCTCCACCCAAATCATCACCTATTCCTTTTCTCCAGTGATGCTGCCTGACCCACTTTGTTACTCCAGCATTTTGCGTCTACTTTTCCTTCTGGTGCACAACAGTTATGCAAACTCTGAAATGCGCCTTTGACCACTAAGCTGGAATAGACGCCATGTTTATAAATTACATTTATAATTAATTGCCCATAGTAATCAATTACCAATTATTGCCCGTCGCTAACTGCCCTTGAGAAGGTGGTGGTGAGGCATCATCTTGAACATCTGCAGTCCTTCTGGTGCAGATGTTCCACAGTGCCATCTTAAGGAGCAATTACTCGAACTTGGACACATTGATGAAGAAATGGCAGTATATTTCCAAATTGGAATGATGTGTGACTTGATGTATAACTTCCTGGTATTTCAGTGGGAACAAATATCGAGGAAAAAAACATTAAAAAGGAGCAGAAGTTGGCCTCTGGGCCCTTTAAGCCTGCTCTGCCATTCATATCATTATGGTTGATCTTCCCACTCAATACCACATTGCCACATTCTGTACATATCCTTTATCATGTACAATTTATCTTTCACCTTCATAAAAATGGAGGAGAATCTGTAACTTGCCTTCTATAGTTCTGTGGTTAAGAATTCCATAGATTTACGTCCTTTGAGTCAAAAACGTCTCCTCATTTCAGTCTTAAATGTCCCTGATGTGCAGGAAGGAACTGCAGATGCTGATTTACACCGAAGACGGATACAAAATGCTGGAGTAACTCAACAGGTCAGGCAGCGTCTCTGGTGAAAAGGAAAGGGTGACATATCGGGTCAGGCCTGAAGAAGGGTCTCGACCCGAAACGTCACCCCTTCCTTTTCTCCAGAGATGCTGCCTGAGTTACTCCAGCATTTTGTGTCTATCTTAAATGTCCCTGATGCCTGGTTCTATACCCTTCAGCTACGAAAAACATCCTCCCTCCATCCAGTCTGTCAGAGTTTTAAAGGTTTCATTGGGATCTCCTCTCGGTCTTTTAAATTCTTATGAGCACAGACTGAGCAAACCCAAAACCACCTGATACCACAGTCATGCCACTCTAGGAACAGTTGTTTCACTGCATGGCAGATTTAACATTAAACCAGGAAACCCAGAGAACAGACAGTTCTCCAGATGCAGTCCCACAGGCCCTTCATAATTGTAAATACTTGTTTTAGAATAATGGGCAGTCAAGAGTGTATTGCTTATTTAATGTGGCTACAATATAAATTTCCAGTCCAAGTAACAAAAGAAATTCATCTTCACCCATGCACCAAATACATTCTACAGTGTGAGCATGTTGTGTTCTGGTTTTTAAATTTAGTTCCGATATAAGTGAACATCAAAGGTAGAGTAGTTTACATACACCCATCAGCCAAAACATTATGACCACTGATAGGTGAAAAATGAATAACATTGATTATCTTGTTACAATGGGACCTGTCAAGGGGTGGGATATATTAGGCAGCAAGTGAACAGTCAGTTCTTGAAGTTGATGTGTTGGATGCAGGAGAAATGGGCAGGAGTAAAGACCTGAGCGACTTTGATAAGGGCCAAATTGTTATGGCCAGACGACTGGGTCAGAGCATCTCTGAAACGGCAAGGCTTGTGGGGTGCTCCCGGTCAGCAGTGGTGAGTACCTACCGACAGTGGTCCGAGGAGGGACAAACCACAAACCGGCGACAGGGTGTTGGGCGCCCAAGGCTCATCGATGCGCGAGGGCAACGAAGGCTATCCCGTCTGGTCCGATCCGACAGAAAGTCTACTGTGGCACAAATCACAGAAAATTTTAATGGTGGTCACGGGAGGAATGTGTCACAATACACAGTGCATCGCACCCTGCTGCGTATGGGGCTGCACAAAGAGGACCAACAGCATATGAGGCAGGTGGTCATAATGTGTTGGCTCATCAGGTCATAATGTTTTGGCTGATGGCATAGTTTAGTTTAGACATACAGCATGGGAACAGGCACTTTGGCCCATTGGATCCATGCTGATCGTCAATCACCTATTTGCCCTCGTTCTATGTTATCCGCTTTGCTCATCCACTCCCTACACATTAGGGGCAATTTTTTTACAGTGGCCAATTAACCTCACAAACCCTCATATGTTTGGGATGTGGGAGGAAGCCGGAGCACCCGGAGGAAATCCACGCGGTCACGGGGAGAACGTACAAACTCCACACAACCAGGACCCGAGGTCAGGATTGAAACTGGCTCTCTGGCGCTGTGAGGCAGCAGCTCGACCAGCTGCACCAATATACATTGCATGTTTGACCCATCTGACTGAAGATTTATTTCCACTCCAACTCTTTGGTGTTACGTGTAGCAAAATTTGTGCAGCAAACAAAATGATTTCTACAATTGCCTTTGTAGCAGAATGTATTGCAGTTGATTTTAAACCACACAATCTTGCTCACTTTAACCGATCTGCACTTGTTCTTTTGCAGCCCACAGCTGAGAATGTCTTTCATCGTTTTCTCAACCAGAGGTACCACACTAATGACCTTGACAGAGGACAGGTGAGTGATGCCCAAATGAGTTAGCGTTTACCTGGCATTGTGAAATGCAGGAGGCCATGGTGCCTGTGCAGAGTTTCCACAAGAGTTAGACACCAGGAACTGCTGATGCTGGTTTACCAAAAAAAAAGGGCACAAAGTGCTGGAGTAACTCAATGGGTCAGGCAGCATCTCTGCAGGACATGGATAAGCAACATTTCGGGTCAGGACCCTTCTTCGGTCTGAAGAAATATTCTGCATTGCAGCCTAGACCATCACGCAAACCAAACTCCCTTCCATTGACTTCATTTACACCTCATGCTGCCTCGGCAAGGCCACCAGCATTATCAAGGTCCAGTCTCACACCTTCTTCTCCCCTCTCCCATCGAGCAAATCTTTGATTGGACATTACTGGACTTTATCTTGCACTAAATGGTATTCAATAGACAATAGACAATAGGTGCAGGAGTAGGCCATTCGGCCCTTCGAGCCAGCACCGCCATTCAATGTGATCATGGCTGATCATTCTCAATCAGTACTCCGTTCCTGTCTTCTCCCCATACCCCCTGACTCCGCTATCCTTAAGAGCTCTATCTAGCTCTCTCTTGAATGCATTCAGAGAATTGGCCTCCACTGCCCTCTGAGGCAGAGAATTCCACAGATTCACAACTCTCTGACTAAAAAAGTTTTTCCTCATCTCTGTTCTAAATGGCCTACCCCTTATTCTTAAACTGTGGCCCCTGGTTCTGGACTCCCCCAACATTGGGAACATGTTTCCTGCCTCTAACATGTCCAACCCTTTAATAATCTTATACGTTTCGATAAGATCCCCTCTCATCCTTCTAAATTCCAGTGTATACAAACCTAGTCGCTCCAGCCTTTCAACATATGACAGTCCCGCCATTCTGGGAATTAACCTAGTAAACCTACGCTGCACGCCCTCAATAGCAAGAATATCCTTCCTCAAATTTGGAGACCAAAACTGCACACAGTACTCCAGGTGCGGTCTCACTAGGGCCCTGTACAACTGCAGGACCTCTTTGCTCCTATACTCAACTCCTCTTGTTATGAATGCCAACATTCCATTGGCTTTCTTCACTGCCTGCTGTACCTGCATGCTTCCTTTCAGTGACTGATGCACTAAGACACCCAGATCACGTTGTACGTCCCCTTTTCCTAACTTGACACCATTCAAATAATAATTTGCCTTCTTATTCTTACCACCAAAGTGGATAACCTCACACTTATCCACATTAGTGAATCACGTTATTCCCTTTATCATGTATCTGTACACTGTGGATGGCTCATTCGTAATCATGTATTGTCTTTCCGCTGACTGGTTAGCACACAACAAAAGCTTTTCACTGTACCCGTGACAATGAACTAAATACAAACTCGACCTGAAACCTTGCCTGTTTATGTCCTCCATAGACACAGCCTGAGCTCCAGCACTTTTAGGTTTTTTTCTACAAGAATTACACATTTTCTTCGCTGACTTCCACTGATACTCCTGTTTTGTTTTCTGCTTCAGGAGCTTATCCCTTAAACATGCTTCCACCTTGCTGCCCGAGTTTCCCAGCAAACAACACCTATTCATTGCACCTCTGGTTCTTTCACCACTTTCGTTAAATCTATGCTAACGTTACGTGTACATAACCTCAGAGAATGCAAGTGCAGAATGATCCTCACACACTAGTTACAGAAACATTTAGCAGAAGTGGCAAAAGTGCTTTTCACTGTACCCTCGGTACACGTGACAATAAACTGAACCAAAGATAATTAGGAGGGGGGTATTCTGGATAGAGGGTACCCAACATTCAGCCCTTTCTCAGAGCTTCGAGGGGTCATTGCTGACCCGCAAACCTACGCTACAATAGAGTATGCAATCTTATTAAGCATGCCTGCTCATTCCATTTAGACTGTGACTGCCACAGTGGTAGGTTGGTGAAGTAGTCTGAATCAAATGAATTTTATGGGAGAGTTGTAGACTGTAGGCATTTCATGGATTAACTCCCAACGGTAGTAACATTCATGGGCAGGATCGTAATTGATTCTACGCACTGTCCAAGCTCGTCTCCGTCTGTAATATCCCCCTGCCCGTACTATTCAGTTCCAGCCACACGGCTGCCAACATTCCCAAGGCTTGGATACACGCAGCTGTCCAACATGTGGGTCAGGCTTTGAGTGGCAGATGATGCATCCAAAATGTCTCGCCTCTTTAGACTTTTAGACTTTGGAGATGTTGCGCGGAAACAGGTCCTTCGGCCGACTCAGTCCGCACCGACCAGCGATCACCACGAACAACAGCACTATCCTACACACGAGAGACAATTTCCAATTTTACTGAAGCCAGTTAACCTACAAGCCTGTACATCTTTAGAGGGTGGGAGGAGTCAGGAGCACCCGGAGAAAACCCACGCGGTCACAGGGAGAACATACAAACTCTGTACAGACAGCACCCATAGACAGGATTAAACCCAGGTCTCTGGGTTTGCTGTAAGGCAGCAACTCTACCGCTGCGCCAGTGTGCCGCCCTCGATTATATAACTCATGCGGTCAGAGAACTATTTCACTGTTTTTAAATGACTCTGTTAACATACCACTTACAAACAGTTGCGGTATTTTCAAATAATAAGTCAATAAAATCAAGTGCTTAATTCTTTTATGTATTGACAATGAAACAATGAATTTTTTACTTGCTTCAGGATAACAGATCCATAAATGCAGTACGCACTGATAATATACAATATTTAAAAATTCAATAGCCTGATAATCGTAATGCTCGTGCACAATTGCTAGTGTAAATTGCCACCAGTGTGTAAGGAGTGGATGTGACAGTGGGATATCATAGAACTAGTGTGAATGGGTGACCATTGGTCAGACAATAGACAATAGACAATAGGTGCAGGAGGAGGCCATTCGGCCATGATTCAATGTGATCATGGCTGATCATTCTCAATCAGTACCCCGTTCCTGCCTTCTCCCCATACACCCTGCCATACGTCAGTGCGTGCTCAGGGGGTCGAAGGGCCTGTTCCCATGCTACATCACTAAACTAAATTAAACTAAACTAAACTAATCACCCAGGCTCAGTGGTAAGTCCAAGTCGCCAAGCAAGAAGTGAGTTTGGCAAATGTTGCCCTCCATCACATTTTGTGCTTTAAATGGTAATGTACAGGCACAAGTCCAGAATGTGAGTGACTTACACTGCTGCATCCAGCCTGTGCTTATCTACAAAGCTGCTGGCTGTGCATCGATGCCATCCAGCCCAGTGATAGAATAACCTCTGAACATTTAGTCGCTCAGCACGCAGAATAAGTGGATCCAGGAAGTTTGAGCTTTGTCTCCTGTTAACATACGATCACCACTCAATTAACAGAGGTTTTGCTGGGCAATCGCTCTACAAGGCCTTGAGTGCACTGCGCATCACCGTAACGGAGAGGAGAAGAGCCATCAAGAGCACCACAGAGGCAGCGGAGAAAGCCTGGAGATGGTGATGGCTCTGGCTCAGGAGAGGAGGTCCATGGGGAGGAGCGATTGCCACCTGAACACAAGGCGTGGTCTGATCAACCACGGCTGGGTCGCCCGGATGGGGGGGTCTGATGTTGAAAGACCCGAAACACCCAGTGACCCCAGGTTACATCACTGATGATGTGTTCAGGAGCATCAAGAGATGTCTTTATCAATCACAGTAAGAACCCCTCTCCTTTTGTACAGGGCCTTGGTGCGACCGCACCTGGAGTATTGTGTACAGTTTTGGTCTCCTAATCTGAGGAAAGACATTCTAGCCTTAGAGGGAGTACAGAGAAGGTTCACCAGATTGATCCCTGGAATGGCAGGACTTTCATATGAAGAAAGACTGGATAGACTAGGCTTGTACTCGCTGGAATTTAGAAGACTGAGGGGGGATCTTATTGAAACATATAAAATTCTTAAGGGGTTGGAGAGGCTAGATGCGGGAAGATTGTTCCCGATGTTGGGGAAGTCCAGAACCAGGGGTCACAGCTTAAGGATAAGGGGGAAGTCTTTTAGGACCGAGATGAGAAAACATTTCTTCACACAGAGAGTGGTGAGTCTGTGGAATTCTCTGCCACAGAAGGTAGTTGAGGCCAGTTCATTGGCTATATTTAAGAGGGAGTTAGATGTGGCCCTTGTGGCTAAAGGGATCAGGGGGTATGGAGAGAAGGCAGGTACAGGTTACTGAGCTGGATGATCAGCCATGATCATATTGAATGGCGGTGCAGGCTCGAAGGGCCGAATGGCCTACTCCTGCACCTATTTTCTATGTTTCTATGTTTCTATGTTTCCCCGGGATAAGACATTGTATAAGACATGGGATATCGTACAGTTGGAGCATTCCACTTAAACCATACAAATGAGGTTATTCCCGGTCAAGCACTCTCCAATATTAAATATGCTAATGTCCCTCCCTACAATAAACCAGCATCTGTAGTTCCTTCCTACACATGCTAATGTTCTGGCAATTTAAAGATTTGCCGAGAGCTGATAAGTTATTTCTAGCACACAGAAACAAGAAAAAAAACATCTGTATTTAATAAGGTCGGATTGACACAAACCAGAATTGTATGTAAAAAAATAAAAATCGACTTTCGAGTAAAAAAATATTTTTCAAAGGAATAAATTTACCAACATCACAATTGGCAGGATAGCTTTTATTCTGCAAATGAGATTTAAGTTCAGAATTGTCCCTGAGCACTTTAAGCTGCTAATGCCAGGATAGGTTGAATTGGGCTTTAAACGTATCCCAGCTGAAAAGATGGCTAATTGGCTTTCAGGAGCAGCAGCTGACAGGAAGCTGCTAATTACCCATCAAAAAAAAGAGAGCACTCCAGCTTTTATTGGTCCTGTCTTCTGTGGGACCCCCACAAGGAACGTCTGCAGAACAAAGCTGCTTCCCAGTCCAGCCGTGTGGAAGCCAGCCTGGTGGTTTCCTGATGGCATTAGCTGGCCCTTTGAAAACCTTAATGTGCAGATGGAGTAAACATCTTCAATCGTCAACCTCTCAACTCCCCCCACTAGGTATTTTCCAGTGTCGGGGATGTATGTAGCCTTGTGTATAGACAAAGAAAGCTGGAGTAAATCAGCGAGGGCAGGCAGCATCTCCGGAGAGAAGGAATGGGTGACGTTTCGGGTCGAGACCCTTCTTCAGACTTGCCCTGTGTAGGTTGCTATGGCTGAATGCTTTTGTGTTACACCAACAGGGTGCTGTGGAAGTAGGGTCCCGGCTTGAAACGTCATCTACCCATGTTCTCCAGGGATGCTGCCTGACCTGCTGAGTTACTCCAGCACTTTGTGTCTTTTTTAGCATGCTGTACCTTGCCACAGTGTTGGAAAGCTAGATGTTATGCACAGGGATTTCACCAGTCTGAAGAATGCATATACAGAGGGCATTCACTAAAATCAACATTGTATCTATATAATAAAAACTAGACCAAGTGGACCCGTTGGGCCCAAACCTCTCCTGCATTGATGCAGCACCCTCTCCTCCCCCCTCCCCTCGCATCCCCTCCCCTTCCCTCCCCCCTCCCACCACCCCCCCCTTCCCTCCACCTCCCCTTCCCTCCCCTCCCCCTTCCCCTCCCCGCCTTCCCCTCCCCGCCTTCCCCTCCCCCTTATCCTCCCTCCCTCCCCCTCCCTCCCTAGGAGATTGATTTAAACTTTAAAATATGAATAACTTTAAAAATATAACACCGATTTCAATGAAACATCTTCCATTAGCACCAAAGGGATGACGGTGAGTAAGGTGGCCTAAAATTGTTGTGCTATTTTGTACCGTTTTGGCTGTAGTTCAGGAACAAACAAACGAGAATTTTAGTATATAGATAACTACTGAACATGGTGCCTCGCACTACACCACATGATCTAACTGTCCCTGGTGCTGAGCCCTGTTGCTCCTGTCCTGGTTCCTGATTCTATGTCTGGCTTTACCTGTCATGGACATAAATGCTGCCTTCTCTCCTCTCCTGGGTGATGCTGGCCTCTCCTCTCCCTTCTTCTGCTAAACCCTGACTCTTTACCTCCTCTTTTCATTTGCTCGTGGCCGCTGTAATCATTGATAACTGTCTCCTTCAGCGCTGCCAAAGTCTAATCTTGACCCTACAACCTCCAGGTGTAAGGCCTTCTCTGCAGCCATATTTTGAGGTGTGAAACTCCACACATTGGCACCTTGCACCAACCTGTGCAATGTTCTGTTTAGTTCCGTTTAGAGATACAGCACGGAAAAAGACCCATCGGCCCACCGAGTCTGGGCCAACCAGCGATTCCTGTACACTAGCACTATCCAATACACTGGGGACAATTTACAATTTTTACCAAAGCCAAATTAACTTACAAACTGTACATCTTTGGAGTGTGGGAGGATGCCGGAGAAAACCCACGTGGTCACGGGGAGAACGTTCAAACTCCATACAAACAGCACCCTTAGTCAGGGATCGAACCTGAGTCTATGGCCTTGTCAGGCAGCAACCCCACTGCTGTGCAACTGTGCCACCTCCATTGCCATATTCTATTGCCATATTCTACTGAATGCAATCAAAGATGTTGCTTTTCTATGTACAATGGGTAGGTGTTATTATTATCAATCTTACACAGAACTGACAAAAAGATCAGGTTTGAAAATAGCTTCTGCAGTTCTTGGGACATGGCTTATATATTTGTCATTTTTCATTGCGTCTGGTCTGTAGCAAGTTGATATGCTTGGGATCCGGGGGGGGATAAAGATCCTCTTATGCGAAGAATGTCAATTGCTGTAATGGAGTTGTTCAGGCAAACGGGGGAGGTTGGGTTGGCTTTTGCAAAAGGAAACCTCCTCCTGACTTACAGAGATTGGATTTGGAGTTTGACTGGAAATGAAAAGGGGGGAAAGTCTGCACTAACAACAGATGGCGAGGTCAACGCTCCAGGGATGGTAACTAACCTTGGAGTTATTTTCAATCCCTGCACTATTCCTGCGGGGCCCATGAAGACGGGAGAATCATGTGCAGGATATGCGCAGGACTTGTGTGATGGCGACCAGCAACAATGGGGCTTTGTTTTTGCATCGGGAATGTGTAGTTTGTATTTGGATGGAAAATCCCCAAGCCATAACAAGCCATGCATTTTGACCACTGCCCATCATAACCATTGGAATTAGTGAGAGAGGCAACAGTAACATTCAGTGTCAGCTCAAAACCACAGGAGTAATTTTGTGAAGTAATTGAGTCTGGCTTTGCCAAATTATGATTTTTTGTTTTTCTGTTGGACCCTTCTTTCTGAGTTTTTATAGCATTGTCACTGGATTTGCCAGCAATTTGGCCCGGACCACCCATATTGAAGCAACAGCCAAGAAAGCACACCAATGCCGCTACTTAATTAGAAGGCTTAGGAAGTTCGGCATGCTCCCAATAATTGGGATGCATCAAAGCTTGGTTTGGGAACTGCTCCATCCGAGACTGCAATAAGTTGCAGAGAATTGTGGCCCCAGCCCAGACCATCACACAAACTAACCTCCCTTCCATTGACTCCATTTACACCTCACGTTGTCTCAGCAAGGCCACCAGCCTAACAAAGGGACGTGGCTCACCCTTGCCACTTTCTCTTCTCCCCTCTCCCATCAGGCAAAATGCACACTTCCAGATTCAGGGACAGTTTCTTCCCACCTATTACCAGACAACTGAACCATTCTACCAACAACTAGGGAGCAGTCCTGAGAAACTAACTACCTCATTTGAGACCCATAGACTACCAGACATTCCTTGACATTACCTTAGACTAAACATTATTCCCTTTATATCTGTTCACTGTGGATGGCTCGATTGTAATCATGTATTGTCTTTCTGCTGATTGGTTAGCACGCCACAAAAACCTCCACAGTACTGTGGTACATGTAACAATAAACTAAACTAAACTAAAGAGTGCCCATCGTTGGATTCAAATCACGTACAGACAGGTTCTACTAAACCTGGTATTGAAAGGAAAGCTAATCTAGGCAACTATGAAACTAGTGGATTCTCATTTGAAACTTATTTGGTTCAACGATGTGCTGGCTGGACTAACCATTGTGTCCGACACTCAACTCCTTCTTGAGTTCAGTGGCCAAGTAGGATGGATTTAAATGCTGGCATTATCATGATAAATTTAGCATGTGACCAAATAAATGACCACGAGCGCAGCAATAGAGTTGTTGCCTTACAGCACCAGAGACCAGGGTTTGATTTAGATTTAGATTTAGAGATACAGCGCGGAAACTGGCCCTTCGGCCCACCGAGTCCGCGCCGCCCAGCGATCCCCGCACACTAACACTATCCTACACACACTAGGGACAATTTTTACATTTACCCAGTCAATTAGCCTACATACCTGTACGTCTTTGGAGTGTGGGAGGAAACCGAAGATCTCGGAGAAAACCCACGCAGGTCACGGGGAGAACGTACAAACTCCGTACAGACGGCGCCTGTAGTCAGGATCGAACCCGAGTCTCCAACGCTGCATTCGCTGTAAGGCAGCAACTCTACCGCTGCGCCATCGTGCCGCCCCTAATCTGGTTAAAGGCAGAAAGTCTTTGAGTAGCTAAAGGCTTTTCTGACAAATCTTCGTATTGAAGAGATCACACGGAAGCAGAGGACTGAAGCCAAAGTGCCGGCTGAAAATAAGGAAGAAAAGGTGTAAAAATTAAGTAGCCGTGGTAAAATAACGCAGAACAAATCAGTAAACAACAAGCTAGAGAGCTTGTTGATACAGCTGATACCTTGTGTGGGCACACACGGTGTCCCAAGATTGGAACTAATGCAGAAAATGTTGGAATCATTCACCAGGTCAGGCAGCGCCTGTGGAAAGAGAAAGAGAATTAACTTTTCAGTTCAATGAACCTTCGACAGAGTGGGATCTTGTCCCAGATTTCAAACCTAATCTATCTGTCGTTTGTGTCTCAAGTTGATGCAGTCATTAACCAGATCATAGAGTGAAGGACATGATCAGACTCCACAACATTCCTTCTAGTTCCCATGGTGTCTAATTGCAAAGCCTGGTTTCCCTGTTTCCCAATGGAGCACTTTCTTCTTGTCGGCCTCAGCAGTGTCTTGCACCTGGAGGCCTGGCTCTGTGCTCTGTGCTGAGCAGACCAACGTCAACGAAAAAAGCCTCCGTTCCCAGACAGCTGGATCCACTGAAGCGGAACTGGTTTTATAAGAGACCTAACCAATGGTTGAACTCCTACTACAAAGAGCCAGAACATTTCAAGGCTGCTATTATGTTTGGAAATCCAGCTCTGCCAGACGTTTGAGGCAATGATGTAATTTATTTCTCATTGACCTGCCAAAATTAGCTGGCACCATTTGACTTTTGACCCTCCTTTGCTGAAGAATTACATCTTCAGCCAAGAAAATCTCTTCTATCAGTTTGTTGCTGAATAGGTTTTGTTCATCTTCTTCATGAGATGAAGAGGTTTCCTCCACTTATGCTTCATATAAGTCTTTGGTTAGGCGGCATTTGGAGTATTGCATGCAGTTTTGGTCGCCCCTTGACATGAAGGCTTTGGAGACGGTGCAGGGGAGGTTTACCAGAATGTTGTCTGGATTAGAGGGTTTCAATTTCAAGGTTGGATAAACTTGGATTGTTTTCTTTGGAATGTCAGGGGTTGAGGGGGATTTGATAGAAGTAAATGACGTTATGAGGGGCATGGATCGGTTAGACAGTCAGTACCTTTTTCAATAGACAATAGGTGCAGGAGGAGGCCATTCGAGCCTTCAAGCCAGCACCGCCATTCAATGTGATCATGGCTGATCATTCCCAATCAGTACCCCGTTCCTGCCTTCTCCCCATACCCCCTGACTCCGCTATCCTTAAGAGCTCTATCCAGCTGTCTCTTGAATGCATTCAGAGAATTGGCCTCCACTGCCTTCTGAGGCAGAGAATTCCACAGATTCACAACTCTCTGACTGAAAAAGTTTTTCCTCATCTCCGTTCTAAATGGCCTACCCCTTATTCTTAAACTGTGGCCCCTGGTTCTGGACTCACCCAACATTGGGAACATGTTTCCTGCCTCTAACGTGTCCAACCCCTTAATAATCTTATACGTTTCGATAAGATCTCCTCTCATCCAGGGTGACAATGTCGAACACGAGAAGGCATGGCTATAAGCTGGGAGGGGAAACTTTAATGGAGATGTGTGGGCACGTTTTATACACAGAGCGTGATTGGGGCTTGGAATGCAATGCAATGGTGGAGGCAGGTACAATAGTGGCATAAAAGCGACTTTTAGATAGGCACATGGAAATGCTAGGAAAAGAAGGATGTGGATCATGTACAGACAGATGAAATCAGTTTAACTTGGTATCATGTTTGGCACAAACATTGTGGGCAGGACAGGTCTGTTCCTGTGCTGCACTGTTCTGTGTTCTATGGTAAAAGATAATCAAGGAGTATTGGTATAACAGAACAGAGCTTTATTTGTCGTTCGGTACCGAAGTACCGAACGAAACTACATAGCAGTCATAGAAAAAAAAAAAAAAGAACACAAGACACATAACCCCAACACAAACGTCCATCACAGTGACTCGAAACACCCCCTCACTGTGATGGAGGCAACAAAACTTCCACTCTCTTCCCCACGCCCACGGACAGACAGCTCGTCCCCGACCGACCCGCACAGTCCCCGCACCGGGCGCTGAAACGTCCCGCGGCCGAACCGGGCGATGAAAGGCCCGCGACCAAGCCTTGCGCAGCTAAGTCCCGTGGTCGAGCCGCACCGGGCGATGTCAAGTCCGCAGCCGAGCCGCACCAGCGGTGAAAAGTCCCGCAGCCGAGCTGCACCGGGCGATGTTAAGCCCCGCAGCCGAGCTGCACCGGGCGATGTTAAGCCCCGCAGCCGAGCTGCACCGGGCGATGTTAAGCCCCGCAGCCGAGCTGCACCGGGCGATGTTAAGCCCCGCAGCCGAGCTGCACCGGGCAATGTTAAGCCCCGCAGCCGAGCTGCACCGGGCGATGTTAAGCCCCGCAGCCGAGCTGCACCGGGCACTGTTAAGCCCCGCAGCCGAGCTGCACCGGGCACTGTTAAGTCCAGCAGCCAAGCCGCACCGGGATGTAAAGTCCAGCGGCCAAGCCGCAGCGGGTGATGTAAAGTCCAGCTGCCGAGCCGCAGCGGGTGATGTTAGGCCCCGCAGCCGAGCCGCACCCCGCGCCGTGAGGAAGAGAAAAGTTCCCCCCCCCCCACACCCACCCACACCACCCCCTCCCACACATACACAACCAAAAAATATATATAAAAACCACCCCAACACCGACACACAACAAAAAAAGGGGAAAAAAAGACGGACAGACTGCTAGTCAGCCGCTGCCGTATTGGTGTTCCCTTAACAAGGGTTGTACATAGAATCAGATAGTCACTGATGATGGCTATGGACCACCTGGGAGACAAAAATGGTCCAAGAAGCAATATTGGTTAATATTTCCTGTCAACTTGCCGATATTGCAAACTGCTTGTTTTGATGACATACCATCAACAATTTGTTAGTCTGTTCATATCACATCATATCATATCATATCATATATATACAGCCGGAAACAGGCCTTTTCGGCCCACCAAGTCCGTGCCGCCCAGCGATCCCCGTACATTAACACCATCCTACACCCACTAGGGACAATTTTTACATTTACCCAGCCAATTAACCTACATACATGATTTTATTCAACTTGTGTTCCGCTGAAAACGCTGACATTGTGAGTAAAAGAAACAAACCACTGTGGAGGGAACTGTACGGAGTTTGTACCTTCTCCCCGTGACCGCCTGGGTTTTCCCCGGGTGCTCCGGTTTCCTCCCACACTCCAGAGACGTAGGTTAATTGACTTCGGTAAAAGTGTAAATCGTCCCCAGTGTCTTGGATAGTGCAAGTGTATGGGGCTCGCTGGTCAGCATGGACTCGATGGGCTGAAGGGCCTGTTTCTCGGCTGTATCTCTACGCTAAACTAAATGAGCAGACAACGTTCCAGGTCGGGACTCCAATTTCGTCTGAAACGCCATCCGTCCAGATACCTCCGCAGATGCTGCCCGACCCTTCGAGTTCCTCCAGCAGTTTGTTTTTTTGGTCAAGATTCCAGCATCTGAAGTCTTTTGTGTCTCCGTTTTACCGATATTGTGAGAGCTGTTCGTGGTTGTTCTTCAAGATCTTGTCTGAATGAGCATTCTTCATGGATGAGCCCAGACACTGAGAAGGTTATGGAATGGACTCTTGTCTGTTATAGGCTCTGACACCTTAGTTGGATACAAATCTGAGTCTAAAATCATATGTGAATGTTCTTGGATGTGTCTGGTGTTTAAGTGTTTGGTTTGTTTGTGTGTGGTATGCTTATGTCTGATATTCAGATCCCAAGCAAATATAAAGCACCAGATGAATGAATGAATGAATGAATGAATGAATAAGTTTATTGGCCAAGTATGTGCATATACAAGGAATGTGCCTTGGTGCTCCGCTCACAAATGACAACACAAACATACAGTTAAAGATGGATGCAAGCTTAACATAAATGCCTATTTTATATACATGCCTATAATGTACACATGTGTCGTGCATGTACTTAACATGTGTGCATTTTCTGAGTATGTCTCAGTTTCATGGTTCTTAAATGTACTAACTATGCCATTGGTGATGATAGAGTTAGATAGAGCTCTAGGGGCTAGTGGAACCAAGGGGTATGGGGAGAAGGCAGGCACAGGTTACCGATTATGGATGATCAGCCATGATCACAATAAATGGCGGTGTTGGCTCGAAGGGCCAAATGGCCTCCTCCTGCACCTATTTCCTATGTTTCAATGTTTCTACCCATCTCCAATTTTTGAGTGGACCTCATGGTAACACCTTCAAGAACCCATATGTTTTAAAATGTAAGATTGGGTTAAATTAGTGCTGTTAACATTAGCACGTTTCAGTTGTAGGATTAATGTTTCTCCACAGATATATATTTTTAAACTTTATTTTCCTCACTGTACATAGAACAAAGGACTCTAAGTTATGAAAATATTGACAAGCGCATGAAAAATCCTTTGGCTCACGTATAATGCCATTATTCCAAGGGAATTGCGGACTGAGGAATTTATTGTTTTAAAAGCTATGCGTCTAAGCTAATGAAATCTTCAGGAACTTCTTCTGATCTGTTATTTCAGGGATGCTATGGAGAAACTGTCAAAATATCCAGAGTTGCATGCAGCTAGCAGAGTGAATACATTCAATGATAACCATTTATTCCAGGCAATAAGATCAATTGGTTGTGACTAATAACATTTAATTTTTGTAATTGTGTTTGTCTTTACAAAAGGGAACGAATTCGCAAGGGACTGGAGGAGTTACAAATGGTGCAACCAGGAGGAGATACCTACATGCACGAAGGCTTTGAAAGGGTACAATCTGCATTGAGCTTTGCTATTTGGAATTGTTGAGGGAATTGTGTCAATATCATTCCCAGAAAACAGTGTTTCCTATCGGGAAATCCTACCCAATCTTGAAGGGGACTGTTGTGAGACCTTGCGATGCAACTCTTTGCTCGTCATTGTAAAGTTTAAATTCCTGCAAGCTTCTGCATCATTTAAAAAGTTGGAAGGTTATGGTGTTGCTGCCTTGCAGTGCCAGAGACCCGGGTTCAATCCAGACTATGGGTGCTGTCTGTACAGAGTTTGTACGCCCCTGTGACCGCGTGGGTTTTCTCCGGGTGTTCCGGTTTCCTCCCACACTCCAAAGGCATACAGATTTGGGGGTCAATTGTCCTTGGTAAAATTGCAAATTGTCCCTGGTGTGTAGGATAGTGCTAGTGCACAGGGTGATCGCTGGTCGGTGCGGACTCAGTGGGCCTGTTTCCGCGCTGTTTCTCTAAAGTCTAAAGCCTAAAGTATAGGCCTTTTGATCCTGAAACCTATTTAAGCTTTCACACTAGCCCTTTATTTGGGAAAAAATGGATAACAGAGAAGAGACAACAGAGCAACGATCTTGGCCCATTTCTCAATGTTAGAGCTAAATTCATCTTCAGTTTTGGATTTAACAAAGTTACAGCTCCCACCGTTCTTGTGGTCATGCTACCACCAGGTCTGCTGCCTAGATTACCTAGGTGTACCTGAGTGTCCATCAGGCTGTAGAACACAGGTACACACACACACACACACACACACACACACACACACACACACACACACACACACACACACACACACACACACACACACACACACACACACACACACACACACACACACACACACACACACACACACACACACACACACAATGTGTAAAGGTGGCTCCTAAACAGTGTATGAGAACAGTTCCATGGTGTATGTCCATGGACCACATCCTATCGACTTCATCTCTTGGGAAAGTCATTAATCTTGAAAGAACACCAATATGGTGTTCATTGGCAAAAGTTGAGGTTGCATAGGTTCACAAGTATTTTCTTTCCATTCTGATCTTCTGTTGACCCTACTAATTTCACCATCTTGATTTTTTTCAGGCAAGTGAGCAAATCTACTACTCAAGTACTGAAGGTAAGACCAGTTACTCTGTTGGCATGCTTATTCTACACATGAGAATATTATTGAATAAAGACACAAAGTGCTGGAGTAACTCAGCGCGTCATGCATCACCAGAGAACATGGTTCTTCTGAGATGCCGCCTGCCCTGTTGAGTTACTCCAGCACTTTGTGTCATTTTTTGTCAACTAGAATCTGCATTTCCTTGTATCTACAATCTCACTGTACATATTGAATCGATTATTGTAACAAAATAACTGCAGATGCTGGTACAAATCGAAGGTATTTATTTCACAAAATGCTGGAGTAACTCAGCAGGTCAGGCAGCATCTCTGGAGAGAAGGAATGGGTGACGTTTCCGGGTCTAGACCCTTCTTCAGTCTGAAGAAGGGTCTCGACCCAAAATGTCACCCATTCCTTCTCTCCAGAGATGCTGCTGGACCCGCTGAGTTACTCCAGCATTTTGTGAAATAAATACCCTCGAATCGATTATTGTATACTTGAGCATGATCATTGACCAGGTGGAGTTGATGATCATATTCCTGAGCAATTTATTTCACAAAATGCTGGAGTAACTCAGCAGGTCAGGCAGCATCTCAGGAGAGGTGACGTTTTGGGACCATCAAAATTAACTCTGTTTCTCTCTCCGCAGAGAGTGACCTCAGTTGAATACCTCCAGTAATTCTTGTTTTTGTTCATAATCGGTTTGTATCTCCTCAAATGACAGCAGTTCTATTAAATAGTTGAATTAAGTAAGAACTTTCATTTATAGTACTTTTAATGGGAAGATATAATCTCTGGGTATAAGAGAGTCATCGGGAGTGTCATCAAAGAAAATTTGACTCCCAGCCTCAAAGAGGTAACGATTGAAAAAGGCAAGTTTTTTACGGAGCCACCTTAAAGAAGAGAAGGAGTTAATGATTGATGTTAGGGTCTTGGCTGCTCAAGTCACAGCCATCAATGGTGGACTGATAGAAACGAGCTGCTCAAGAGACCAGACTCAGATTCGCAAGGCTTGAAGGGATGGCGGAGCTTATGGAGATAGGAGAAGGTAAAGCCATGAGTGGATTGGAAAATCAGGATGGCATTTTAAAAATGGAGCTGTTCTAGTCTTGGCACCAATATAGGTCAGTGCGCACTGGACTGACTTGACATAGGTTTATGTCATTCTAAACTTGATATTCCATTTGTTTCATCTCCCCCAAGCAGTGCCAGAATGAAACTTAAATAAAGCTGGGCCTTCGATGGCAAAGACAATAAAATGTCTTGCCTGAGACACGTGCTACTTAATGTGACTTCCTTTTCATTAGACCCTTGACTTGGAATTATCTGGAGTTGAATAGGAATTATTTAACGTCTGATTATCGACCTTTTCTCTGAGATAGACACAAAATGCTGGATTAACACAGCAGGTCAGGCAACATCAGTGAAGAAAAAGAATCGGTGACGGTTCGGGTCGGAACCTTTCTTCAAACTCCTTTATGATATTAAATTCTTTTAAGATACCTTTATATAGATAGGACAGTTTTAGAGGGATATGGGCCAAACACAGGCATGTGGGACTAGAGTAGATAGTAGTTGGTTGACTAGAGTAGAGTAGATAGGGTACGTTGGTTGGCTTGGGCAAGTTGTATCAAGGGGCCTGTTTTCACACTCCAAAGACGTACAGGTATGTAGGTTAATTGGCTGGGTAAATGTAAAAATTGTCCCTAGTGGGTGTAGGATAGTGTTAATGTACGGGGATCGCTGGGCGGCACGGACTTGGAGGGCCGAAAAGGCCTGTTTCCGGCTGTATATATATGATATGATATGATATGATATGACTCTATGACTTTATGGATCAGACTTGATAGTCAGCCATCAACCATGTCCTAGGTTTTCTGTTGACCTACCTGAAAGATCAAGTATTCTGACATTGAAGATTGATGTTGTTCCGAATATCATTTGGCAATCTGATCCTCGAGCAATATTAACTTAATGAGAACCATCTACCAAACCTCCCCCCAAAAGGAGAGTAATTTGAACAATAGCCAGACCACAGCTTGAGCCTGTTGCAAAGCTGACTGTCGGTAGCAATAGCTCTGCTCAATGCGTGCAGCAGAATCACATTAAGCACCATTGGATGCTTCGCCATTCCCTAAGGAAATAGGTTGCAGATTTTACCATTCAACGATTTCCAGAAGGCTTTAGTAATCCAAAGGTTAAAGCGAAAGAATGACTCTTCAATCTCGGCAGCTAAACGTAACCTTACATTTTTGTTTTGCACTTGACACGCCAGATAGGATTCAGAAAGTAACTGAGTACTTTTCACCGCACAGGTTACAGGATGGCCAGTGTCATTATCGCTCTGACAGATGGAGAGTTGATGGATAACCTTTTTTATTACGCAGAGCAAGAGGTAAGCAAGCTGTCAGACTCGGTGAGCAGGAGCTGATGGTGATGCATTGCATTCTCCACTCCCCATCGGAGGCCTGCCAAGGAACTATGTGGAATTTTTAAAAAGAAACACGTGCACCGAGATTGGGTCAAGGTACAAGTTGCACATGCTGGATAATCAAAGCAGTGCTGCTGGAATCTGCACATTTGCAAAGGAAATGACTCCATGAAGAGGAATATATCGGATACACGGGGGTATGGAGAGAAGGCAGGTACGGGATACTGAGTTGGATGATCAGCCATGATCATATTGAATGGCGGTGCAGGCTCGAAGGGCCGAATGGCCTACTCCTGCACCTATTTTCTATGTTTCTATGAATCGAGAACCAGAGGGCATAGGTTCAAGGTGAGGGGGGGGGGGGATTTAATAGGAACTTGAGGAGTAACTTTTTTACACAAAGGGTATGGAACGGGCTGCCAGAGGAGGTAGTTGAGGCAGGTACGGGATACTGAGTTGGATGATCAGCCATGATCATATTGAATGGCGGTGCAGGCTCGAAGGGCCGAATGGCCTACTCCTGCACCTATTTTCTATGTTTCTATGAATCGAGAACCAGAGGGCATAGGTTCAAGGTGAGGGGGGGGGGGGATTTAATAGGAACTTGAGGAGTAACTTTTTTACACAAAGGGTATGGAACGGGCTGCCAGAGGAGGTAGTTGAGGCAGGTACTATGCAGGTACTATCGTTTAGACAGTTACATGGATAGGACAGGTTTGGAAGGATTTGGGCCGAATGCGGGCAGGTGGGACTAGTGTAGATGGGGCATTTGGTTGGCATGGGCAATTTGGTCCAAAGGGTCTGTTTCTGTGCTGTATGACTCCATGACTTTGTGTGCAATAGAACGTGGCATATAATATGATAAATTGGTTGCCAGATCTTGTGTTAAAGTTAATCCGATTGGAACATTCATTGACCAAGTCTTTTTTTCTGATAGAATGTGTGTTTTTTAACTAGTTTTGTGGGTTTCACTTAATTTCAATGTTCTCCACCAAGTAAAGTATGTGTAGTCAGCCTTTAGATCAACTGGATAGTTTTAGATCAAAAACACATTTAGGTACAGAGTAACTCTCTCTCGGCTGAAGATAAGTTGGTGTATAAGTCAGTGTAGGACCCACAGAAGAGCATTGGCATTTTCAAGCCCTGGAAGTGTGACTACAGAGGCAAGTCAATACTTTAAAATAAAGTATTGCAAAATCTTTCCAGGACGGAAAGAGTTTAATAGTTAATATTTTTGCAGTTTAGCCGTTAATGCAGCACGAAAGCTTCTCACTTCCAGCAGCTACTTCTGTTAGAGCCACAGAGTGATACAGTGTGGAAACAGGCCCTTCGGCCCAACTTGCCCACACCGGCCAACATGTCCCAACTACACTAGTCCAGCCTACCCGCGCTTGGTACATATCCCTCCAAACCCGTTCTATCCATGTACCTGTCTATCTGTTTCTTAAACGTTGGGATAGTCCCAGCCTCGACTACCTCATCTGGCAGCTTGTTCCTATTAAATCTTTTCCCCTTCACCTTGAACCCATGAAGGTTCTTTCCTCTATCATGTGCTTGTCTAATTTTCTTTTGAATGCATTCACATTGCACATCCCAGGTACTGACATTTGTCGCAAGTTCTATTTAAAGAATGTTGTAAGTGTGCAGAACATTCTCCTGAAATCTCTGATGGATTAATTAATGGCTAGATGTTCGCTAAACCTGGTGTTGCCCAGTTGGAAACCCCTTCTCTATGTTCATAAGTGCAGGAGCAGAATTAGGCCATTTGGCCCATCAATCACTGAGCTATCATTCCCTCTCAACCCCATTCGCCTGCCTTCTCCCCATAACACCTGACACCCTTACTAATCAAGAATCTGTCAATCTCCGCCTTAGAAATATCCAAACCTTCACAGCTGTCCGTGACAATGAATTCCACTGATTCACCACCCTCTGACGAAAGAAATCCCTCCTCATCTCCATTCTAAAGGTACATCCTTTTACTCTGAGGCTACATCCTCTGGTCCTAGACTCTCTTACTAGTGGAAACATTCTCTCTGCGTCCACTCTATTCAGGCCTTTCACTATTCGTTAAATTTCAATGAGGTTCCCCCCTCATCCTTCTAAACTCTAGCGATTTCAGGCCCAGTGCGTGTCTAACCTAATGTCTAACCTATTGATTTTTTTCATAACCCTAAAGTTGTACATCAGGTCAATCCTTGATCTTTTGCAGAGATAAGGGGTCCAGTTTTAATTCACTGATTTTACACATTTTGAATTTATGTACTTCAACATTTGTAACATTTTTAGTGCTGTATGCAACAGTGATAGTTGAGACATCTGCCATCAAAGATAATGGCACTGATTGATTTATGAAAAAAAATTGACAGAGGACATAAATTTAAGGTGAGAGGGGAAAGTTTTAATACAAATCTGAGGGACAACTTTTTCACACAGAGGGTGGTGGGTATATGGAACGAGCTGCCAGTGGAGTTAATGGAGGCAGACACTATAACAACATTTAAAAGACATTTGGACAAGTACATGGACAGGAAAGGTTTAGATGGATATGAGCCAAACGCGTACCTGTGAGACTGGTGTAGATGGGGCATCTTGGTTGGCATGGTCAAGTTGGGCAGAAGGGCCTGTTTCTGTGTTGTATGACTCTATGACTCGAATTGAAAGGTGAAGGGAGAAAGCGGATAACACAGTATTATCATTTCAATATGGTGTAAAACTCCAGAAGGAAAGAGGAATTAAAAGATTGTTACAATGTCCTTAGAACGATGCTTAATTGCTTTCAATTGCAATAGTCCTATCTTATCCTAGTAAACACCAATCACAGTATTAAGGGGGACACAGTGGCGCAGCGGTAGAGTTGCTGCCTTATAGCACCAGAGACCTGGGTTTGATCCTGACTGTATGCTACCGAGTGCTATCTGTACAGAATTTGTACGTTCTCCCTGTGACCACGTGGGTTTTCTCTGGGTGCTCTGGTTTCCTCCCCCATTCCAAAGTCATGCAGGTTTGTAGGTTAATTGGCTTCTGTAAATTGTCCCAAGTGTGTAGGGTAGAACTGGACGGCATGGACTCGGTGGGCCGAAGGGCCTGATTCCACGCTGTATCTCTAAACTAAACTGAACTATAAGACTTGCATTTACAGAATACCATTAATTTTCTTTTCATCCTTTTTCCACTTTCCAGCTAGTGGATTGCAGTCACTGCGACAAAAATGTAGGAAATGCAGCAGCCATTTTGGCAAGAACAAACTCTCACAGATGACTGTCTGCTAATGACCAGACCATCTGTTCAGAGGGATGTTGACTGAGGGATAAGTATCATTCAGGACATCAGGAGTAACTCTCCTGCATTTCTTTCAAATAATGTAATGGAATCTTTCTTCTGAAAGAAAGCCTCTTAAATATCTCATCCCCAAAAAGATGGCATCTCTGACAATGCAACAAACCATGAAATACCAGACTAGATTTTTGTACTGAAGTTCTTGAATGGGATTTAATCTTTGATGTAAAGGTAAAAGTGCGACACTGCATTTAACTACATTAGGAACATGGAATCTGTGCAGTTCCACCACTGATTTCCCGGCACCCTTGGTTCCAGAACCTTACTGGATTATCCGTTTTGCCGGAACTAGAGAGGTCACGGCCTTGGGAGGCCGAGATACCGCCCCGCAAAGTCAACCACAAAAGTCGGCTATGGGAACAGATCAGCCGGCTCCAGCTGGGCCGATGAACAAGAGCCCCAGTCGCAGGGGGCAGATTTGACCCGCCGATCGGGGCGGAAGTCCCAGTGTGGTTGAGATTGGCTGCCTCACCCAGCTTAGGCGCTCCATTTTCAGGGGGACTTCCGGGGGATTTTGCAGACAGCTCATTGTTGAGATCTTGAACTAAAGGTGGATAACTACAAAGATAGATAAAATATGCTGGAGTAACTGAGTGGGTCAGGCAGCATCTCTGGAGAAAATGGATTGGTGGCGTTTTGGGTCGGGGCCCTTCTTTAGACCTATTTGGATAACTTCAAATCCTGCCACATTATTGTGCATTTGCCACGTTCTTGTGCGTGGAATCATTTTGTCTGTATTCCGTTGAAGCCTTTTTACATCCTCTTCCAGACTCACAACCCTTTCTGCTCAGAATGGCACTTTGGATACTTCTGAAGAAGCAAAAATGCTGTTTCTAATGTGGCATGTCCCCCCACATATCCACAATGAGTGGAACTCACTGCCACAGACAGCTGTGGAGGAGAAGGCAGTGGATATTTTTAAGGCAGAGATAGACAAATTCTTGATTAGAACGGGTGTCAATTGTTATGGGGAGAAGGCAGGTTTAAATTTTTTTTTTAAATTCCAAAACAAAACCAAACATACAAAGTAGTAACGTGATCAAATCAAAAGCTGCCTGTATCGGCAGTTTACAAACGAAACAATTATCAAATGTAAAATTCCTCCAACTTTGTCAATAATACATTCGACCTCCCGCGGCGACGAGCGTTGACGAAAGTCCAGGAAAATGGGATTAGGAGGCAGAGATCAGCCATGATTGAATGGCGGAGCGGACTCGATGGGCCGAATGGCCTAATTCTACTTGAGAACTTGTGAACATATCTCGTTCTCAAGTAGACATGTGAACGTGAACATATCAACTCCTTTAAAACAATAAACCCCGTCTCTGCACACTTTCTTTCTCTCTCCATCCATCTGCCTCCCGATTTCTTTCCTCTCCATTGTATTCTTCCTTCAAACGTACTTTCCCTTGGCACCACCACACCCTGCATTAAACGTCTTCCACCCTTCAACCCTGTGCGGACCTTCCCTTTAGTTCTCTCTGTCCCTCCCCATTTCTCTCCAACTCAACACTTAATGAAAGCGCAACATTTGTCAGGGGGTTTGCGGCCTGCTTCAGACGTCCAGAGTTTTTGGGATGTGGCGGTCCCTTGATATTTTCCTTGCCAGATAATACATCTGGAAATCAACACTGTGATTAGTCAAGCAAATAGTACTTAGTAAAAGTTATACAGCAGGCCATCCCAAATGTGTACATAAAAATGCAAAATCATAAGTTCGCAACTAATTGACAAGTAGAATTAGGCCATTCGGCTCATCGAGCCCACTCCGCCATTCAATCATGGCTGATCTCTGCCTCCTAATCCCATTTTCCTGCCTTCTCTCCATAACCCTTGACAGCCATTCTAATCAATCATCTTGCTTGTTTCCAATTCTGATAAATACTGACCTAAAATGTTACCCCTCTTTCGGTATTAATTGTTGCTCTCTATACTACTGAGTATTTCCAGTACTTTCATTCTTATATTATGTAGTTCATAAGTTTATAAGTGATAGGAGGAAAATTAGGCCACTCGGCCCATCTAGTCTACTCCACCATTCAATCATGGCCGATCTATCTGTCCCTCTCAACCCAATTCTCCTGCCATCTCCCCATAACCCCTGACACCTCTACTCATCAGGAATCTATCTGTCTCTGCCTTAAAAATAACTATTGACTTGGCTTCCACAGCCCTCTGGCAATTAATTTCATAGATTCACCAGCCTCCGACAAAAGTTTTCCTGATTTAGTTCAGAATGTACGTTCCATTTTAACGTACATGCTTGAGCTGGCCTTTTCTACATCTGTTATAAAATCATTTACTTAATTCATTAGTCACAGTATTTAATTTCCAGATGTTTTATCTGCCAAGCAAAACATCAAGAAATTTGCCACAACCCAAAGACAATGGGCCGCTTAGCCAGCTCCCAAATCCCTAACAGGTTTGCTGTTTTCTTGAGCATTTTGCCTGGCTGAGTCATCAGCTTCATGAAACGTTCCTCCAACATTGTGTATCAAATGATGGTCTTCTAAATGCATGGGAGCAGCAGAACATACTCCAGTGCAGCAGTAGCTCAAGGGGTGGCACAGTGGTGCAGCGGTAGAGTTGCTGCCTTACAGAGACCCGGGTTCAATCCTCACTACGGCTGCTGTCTGTACGGAGTTTGTACGTTCTCCCCGTGACTGCATGAGTTTTTTTCCACTGGCTCCTGTTTCCTCCCACAATCCAAAGATGTGCAGGGTTGTAGGTTAATGGGCTTCTGTACATTGATCCTAGTATGTAGGATAGAACTATTCTATGGGTGATCACTGGTCAGCATGGATCCTGTGGGCCGAAGGGCCTGTTTACATGCTGTATCTATAGATCAAGGAGGGGAACTGCCTATTCAATGACAAGTGGGTTCATAAATGCATTTTATTTCCATTTATCCTGCACTCTATAGTCATAGGAGTATTAACTGGGACTTTGTGTTTTCCAGCAAGTGATAAATAATTGCAGCCTTTCATCTATAATAATAATTGAACAGCAAGAGAGAGGGGAAATTAATCATATCAGTTATGTTTGGATTGCAGAAGAAATGAGAAACTGGAGATTGCAATTTTTTTAAATAGCTAGTGAAAGTTTAATTGATTTAACTACAGTTGTTCTGAACATTGCCACTGGTAATAAAGTTCCGAGCGGTTGTATCAACCTTAGAGCAGCTGGTTTATACTGGAGAAAACTGCAGCAGACAAGGGCAGCACAGTGGTATTGCTGCCTTACAGCGCCAGAGACCTAGCTTCGATCCTGACCACGGGTGTTGTCTGTTCGGAGATTGTACATTCTCCCTGTGACCTGCGTGGGTTTTCTCCGAGATCTTCGGTTTCCTCCCACACTCCAAAAACGTACAGGTTTGTAAGCTAATTAGCCTGGTAAAAATTGTAAATTGTCCCTAGCGTGTGTACGATAGTGTCAGTATGCGGGGATCTCTGGTCGGCACAGACTCTGTGGGTCAAAAGGCCTGTTTCTGCGCTGTATCTCTAAATTAAACTGAACTTAAACTAAACTTAACTAAACTAAACTAAAGAGTTGCAAATATTGACACAGTGCTGGAGTAACTCAACAGGTCAGGCAGCCTGACCTGTTGAGTTCCTCCAGCATTTTGTGTCTATCTTTGGTATGAACCAGCATCTGCAGTTCTTTATTTCTATAAGAGCTGCAAGGATGTAATAAGGTCTATCTCTCCCTCCTAACCCCATTCTCCTGTCTTCTCCCCATAACCTCTGACACCTGTACTAATCAAGAATCTATCTATCTCTGCCTTAAAAATATCCACTGACTTGGCAGAATTCCACAGATTCACTACCCTCTGACTAAAGAAATGTCTCTTCATCTCCTTCCTACAAGAACTTCTTTTAATTCTGAGGCTATGACCTCCAGTCCTAGACACTCCCACCAGTAGGAACATCCTCTCCACATCCATTCCATCCAAGCCCTTCACTATTCCGTATGTTTCAATGAGGTCCCTCCTCATTCTTCCAAACTCTGGGGATACTGGAGATTCTAGCACTTCTGCCCTCAGTAACCTTGGCTGGGCTACAGGAGCCTCTCAGTCACTACAATTCCCATTCTGCAAGCAAAATCAATGGAAGTCATCCTGCGGTATGGAACAAACAAAAAATCTGCAATGAATCCTGGACTTGCAGTCGGAAAGTATGGCACCGAATGTACACTCCAACATTTAAATTCCAACCTTAACTCTCCCCATCGGTGAGATTATACATAGAACATGGAAAAGTACAGCACATGAACAGCTCCTTTGGCCTGAGATGTCAAAGTCGACATGATACCAGCATGGTAGCGCAGCGGTAGAGTTGCTGCTTTACAGCGAATGCAGCGCCAGAGACTCAGGTTCGATCCTGACTACGGGTGCTGCACTATAAGGAGTTTGTACGTTCTCCCCGTGACCTGCGTGGGTTTTCTCCGAGATCTTCGGTTTCCTCCCACACTCCAAAGACGTACAGGTATGTAGGTTAATTGGCTGGGTAAATGTAAAAATTGTCCCTAGTGGGTGTAGGATAGTGTTAATGTGCGGGGATCGCTGGGCGGCACGGACTTGGAGGGCCGAAAAGGCCTGTTTCCGGCTGTATATATATGATATGATATGATATGATATCCCAACTTTTAAAAAATCCCTTCTGCCTGCATGTGGTCTATATCTCACTATTCCCAAGTCTCAACATTCTTCCTGCAATAGGGTGTCTGGAACTGCGCACGATACTCCAAACGCAGCCTAACCAAACGATATAAAGCTGCAACATGACTCTCTGACTCATATACTCAATGCCCCAGACATTTTCCTTTGGAAAGAAGTTACCCTCTTGACATTCTGGTAACACATTTTGTTTTCTTTTAATTTTGTTGCAGTTCTCTCTTGCCTCATTCAAAAGCTCCCGAGTCTGTCAAATGCCCAATTTTTTTTGTTATTTATTTGACAATTGTGCTGACTCAACCCCGCGGCTGGAGGTGATGTTCTTTGTACATGTTCCATAAACCGGCGATCCCAGGGTGAATTTAGCCTATGAATTGGTTGTTTTCCTTGGTTGACCCTCGGTCAGCCGGGCAGGCGAGAGGTCACATCATTCCAGGGAAGCGGATGCTTGGTTGAACGTTACAATGACATGAAGGGTTCTCATCCATCATAATTCATCGCTTCTCAGCATGAGTGTTTAGTTTAGAGAAACAGCGCGGAAACAGGCCCTTCGGACCACTGGGTCCGCGCCGACCAGTGATCCCCGCACATTAACATCATCCTACACCCACGAGGGACAATTTTTACATTTACCAAGCCAATTAACCTACAAACCTGTACGTCTTTGGAGTGGGGAGGAAACAGAAGTTCTCGGAGAAAACCCACGCGGGTCACGGGGAGAACGTACAAACTCCATATAGACAGCACCCGTAGTTGGGATCGAACCCGGATCTCTGGCGCTGCATTCGCTGTAAGGCAGCAACTCTACCGCTGTTTTCACTGTTGTCGGATCTCTTAATAGACAATAGACAATAGGTGCAGGAGGAGGCCATTCGGCCCTTCGAGCCAGCACCGCCATTCAATGTAATCATGGCTGATCATTCTCAATCAGTACCCCGTTCCTGCCTTCTCCCCATACCCCCTGACTCCGTGATCCTTAAGAGCTCTATCCGGCTCTCTCTTGAATGCATTCAGAGAATTGGCCTCCACTGCCTTCTGAGGCAGAGAATTCCAAATTCTCTGAGAATCCTTCTGGATTCTGTCGTTGCCTTGAGAATGGCAGCCATTTTCCATTTCTTAGTTTAGTTTAGAGATACAGCTCGGAAACAGGCCCTTCAGCCCACAGAGTCTGCAGCGACCTTCACATTAACACCACCCTGTACACACGGGAGACAATCTTTTACATTTATACCAAGGCAATTAACCTATAAACCAGTATGTTTTTGGAGAGTCGGAGGAAAGTGAAGATCTCAGAGAAAACCCACGCAGGTCACTTGGCGAGCGGTCACGGTGGGGCAGCGGTAGAGTTGCAGCGCTTGCGGCGCCGGAGTCCCAGGTTCGATCCCGACTACAGGTGTTGTCTGTACGTTCTCCCCGTGACCGCATGGGTTTTCTCCGAGATCTTCGGTTTCCTTCCACATCCCAAAGACGTACAGGTCTGTAGGTTAAGAAAATAACTCAGTCTGAAGAAGGGTCTCGACCCGAAACGTCACCCATTCCTTCTCTCCCGAGATGCTGCCTGACCTGCTGAATAAACAGGTCCGTAGGTTAATTGGTTTGATGTATGTGTAAATTGTCCCTAGTGTGTGTAGGGTAGTGTTAATGTGCAGGGAACCGCTGGTGGGTGCGGACCCGGTGGGCCGAAGGGCCTGTTTCTGCGCTGTATCTCAAAACTAAACTAAACAAACTCCGTACAAACAAGCACCCATAGTCAGGATCGAACCCTTGGTTGTAAGGCCGACGCTGTAAGGCAGTAGTTCTACTGCTATGCCACCAACGCGCCGTACCTCTTGTTTGGTTCTGTGGTCGTAGCTGATTCAGGGTAGGACTTCCTTCGAAATGTAAGGCTTATCAAAATATTTGCATTCATGTGGCACTGCTCAACTTTAAAATACACAAAGTGCTGGAGTAACTCAGCGGGTCAGGCAGCAACCCTGAAGAACATGGATAGGTGGCGTTTCAGGTCCGAAACCTTCTTCCTTGGTAAAACCAGCCTCCACAGTTCCTTGTTTCAACATGAAAGTTCATCTTTAGTTTGAAATGCAAAGAATTCTAGAAAACTATTTTGTCCCAACAACATCGAAGAGCACAATTCAGGTGTAAGATTCTGGTTCTGGCCTATTTGTCACTTCTGCAATATTTTTCATTATTGATATGTTTCTTTAATTTTAAGATGGGGCCAAAGCATCTTTTCCCTCCCTCCATGTCCTTTCCTTTCACCAACATCTTCTTGCAGTTAGATTGTGATTTCTTTTGATAGTTTCAATGGAGTAAAGAACATTGTTTGGAATCTTGAGAACCTAGATTTAGGAGACGTATATCCAACTTCCATATTTGTTTGCAACGTAAAATGAGACCATTCGGCCCATGGAATCAATGCTGGCTCTCGAGCAGTTCCATCAGTCCCATTTATTTTTTGCTAACCTATTGTCTCTCGCTTGCCCATCAACTCCTACCACCTGATTCTGCTGCCATCCACCTTTGCGAGGACTAATTTAGTTTTTTAAAAAGAACAAAGTGCTGGAGTAACTCAGTGGGTCAGGCAGCATCTCTAGAAAACACGGATTGGTGACGTTTGGGTTGGGATGCTTCTTCAGACTGATTTAGTTTCAGTTTAGTTTAGCTTAGTTCAGAGGTACGGCGTGGAAACAGGTCCTTCGGCCCACTGTGTCTGCACCGACCAACGATCCACCACATTAACACTATCCTACACACACTAGCAACAACATACCAGGCCAATTGGCTTACAAACCTGTACGTCTTTGGAGTGTGGGTGGAAAATGAAGATCTCGGAGAAACCCATGCGGTCACTGGGAGAACGTACAAACTCTGTACAGACAGCACCCGTAGTCGGGATCGAACCTGGGTCTCTGGCGCTGCAAGTGCTGTAGGGCAGCTACTCTACCGCTGATCCACCGTGCCCATAGTTAACCTGCCAATCTGCACCTCTTTGGGATGTGGAGGAAACTGGAGCACCCGAGGGAACACCCCATGGCCACAGGGAGAGGAGACAAATTCTTACCGGGAACCGTAAAGCTGCAGAGAGTGGGAAAGAAACTAGAACAGACAAACTGATAGCTAATTAGTGCCCTTAAAGTTTAAGATTTAAAATTCCTTTGGATTGTATCAGGAAGAAAAGACTGAGAGAGTCCCTATTTGAAATCCCTGGAATAGAATGGAAACCAAAATTAGTCTTAATTTTAGAACAGTGAGTTCTTGGGAGCAACCCAGAGCAGCAACATATTTTCTACCTGAGTGCTCATTTCCTCCCACATTCAAATATGTACTGGTTGTAAGGTTTTTTTTTAACCATAGGTCACCCCCAGTGTAGATGCCTCATAGTGGAATCGGTCAGGAGTTGTTGGGCTTGAGAGAAAGACATCAGTGGGAAACAGATTGGGGGAATGGGATTTTTGAGATCCAGCATAGACTCAGTGGGCAGAATGGCCTCCTTCTATACCAGATGAGAACTATGAGGAAGTGAGCACAAGTAGTAGGCTTTCAATTTCAATAGACAATAGACAATAGACAATAGACAATAGGTGCAGGAGTAGGCCATTCAGCCCTTCGAGCCAGCACCGCCATTCAATGCGATCATGGCTGATCACTCTCAATCAGTACCCCGTTCCTGCCTTCTCCCCATACCCCCTCACTCCGCTATCCTTAAGAGCTCTATCCAGCTCTCTCTTGAAAGCATCCAACGAACTGGCCTCCACTGCCCTCTGAGGCAGAGAATTCCACACCTTCACCACTCTCTGACTGAAAAAGTTCTTCCTCATCTCCGTTCTAAATGGCCTACCCCTTATTCTCAAACTGTGGCCCCTTGTTCTGGACTCCCCCAACATTGGGAACATGTTATCTGCCTCTAATGTGTCCAATCCCCTAATTATCTTATATGTTTCAATAAGATCCCCCCTCATCCTTCTAAATTCCAGTGTATACAAGCCCAATCGCTCCAGCCTTTCAACATACGACAGTCCCGCCATTCCGGGAATTAACCTAGTGAACCTACGCTGCACGCCCTCCATAGCAAGAACATCCTTCCTCAAATTTGGAGACCAAAACTGCACACAGTACTCCAGGTGCGGTCTCACCAGGGCCCGGTACAACTGTAGAAGGACCTCTTTGCTCCTATACTCAACCCCTCTTGTTACGAAGGCCAACATTCCATTGGCTTTCTTCACTGCCTGCTGAACCTGCATGCTTCCTTTCATTGACTGATGCACTAGGACACCCAGATCTCGTTGAACTCCCCCTCCTCCTAACTTGACACCATTCAGATAATAATCTGCCTTTCTATTCTTACTTCCAAAGTGAATAACCTCACACTTATCTACATTAAACTGCATCTGCCATGTATCCGCCCACTCACACAACCTGTCCAAGTCACCCTGCAGCCTTATTGCATCTTCCTCACAATTCACACTACCCCCCAACTTAGTATCATCTGCAAATTTGCTAATGGTACTTTTAATCCCTTCGTCTAAGTCATTAATGTATATCGTAAATAGCTGGGGTCCCAGCACCGAACCTTGCGGTACCCCACTGGTCACTGCCTGCCATTCCGAAAGGGACCCATTTATCCCCACTCTTTGCTTTCTGTCTGTCAACCAATTTTCTATCCATGTCAGTACCCTACCCCCAATACCATGTGCCCTAATTTTGCCCACTAATCTCCTATGTGGGACCTTGTCGAAGGCTTTCTGAAAGTCGAGGTACACCACATCCACTGACTCTCCCTTGTCAATTTTCCTAGTTACATCCTCAAAAAATTCCAGTAGATTTGTCAAGCATGATTTCCCCTTCGTAAATCCATGCTGACTCGGAATGATCCCGTTACTGCTATCCAAATGCTCAGCAATTTCGTCTTTTATAATTGACTCCAGCATCTTCCCCACCACTGATGTCAGACTAACTGGTCTATAATTACCCGTTTTCTCTCTCCCTCCTTTCTTAAAAAGTGGGATAACATTTGCTATCCTCCAATCCACAGGAACTGATCCTGAATCTATAGAACATTGAAAAATGATCTCCAATGCTTCCACTATTTCTAGAGCCACCTCCTTAAGTACTCTGGGATGCAGACCATCAGGCCCTGGGGATTTATCAGCCTTCAGTCCCATCAGTCTACCCAAAACCATTTCCTGCCTAATGTGGATTTCCTTCAGTTCCTCCATCACCCTAGGTTCTCCGGCCCCTAGAACATTTGGGAGATTGTGTGTATCTTCCTCAGTGAAGACAGATCCAAAGTAACGGTTTAACTCGTCTGCCATTTCTTTGTTCCCCATAATAAATTCCCCTGCTTCTGTCTTCAAGGGACCCACATTTGCCTTGACTATTTTTTTCCTCTTCACGTACCTAAAAAAACTTTTGCTATCCTCCTTTATATTATTGGCTAGTTTACCCTCGTACCTCATCTTTTCTCCCCGTATTGCCTTTTTAGTTAACTTTTGTTGCTCTTTAAAAGAGTCCCAATCCTCTGTCTTCCCACTCTTCTTTGCTATGTTATACTTCCTCTCCTTAATTTTTATGCTGTCCCTGACTTCCCTCGTCAGCCACAGGTGTCTCTTACTCCCCTTAGAGTCTTTCCACCTCTTTGGAATAAATTGATCCTGCAACCTCTGCATTATTCCCAGGAATACCTGCCATTGCTGTTCTACCGTCTTCCCTGCTAGGGCCTCCTTCCAATCAATTTTGGCCAGCTCCCGCCTCATGCCTCTGTAATCCCCTTTGCTATACTGTAATACCGACACTTCCGATTTTCCCTTCTGCCTTTCCATTTGCAGAGTAAAACTTATCATGTTGTGATCACTGCCTCCTAATGGCTCTTTTACCTCTAGTCCCCTTATCAGATCAGGATCATTACACAACACTAAATCCAGAATTGCCTTCTCCCTGGTAGGCTCCAGTACAAGCTGTTCTAAGAATCCATCTCGAAGGCACTCTACAAACTCTCTTTCCTGGGGTCCATTTCCAACCTGATTTTCCCAGTCTACCTGCATGTTGAAATCTCCCATAACCACAGTAGCATCACATTTTTGACACGCCAATTTTATCTCCTGATTCAACTTGCACCCTATGTCGAGGCTACTGTTTGGGGGCCTATAGATAACTCCCATTAGGGTCTTTTTACCCTTACAATTTCTCATTTCTATCCATACTGATTCAACATCTCCTGATTCTATGTCACCCCTTGCAAGGGAATGAATATCATTCCTTACCATCAGAGCAACCCCACCCCCTCTGCCCACCTGTCTGTCTTTTCTATACGTTGTGTACCCCTAGATATTCAGTTCCCAGCCCTGGTCCTCTTGTAACCATGTCTCAGTGATCCCTACAACATCATACTTGCCCATGACTAACTGAGCCTCAAGCTCATCCACTTTATTTTTTATACTACGCGCATTTAAGTACAACACTTTAACTTCTGTATTTACCTCCTCTCTCACATCGTTCACAATTGGCCCTGCCCTTAATTTCTTTTCCGCTCTAGAACTTCTGTTCCCATTCTTCCGAGAGTCTTTTGCAATATCTCCTGTATTCCCTTTTACCTCATCTTCATATTCACAATTTGTTAACCCCTCCCCCCCACTACTTAGTTTAAAGCCACAGGTGTCACACTAGCAAACCTGCCTGCCAGAATGTTTGTCCCCCTGCTGTTAAGATGCAACCCGTCCCTTTTGTACAAGTCACCCCGAGCCCAGAAGAGATCCCAGTGGTCCAGAAATCGAAATCCCTGCTCTCTGCACCAGCCCCTCAGCCATAAATTCATACCCTCTATCTCTCTGTTCCTGGCCTCACCAGCACGAGGTACCGGTAGCAGTCCAGAGATAACCACCTTCGACGTCCTACTTCTCAGTGCTTTTCCCAACTCTCTAAACTCCCGCTGTAGCACCTCCTTCCTCTTCCGCCCGACGTCATTCGTGCCCACGTGCACAACGACTTCAGGTTGATCGCCTTCCCTCACTAGGATTTTCTGAAGCCGGTCTGTGATGTGTTGAACCCTGGCACCAGGGAGGCAACAGACCATCCTCAAGTCCCTCCTGCTGCCACAGAATCTTCTGTCCGTCCCTCGGACTATGGAGTCACCGACCACTACGGCTCTTCCAGACTTCGGTCTCCCCTGTCGAGTATCCTTGCCAACAGGTCCGCCACTCGGACTGGAAACGTCTTCTGCCCCGACAGTTCCCAAGAGGGTATACCTATTTGCAATAGGCACAGCCACCGGGGTCTCCTGTAGTCCACGTCCACTCCCCCCTGAAACAGTCTCCCACCTTCGCTCGACCTGGACCCTTGGCGTGACAGCCTCACAATAGGTCCTGTCGAGGAAACTCTCGCATTCTCGGATGGCCCTGAGGTCATCCAACTGCCTCTGCAACTCCACCACACGTCCCTTCAGGAGCTGCACCTGGACACAGTTCTTGCAGGTGTAGCTCCCAGAAGCTCCAGCGACGTCCCTGTCTTCCCACATCCTGCAGGAAACACACCGCACCAACTTTTCCGCCATCACCTTGTGCCTATAACCAGCTCTGGCAGAGAAGGGAAAAATCCAGTTTTAAAAGTTTAATAAAAATGAGTAGAATTACAGGCCAATAATTAAGTGACGAGATACAGTGTCGATGGGGCATGTTGGTCCATGTGGGCGAGTTGGGCCAAAGGGCCTGTTTCTACACTGTTTGATTCTATGATTCTAATTGCTGGTGCAAAACTAATGTTCCTTTAGGGAGAGCTGTGTGCTACTTGAAGACCAGGTAGTCCCAATCAAGCATGATTGGGGCAAAGAATAAACAAGTTGCTGTTGAACTATTTGCCCGCAGGTATCTGCATGTTGACTCCCCTTCAATCTTTCTTTCCCCAGGCAAACCGGTCTCGAAGTCTAGGGGCAACAATCTACTGCGTTGGTGTCAAAGATTTCAATGAAACCCAGGTGCGTTTGGTCACAATTACCTCCTAACCTACGGCAAAAGGTCATATCAATGAAACCGAGCAGGATCATGCATGCACTCGATGAATGGAAAGGATCAGAACGATTTGAAGCAGATTGTGGTTTTAATCTTCTGGTTCGGGGCTAGATTTGGAAATGGCATTATCTAATTTTGAGAATCATTGGGAATGATTATATTATATTATATTAATCATTGGTATTATAGATTGTAGCTATTAGTGGCATACAAATACTCACTTAATTATTCATCAACAACTTGAGTTGGCATTTTTGTCGTTATATTGCTCTGCCCAGCACACTCTGCATTAGAATAGACCGAATTTATCAAAATATCAATCATGTTATTAAACAATTGTGCGTGGTATTATCTGATTTGTTGGTCAGAATGCAAAACCGAGCTTTTCACTTTACACGTGACAGTAATAAACCTAAACCTCAAAAAAGTTTGTTTTAAACAAAATTTATACTGTATAATTAAAACTTCAATTAACTGTGCTAAAGTATTGAGTATTAAAAAATAATCAATTTACAACTTTCACTTTCACGTTGATAGAAATCCTAATTTGGAATCCAATCTCCAAACAATTTTGAATCTCCCATTAACATTTTCTGTCGTGCCACTGTGACAATTTGCAACGAACAATAATATTGATTTATAAAGTTATTCGAGTTGTGAATCATCTTGCTGCTGAACACTAGGATCAAACATTCCAATGATTCCTTGAATTCAAGCATTTCAAGTTTGGCCAAAGTTGAAGCATGATTCTCTAGTGACTGGCCATTTATATTTCAATATTAAAAATGCCCCTTAATTGCTTGCCGTTGTCCACTACTCCTGCCAAGAGTAGATTGACGAGACTGTTGCCTGGTGGGACTGTGGCTCTATTCGCCTTTAATGTCTTTCAAGTTCTTAATCTGTTGGAATCAGACTAATAACCACAATCCGTCTGTGGAAGAGTCCCAACCCGAAAAGTTACCTATCCATGTTCTCCTGGGATGTTGCTTGCCCCGTTGAATTACTCCAGCACTTTGTGCCATTTTTGGGGGATTAATCTGTTTGTAGATAAACAAATCAACAATAGACAATAGACAATAGGTGCAGGAGGAGGCCATTCGGCCCTTTGAGCCAGCACCACAATTCAATGTGATCATGGCTGATCATTCTCAATCAGTACCCCGTTCCTGCCTTCTCCCCATACCCCCTGACTCCGCTATCCTTAAGAGCTCTATCTAGCTCTCTCTTGAATGCGTTCAGAGACTTGGCCTCCACTGCCTTCTGAGGCAGTGAATTTCACAGATTTACAACTCTCTGAACGAAAACATTTTTCCTCATCTCTGTTCTAAATGGCCTACCCCTTATTCTTAAACTGTGGCCCCTGGTTCTGGACTCTCCCAACATTGGGAACATATTTCCTGCCTCTAACGTGTCCTACCCCTTAATAATCTTATATGTTTCGATAAGATCCCCTCTCATTGTTGAGATCTGCCACCACTTAAATAATTGAAGGGTAAATTTACCACTTTCTATTGGTGATGCTAATAGTCCCACACCGCGAGAACGTGAGAAAACTCCCCCCTCATTAAATGTGAGGGATTGCCTGTCTCCAACAACAAGGGCACACAGCCAGCAAACTGTGTGAGGAGTGGGTATGGGAAGGGCACAGAGCCAGTAATGCCATAGACTTGTAGACACAAGAAACTGCAGATGCTGGAATCTGGGGCAAAGAGAACAAAAACTGCTGGAGGAACTCAATGGGCGAAGCAGCATCTGTGGAGGCAGAAGGATGGTCAACATTCTGGGCTAAAACCCTGCATGAGGACAGATAGTCTCGAACACCAAACATTCTGATGGGGGAAACTCAACGGGTCAAAGAGCATCTGTGTGGGTGGGGAAAAGGAATGGCGGAGGTTTCAGGACGAAACCCTGCAGCGAGAAAGGAATTAGCAATATTTTGATCCCAAACTTTCCCAAACTTTCGATGACTCAGTTGCTTGTCGACCGACTGAGTTCCTCCAGCAGATTAATTCTTGCGTAGGAAGGAACTGCAGATGCTGGTTTAAACCGAAGATAGACACAAAAAGCTGGAGTAACTCATCGGGACAGGCAGCATCTCTGGAGAGAAGGAATGGGTGAATTGTGGATGATCAGCCATGATCACAATGAATGGTGGTGCTGGCTCGAAGGGCCAAATGGCCTCCGCCTGCACCTATTTTCTGTGTTTCTATGTGACGTCTCGGGTTGAGACCCTTCTTCAATTGTTGTTCTAGATTCCAGCATCTGAAGTTTCTTCTATCTCCTGGTCAGCCTAATTCTCTGATTTAAGGGAGACACAAAATGCTGGAGTAACTCAGCGGGTCAGGCAGCATCTCTGAAGAGAAGGAACGGTTGAGTTACTCCAGCATTTTGTGTCTACCTTCGATTTAAACCAGCATCTGCAGTTCTTTCACACTAATTCTCTGATTTGTTGCTCCCCCCACCTATAAAGGTGATGTCCTACCTTAGGGTCACCACCGAGCATTCAGAGTAATCTGGAAGTAATGAAGACTTTAACACTGATGCTAACCAGTTCTTATTAGTAAGACGCTCCACGTGGAGTTCTACTGAAGAGCTCATCTGTGGCGTGGCGGTAGAGTTGCTGCCTTACAGCGCCAGAGACCCAGGTTCGATCCTGATTGCTGTTGCTGTCTGTGCGGAGTTTGTACATTCTCCCTGTGGCTGTGTGGGCTGTCTCTGGGCGCTCCGGTTTCTTCCCACACTCCAAGACGTGCAGGTTTGTAGGTTAATTGTCTCCTGGAAATTGGCCCTAGTGTGTAGGATGCGAAATTGGGATAAGACGGAACTAGTGTATGAATGATCGTTGGTCGACGTGGACTAGGTGGGCCGAAGGACCTGGTGTCTTAAAAAAAGGCTTTACCTCTTAAAAAGCTAATTCAGTTTGTTCAACCCAAAGTTGGTTTCTGCAAGACGCACTCACAAAACATCTCCTAATTCAAGTACCGTCTGGCAAACTCTGCTTCAAGTGAACAGAAGAAGCGAAGAGAATATTACATTTGTGAAGTCAGTAGGGTTCTCAGGTGTCTGGAACAGCACCCATACTCCAGAAGGGCGTTGGCAAGGAGTTGGCACGGCACAGAATCCCTGACGTCAGGAAGTCCTTGTGTCTGGCATTGAATATTCTTTCCAATTGCCTTTGCCAACATTGCTTACATCAACCAGTGCAAGAAAACAGATTACAGCATCAGGCAGCAGTGTAGATTTGAAACTTGTTCACTTCTTTCCTCTGCCATTTAAATAAATTTAAGCCAGGTTGTCATAACTTTAATTTTGCATATTAACATACAACTGTATTTCGGGTCTCAACCCAAAATATCACCTACTCCTTTTCTCCAGAGATGCTGCCTGACCCACTGAGTTACTCCAGCACTTTGTGTCTATCAACTGAATTTAAGGCCATAAGTAATAGGAGCAGCATTAGGCCATTCAGCCCATCATGTCTACTCCGCCATTCAATCATGGCTGATCTATCTCTCCCTCCTAACCCTATTCTACTGCCTTCTCCCCATAACCCCTGACACCCGTTCTAATCAAGAATCTATCTTTCCCTGCCTTAAAATTATCCATTGACTTGGCCTCCACAGCCTTCAGTAAAAATACACATTTTCCTTAGTTTTTAGTTTAGAAATACAGCGCGGAAACAGGCCCTTCGGCCCACCGGGTCTGTGCCGACCAGCGATCCCCGCACATTAACACTATCCTACACCCGCTAGGGACAATTTTTATATTTACCAAGCCAATTAACCTACAAACCTGTACGTCTTTGGAGTGTGGGAGGAAACCGAAGATCTCGGAGAAAACCCACGCAGGTCACGGGGAGAACGTACAAACTCCGTACAGACAGCACCCGTGGTCGGGATCGAAACCGGGTCTCCGGCGCTGCATTCGCTGAAAGGCAGCAACTCTACCGCTGCGCCACCGTGCCGCCTATCTTCACAATACTTCTAAATGTTGGTCACAGGGCTGTTGAATAATTGATTTCATGTTTTATTTCTCTCACCGACCCACCCCACCTTTTTTCCCCAACCCCTTCCACCTCCTACCCCTCTGCCGCAACCCGCGATCGCTGCAGCTGGCACGCATTGCAGACAGCAAGGACCACGTCTTCCCCGTAAACGATGGCTTCACTGCCCTCCAGGGCATCATCGACTCGGTAAGTGCCGCGTGACGTGGCCGCGGGTTACGGTGATTGGAACGTCCCGGGCCGTGGGTAGTGAATTGCATGCAGCTGCTTCCAATTACCTCGCTGGGAGCTGGGCCCAGGCCGAGCCAGTCCACACCAGATGGTGGAAACTGTAAACTGTGAGGGGTTGAGACCAAGGGACTGTATTTTCTACAAGGCTGAGGCACCGAAGAGGCACTAAAGTCCGATTTTGTACTGACAAAATAACTGCAAGCAACAGTGGCTGAATAGCTGTGGGGCAAAGGTGCTGATGACAATGACTAACAAATTGTCAGGTCTTTTTACAAATACTGGTCTAAAATCCTGACTATCAGATTACCAGAGGCGAGCTTTAAATTTGGGGCAGCACGGTGGCGCAGCGGTTGAGTTGCTGCCTGACAGCTGGTTCGATCCTGACTACGGGTGCTGTCTGTACGGAATTTGTACGGTCTTCCCGAGACCGCGTGTGTGTTTTCTCCGGGTGCTCCGGTTTCCTCCCACACTCCAAAGGCAGCCTTCAGTAAAAATACACATTTTTGTTAGTTTTTAGTTTAGAAATACAGCGCGGAAACAGGCCATTCGTCCCACCGGGTCCGTGCCGACCAGCGATCCTCGCACACTAACACTATCCTACACCCACTAGGGACCATTTTTACATTTACCAAGCCAATTAACCTACAAACCTGTACGTCTTTGGAGTGTGGGAGGAAACCGAAGATCTTGGAGAAAACCCACGCAGGTCACAAGGAGAACGTACAAACTCCGTATATTGGCTTCGATAAGAATTGTAAATTGTCCCTAGTTGTCTCGGATAGTAGTAGCGTAGGGGGTGATCGCTGCTCAGCGCGGTCTTGGTAGGCTGCAAGGCCTGTTTCTGTGCTGTATCTTTAAACTAAACTAAACTAAATTTAAAAATCATTATTATGGAGATTATATATGGAGCTTAACTGGAACTTTTTTTAAAAGGAACGTTCCTTCGTGTTAATTTTCACAAAGGAAAGAAGAGAATTTGTCAGTGTATTTTGCACGTGAGCACAGAGTGTGGATCCGTGTGGAATACGGAGCTGCATTGTGGAAAGCTCAGACATTGGAATGAAGACAGAGTCAAATTAGTGAGCGGAAATTTGGGTCTGAACCCATGGAGAACGTCACTGGTCTCAGGGCTGGTTCTGGCTCGGTGCCATGGTAATCACTCACACTGAGCCCAAGAGTATGATAGCAGTGGCAGAAATCTTGGCAAAAAGCCGCACAAATCATGTAACGGTGAAATGGTCCTTAAAAAAAAAAAAAAATTAGCTAAGGTGATTTGGTTTTGTGGGGGATTGTCGCAGAATTTACAAGGAATGCAGTGGGAAACATTGGAGTTTCTGTTCAGTGTCGACATTGACAGGAATGGGGATAATTTACTGAAACTTACTGCACATACAACATGTGAGGCAGTATAATAAAAGCCCTTGGCAATGAGTTAACATTTGTTCTCCTGCTGAATGGTTTGGATTTCAAATATTAAAAAACAGGAATGCGTAAAAAATGCAATGTATGCGCATTCAATAAAGTGCCCGATTTACTCTGGGAAGTAAAGCAAATAACATTGATAGAGTATGGTTATCTGCATTAAACTGCACAGTATCTCTCTATATCAGTTTATATCTCTCCTCTTCCTTTCCCCAGACTCTCAATCTGAAGAAGGGTCTCGACCCAAAACCTCACCTTTTCCTTTTCTCCAGAGATGCTGTCTGACCTGCTGAGTTACTCCAGCTTTTTGTGTCTATCTTTGTTGTCATGGGTTGGTGTGCCCTTGGATTGTGTGGGTCTGTGATGCAGGCCAGTGTACTCTGAGCGAGCCCGGCCATTGTGGATTGGTGAGACCTGGCTAGTTTGGGTCTGTGACGTTAGTTATCGGGATTCTGTGACCAGGGCCAGTGTGGACATGAGTGAGCCTGGTCATTGACTGTCTGAGTCAAGTGTGCATCAGTGGAACTGGTACTATTTAGACTTTAGACTTCAGAATTTAGAGATACAGCGTGGAAACAGGCCCCTCGGCCCACCGAGGCCGCGCCGACCAGCGATCACCCCGTACATTAGCACCATCCGACACACTGGGGACAATTTACGATTTGCAGAAGCCAATTAATGTCCAAACCTGCATGTCTTTGTAGTGTGGGAGGAAACTGGAGCACCCGGAAAAAACCCACTCTGCCGCTGTGCCACATGTGCTATTGTTGGATCTAAGTGACCCATGTCTTTACTGGATTTGAATGATCTTGGCTAATACTGCAACCTTCCGATCCATCAGAACCAAAAGTCTAAGAGCATTGGAAAATTATTGTAAGAGCCTCAGCTATTCTCTTCCCATCCCTTTAAAGGCAATATTTTATCTGGACTGAGCAACATATTCCTTTTTAAAGATTCTTAACAGCTCAAGGAACCTCTCCCCACGTTCATCATTTGCAGCACTTTACTTCTTTAATGTGAGAGGCTATATCCTCTCTTCCATGAGGGCAGAAACATAGCATTCACTTTGAAAATGACTATTTTTTCCAGCCCCATACTTCAGATATTATCTTGGTTTCTAACAGGCTCTACTCTTTCCTTTTCTCTGTCATCTGTGAAAGAATATCGAAGATTTTTTAACATTATTTGCCAATATTTTTCATACTTTGCCTTCCTATTAATCCGATTTCTGCAGCTGCTCGACTCATCCAGGCTTTCACAGTAAGTGTGATAAACTTGCATTTTTTTGCTTGATCCTGCCCCATGTGTTCCTTGAACTCATGACTTAGCTTTTGGAGGGGGGGGGGGGGGGTCTCTAGAATTTGGAGCTTCCCCTTTTTAGGTGAGAACAGGTTTGTCCAATGCCTTCCACTGCCACCATGTTGATTTTACTTTCAGATGGCCATTTGCATTCTAATTTTGCTAAATCATATCTTAGCCGTATAAAATTCTTTGTTTTTCAACATAAAGCTTTTATTTCAGTTTGTTTTTAGTTTTTCGAGATACAGCGCAGAAACAGGCCTTTCGGCCCACCGAGTTAGCACTGACCGGCGATCCCAGCACATTAACACTAAACCTACACACACTGGGGACAATTTACATTTATACCAAGCCAATTAATCTACAAACCAGTTGTCTTTGGAGTGTGGGAGGAAACCGAAGATCTTGGAGAAAACCCATGGGGAGAATGTGAAAACTCCATAGTCGAGATCAAACCCGGGCCTCTGGCGCTGTAAGGCAGCAGCTCTGCTGCTGCATCAATGTCCCACCCGTCTATATGTTTTTTTTCATGAGAGGAACAGATTGGGTAATTGTACATGTGTGTAGGAAAATAACTGCGGATGCTGGTACAAATTGGACATGGTCTTTTACCCAGAATAGGGGGATCAAGAGCCAGAGGTTGTGGGCTTATGGTAAGAGGGGAAAGATTAAATAGGTACCTGAGGGACACCTTTTTTACACAAAGGGTGGTAGGTACATGGAACAAGCTACCAAAGGACGTAGCTGAGGCAGGTACTATCACAATAGACAATAGACAATAGGTGTAGGAGGAGGCCATTCGGCCCTTCGAGCCAGCACCACCAATCAATGTGATCATGGCTGATCATTCTCAATGTTCCCCAATCACAATGTTTAAAAACCATTTGGACAGGTACATCGTCAGAGTAGGTTTAGAGTGATATTAGCCAAACGCAGGCAGGTGGGATAGTAGATGGAGCATGTTCGGCGTGGGGAGGTCGGGCCGAAGGGCCTGTTTCCACGCTCTATGACCCTATGACTCTGCTAAATCTAGTTGAATTATTATAATCATTACCTCCATCCTTTCCCCTTTCCTGCATTTTTCTCACAAAACTAAGTCTGGTGCCAGCTCCTCTCCCATTGGTCTTGCTACTTGATTCTTGATCTGAATGGTAATGGTTCTCAGTAACATTGGTCCTCCTGAACTCTGAATTCCAGAGGAAGACACAAAGTGCTGGAGTAACCGAGCGGGTCGGGCAGCATCTCAGGAGAAAAGGAATAGGTGATGTTTCGGGTCAAGACCTATCTTCAGACTCGAAACGTCACATATTCCTTTTCTCCAGAGATGCTGCCAGACCCGCTGAATTACCCCGGCCTTTTGTGTCTATCTTTGGTGTAAACCAGCATCTGCAGTTCCTTCCTACACACTCCATACTGAGTGGTTTCCTTCTAACAAGTAACAATTCTATCCCTTGCAACTATCAGGGATTCCCCAATATAAGCAGCTTTTGTACTGATCTCACAGGAATATCTGGACCATCTGTACACTAAAACTCTTGTTTGTTTGTTTGTTCCTGAACTACAGCCAAAGCGGTACATGATAGCGCGACAATTTTAGGCCCACCTTAGTCACCGTCGTCCCTTTGGAGGGAGGGGGAGGAGGGAGGATAAGGGGGGTTGAGGGGGAGGGGGGGAGGGGAGGGGAGGGGAGGGGAGGGGGGGGAGGGGGGGAGGAGAGGGTGTTGCACCAATGCAGGATGGGTTTGGGCCCAATGGGTCCACTTGGTCTAGTTGAATATAAAACAAAAGAATTAAGGTTTGATGTTCACATAGGTTCTGACTGATTTTTACAACTACACTCTTGGTGTAGAGGCAATCATAACATCATAACATTGCCTCAAGCTTGCCTTTATAATTGGATGGCTGAGAACCGATGGTACGTTAAAGGGAGATGAGATTGAAGGTGTAGCTAGATTATTTCCCATTCATTGAATAACAGCCTGATCTCAGATTATTTTGTGGGTTCCTTGTGTCCCCAGCTATAGCATTCTTGCAAAAAACTGTCTCTTCACTCAAGCTTACAGGAATGCACGTTGAACTCATTTATCCACATCTTTCCTGTCATTACCAACATTTTTTTTTCCTAGCCTGGGTGGTGAAAGGGAAGAGGTTACAGCAAGTCACAACAGGTCACATACAACGTGTTCCCTGCTGGGAAATGGGGCAGTTCAGGCCAGTTTGGATGGAGGTCCTTTCAATCTGCCAAATCCTAGAGTGCATAAGAAATAAGCCAGACAATCTAACACTAATTGGGCATCAATCCACAGTGGAACGCTGCCCATTATGTACATTGTTATATTTGAGACAGTGTTGCTAGATGTTCATGATGTGTTAGTGCATTGAAATTATTTCTGCTGGATGAGGGGTTGGGACTCATTTTGGGGATTTTTAACCGAAGGAGCATTACACTTTGTGTGAGAAAATAACTGCAGATGCTGGTACAAATCGAAGGTATTTATTTCACAAAATGCTGGAGTAACTCAGCGGGTCAGGCAGCATCTCAGGAGAGAAGGAATGGGTGACGCTTCAGGTCGAGACCCTTCCTCAGACTGATGTCAGGTGGGCGGGACAAAGGAAGGATATAGGTGGAGACAGGAAGATAGAGGGAGAACTGGGAAGGGGGAGGGGAAGAAAGGGACAGAGGAACTATCTAAAGTTGGAGAAGGCAATGTTCATACCGCTGGGCTGCAAGCTGCCCAAGCGAAATTACACTTTGTTCAGCATATCACATTGAAGCTTAGTGATGCTAGCAAAGGGTAACCAAAATGGAAGCATGTTGCACTTGCCAGTGGCACCATTTAACAGACCTATTGATGTCAGCTGAATCACTGAATTAGTAAAGAGAAACACAGTAGCACAGCAGTAGAGTTGCTGCCTTACAGCGCCAGACACCTGGGTTCGATCCTAACTACGGGTGTGGTCCGTACGGGGCTTGTACGTTCTCCCTGTGACCGTGTGGGTTTCCTCCGGGTGTTCCGGTTTCCTCCCACACTCCAAAGACATTCAGGTTTGTAGGTTAATTGGCTTCAGTAAAATTGTAAATTATCCTTAGTGCAGAGGATAATGCTAGTGTACAGGATGATCGCCGGACGACACGGACTCCGTCAGCCGAAGGGCCTGTTTCCACGTTGTATCTCTTACATCAAACATCCAATTTCAAATCCCTTGCCATCTCCTACCTACTTCCTCCAGCCCATTGAGATTGTGAGCCTTTCCAAATCTGCTTTCTTTGTTACTTTGAATGGACAGTTATTAAGCTACATTAGTGCTAAATTCTGCAATCTCTCTCCCAATGGCAAGAAAAAGTTCAGTGCCCTTGAGGGGCCAGAATTGGACGGGTACAATTATCTCAGAAGGTAATGGTGCTGCAAGAGATTTAAGGATGGGTGTGGCCACGGAAAGATTTGAAGAACAGGATGAGAAATTGAGATGTTAAAACATGCTGTTACAGTTGAGAGATTGGGAACAGATGCTGGATTCGCAGTGATGCCCAATTCTAGTGGAAATAAATATTAATAAATAAATAAATCTTCCATCTCATGATAATGATCTAGCAAACTTCATATCCTACAAGTTATCTAGGGATGAGTGTGCGTTGTTTACAGAACGTTATTTGCATCAGCACATTCCTTCGGAATTACTAGTGGCGGGGATGTTTTGCCCCTGATGATCCATCTGCCATTTTTGGATGAGGTAAAATATTAAGGCAGAGCTGCAACAATTTGAACATTCTTGGCGTGGGCCAAAGCAAATCACTCTGGTGAAATCACGACCTGACACTCCAACAGCTGATTAAATGCAGCAAAACCTGACATCAGCCTTCACTTGGAACTTGTGTCCCAGTTATCATATCATATCATATCATATATATACAGCGCGGAAACAGGCCTTTTCGGCCCACCAAGTCCGCGCCGCCCAGCGATCCCCGCACACTAACACTATTAACACTATCCTACACACACACTAGGGACAATTTTTACATTTACCCAGCCAATTAACCTACATACCTGTACGTCTTTGAAGTGTGGGAGGAAACCGAAGATCTCGGAGAAAACCCACGCAGGTCACGGGGAGAACGTACAAACTCTGCAACAAGTCAATATTTAATCAAATAACATTTACAAAATGCTGCAAACGCCAGCAAACATATGAAGAAAAGGGTGAAGTTAATAAAACAAAGCAAACAGAAATTTAAATTGCCAAATTCTTGACGTTTTTTCTGATGGAGTGTACACAGCAGAACTGCTCAGGGTTGTCCAATTCGGTCAAATGCTGTTTCTTTTTAGATTTTTAGATTTTTTAGATTTAGAGATACAGCGCAGAAACAGGCCCTTCGGCCCACCGGGTCCGTGCCACCCAACGATCCCCGCACACTAACACTATCCTACACACACTAGGGACAATTTTTACATTTGCCCAGCCAATTAACCTGTACGTCTTTTGGAATGTGGGAGGAAACCAAAGATCTCGGAGAAAACCCACGCAGGTCACGGGGAGAACATACAAACTCCGTACAGACGGCGCCCGTAGTCAGGATCGAACCTGAGTCTCTGGCGCTGCATTCGCTGTAAGGCAGCAACTCTACTGCTGCGCCACCGTGCCGCCCACCAACCTCAACTAACCAACCAACCTCATTGTGCCTCTGATACTGCTGCAAGCATCATTTTCATTGTCGTCACACCGACCCCAGCCAACAATGGGCCATTATGGGCTCTATCCTTCCTGAGGTCATCTGTTGCCGGCCCTGATTTGTTCTGGCCTTTTCTCACCTTCAGTTTATTTCCCCCCCCTCCCCCCCCCCCCCCCCCCCCCCCCCACCACCTGTACTTTCAGTCTGAATAAATGTTCCGACCCGAAACGTCACCTGTTCCTGTTCTCCAAAGATGCTGCCTGACCCACTGAGCTACTCCGTGATTTTGTGTTAATCGTTGGTATAAACCAGCATCTGCAGTTCCTTCCTACGTATTTTGCCAGTGTATTGAGGAATTGGCAAAGGAACAAATGTACCTTAAGAGTCACTTTTGTGTGTTAATTGGTCTTCATCAATAAATGTTGAACGACAAGCCATATTCTTCAGAAAGTCCATTCAAAATCGCCGTGTAGTTATGAACAAAACAATGTTTTGTAATTCCAGTCACATTTTTACACTGGAGATCCTGGCCTTGCAAAGTTCAAAGTGATGGGCAAATATTTCAGGGAGGATGGGAGTAACTTTATTCCTGGGTGTGGTGGATGATCTGTAACTTAATGTCTATAATGGATGATCTGTAACTTAATGTCTATAATGGGTGATAAAACATAGTGACTCTGGGCTTTCAAAGGGAAATTAATAGGCCTTTTACCGTACGTGAATGAATGAATAAGTCTATTGGCCCCTCCCCCTTCCCAGTTCTCCCTCTATCTTCCTGTCTCCACCTATATCCTTCCTTTGTCCCGCCCCCTGATATCACAGTCTGAAGAAGGGTCTCGACCCGAAACGTCACCCATTCCTTCTTTCCTGAGATGCTGCCTGACCTGCTGAGTTACTCCAGCATTTTGTGAAATAAATACCTTCGATTTGTACCAGCATCTGCAGTTATTTTCTTACACTACATAAGTCTATTGGCCACGTATGTACACATACAAGGAATGTGCCTTGATGCTCTGCTTGCAAGTAACCACGAACATACAGTAAACAATTAAGAATAAAGCATAAAACATTAAGATTACAACATTACAATTTAAACATGTGATTGAAATAGGGTAAGACAGGGTGAATACACAACTTCTTTATTTTGGAGTAGGGGAATCCAGAGTAGAGGACACAGATTTAAGATGAGAGGGGGGAAAAAAAAAATTAGGGATCTGACAAATAACATTTTCACACAGAGGATAGTGTATAGATGGATGCGAGCTGCCAGAGGAAGTAGTTGAGGCAAGTACAATAACAACATTTAAAAGTAATTTGGATGGGTACATGGATCATAAAGGTTTAGAGTAACATGGGCCAAATGCGGGTCAATGGGACTAGCTGCATCTTGGTCGGCATAGACGAGTTGGACCAAAGGGCCTGTTCTTGTGCTGTATGACTTTATGACTCCGTGACTCTGCAAATAACCACTCAGGGCAAATAGATGGAAACTATTGCAACCGGCAGCTGGGCAGGAGCAAAGAGATGTGACCGGAAATCAGAGGCATGATTATTCAGTTGAGGAACAACTTTTCATGTGGCAGAAATGGGGGATTACCTCCCCACCAAGAGCAGTTGATGCCAGCAACGGTTACTCGTTGTAGTCTGAGTGCAATAGATTTTGCTGGCGAAGGCTCCAAAGAGAAATGGTGCCAAGGCAGGTGGATGGTTGTGAAAATAAATATCGGACATGACCTTCACCAGAGATGGAGCAGGTCCAGAGATGGAGCTGAATAAACTCCTTATCATGGCGCAGCGGTAGAGTTGCTGCCTTACAGCGAATGCAGCGCCGGAGACTCAGGTTCGATCCTGACTACGGGCGCCGTCTGTACGGAGTTTGTACGTTCTCCCCTGTGACCTGCGTGGGTTTTCTCCGAGATCTTCGGTTTCCTCCCACACTCCAAAGACGTACAGGTATGTAGGTTAATTGGCTGGGTTAATTAAATGTAAAAATTGTCCCTAGTGTGTGTAGGATAGTGTTAATGTGCGGGGATCGCCGGGCGGCGCGGACCCGGTGGGCCGAAGGGCCTGTTTCCGCGCTGTATCTCTAAATCTAAAAAAAAAATCTATCATTTGCTTTCACCATGGGGGGATGGAGTAATAAAGTCTAAGCCTTCCTACTGATTCTATCATAGTTTAATCAGACATTTAATCCAGAATACTTTTCAGGTATTCCTTTGCAATAAACTTAATGACAATGTTTTTAAGACTCTGTGTTCCAAAAAGTTCAAATCTTGAACATTTGAAAAGAATGAGATTTTTTTTTGGTAACGTTTCAGTAAAGATGCGCATGATAAAGCTTAGTAGTAATTGCACCTCCCCAGCTCAGGCCAAGGAGGGGAAAGCATTGCATGATTGCTGATTTTTTGCTTCTTTCCCCCTAATGAACAGATCCTGAAGAAGTCTTGCATCGAGATCCTGGCAGCCGAGCCGTCAAGCATTTGTGCTGGGGTAAGTGCGTAAGGCCGACATCGAACACACTAGATATTTTGATTTCTCGGAGTTGAATCCACTCCAGTAAAAGCACGCAACCTGGCGGTTTCCTTTCCTCATGGGATGGCACGGTGGCGCAGCGGTAGAGTTGCTGCCTTACAGCGAATGCAGCGCCGGAGACTCAGGTTCGATCCTGACTACGGGCGCCGTCTGTACGGAGTTTGTACGTTCTCTCCGTGACCTGCGTGGGTTTTCTCCGAGATTTTCGGTTTCCTCCCACACTCCAAAGACGTACAGGTATGTAGGTTAATTGGCTGGGCAAATGTTAAAAAAATATTGTCCCTAGTGTGTGTAGGATAGTGTAAATGTGCGGGGATCGCTGGGCGGCGCGGACCAGGTGGGCCGAAGGGCCTGTTTCCGCGCTGTTTCTCTAAATCTAAAAATCTAAATGTCATACATTTTCACATTGCAAGAAAATTTCGTAGGTGCTGAGATGAGGTTTTTCATTCATCTTTAGTTATTCCATCGAAGGTATCACAAAATGCTGGAGTAACTCAGCAGGTCAGGCAGCATCTCTGGAGAGAAGGAATGGGTGACGTTTCGGGTCGACCCGAAACGTCACCCGTTCCTTCTCTCCAGAGATGCTGCCTGACCTGCTGAGTTACTCCAGCATTTTGAGATACCTTCGATTTGCACCAGCATCTGCAGTTATTTTCCTACACAACCTTAGTCATTCCATGTTCATTTACTGTGATCAGCCAATGAGTCAGTTGCAGGATAAATTTGGCATAAAGGTGTGACTTTCATGTGGTGAAATGAGATAGGGACATTCCTGCAACTCTCATAAATTGTCTTGAAGTAGTAGATGTTCTTTTTGCCCTGTCTCCATGCTGCATCTCCAAACTATCTCTAAACTCTAAGCACATTGCTCTATAGAGCAGGGGAAATAAATCCTGCAGGACAGGTCCTCCCCAGGTTACAAGCACTGTAAGGCAGCAACTCTACCGCTGCGCTACCGTGCTGCCCCGTACATATTTGGGAGATTGGCGGGATGGACAGGGATGGATTTGCCGAGCGCTATTGTTTAGATTTAGAGATACAGCGCAGAAACAGGCCCTTCGGCCCACCGGATCCGCTCCGCCCCTGCGATCCCCGCACACTAACACTATCCTACACCCACTAGGGACAATTTTTACATATGCCCAGCCAATTAACCTGCATACCTGCACGTCTTTGGAGTGGGCTATGGAGTACGCTATGGGCCTGTGGCATCTTCTGCCAAGTGGGAATGGGACATTTGTCCGTGCCTGCCCTCCCCGCCAGCAGCCCAACAATCAGGGACTGGGTGAAGCGGAGCAGAGGTGGCAGCGCTGAGCAGTCTCCCAGGCTCACTCACTGAGACAGTGAGGCCAGCAGCGAGCCTTCCTTCACATGCCTGGTCGCTCACCAGTCACTGGTGTCTCTGCGAATGCCCCCCACACGCTGCTTTATTCATTTCTGGAGTTCCTGCGTAACCTGGGGACTTCCCCGAGATTTCAAATGGGAATTGGATAAATTGGGTGACACAGTGGCACAACTGCTGCCTCACAACCCCAGAGATCTAGGTTCGATCCTGACCTCGGGTGAAGTTTACATAATCCCCCTGTGACTGCGTGGGTTTCCTCCAGGTGCACCGGTTTCCGCCCACATTCCAAAGACGTACGGGTTTGCTGATTAATTGGCCTCTGTAAAATGCCTTTTGTGTGGAGGGATGACATAGAATTAATGTCAACGGGGTGATCGTTGGTCAGTATGGACTTGGTGGACCAAAGGACCTGTTTCCATGTTGTATCTCTAAACTGAATTAAATTTGGAGAGACATCTAGCAGGTTAATGGTGAAAGAGTAGATGTGGGAGGTACTGGAATTGCACTGAGAGGAACAGGCATTATAATTGTAGATTTATATTTATACTAGACAAAATGGACCCGTTGGGCCCAAACCTCTCCTGCATTGGTCCAGCACCCTCCCCTCCTCCCCCCTCCCCTCTCTCCTCAACCCCCTCTCCCTTCTCCCCCACTCCCCCCTTCCTCCTCCCTCCTCCCCTCCCCTCCTTTTAAACTTTAAAATGTGAATAACTTAAAAAATATAAGACCGATTTCAATAAAACTACTTGCATTATCACTAAAGTGACAATGGTGAGTAAGGTGGGCCTAAAATTGTCGCGCTATCGTGCACCGTTTTGGCTGAAGTTCAGTCACAAACAAGATAACAAACAAGAGTTTTAGTATATAGGTTATGGATATATATATTATGCCTTTTGTTTCTCCATGTGAGAAGATAGCCGTACCTATTGTCATTTTTAGTTTAGTTTAGAGATACACCGTGGAAACAGGCCCTTCGGCCCACTGAGTCCTCACCACGGACATTAATACTATCCTACACACACCAGGGACAATTTACCAGGCCAATTAACCTACAAACCTGTATGTCTTTGGAGTGTGGGAGGAAATCTACGATCTTGGAGAAAGCCCACGCGGTCACGGGGAGAACGTACAAACTCCGTATAGACTGCACCCGTAGTCGGGATTGAACCTGAGTCACTGGCGCTGTAATCGCTACAAGGCAGCAACTCTACCGCTGTGCTACCATTACTGCCATGTTGCATGAGTCTGAACAGTAGAACGCTACAACACTGGAAGTCTTTCAGCCCATTTAGTGTGTGCCAGGCCTTTCGAAGAGCAATCTATTTTGTTCCATATCTCTGCTCCCTTCCCGATATCCCTGCAATTGTTTTCTACTTAAAGGGTTTAAGAGAACTATTAAAATGATTTATCAGCCGATGAAGACTTTCCCGAAAGTAGTCCTCAGAATACATCGGTCGGGACTGTGTTCCTCATTAAAAAGGTTACTTTAAAAGAAAAACACTGAGTTACACGATTGGTATCAGGGGTTGGAGCATAAAATGTCAAATATTAATGAATCTTCTTTTGAGTCTTCACTCTGACACAAACTTGTTTATGAGACTCGGCAGATTTTCAGAACGCCTGGGATGAATTCATTTTGCGATATTTTGTATAAAATGGAACGTTTCCAACTGTGCTTGTGGGATTTAGCTGTAAAATGTGCTTATGGCCATGAATTTTTGTCATGATAACTTAGAGCTTTTTTTTCTTCAAAACTTTGGCACCCAACACAACAATTGAGATTATAATGAGTTGACTGTCTCACAAAGCACTTCCTTTGTTTAAAGTAATGGTGTCCAATAATTTTGAATGCAGTTTTCGAAGTGTTTGTTTCTTTTTATCCTAACAAAGCATGCCCTAAATCATATGGTATCATTCAGTCATCACCATTTGCTCATGAATTAACACAATTTGGCCAAATGACAAGCTTTGATAATTCCCTTGTAAAAGAACCTTGGGACATATTAATTCATTTCTCAGTTGTTTGTGGTATCTTGCTCATATTTTCCTACTGAACAAGTGACTGCAAATTAGTTAACTGGATACATTTGCGAAATAGGAACTCTATTAACTTTCTGTTATCGTCAACACAGCAAAGGGCCCTTCTGTCCATCTGCACCCATGCCTTGATTCATATCGTGCCTCCATTCATATCATATCATACTCTTGCCCAGAGTAGGGGAATCGAGAACCAAAGGGCATGGTTTTAATGTTTCCAAATACACAGGACAAGAGGTTAGAAATCCAGAGTGCCAAATGTCAACTTGCTCCCGGTGGTGATGGGAGGCTTATGCACTCACCTATGCTCCTCCGACATTGAGAAAGGCTAGGCAGACACGTCATTGGGGTTATCAAGTGGCCACCTACTTTCATCGACATTTCGCTGATTGGACCCACGACGTCTCCAGTAGGCTCAGCAGTGCATTCTGGCGTCCCAGAACCACCTAGCCGGCTTATTTGGGAGACCAGATGGGGTCTTTCCTCTTCAGCCAGAGCCACTGGCTACTCCGCTCTGCCACCTGTGATGTTTCCTTGATAGCCTGGCGTAGGGCTTGTCCGCTGATCCCCCAGGTCCTTCATCAGTCATCTCCTTTTGCCGTCTGGACTTGCTTTCCAAAGCGGTTGCCCTTTCCTTTTCCTCCCTTACTCCATATCGTTAGATTAAGGGGGGAAGATTTTATAGGAATCTGAGGGGTAACCTTGTAACACAAAGGGTGGGTTTATGGAACGAACTGCCGGAGGAGGTGGTTGAGGCTGGGACTATCACAACGTTTAGGAGGCAATTAGACAGGTACACGGAAAGGACCGGTTTAGAGGGATATGGGCCAAATGCAGGCGTGGGACTCATTAGATGGAACATATTGGTCGGTGTGGGCAAGTTGGGACAAAGGTCTTGTTTCCACACTGTATGACTCTATGGCTCGATGATTAAGCTAATCACATTTGCCTGCATCCGTACCCGTGCAAATGCCTTTTAAATGTTGTAATTGTAATTCCCTCTACTACCTCCTCTGGCAGCTCATTCCAGACAACCACCATCCTCATGGCCCTGAGATCTTCTTTACAATTTGTCCCTGTCACCCTCAACCTGTGCACCTCTAGTTCAAGATTCCTTTGCCCAGGGTAAATGCTCTAATTATCCAGCCGTCATCTATGCCTCTCGTAATGTTATGAATCTCTATATGGTCAACCCCTCAGCCTCCTACATTCAGTGAGGATAAACCCTGCCTACTCAATGGCTCCCTTTAACTGTAGCCCTCCATCCCATGCTACATTCTGGTGAGTCTCTTCTGCACCCTCTCTCTTGCTACCACACCTTTCCTGTTGTGTGGTGACCAGGACTGCTCCCTCCACAACTCCCTGGTTCGCTCATCCCTTCCCATCCAAACCCCCCCCCCAGGTACTTTTCCCTGCAACCGCAGGAGATGGAACACCTGTCCCTATACCTCCTCCCTTGCCTCCATCCTGGGACCTCAGAGGTGTTTCCAGGTGAGACAGAGGTTAACGTGCACCTCCTCTGACCTCATCTACTGATTGAGAATGATCAGCCGTGATCACATTGAATGGCGGTGCTGGCTCGAAGGGCCGAATGGCCTCCCCCTGCACCTATTGTCCATTGTCTATTGTCTACTGCATCCGGTGTTCCTAATGTGGACTCTGGTCATCGGTGAGACTAAAAGTAGACTCGGACACCGTTTCGCTGAACACTTGCGCTCGGTCTGCCAAGGCCTACCGGATCCCCCGGTTGCTAACCATTTCAACTCCCCTTCCCACTCCCATACTGACCTTTACGTCCTGGGCCTCCTCCATTGCCAGAGTGGGACCACGTGCAAGCTGAAAGAGTGGCACCTCATATTCTGCTTGGGTAGCTTACAACCCAAAGGAATTCTCCAGTTTTGGGCAACCCCTCCAAACGCCCCTCCCTTTTCTCCCCTAAACCCTCCCCCCCCCTTCTCTTCCCCCCCCTCCTCCCCTGTGCCCAACCCAACTCACCCTCTCTGCCAATTTTCCACCACTGGGTTTACAATCCGCAACTCTTCAAACCTGTCTCACTCCTTCCTTCCTTTCTTATCGTTGTTCCAACCGGATGCCTTTCAGAACCCCCACCCTCACCAATGTTGTTCAATGACTCACCACGCAGGTCCTGTCTTCCCCCCTTTTCCAGCTTTCTTCTTCCTCCACCCTCCCTACAATCAGTCTGAAGAAGGGTCTCGTTCCGAAACGTCACCTATCTATGTTCACCGGGGATGCTGCCCGACCCGCTGAGTTACTCCAGCACTTTGTGAGCTTTCACATAGCAACGTGTTTCAAGATGCTTTGCAGAAAGATTATGACTTATTATCCAAGCAACTGTAATGGAGCACCTGTGCACTTTACACCATTTATGAAATACAGTTCCATGAACTTCAATGGAAACAACTTTCAGAAACTACAACTTTATTAGAGTGTTATCAGGAAGGGATGAATTTCCTGGTAGTTGCATCAACTGCATCAAAGGATGCACACTCAAGGAAGGATAATGGACTGTGATCATATTTGCAATGGATAGCATTTTCTTTGGACACGGCTATTTCAGTGTTGTGGCAGGGCTGAAACCTGACCTCAGACCGTTACAGCAGATTTTATCAGAATCAGAATCAGAATTCAGAATTACCTTTATTGTCATCCAAAAAAAACAAGTCTTTTGGACGATATTTCGTCACCCACAGTCCAACAGAAAGAGCAATAAAATAAGCAATTACACACACAACCACAAACCAACACAAAACCAAAAAAAAAGAAACATCCATCACAGTGAGTCTCCTCCAGTCACCTCCTCACTGTGATGGAAGGCCCGAATGTCTTTTCTCTTCCCCTGCCGTCTTCTCCCGCGGTCAGGCTGTTGAAGTTGCCACGTTTCAGGCCGCGCCGGAAGGTGAAAGGTCCGCAGCGGGCCGACCCAAGCCCGCAACTCGGGGTGGGCGAAGACGCTGCCGCTGCACGTCGGGGCGGTCGGGGCTCCCGACATTGAAGCCCCCGCCGAGCAGAGAAAAATCCCGCGGCCTATTTGAGGCCGTGCCGGACGGTGAAAGGTCCGTGGTGGGCCGACCCAAGCCCCGCGATTCGGGGCGGGCGAAGATGCTATTACACATAGATGAACACAAAGTCATGTTATGTTTTTCAAGAGCGGAAGAATAAATTGTAGAGAAGTGTGTAGAAAGGAACTGCAGATGCTGGGTTAAACCAAAGATAGACACAAAATGCTGGAGTAACTCAGCGAGACCGGTACCATCTCTGGAGAGAAGGAATGGGTGACGTTTCGAGTTGAGAACTTCTTCAGTCTGAAGAAGGGTCTCGACCCGAAGCGGCACCCATTCCTTCTCTCCAGAGATGGTGCCTGTCCCGCTGAGTTACTCCAGCATTTTGCGTCTAAATAGTAGAGAAGGTTGGTTGTGGTGACGATGGTAGCTTGAAGAATAAGGGTGATAGGACTGATGGTGAAGGAGCCAGCTGCAATGTCCGTATTACTCTGGCAAATTATCCTTGATTATACAGTCTGTGCTGTAAACATATGAACCTACCGCAGTCTCTTGTCCTAAGTGTCTCAGCTGTATACAATTACAGTCGTGTAACTATCCTGGAACATTAGGCTTTGTAGCACATCGAAAAACATTCCTTTTATGGTAGCCTCTTGTTGCAAGCATGTAAGCAACAATTTTACTGACCAAAATCAGATTTTATGGACAAAACTAGCAAGCTCACTGAAATGTTTTGAAATCACTGGGTGTATAATAACCGTGTAATTGCCGATTTAAGAATGGCTTCTTTCTTTACACAGATTATCACACTGCTAAAAGTGTACCAGACACTCCACAAGGGCATCCTCAACTTGCTTTGAGAAACTCCTTGTTCCTTAATTGCTCTCTAAATGCCAGGACGCACAAGTTTGTAATTGAGATACCGCTGTCCCTGTGTGCTTGCATCATTACTGAACAATGCGCCACTTTTCATATCCAATTATGTTGTTCCCTTCCCACCCTTATACTAAGTAGAGGTTTCCAATGGTGAGGTCAAAAACCTGAATCGTATCCAAATTCTCCTCCTTTGTTATTCACCAGTGCAAAGATCAACTGGATAAAGGATAGAACAAAAGGTGGAAGATGTATATTTGCAAAACTTGCCTTCAGTTAAGGTTTCAGAACTCGGTGTCCATAAATCAAAATGACCACCAACATTTAATATTTGAAGAAATTTAATGCACCAACTGCAACATCGTACCATTTGGGTGGCGTTAGTCCTGAAGAGTGCAGTGCAACTGTGAATTGGTTCCTTGAGCTTATTCAATGAATGTCCGAACCTCTTCAGCATGCAAAATGGCAAGTTCCATAGTTGGATTGGTCCCTCACCTGAGGCATCAGGAGAGCCATTACATGGAAGGATATGGAGAACAGTGGAGCCAAAGCATGAACGATTTGAAAATGTAGAGTCATACAGACGTAAACAGGCCCTTCAACCCATCTCGTCCATGCCAACCGAAATGCCCCATCTAATGTAGCCCCATTTACCCGCATTTGGCCCAAATCCCTCGTAACCTTTCCTGTCCGTGAACCTTCATATGTTCTACATTTGTTTACAAGCTTTCATGTGTTCTACATTTCACTGTGTGAACTCTATAAAGCTTTAGTTTGTCCACTTTAAGAGGTCGGAGCACAGATCCGACCACTGCACTGCAGGAGGAGAGCTCAGCAAAAGCAACCTGCCCAGCAAGGTTTAATCGCAGAAGCTGAAAAGCTGACCTGTACATCTTACAACACATTCATGAAAACAAATGGGGACCCGCCATCATTAAATAGTAGGAAGAGAGGGTGAAGAAGGGGACAGAGCAGATTTTTGGGGGTGTTGGGAGTACTGGCCACAATACTTAAGAATAAGGGGTAGGCCATTTAGAACTGAGATGAGGAAAAAACTTTTTCAGTCAGAGAGTTGTGAATCTGTGGAATTCTCTGCCTCAGAGGGCAGTGGAGGCCAATTCTCTGAATGCATTCAAGAGAGAGCTGGATAGAGCTCTTAAGGATAGCGGAGTCAGGGGGTATGGGGAGAAGGCAGGAACGGGGTACTGATTGAAAATGATCAGCCATGATCACATTGAATGGCGGTGCTGGCTCGAAGGGCCAAATGGCCTCCTCCTGCGTCTATTGTCTATTGCAGAATTACAATAATGAAAGAGAGTTTGTCAAGGGCAGGATTAGCTTCTTTGCAACAGGAGAAACTGAGGGAAGGTTTAGTTTAGCTCCACCAGACGTGGGATAGTTCTGTGATTCTAGTTCTCGTTCGATAAGTTCTATGTTTCTGTGATATTTATGAGATTAGGTTCTAAGCCGAGAGATATCACACCAGCTGCAGGAGAGACAGGGCTGGCGATAAAGAGGCTTAGCAAACCATCCAGATGAACCACAGCCAGATCGTGTCATTACCGACTGAAGCCAAAGCATTTGATTACTAATCATCGTTGCTATTCTAATGATTTTTTTTTTTCTTCCTCTTAGAATCGTTTGAAGTTGTTGTGAGAGGGAATGGATTTTCCCATGCTCGTAACGTGGATAAAGTTCTCTGCAGCTTCAAGATTAATGAAACTATAACTCTCAGTAAGTGTTTCTTGAGACGTCGTGATATTTTCCTGACAAAGATGATTTGCAGGTTTGACTGCAGAGAAATATTTCATTCAGCTTTTGTTTAACGGTAAGGAAGGCAACAAAGAACAAACAAGAGACTTGGCAGTGGAGTGCTGGGAAACTAGTTACCTCTCAAGGCACTGTAAGATTGTTTATAACCATGCCAGTTTATAATTAGCCATCACATAATCATATCATATATCATATCATATCATATATATACAGCCGGAAACAGGCCTTTTCGGCCCACCAAGTCCGTGCCGCCCAGCGATCCCCGTACATTAACACTATCCTACACCCACTAGGGACAATTTTTACATTTACCCAGCCAATTAACCTACATACCTGTACGTCTTTGGAGTGTGGGAGGAAACCGAAGATCTCGGAGAAAACCCACGCAGGTCACGGGGAGAACGTACAAACTCCTTACAGTGCAGCACCCGTAGTCAGGATCGAACCTGAGTCTCCGGCGCTGCATTCGCTGTAAAGCAGCAACTCTACCGCTGCGCTACCGTGCCGCCCTGATGGGGTGCGACAGGGTGGATACAGGGAGAATGTTTCCTTTGGCCGAAGAATCTAGATCCCAAGGTCACGGTCTCAGAATAAGAGGAAGGTCATTTCGGACTGAGATGGAGAGATAGATTTCTTCGTGGTGACGAATCTCTAGAATGTTCTACCCCCGGGCGCTGTGGCATCTCAGTCATTGATAGATTTCTGGATATCGGTTTAGATTATTGTCACGTGTACCGAGGTACAGTGAAAAGCTTTTGTTGCGTGCCAACCAGTCAGCAGAAAGGCAAAAACATAATTGCAACCGAGCTATTTACAGTGTATAGATACATGATAAGGGAATTAAATGGGATAAGGGAATCCCGTGATTAGGGATATTAAATGAAGGCAGCGATTCTCGAAAAATAAACAGAGAGAGAAGAGAGATCATCCTTTATCTTGATCAATGGTGAAGAGCGTTTGGGGGATAGATGGCTTACTCCAGCTCTCATTCCAAATGTTTTCTCTTTTCCAAATGTGTTAGCTCAAAAGCTCTATGGGACTTCTGCCAATCTTTGTTTTCATCTGTGCTCTTTTCTGGATGTACACATTGTAGCCATGCCAACATTAAATCTCCAATCTCTAATTGTCCTTGTGAGAGTGATGGTGGTGAGGTGTCTCCCCTCTTTGAAACACAAGTTGTATTAAGTGTGCTGCATCTGGAGGTCTCCATTTTAAGGGTGAAGCTTCCACTTGTCTCTGACAAGGCGAGTGACAGGCAAGGACCAGGAGCAAGGAAGCACTCGGCTAACTTCCCAGTCTATGTATCAGTGACAAACTCCCATTCATACGATAGGCAAACCGCAACTAAAAAAGACGTCTACACCTCTAAAAGAGGCAGTATTCTTCAGAGGTGTTCCCGGATTGGTCCTCCTACTCATGGACAAAAATGAGCATTTCCAACAATATTGGGGTTAGCGAGAGCTAAAATGGTTTTAACTGTCACGGGCAGACAGTGGGGCAAATGGATGGATGCAGAGATAGATGGATAGATAGATAGACAGCTGCATAGATAGCTGGATAGCTAGAGAGGGTGAGAGAGAGAGAGAGAGAGGGTATGAGAGAGGGGGTGGGAGAGAGGGTGTTCGAGAGGGTGTGCGATAGAGGGTGAGAGTGAGAGGGTGTGAGTGAGAGGGTGAGAGTGAGAGGGTGTGAGGGAGTGGGTGTGAATGAGAGGGTGTGAGAGAGGGTGTGAGGGAGTGTGAGAGAGGGTGTGCGAGAGAGGGTGTGCGAGAGATGGTGTGCGAGACAGGGTGTGCGAGAGAGGGTGTGCAAGAGGGTGTGCGAGAGAGGGTGAGAGTGAGAGGGTGTGAGTGAGAGGGTGAGGGGAAGGGAGGGAGGGTGGTAGAGAGGATGAGAGAGAGGGCAGGAGAGAGGGCGGGAGAGAGAGCGGGAGAGAGATACAGCATGGAAACAGGCCCTTTATCCCGCCAAGTTTATGCTGACCATCAACCACCCATTTACACCAACCTTACACTAATCTAATCCATCTTTATTTTCTCCATACTGTCACCAATCCCCCACAGATTCAACCACTCACCTGCACGCAGTCAGGATGTCAGGGTTTATGGGGAGAAGGCAGGAGAATGGGGTTAGGAAGGAGAGATAGATCAGCCATGATTGAATGGTAGAGTAGACTTGATGGGCTGAATGGCCAAATTCTGCTCCTATCACTTATGAGCTTGTGAACACCCAAGGGAAATTTTATAGCGGCCAATTAATCTATCACCCCTCTCCCTCCACCCCCTTTTTTGGGATGTAGGGGTAACCCGAGCATCCGGATGAAAACCAAATGGTCACAGGAAGAACCTGCAAACTCTACACAGATAGCACGAGGTCAGGATTGAACGTGCGTCTCTAGCACTGTGAGGCAGCTGATCTACAAGTTCATCCACTGCGCCACTCCATTAATAATGTCCATTAATGAAGCAAAAAGGCAAATAAACTCCCAAATTGCCATCTGCGTACATGTTTGTACAAAGTTGGTTACCTCTGCTCCCTGAATGCATTTACTCCGGTTTGAAAGCACAGGCATTTCTAGTGTTCGGGACCTTTGAGGTTTGAGGCCCCTGAGGTTGCTTTTTGTAATTATGGAAAAAGTTGATCTGTGCTGAAGAGAAATACAATGATTCAAACAAAACTAAAAATCTTGCCACTGGAGACCCATCAAGAAATGCCCAGCAGGATCGAAACTGAACTCTCACTCTGTTTCCTGTGAAACATGCCTCAATTCTGTGCAAATGCTTTCCCCTGAACATGTTCCGGCCCTGAATTTGGTGAGTGAGATCTAAAAGTTGAAAGTTGTACACGATTCATGGCTGTCTCCTCCTGCAGAGACATTGCTGATTCTGATCAGCAGATTATAAGCACTTCAGTCGGAAGAAGGGTCTCGACCCAAAACGTCACCCATTCCTTCTCTCCTGAGATGCTGCCTGACCTGCTGAGTTACTCCAGCATTTTGTGAATAAACACCTTTGATTATAAGCACTTAGTTCAGTTCAGTTTAGTTTATTGTCACGTGTACTGAGGTACAGTGAAAAGCTTTGATTACATGCTGACCTGTCAGCAGAAAGACAATACACGATTACAATCGAGCCATTTACAGTGTAAAGATACATGATAAGGGAATAACGTTTAGTGCAAGGTAAAGCCAGTAAAGTCCAATCAAAAATAGTCCGAGGGTCACCAATGACTTAGATAGTAGTTCAGGCCTGCTCTCTAGTTGTGGTGTGATGATTCTGTTGCCGGATAACATAGGCCATTTAAAGACAAAACTGAAGATGGTACCTGTGTGAATCATTCGTCCTGATCACCTTCCTGATAGACCCCTCAAGGTGAGAGTTGGGAGCGAGGGACCCCTTTTGAAGCCAAGCAACTGTGGATAGGGGTAGACACAAAATGCTGGAGTAACTCAGCAGGACAGGCAGCATCTTTGGAGAGAAGGAATGGGTGATGTTTTGGGTCGAAACCCTTCTTCAGACTGATGTCAGGGGAATGGGCGGGACAGAGATAGAATATAATCGGAGACTGTAAGACTGGTGGGTGAACTGGAGGGGATGGAGAGAGAGGGAAAGCAAGGGCTATTTGAAGTTAGAGAAGTCAATGTTCATACTGATGGGGTGTAATCTACCCAAGTGAAATATGAGGTGCAGTTCCTCCAATTTGCACTGGGCCTCACTCTGACAATGGAGGAGGCCCAGGACAGAAAGGTCATATTGGGAATGGGAGGGGGAGTTAAAGTGCTGAACCACCGGGAGATCAGGTAGGGTAAAGCAGACTGAACGGAGGTATTCAGCGAAACAATCGCCGAGCCTGCGCTTGGTCTCGCCGATGTACAGAAGTTAACACCTAGAACAGCGAATATAATAGATGAGGTTGGAGGAGATGCAAGTGAACCTCTGCCTCACCTGAAAACACTGCCGGGGTCCTTGGATGGAGTCGAGGGGGGAGGTAAAGGGACAGATGTTGCATCTCCTGCGGTAGCAGGGGAAAGTATCTGCTGAGGGGGTGGTTTGGGTGGGAAGGGACGAGTTGACCAGGGAGTTGCGGAGGGAACGGTCTCTGCGGAAAGCAAAAAGGGGCGGAGATCGGAAGATGTGGCCAGTAGTGGGATCCCGTTGGAGGTGGCGAAAGTGTTGGAGGATTATATGCTGTATGCGGTGGGGTGGAAGGTGAGGACAAGGGGGACTCTGTCCTTGTTGCGAATGGGGGGAGGGGGAGCAAGAGCGGAGCTGTGGGGTACTGAGGAGACCCGAGTGAGAGCCTCGTCTATAATGGAAGAGGGGAACCCCCTTTTCCTAAAGAGTGAGGACATCTCCGATGATCTAGTACGGAAAACCTCATCCTGGGTGTAGACGGAGGAATTGGGGGTAGGGGATAGAGTCTTTACAGGAAACGGGGTGGGAAGAAGTGTAGTCTAGATAGCTCTGGGATATGAGGCAAATTCTGTGTGCAGCTGAGGTCAGCTACCATAAAAGATGGAATACATGACCTGAGTATCTTTTCGGTTCTTTTGCCAAGTGTTGAAAGGTCATAGTGACAATGCATCTGAACTAGGAGCTGGACTCGATCACTCAGCTCTTCAAACTTGCTCTGATCTAGTTGTATCCTTCACTCCACATTCCTGTCTTTAGACTTTAGAAATACAGCACAGAAACAGGACTTTCGGTTCACTGAGTCTGTGCCAACCAGCAAGCACCCCGGCAATCACCAACAATCTCAGCACTTTCCTTCACACCAGGGACAACTTACAATTTTTACCAAAACCAATTAACCTCCAAACCTGTCCGGTTTTTGGAATGCGGGGGGAGACCGGAGCACCCGGGGCAAACCCACGAGGGCACAGGGAGAACGTACAAACTCTGTACTGGCAGCATCAGGAGTCAGGATTGAACCCGGGTCCCTGGCACTGCAAGGCAGCAACTCTACCGCTGCGCCACTGTGATGCCCTGTCTATCCGCAATAACCTTTTACCCCATGCTTATCGAGTAGACGCCCAACTCTGATTTAAAAATGTTCATAGGCTGTCCTTTAATGGAAGAGAATATCAATCCACTGAGAGAAAAAAATCACATTGTCTCTGTCGTAAAGTGGAGACCCCTTTAATTTAAAACAGTAAGAATTAATTCTAGATTCTCCTGCAAGGAAACATTCTCTATGTAGACGTAGGAATTGGGAGAAGGGGATAGAGTCTTTACCGGAAACAGGGTGGGAAGAAGTGTAGTCTAGATAGTTATGGGCCTCCCCCTTTCCCAGATCTCCCTCTATCTTCCTGTCTCCACCTATATCCTTCCTTTGTCCCGCCCCCCTGACATCAGTCTGAAGAAGGGTCTCGACCCGAAACGTCACCCATTCCTTCTTTCCTGAGATGCTGCCTGACCTTCTGAGTTACTCCAGCATTTTGTGAATAAATACCTTCGATTTGTACCAGCATTTGTCCACCGTGTTAAGATATTTCAGGATCTCATCTATTTCTATCAAGTACCATCTCATTCTTTTTAACCCAGGTGAATCCAACCTTTCCCTAAAGGACTACTCATCCATTCTGGTCATTAGTCAAGTAAACCTTCTCTGATCTGCTTCCAGCAACTTCCTTAAAAAAGTGGACCTATAATGTACACAATAATTCACGTGCGGTCTCATGAATGCCATGTATAATTGAAGCATCGGCTCCCTACCTTCCTCTTTGCAATAACAAGTCTGAAGATGGGTCCGACCCAAAATGCTGTCTGTCCATTTCCATCTACAGATACTGTCTAACCCACTGAGTTTCTCCAGCGGTTTGTTTTTTTGAATAAAAAGTAATTTTCCATCGGTATTTTTCAATCGTGCGTTAGGACACCTAAATTCATTCCCCTGCGTCTCGGCACAGTGGTGCAGCTGGTAAGGTGGATCGCTGCCTCACAGCACCAGAGACAGGTTTACATCTGACCTCAGGTGCTGTCTGTGTGGAGTTTGCATGTTCTCCCTAAGATCGTGAGTTTCCTCTGGGCGTTCGGGTTTCCTCCCACGTCCCAAAGACCTGCGTTTGTAGGTGAATTGGCCTCGGTGAATTGCCCCTAGTGTAGGGAGTGAATGGGTGATCGGTGGTCGACGTGGACTCAGTGGGCCGAAGGGCCTCTTTGCACGTGGGGCGGCACGGTGGCGCAGCGGTAGAGTTGCTGTCTTACAGCGAATGCAGCGCCGGAGACTCAGGTTCGATCCTGACTACGGGCGCCGTCTGTACGGAGTTTGTACGTTCTCCCCGTGACCTGCGTGGGTTTTCTCCGAGATCTTCGGTTTCCTCCCACACTCCAAAGACATACAGGTGTGTAGGTTAATTGGCTGGGCAAATGTAAAAATTGTCCCTAGTGGGTGTAGGATAGTGTTAATGTGCGGGGATCGCTGGGCGGCGCGGACCCGGTGGGCCGAAGGGCCTGTTTCTGCGCTGTATCTCTAAATCTAAATCTAAAAAAAATCTTTAAACTAAACTAAACCTCAAAACTGAGCGATCTCCTCACTTTCTTTTCTTGCCAATATTTCACATTTTGCCACATTTTACTCTAATATTTACTGGATTGTTACCCATTCATTAACTTTGCTATCTCCCACTGTAGTCTCCTTATGTCCCCTAATGCACTCTCACACCTATTTTTACGTCATTAACAACCTTAACAACCAAAGTTTGGTTGTTAAAGGCGTAAAAACCAAGTCATTTATGTAAGTTTTAAGATATACGAATCCCAGCACAAGTCCCTGTGGTTACATTTTGCCAATCAGACAAATACACTCTTTTTTTCCGGTAAGACAGCCAATCATCTATCCAATCCAATATATTATCATCCACACTGTGTGGCTTTATTTTCCACAATAATGGTTGAGGCAGCTCTTTATCAAATGTCTTCTGTAAATATGTCACTGCTGATTCTTAATTTCTAATCCAGATATTAATGTGTAAAGATTTACAATCCTACAATAAAGGAGCTGCATAATACCATATTTTATTCCCTGTTAATCACAAAGTAAGGAACAAATAGTCACACAGCAACGAAACAAGCCTTTCAGCCCCACTTGCCCACACTGACCATGATGCCTCATCTGCACTGGTCCCACCTGCCTGCGTTTGGCTAAACTTAGGCAGGTTTCCCAATCTCGTTGTACCCCTGTACAATGACAATAAAGATATATTGTTTACCCACTAAACCTTTCCTTATCCATGTATCTGTCAAAATGTCTTCTAAATGTTGTTGTATAAATGTTGTGCTGGTCAGTATGGACCCAGTAGGCCAAAGGGCCTGTTTCCATGGTGCATTTCTAACTAAATTAAACTATAGTACCTGCCTCAGCGCGACCACACCTGGCAGCTCGTTCCATGTATCCACCCAATGTAAAACAAATATTGCTTGTGGTATTTGAGGCAAGCTAGGCAAAAGGATATTTTTGCAAAGGAGGTACGATACGATACGATAAACTTTATTCATCCCTGGAGGGAAATTGGTCTGCTTTGCTGGCTAGTTAACTCGACAGTTTACTGGTCAGATAGTTTACTGGCTGCTTTAAGAGCCATTACATGCTTGTGATTTACTGAAATGGTTCTGCCCTTCTCACCAGTCTTTCAATCTTTTCCAGCTCAGAAGCCCCTGGTGGTAAAGGACACCTATTTGCTTTGTCCTGCTCCAGTGTTACAAGAGGTTAACAGGTATGTTGGGATTTGGTTTTACTCCAGCACTCTGTGTCATTGTTTTCTAATGCGATAGAAATTTGATTTAATGCAAAACTTATTTCCCCATCCCAACACTGAATCCATTGGTTTAAATTCAAGGATAAATGACATTGATTTAGTTTTAGTTTTTGAGATACAGGCCCTTCGGCCCTCCGAGTCCGTGCCTACCAGCAATCCCTGCACACTAACACTATCCTGCACACACTGGGGACAATTTACAATTTCACCAAGCCAATTAGCCTACAAACCTCTACATCTTTGGAGTGTGGGAGCGAACCGGAGCACCTGGGGAAAACCCACGCAGTCACAGGGATTTTTTTAGATTTAGATTTAGATTTAGAGATACAGCGCGGAAACAGGCCCTTCGGCCCACCGAGTCCGCGCCGCCCAGCGATCCCCACACAATAACAGTATCCTACACACACTAGGGACAATTTTATAAAAACATTTTACCCAGCCAATTAACCTACATACCTGTATGTCTTTGGAGTGTGGGAGGAAACCGAAGATCTCGGAGAAAACCCACGCAGGTCACGGGGAGAACGTACAAACTCCGTACAGACGGCGCCCGTGGTCAGGATCGAACCTGAGTCTCTGGCGCTGCATTCGCTGTAAGGCAGCAACTCTACCGCTGCACCACCGTGCCGCCCTAGGGAGAAGGTATAAACTCCTTACAGATAGCGTCCGTTGTCAGGATAGAACCCAGGTCTCTGGCGCGGTAAGGCAGCAACTCTACCACTGCGCCACCATGCTTTACATTGAATTGTTCCTGCTGTTTAGGCCACCATGCCCCTTTCCCTCAACCTGAGCACTGTTTATGTGTAACCATTTTGTTCAGAGACAACCAACACCCTATTGTTCCTCACCAACCACCAACAAAGAGTGCAAAAGAGACCATTGAATCCATTTGCTCTAAAATTGGGAAGAATAGACATTAATATTTTCTACAGTTGCCTGAAGTTAGTATACAGAGAGTGGTGCCTCTCCCTCGCTCTTCTCTTGGGTTCCTTTGAAAAAGAATAAGCACTTGTATATGTCAAGGTTATTGTTTGGCAAGAACTTAGCTTCCCCATTTTTCTTACCATTTCCATTGAGTTGAAGCCAAAGTTGAACTTCAAAGCCAGGTGTCTTGGCTTGACTTGATGAAGTTGCAATAACTAAAGTTCAAGCTGAATAAATGGTTTTCAAAGTCTGATTGAAAGATTGTCCCTTCACTCAAATATTTAATAATTTGCTCAACATAAAACTGTGTTATATCTACCCAAGCAACGTGGATTGAATTAATGAAATTATGTACCCGAGAGACTGACAGGTTTGACGATGCATTGCCAGTATACTTTTCACTAACTAAAATGGAACAGTTGGCAGGTTAGAAAGAAAAATTGGATGGTTGAAGTGAGTTGGTAGTAAAACTGAGGAACTAAGGCAACTGCCTTAATGCTGGCTTAGTTCAAGTTATTTGTTTCCCAAATCATAGTTATATAGCACAAAAGTATTGATAGCATGAGAGGGGTGCAATTATATTTAACTACGCGATTGGATTGAAGAGGGTACAGAGAGTTACCAGGATAATGTAACGTTTCATGTGGAAAGACTGGATAGGCTGGAATTGTTTTCTTTCGGATGCATGAAGGGAGACATCATAGACCCATACAAAATAATGAGAAACATAGAGAGGGCAGACAGTAGGAAGCTTTTTTCCGTAGCAGAGGTCTCTAAAATTAGAGGGCAGCAGTTTAGGGTGAGGGGCAAGTTGTTCAAGGGGATCAGATGAAGTAGTTTCTTGCCTTGAAGGTGGTTGGAAAGTGGAATATACAGGCTGAATGGATGGTAGCGGCATTTACTCATAGAGAATGGATGGTAAGGGCATTTACTCATAGAGAATGGATGGTTGGGGCATTTACTCATAGAGAATGGATGGTAGGGGCATTTACTCATAGAGAATGGATGGTAGGGGCATTTACTCATAGAGAATGGATGGTAGGGGCATTTACTCATAGAGAATGGATGGTAGGGGCATTTACTCATAGAGAATGGATGGTAGGGGCATTTACTCATAGAGAATGGATGGTAGGGGCATTTACTCATAGAGAATGGATGGTAGGGGCATTTACTCAGAGCATATTAAGAGATACTAGACCAAGTAGACCCATTGGGCCCAAACCTCTCCTGCATTGGTGCAGCACCCTCCCCCCCTCCCCACCTTCCTCCCCATACCCCCCTCTCCCCACCCTCTCCCCTCCCTCTCCCCTCCCTCTCCCCTCCCTCCCTCCTCCCTCCCTCCCTCCGCTCTCCCTCCTCTCTCCCTCCCTCCTCCCTACCTCCTCCCTCCCCTCCCTCCTCCCCTTCCCCTCCCCCCCACTCCATCCCCCTCAACCCCCCTTATCCTCCCTCCACCCCCCCTTCCCCCCCTCCCTCCCTAGGAGATAGATTTAAACTTTAAAATGTGAATAACTTTAAAAATATAACACCGATTTCAATGAAACTTCTTCCATTAGCACCAAAGGGACGACGGTGGGTAAGGTGGGCCTAAAATCGCCGTGCTATCGTGTACCATTTTGGCTGTAGTTCAGGAACAAACAAACAAACAAACGAGAGTTTTAGTATATAGATGTGATGAGCACTTAAGCTGCCAAGGCTTGGTAGACTAAGTACTGGAAAATGGGACAATAGTCAGCGTGGATATGGTAGGTCATACATGACTCGGCTGTCTGATGCTGTAACTGTGTGGAGACAGCCGAACGCCATGTATGTTGTATGACTATGATACATGGGCACTGTTATTGGCCATTTAACCCACAAGCCATTTAGTCCATGTTGACTATCAAAGTGCACCATTACATGAATCCTGCCCTAACCCTATTTTGTACACTTCCCCAAAATTGTGAAAAGGAAATCGGTCTTTGGAAGAGACAGGGTGAGAGGATGTATAGTCCAGATAATTGTGGGAGTTGGTAGATTTGTAGTAGTGGGAACACGTGGGAGGTGACGGAAATGTCGGAGGATGATGTGTTGGATACTGAGGCTGGTGAGGTGAAAATTGAGGACCAGCGTAACTGTCCATGTTACGCCCGGGGGGGGTGAGAGCACAACTTCAGGACGCAGAGGAGACACGTGTGAGGGGTCCCGTCTATGAGAGAAGGGGGGGAGGGGCACGTTCCCTAAAGAATGAGGACATCTCGGATGTCTTAGTATGGAAAACTAGATTTGGCTTCAAACCTTGGTGGTATCATGGCGACAGAGGATGGATGGGATCAGCTGACACCAAGCAGTGGAAAAGAACAGTAGCAGAGGGAATGGGAAGAAAAAAGAGAATTTAGTGTGTGAGCAATCCAGTGAGTTAATCCAGTGTGAGAGTCAAAGCATCATGGAGCATCAAAGAATCATCTGAAGAAAGGTCTTGCCCCGAAACATCACCCATTCCTTGCTGCCTGTCCCGCTGAGTCACATCAGCATTTTGTGTCTGTCTTCGGTTTAAACCAGCATCTGCAGTTCCTTCATACACACGGTGGCACTGTGGTGCAGTAGTATAGTTGCTGCCTTACATTGAATGCAGCGCTAGAGTCCCAGGTTCGATCCTGACTAAGGGTGCTATCTATACGGAGTTTGTACGTTCTCCCCGTGGGTTTTCTCTGAGATCTTCGGTTTCCTCCCACACTCCAAAGACGTGCAGGTTTGCAGGTTAATTGGCTTGGTAAACGTAAAAAATTGTCCCTAGAGGGTGTAGGATAATATTAATGTGGGCGGATCGCTGGTCAGCACGGACCAGGTGGGCTGAAGGGCCTGATTCCGCGCTGTATCTCTAAACTAAAGCATCATGGTTGTCGGGTGCTGAACGATCCAATATCAATTGTATGGAACCCAGGTCAATCGTTGGAAAATCCTTCCCAAACAGTTTTGAATTAATATTTGGACCCTTTCCACAAAGTGATTATGCCTTTGTCATGCTACGAAATAAAATATTGGTTGCTCTTTTTGTTTAATGCCTCCCATTTGGAAAAGAAAGCAGTGTGGCCGTTACATCTCCCAAAATTCCTTCCCTCCTGTCACTTTGGCTCATGCTGGTTACACAATCCATTGCTGCCACATGTTCACGGCAATCATTCCTTCAGTTCCGTGACATGTTGGACGACTCCTTGCTTCAATTGAGCGCTCTTTGGCTGCAAGGCCCAGCACGTTGATTGGTTAGCTTGATTGCTGCTCTGAACTGCAGGACGCGTTGAGCATGAAAACCAGAGCGGCTCCTAAATCACTTGGAGCATCGACTTCAATTATTCCTGAAGGATCAAGGTTGCGTCCAAAATGAAATTTGATACACCCACCAGCGCTGTAAAATTATCTTTCACCGACGGACTTGAAAATCTGCAGACAGCTCGCCAATTATGCCTTGAATGGACACGCTGGCGTCCTCCATTGGAGGCCCCTGCCGTAGTAATTGGGAGGAGCTATGCATAACCTGGATAACTCATCTCGGACCCCTCTTCTACCATTGCAGAGATGCCAGCAACTGATCACCACCTGGCAAAGGGTGAGGAAAGGGAAGGGAGGAAAGAGATCTCCTGGGTTTTCCTGCTCCTCCTGGAGTATATCCGTCTGCATTCACCCTTCACCACGACCTGGCTTACTTCTCAGCAGCAGTAATGAACTTCTGATGGAGTTACGACAGGAATTCATGACGGAGAAAACAAGGCTAGGAACTGCAGATGCTGGCTTACACTAAAGACAGACACAAAGTGTAGGAGTAACTCAGGGCGTCAGGCAGCATTTTTCAGTTTTAGTTTTAGAGGTACTGCGCAGAAACAGGCCCTTCAGCCCACTGAGTCCGCGCCAACGAGCGATCCCCGCACACTAACACTATATCCGACCCACGAGGGACAATTTACCATTTTGCCAGAATGCTGCCTGGATTAGAGCGTTTCAGCTACAGGGAGAGGTTGGATAGACTTTCATTGTTTTCTCAGGAATGTCAGAGGTTGAGGGGAGACTTGATAGAAATATATTAAAGCATTGGATAGACAATAGACAATAGGTGCAGGAGGAGGCCATTCGGCCCTTCGAGCCAGCACCACCATTCAATGTGATCATGGCTGATTATTCTCAATCAGTACCCCGTTCCTGCCTTCTCCCCATACCCCCTGACTCTGCTTTCCTTAAGAGCTCTATCTAGTTCTTTCTTGAATGCATTCAGAGACTTGGCCTCCACAGCCTTCTGAGGCAGTGAATTCCACAGATTCACAACTCTCTGACTGAAAAGGTTTTTCCTCATCTGCGTTCTAAATGGCCTACCCCTTATTCTGAAACCGTGGCCCCTGGTTCTGGATAGAGTAGGCAGTGAGAACCTTTCTCCCAGGGTGGGAATGTCCAACATTAGAGGGCATAGCTATAAGGCCAGAGGGAGGGGAAGTTTAATGGAGATGTGTAGAACAGGTTTTTTACACAGAGAATAGTGGGGGGCTGGAACATATTGTCAGGGGTGGTGGTGGAGGCCGATACAACTGTGGCGTTTAAGAGGCTTTCAGATCGCCACATGGAAATACAGGGAATAGAAGGATATGGATGATGTACAGACATTTTCCCACACAATGTACAGACATAAGGTCATTTTAATTTTGCATCCTGTTCAGCTCAAACAATGTGGGCTGAAGGGCCAGTTTGTGTGCTGTACTGTTCTATTTTTCTATGTAAAACAAAATAATAATTGTCTAGTTCATTTGTTTGTCAAATGGGCAAGTTCACATGACCGAAATGTGTTTGGGCATCGAGACATGTGAGCTTTGGCATAGCTTTCAAAGGACACTTGCCTTGATGCCCTAAGCACATTTAGGTCTTGCGATCTGTTCACGCCTATTTGATCAGACCAAATTTTAGAGAATAGCAGTTTGCTAATTCTGAAAGGTCGATCTGTCATTAAGAATAAAAATGGAAGGTATTTATTCACAAAATGCTGGAATAACTCAGCAGGTCAGGCAGCATCTCAGGAGAGAAGGAATGGGTGACGTTTCGGGTCGAGACCCTTCTTCAGACCGATCAGCGATCACCACTCATTAACACTATCCAACACAAACTTGGGACAATTTACACTTATACCAAGTACACAAACCCAAGCTAATTAACCTATAAACCTGTACGTCTTTGGAATGTGGGAGGAAACCGAAGACCTTTGAGAAAACCCCCTGCAGGTCATGGGGAGAATGTACAAACTCCGTACAGACAGCACCCGTAGTCAGGATCAAACCCGGGTCTCCGGCGCTGCAAGCGCTGGAAAGCAGCAACTCTACCGCTGCGCCACCGTGCCACCGTTAGGTCTTTGGTTTTAGTATGGATAATAGAGAACTAGCAGCCCATTGACAGAGTAGTCAGTCGTGGTTTGCATCTAACCGAAACCTCTGACTGGGCTGGTGCTCAATGGTCAAAGTGGCACTGTGAGACAGCAACACTACCAGCCGTGCCACCTTTGCAAGCTGTGCTCGTTCTTTCACTCGAGATTAGGGTGGCACAGTGGCACGGCCATAGAGTTGCTGCCTTACAGCACCAGAGATCCAGGTTCGATCCTGACGACGGGTACTGTCTGTACAGAGTCTGTACATTCTCCCCGTGACCACGTGGGTTTTCCCTGGGTGCTCCGGTTTCCTCCCACACCCCAATGACAGGCAGGTTTGTAGGTTAATTGGCTTCTGTAAATTGTCCCTGGTGTGTAGGGTAGAACTAGTGTATGGGTGACCGTGGTCAGCGCGGACACAGTGGGCCAAGGGGCCTGTTGCCACGTTGTATCCTTGAACTAAAACTCCCCACCCAACACTTTTAGCAGAAAGAAATGGTTCATTCGCCAACACCTTCTTAATTACAAGCTCTGAGAGGCAATCTCTTGTCGTGCACAAAGAATATATTTGTGGGAAATAAATGTATGTCCACGTTTTCTCCTTGGATCTCATCGAGAGATTGACGTAATATTTTCTTCCTTTCAGGAAGGTGTTCTTGCAGGTCAGCATGAACGATGGTCTCAGCTTCATTTCCAGTTTTGTCACCATCAAAACGGTCCACTGTGTGAGTAAATCATTCACCTTACATTTGACTTAACCCGTTGCAAACATTTTCATCTGCAGAATTTAAATGACAATATCTCCCTTTTCCCATTAACGCAACTGCAAGTTGAATCGTCATCTTTGTTTGTATTATCGGGGTGACATTTTTGTCTGGAGCAAGCTGACGAATCTGACACTTTTTAATTAATCTGCACTTTGCCTGCTCCTCTATGCATCATATATAATCCTTTGTCTCTGGAATAGCAGCTGATTCAGCCCTGAAACACCTCCAATACTGAAGAATTTTTCCTGGATCGTGCTTGTGAATGCTTTATTATGTATAATTCCTGCTTCAAGAGGAAAGAATCTGGTTTAATTTAGGGTGCCAAGTGAACTGGCTGAGATATTCTCCATTTCACTCCTCTCCGCATATTATCTGGAATTTATCTGTCTGTCCTGAGACTAAGGGGAAGAGGGAATTAATCTCTTCGTACTTTTGGAATATTGTGTTGACACCAGTCGAACAGTTTCTTTGCTTTCTGTCGAGTCTGATTGACTGAGGCAGCCGATCCCTTGCTGTAAGAATCAAGCCACACCAAAGTATATAGTCAGATGTGCTTGCTTACTCAGTATTGAGTAAGAGGAATTGAGTATAGGAGCAGAGAGGTCCTTCTGCAGTTGTACAGGGCCCTAGTGAGACCGCACCTGGAGTACTGTGTGCAGTTTTAGTCTCCAAATTTTGAGGAAGGATATTCTTGCTATTGAGGGCGTGCAGCGTAGGTTTACTAGGTTAATTCCCGGAATGGCGGGACTGTCGTATGTTGAAAGACTGGAGCGGCTAGGCTTGTATACACTGGAATTTAGAAGGATGAGAGGGGATCTTATCGAAACATATAAGATTATTAAGGTGTTGGACACGTTAGAGGCAGGAAACATGTTCCCAATGTTGGGGGAGTCCAGAACCAGGGGCCACCGTTTAAGAATAAGGATTAGGCCATTTAGAACGGAGATGAGGAAAAACTTTTTCAGTCAGACAGTTGTAAATCTGTGGAATTCTCTGCCTCAGAAGGCAGTGGAGGCCAAGTCTCCGAATGCATTCAAGAGAGAGCTAGATAGAGCTCTTAAGGATAGCGGAGTCAGGGGGTATGGGGAGAAGGCAGGAATGGGGTACTGATTGAGAATGATCAGCCATGATCACATTGAATGGTGGTGCTGACTCGAAGGGCCGAATGGCCTCCTCCTGCACCTATTGTCTATTGTCTATTCAGCCTTGAGTCTGTGGAAACTCACAATAGAAATGCTGGTCATTATAAATGCACACTAATCAGTGCAATCTAGTCGGAAAGAAGAAGAAAAAAAGGTTCTCATAACTTCTCTGAGTCACAGAGAGTCATACAGCGAGTAAACAGACCCCTTGGCCCAACTTGCCCATGTCGTCCAACATGCCACATCCATACTAGTCCCACCTGCTTGCGTTTGGCCCATAACCCTCTAAACCTATCCTATCCATGTACCTGTCTAAATGTTTCTTAAACGTTGTGATAGTACGTACCTCAACGACCTCCTCCGGCAGCTCGTTCCATACACCCACCACTCTTTGTGTAAAAAAGGTTACCCCTCAGGTTTCTACTAAATCTTTCCCCCCTTGCCTTAAACCTATGTCCCCTGGTTCTTGATTCCCCTACTCTGGGTTAAAGACTCGGTGCATTTACCCTATCTACTCCTCCCATGATCTTCACCCGTCCTGTTCCTGAGCTCCAAGGAATAAAGCTCTAGCCTGCTCAACATCTCCCTGCATATCAGGCCCTCGAGTCCTGGCAACATACATAAATATTTCTTGCATCCTTTCCAGCTTAACAACATCCTTCCTATAAACAGGGTGACCAAAACTGAGCACAATGTGGCCTCACCAATATCTCGTATAACTGTAAAATGACCTTCCAACTTCTCTCCTCTATACTCTGACTGATGAAGGTCACTATGCTGAAAGCCTTCTTGACCACTCTGACTACTTGTGATGCCACTTTCAAGGAACTATTTAGCTGCACTCGTAGAACCCTCTGCTCTACAATACGCCCCAGAGCCCTGCCATTCACTGTATAGCCACAGGCCTGGTGCGACTTCTCTAAATGCAACACCTCACAGCTCTCTACATTAAACCATTAACCGTTCCCCAACCCACCTGCTCAACTGATCAAAATCCTGCTGCAATTTTTGACAACCATCTTCGCTATTTACAATACCACCCACTTTCGTGTCACCTGCAAGCATATTAATCGTGCCTTGTGCGTACTTCGTTTTTTAGTTTCGAGATTCAGCACGGAAACAGGCCCTTCGGCCCACCGAGTCCGCACCAACCAGCGAGCCCCGCACATTAACACTATCCTACACACACGAGGGACAATTTACACTTATACCAAGCCAATTTACCTACATAGCTGGACATCTTTGGAGTGTGGGAGGAAACCAAAGTTCTCGGAGAAAACCCACGCAGTCACATAGAGAACATACAAACTCCATACAGACAGCACCCGTAGTCGGGATCGAACCCAGGTCTTCGGTGCTGCATGCACGGTAAGGCAGCAACTCTACCGTTACGCCACCGTGCCGTGCCATTCCCATCCAAATCGTTGATATAGATGACAAACAGCAGGCTTAAAATGATAGACTGCTCAGGACAGAGATGCGAATAAAGTTAATACACCCAGAAGGTGGTGAATCTTTGGAATTCCACTGTTAAGGGATTTGGAGTGCATTCATGTAAAAGATCAAAAGATGTTTAGACCTTTAGGGAATTGGTATCATGTGGAAAAATGACACAGAGATTAAAAAGGATAGGTGCCATGATCTGCCATGATCTCGATGAACGACCAATACATATCACAGGGGATGTTATCTTTTGCTCGTTCACTCAGTGGCGCTGCTGGAAGAGCTGCTGCCTCATGGCGTCATGGAGCCGGGTTCAATCCTGATCTTTGGTGCTCTCTGTGTGGAGTTTGCACGTTCTCCCCGTGACCGCGTGGGTTTCCTCTGGCTGTTCCGGTTCCCTCCCACATCCCAAAGACGTGCGGGTTTGTGGGTCAATTGACTTCTATAAAATTGCCCCGAATGTGTCGGCAGTGGGCTAACATAGAACTAGTTGTGATAGGTGATTGAAGGTCGGTGGGCCTAAGGACCTGTTTCCACGTATCTCTCAACTAAAAAATCATGAGGGGAATAGACAAGGTCATTGTAATTGTAATTAGTTTATTAGCCAAGTATCATCATCATATATATACAGCCGGAAACAGGCCTTTTCGGCCCTCCAAGTCTGTGCCGCCCAGCGATCCCCATACATTAACACTATCCTACACCCACTAGGGACAATTTTTTTAAAACATTTACCCAGCCAATTAACCTACATACCTGTACGTCTTTGGAGTGTGGGAGGAAACCGAAGATCTCGGAGAAAACCCACGCAGGTCACGGGGAGAACGTACAAACTCCTTACAGTGCAGCACCCGTAGTCAGGATCGAACCTGAGTCTCCGGCGCTGCATTCGCTGTAAAGCAGCAACTCTACCGCTGCGCTACCGTGTAAGTGAATGCACAGTGTCTTTTACACAGGGTAGGGGCATCAAAATCCAGAGAACATAGGTTTAAGGTGAGAGGAAAAAGATTTAATAGGAACCTGAGAGGCAACCTTATCACTCAGAGGGTGGTGGGTATATGGAACAAGCTTGCAGAAGAGGTCGTTGAGTTTGGTACTATAAGAACATTTACAAGATATTTGGACAGGTACATGGACAGTTTACTTTATTGTCACATGTACCGAGGTACAGTGAAAAGCTTTTGTTGTGTGCTAACGAGTCAGCCGAAAGACTATGATTACAATCGAGCAATCCACAGTGTACAGAAAAAATTATAATTGGATTAACGTTTAGTGTAAGGTTGAGAGGGGAAAAGCCGAATTGCGGACAAATAGGACTAGTCTAGGTGGGGCATCTTAGTCAGCAAGGACAAGTTGGGCTGAAGGGCTTGTATGACTCTATATATGACCCTTGTATTGGGCTATATGACTCTATGACCAGCATTCATGAATGGTCAATGCTTGCCATGGTTTCTCATGTTCTGAGAAACCACAGCTATTCTGAGCACAGGTCCATCTTGGAAAGAGCAAGAGTTGAATGACTGGCTAATATACATCTAGGTATTATTGCCTGAAGGAAGGAGACTGAACATAATACTGCAGGGACGGTTTGGAAAGCTTTGAGGCCTTTAATATCCGCTGGAACCACTGTAATCAGAGCGTTGCCACTGAAGAACAAATACTTGACTGTATCTCATGACCTTTTGACTTTGCGATAAGTGTTACCAAGCAACCATACAAATACAACAGTATTACTTACCTTATGTGAAGCAAACATTTCAGTCTATTTTGATCCGTTACATTCCTGATTATCAACGATACCTTTTTGCTCCCATAGCAGTTTATCAATCAGATCCATTCCAGTTGTTGGTTCTCCTTTGAGTTGCAATTCTCAATGTGCCTGTGTCCTTCTGAACCACTGTCCTCAATTGGCCATCTCTGTCCTGTTGACATTTCATGTCTTTAAAAGGTCAGACCTAATGCATTGGATCAGCCAATAGGCCCATAGAATGGCACACAGAGCTCATTTAGAAGTACAGTCAACTCAATAGTCAAGAGTGTCTTATTGTCATAGGTCCCAGATTTAGAACAAGGAAATTCTTACTTGCACGAGCTCAACAGAATATGTAAACATAGTACTCTGTAAACAATATAATAAAGGAGAAAAAAAAGTTCAGTATAGATATAGATATAGATATAGAAAAAGATATGCACACACACACACACACACACACACACACACACACACACACACACACACACACACACACACACACACACACACACACACACATACACACACATACATAAACATGAAAATAAGCAAACAGTAATAGTGCAAATTGCCAAAACCAATGCCCCCAAGTCTTATAAGAAAATAACTGCAGATGCTGGTACAAATCGAAGGTATTTATTCATAAAATGCTGGAGTAACTCAGCAGGTCAGGCAGCATCTCAGGAGAGAAGGAATGGGTGACGTTTTGGGTCGAGACCCTTTTTCAGCCCCTAAGTCTTTGTAGTTCAGAGCTCATTTGGAGGTTGTAGTGCTTAGGGCTGTAGGCTGTAGGGAAGAAGTTGTTCCTGAACCTGCATGCTACATTTTTCAGGCTCCTAAATCTCTTCCCGATGGCAATACTCTCAAAACTCTCTCACAAAATTCAGTGCAACTTCAAACTATCCGAGGAGGCCAAGTTATTGGATATTTTTAAAGAGGGGATTGACAGATTCTTGATCAGTAAGGGCGTCTGGGCTTCTGGGGAGAAGGCAGGAGAATGGGGTTGAGAGGGAGAGATACGGTAGATCAGCCATAATTGAAAGGCGGAGTAGACTTGATGGGCCGAATGGCCTAATTCTGCTCTGAGAACTTATAAACCATCAGTCACAAAGCCATGGGACCACACTTGGTGATATTATTTGTTCAAATTAAAGTCTCGATGAAAAGATTTGTAAGATTCTCTCAAACAATAGACAATAGACAATAGACAATAGACAATAGGTGCAGGAGTAGGCCATTCAGCCCTTCGAGCCAGCACCGCTATTCAATGCGATCATGGCTGATCACTCTCAATCAGTACCCCGTTCCTGCCTTCTCCCCATACCCCCTCACTCCGCTATCCTTAAGAGCTCTATCCAGCTCTCTCTTGAAAGCATCCAACGAACTGGCCTCCACTGCCTTCTGAGGCAGAGAATTCCACACCTTCACCACCCTCTGACTGAAAAAGTTCTTCCTCATCTCCGTTCTAAATGGCCTACCCCTTATTCTCAAACTGTGGCCCCTTGTTCTGGACTCCCCCAACATTGGGAACATGTTATCTGCCTCTAATTTGTCCAATCCCCTAATTATCTTATATGTTTCAATAAGATCCCCCCTCATCCTTCTAAATTCCAGTGTGCAAGAACTTTCCGTTTAATGCAATAATTCACTGTGTCAGTTTGTGAACAAATAATCTGTTAAATCTGCATGTTCCTTTCAAGTGCTGTGCTGGGCAGCTCGACATCTTGTACATCCATTCCCCAAAATCTCTCTGAATTCTCCAAGATGATCTGAACCCCTCAAGAGACCGTTTCCTCAAAAACTGAAGTCGCCTGCCCACTCTCTTCAGAATGAAGATTGAACCAAAGTTGTTTCAGGTTTCCAGTCAGCCGCAAGGATTTCCCAATTTGGCTGAGAGTGAATTAAATGGTTTATCCTCAACCGGACCTGGAGGATTCAATGCCCAGCAGGATTTAGTATAAGTTAAGCTGAAAATAATTGAGCCTCTCGAATGGATAAATAATTTATTGCATAGAGCTTAGTATTTTTTGACAACAATTTTGCACGACCAGAGTTCAGTCATTCAGGATCAAGGGAAAATGCAGCAAAGCCTTCTAATATCCACATTAATTTACCAGGGCGCTGCCTGGTTTAGTTTGGAGGGCATCAGGGCAATTTTAGTTTAGTTTGGAGATTCAGTGTGGGAGCAGGCCCTTTGGCCCACCGAGTCCACGCAGGCCATCGATCTCCCGTTCGCACTAGTTCTATACTATCTCACTTTGGCATCTACTCACTGCACACTAGGGGGCGCAATTTACAGAGGTCAATTAACCTACCAACTCCTGTTTGGGAAGAAACCTGGAGAAATCCCACAGTCACAGGGTGAACGTTTAAACTCCACACAGACAGACAGCACCCGAGGTCAGGATCGAACCCGGGTCTCTGGCGCTGTGAGGCAGCAGCTCGACCAGCTGTGTTCCATAGCATCCACCAGTGTTTTGATAAATCAAGCTGACAGCTTAAAGTGATTCAATTCATTGGTGGTATTATACAATCTTCACAACTGCACCATGGTGGCGCAGCGGTAGAGTTGCTGCCTTACAGGGCTTACAGGGCTTACAGCGCCAGAGACCCTGGTTCGATCCTGACTACGGGTGCTGTCTGTACGGAGTTTTACGTTCTCCCCGTGACCACGTGGGTTTTCTCCGAGAACTTCGGTTTCCTCCCACACTCCAAAGACGTACAGGTATGTCGGTTAATTAGCTCGGTGTCCCTAGTGGAGGATAGCGTTAACCTATGAAGGGATCGCAGGTTAGTACGAACTCGGTGAGCCGAAGGGCCTGTTTCTGAGCTGTATCTCTAAAAAAACGAAACTGTGTTGTGCTTCTTGATAAACTATTGAGTAAAACACTGAAGATTTTAAAGGCTGCATAATGTTTACCAAAGGAAATCAATTGGACTATGTTAATATTAGAAAAGTTATGGGAGAAAACTGAGGAAATAGGGTGAGGAAGCATAGCAATATAGAAAATAGGTGCAGGAGTAGGCCATTCAGCCCTTTGAGCCAGCACTGCCATTTAATATGATCATGGCTGATCATCCAAAATCAATTCCCCGTTCCTGCTTTTTCCCCCATATCCCCATTGTAATGTAAGAACATAACACCCATATCCCTTGATTCAGTTAACCCTAAGAGCTATATCTAACACTCTCTTTAAAACATCGAGTGAATTGGCCTCCACTGCCGCCTTTGGCAGAGAATTCCACAGATTCACAACTCTCTGGGTGAAAAAGTTTAAAAACAATTAAAGCTGGGTATAGAATGAGAAGACATGTTTAGCTGGAGGAGTTCTACAGTTTAGGGGAAGGCAGATGAGATGTCTTTTTGGAGGGGGGAAGGAAGCACAGGCTCAAAGACAAGGCAGGAGATAGGGTTGCCAACTTGCCCGTATTAGCCGGAACATCCCGTATATTGGGCTAAATTGGTTTGTCCCATACGGGACGCCCTTGTCCCGTATTAGGCCAGGCCACTGTAGCCCCGGACACTGTAGGCCCAGACACTGTAGGTCTGGACACTGTAGGCCCGGACACTGTAGGCCCGGATGCCGATGTAGGCCTGGGGGCCCGGGCGCCACCTAACGGAGGTTGCTTAGCAACCCGCCTCCCGGCCCGGGATGCCGTCATTGGTGGAGCGGGAGCACGTGGCCGCTGGCTGGGTGAGGTCACATGGGGCGCGGGGCGGTGACGTCACCTTTTGTCCCTTATAGCAGGAGAAGACTCCTAAAATGTTGGCATGGCAATGGCGCTAGAGTGGATCAGTCAGCATCGTGGAAGGAGGAACAGTTAACATTTTCTGACTGAGATCTATCGTTGGAGCTGGTGTTCTGTGTCCTGATGAGGGGTCTCGCACCTGAAACATTAACTGTTTCATTTTCCCCAGGTGCGGTCTGAACTGTTTTTGTTTCCAGAATTTCCCGTTTTTGTTTCAGCTTTCCAACATCTGCATGTTTTTCTTTGTATAACCAAGGAACTACAGATGCTGGTTTACTACACAGAAGGACACAAAGTGCTGGAGTCAGTCAGGCAGCATCTCCGGTGAACATGGATAGGTGTGATATCGGGTCGGTTCTTCAGTTTGAAGGAGGGTACTGACCCGAAACATCACCTATCCGTATTCTCCAGAGATACTGCATGATCCGCTAGGTTACTCCAGCACTTTGTGTCCTTTTTTATCTGCAGTTTTCTGTTATTTTCAGTTGTTCCTCTGAGCTGCTCTTGGATGATTCACAGCAGAGAGCTTCCTTTGACTTCCCAGAAGATCAGTGAATGCTGGATATATGCGGCAGGCTCTCTGCCAATGGAAAATGGTGGTTTTAACACCAAAGTGTCAAGCCCCCCTGTCAGGATCCATGAATTTGGCCATGGTTTGGCACTCTGAGGAGATAGTTCAGTTCATTTATTGTCATGCGTACTGAGGTACAGTGAAAAGCTTTAAAGGAGGGCTCGTCCGGGATTTGAACCCGGGACCTCTCGCACCCTAAGCGAGAATCATACCCCTAGACCAACGAGCCTGCCTTATCCTCAATTGCTGCTATCTCTTCCCAGTGTTTATGGATGGCATTTTTTCTCTCCAGCCTTTATTCTATAGAAGAACAGGAATTAATTTCATTCCACCATGGGGAAAGATTGCATGTATGCGTCAAATTACAGTCAGCTGCTCTAATGGCACTCTAATGGCAGGTCAGTTTTACATTCCAACTTGCAGCTCGAGAACCACATATTATTTTGCCTCAAAAGGTCAATTTTCTGCGATTAAAATCACTTGCGTTTCCGCTCCAAGCTTCCTATTTAAATGCATGGCGTGAGAGGACATAGGTATCTTCTCTGAAAGAAAACATCAGGAACTGTACACAGATAGACACAAAATGCGGGAGTAACTCAGTGGGACAGGCAGCATCTCTGGAGAGAAGGAATGGGTGACGTTGCGCGTCGAGACCCTTCTTCAGCCTTTGGTCTCGACCCACAACGTCACCCATTCCTTCTCTCCAGAGATGCTGCCTGTCCCGCTGTGTTACTCCAGCATTTTGTGTCTATCTTCGATTTAAACTAGCATCTGCAGTTCCTTCCTACAGAGGAACTGTACTCGATTTGTCATCGAGTACATTTAGCAAGGAAAATACATTTAAACAAGGAAATGCAGATGCTGGTTTACAAAGAGGGACGTAAAGTACTGGAGTAACTCAACGGGCCAGACAGCCTCCCTGGAGAACGCGGATGCTGCCTGACCCCCTGAGCTACTCCAGCACTTTATGTCCTTCTATATTTAGCAGGAGATACAGATTGGCAGATTCTCCATCAGTATGGAGTGCTGTGTGGGGATGTTTCACAATCCCATCCTCCACTATGCCACATCTCCAGGCTCTGCAGATGCTCTGGAATGCAACATTGAGCTAAATACTGATTCACTCTAATGGGTCTGAACGTTGTTAAGTGTGTGGCGTAGCCAAGCAAAACAAACGGTGAAGCAGCTGGAGGAGCTCAGCGGGAGGGGAGCTTCTGTGAAGAGAACTGTTGGGGTGGGCACCCAGGGTGGCGCAGCTGGTCGAGCTACTACCTCACAACTCCAGAGACCCTTGTTCGATCCTGACCTTGGGTCTGTGCAGAGTTTGAATGTTCTCCCTGTGACGGGTGTGTTTCCTCCGGGTGCTCCGGTTTCCTCTCCCACATTCCAAAGACGTGCGGGTTTGTAGGTTAATAGGTTTCTGCAAATAGCCCCTAGTGTGTAAGGAGGTGGATGCGAAAGTGGGACAACGTAGAACTAGTGTGAACTGTTGATCAACGATCGGCGTGGACTCGGTGTTTCCATGCAGTGTCACTCTCTCTAATGTGGACAATCAACGTTTCCATCGAGACACTTACTTTAGAGTAGAGGGCGGCACGGTGGCGCAGCGGTAGAGTTGCTGCCTTGCAGCGCTGGAGACCTGGGTTCAATCCCGACACTTGGTACTGTCTGTAGGGAGTTTGTACGTTCTCCCCGTGACCGCGTGGGTTTTCTCCGAGATCTTCGGTTTTCTCCCACACTCCAAAGACGCCCACGTTTTTGTAGGTAAATTGTCTTGGTAAATGTAAAAATTGTTCCTAGTCTATGTAGGATAGTGTTAATGTGCGAGGATCGCTGGTCGGCACGGAGGTACACTACACTACACTAAGGTACACCACACTACACTACACTACACTACACTGCACTGAGATACACTACACTACACTGCACTACTCTGAGGTACTCTACACTACACTACACACTACACTACACTAGACTACACTGAGCTACACTACACTACACTAAGGTACACTACACTACACTACACTGAGGTACACTACACTACACTACACTACACTACACTACACCACACTACACTACACTGAGGTACACTACACACACTGAGGTACACTACACTACACTAAGGTACACTACACTACACTGAGGTACACTACACTACTCTGAGGTACTCTACACTACACTGAGGTACACTACACTACGCTACACTACACTACACACTACACTACACTGAGGTACACTACACTACGCTACACTACACTACACACTACACTACACTGAGGTACACTACACTACACTACACTACACTACACCACACTACACTACACTGAGGTACACTACACTACACTGAGGGACACTACACTACACCACACTGAGGTACACTACACTACACTGCACTACTCTGAGGTACTCTACACTACACTGAGGTACACTACACTACACACTACACTACACTACACTACACTACACTGAGGTACACTACACTACACTACACACTACACTACACTACACTGAGGTACACTACACTGAGGTACACTACACTACACTGAGGTACACTACACTACACCACACTGAGGTACACTACACTACACTGAGGTACACTACACTACACTGAGGTACACTACACTACACTGAGGTACACTACACTACACTACACTGAGGTACACTACACTACACTGAGGTACACTACACTACACTACACTGAGGTACACTACACGACACTGAGGTACACTACACTACACTGAGGTACACTACACTACACTACACTGAGGTACACTACACGACACTGAGGTACACTACACTACACTGAGGTACACTACACTACACTGAGGTACACTACACGACACTGAGGTACACTACACTACACCACACTGAGGTACACTACACTACACTGAGGTACACTACACTACACTGAGGTACACTACACTACACTACACTGAGGTACACTACACTGAGGTACACTACACGACACTGAGGTACACTACACTACACTACACACTACACTACACTATACAAATATCATGCTAGTTGTACATACAGATAAATATAACCCTTTTAAGAGACAGAACAGAGCCAACAATTGAAGGCAAAGTGAAAAAAAATACAATTGGAGAGAATACTGCAAATGCTGGGAAACAAATTTAAGAGAAAAACACAGATAATTCTGGAATCACATCTGACAGGAAATGGAATCTAAATGCTTTGGGCAGATTTTATTCAGACTACATTTTAAGCGGCATTTTCTATGAATGGGGGTGGGGGGAGAGGTCCACATATGTCACAACTGGGTGAGTCCAAATGAGATGATTGGAACGTTCTCAGTGTGGAGTCGAATCCAAGTGTTTTAGACGAGCTCCAGTCTCAGTGGGGACGGAGTTGAATGGCTTCTATGGCTCTGCTTTGGTGCCAAAGGTCAGTGCCTGCTCAGTTGGTGCAAGGAAAGAGTATTCCTCACACCATCGGTCCAACAGCCAATGTAGCACTCTGCACTAGGAAAAGATGGCTTAGGAGTTCTGTTAGAGTCATTGAGTCATGTGTAGAAACATGCTCTTCGGCCCAACTTACCTACACCGACCAACATGTCCCATCTACACTTGTCTCACCTGCCTGCATTTGACCCATATTCCTCTAAATCTGTCCTATCCATGTACCTGTCTAAACGTTTCTCAGACATTGCAATAGTACCTGCCTCAACTACCTCCTCCGTCAGCTCGTTCCATACACCCACCGCCCTTTGTGTGAAAAAGTTACCCCTCAGGTTCCTATTAAATCTTTCCCCTCTCAACTTAAACCTATGTCCTCTGGTTCTCGATTCCATTATTCTGGGCAAGAGACTCAGTGCGTTTCCCCGATCTATTCCTCTTATGATTTTGTACACCTCCATAAGATCACTCCTCATCCCCCTGCGCTCCAAGGAATACAGTCTAAATCTGCTTCACATCTTCCCATTGCTCAGGCCCTCGACTCCTGGCAACATCCACGTAAATCTTTTCTGCACCCTTTCCAACTTGACAACATCCACGCCGATCGTTGATCACCAGTTCACACTAGTTCTACGTTGTCCTATAACATGGTGCCCGGAACTGAATAAAATGCTCTTGTGGGAGGTGGATCTTGAAGCTCTCTGCCCACCCTGCTGAAAACCACGATGGAGTGGTTAATTTTCATTTCCCACTGCTGCATGTGATTCATATCCCACCCATCCCCTGCATATCCATGTGACTATTGAAAAGCAAATCTCACTATCATGTCCACCTCCATCACCAACCCTAGTGGCCCATTCCAGGCACCCACACATCTGTGCAAAAAGATTTTTTGCCTTATAAACGTACCCATAAGACTGACTCTTAACATCAACTTAAAATGTTGCCGTCACACCTTAAATGATATGCCCTCTGGTCTTTAACATTTCCACCATCAGAAAAATGTTCCGACCGTCTACCATATCTATGCCCCTCATAATTGTATATATTTGTGCTGTTGCTGCAAGTAAGAATTTCATTGATCCGTGTTGGTACAAATGACAATTGACTCTTGACAATAGACAATAGACAATAGACAATAGGTGCAGGAGTAGGCCATTCAGCCCTTCGAGCCAGCACCGCCATTCAATGCGATCATGGCTGATCACTCTCAATCAGTACCCCGTTCCTGCCTTCTTCCCATACCCCCTGACTCCGCTATCCTCAAGAGCTCTATCTAGCTCTCTCTCTTGAATGCATTTAGAGAATTGGCCTCCACTGCCTTCTGAGGCAGAGAATTCCACAGATTCACAACTCTCTGACTGAAAAAGTTTTTCCTCATCTCAGTTCTAAATGGCCTACCCCTTATTCTTAACCTGTGGCCCCTTGTTCTGGACTCCCCCAACATTGGGAACATGTTTCCTGCCTCTAACGTGTCCAACCCCTTAATAATCTTATACGTTTCGATAAGATCTCCTCTCATCCGTCTAAATTCCAGTGTACACAAGCCTGGTCGATCCAGTCTTTCAACATATGACAGTCCCGCCATTCCCGGGAATTAACCTAGTAAATCTACGTTTACAGCGCCAGCGATCCGGGTTCGATCCTGGCTACGGGTGCTGTCTGTACGGAGTTTGTACGTTCTCCCCATGACCTGCGTGGGTTTTCTCCGAGATTTTCGGTTTCCTCCCACACTCCAAAGGCGTACAGGTTTGTAGGTTAATTGGCTTGGTATAAATGTAAAAAAACTGTCCCTAGTGTAGGATAGTGTTGATGGCGGGGATCGCTGGTCGGGGCGGACTCGGTGGGTCGAAGGGCCTGTTTCCGCGCTGTATTTCCAAACTAAACTAAAACTAAAAGCAGCTTCAGTGGTTGAGGGGCATCTTTCCCTGCTGCATGACTGCTTGACCACCTTCTGACTTCACTTTAATAATGACTTGATCTCAGAATTATTGAGCTCTTCGATGCTCCGAGTTATTCCCACTTCCGTTTTTGGAAATCTGTGGCTGGAAAGCCAGAGGAGGTGAAAGAGAAGAGCGGAGGAAGGGCTTTGTTATTTGAAAGCTTTGACCTGGGCCGGGATGCCTCTGTTCCTTTCAAAAGTTAGAAGAAGAGGTGAGATGAAAAGAGGGGATGTGTGTGGGGGGGAGGAGGCAACACAAAGTATGAAAGTCGTCGTTTGAAAAGCACACAATATTCCTTCCCCCTCTTTATTACAAACCTTAAATTACCTCGCGTTACTTGGCAATTTAGAAGAAAGCCATGGCACCATCCCAGCTTAGCAACACAGATCCTGGGCTGGAGCCATGGTCTAATCTGTTCCAAATCCGTTTGGCCTGCGTCAGAAAGGCCAGAAACCAGAGAGTATAACAAAAAGGATTAAGCTAATGGCTTTTTTCACAAGCCTTACTTACGCCATCCTTCCCTGCAATGGCATATCACTTACCCGCAATGCTTAAATGTTTTTGCATGGGTGGACAAACAACGAAACTTCCCATCTCCAAACAAGCCAACATGCTCATTTTTCTGATCCCCACAGAAACCGCTAAGACGTTACAGCTGGCCCTTCCAATTCAAGATTTAACCCTCTAATTCTCTTTCAAAATTCATTTTACAAACTGAAAAAATTGATCTTTAGTACAAGCTAATCTCATTCAGAGCAGTATATATTTCACAAAATGCTGGAGTAACTCAGCAGGTCGGGCAGCATCTCAGGAGAGAAGGAATGGGTGACGTTTCGGGTCGAGACCCTTCTTCTGAGCAGTTCTCATCCCAGATAGACACAAAGTGCTGGAGTACCTACGCGGGCCAGGCACCATCACTGGAAAGCATGGAGAGGTGATGATTCAGATGGGGACCCTTCTTCACTGATTGTTGGGGAGGGTGAGGAAAGAAAATTGGAAGAGGGGAGGGGCAGTCAGTGCAGTTCCTTCAGTTTGAGGTGCTGTTCCTCCAGTTTGCAATGTGGCCTCACTCATGCAATGGAGAAGGCCCAGGACAGAAAGGTCAGTACGGGAATGGGAAGAGGAGTTAAAATGGGTTTTCAACCGGGAGATCCCGTAAGCTTTGGTGGACATGTTCCTATTTGTTTCCCTGGTGATGGAATGAAATGCCTTTGTGGTGAAAGTACGGGTGCCAACTATCTCACTCCCAAATAAGGGACAAGGTGACGTCACTGTCCAGACTTACAGTGTCCGGGCCTACAGAGTCCGGGCCTACAGAGTCCGGGCCTACAGCGCCCCCCATGCCTAATGCGGGACAAGGGCGGTCCTGTGCAGGACAAACCAATTTAGCGCAATATACAGGATGTCCCGGCTAATACGGAACAGTTGGCAACCCACGGTGAAAGTAATGTACAGAGCATGTCATATTTACAAGCCCACTTATAAAATAATTTTCTATGATGCCTAGCTCCAGCCTTTATGAAGCTGTCCCCTTTTACAGCTGAGTAGCATTATAATGCAGTACACTCTGAGCCAGTCCGCATCCACAGGGAATGGGTTGGGCAGGGAGGAGGTTGCCGATTGTATGAAAATTGCCCAATAATCATAACATTACACATTAACGTTCTATGCATACACCCTTAAATAAATCGCCAAACTATATAACGTGTCCTTACCCTTTTAAACAACAATATTATAGACTGCAATTCTGCATTTTAAGGCAAAAGCGTATTAATGCAAAACACTTTCTATTGAAAGGCACAGCAAGGTTAACAGCAATGAGCTGTGCAAAATTTGAGGATATTAGGAAACAGTTGACCAAAAACATAACTAGGATGATCTACTGTACTGATCATCGTATGAAACGGCAACACTTCAACAAGAATAACACAAAGTGCTGGGATAGAGCTCTTAAGGATAGCGGAGTGAGGGGGTATGGCGAGAAGGCAGGAACGGGGTACTGATTGAGAGTGATCAGCCATGATCGCATTGAATGGCGGTGCTGGCTCGAAGGGCTGAATGGCCTACTCCTGCACCTATTGTCTATTGTCTATTGTAACTCAGCAGGTCATGCAGCATCTGTGGAGAACATGGATAGGTGGCATTTTGTGTCGGGACCCTTCTTCTGTCATTTGCCCACAACAGATGTTGCCAGACCTGCTGAGTTGCTCAAAATTCCTGTATCTCCTCTCGAAAGAGGACGTTGGCGATAATCGGCACTGCCTTTATGTTTAAACATAAATCAACTAAAAATGTCTTTTCACACTCATTAAGGAATAAAACTTGAAATTAAATTGATTGTGAGAGCTTAAATTCATCACAACAGTGACGGCACAGTAGCGCAACGGTGGCATGGCAGGTTCGATCCTGACTACGGGTGCTGTCTGTACGGAGTTTGTACGTTCTCCCTGTGATAGCGTGTGGTGTCTCTGGGTGCACCAGTTTCCTCCCACAGTCCAAAGATGTACACGTTTGTAGATTAATTGGCTTCGGTAAGCATTATAAATTGTCCCTATTACATAGGATAGTGCTAGTGTACAGGGTGATCGCTAGTCCGGACTCAGTGGGCTGAAGGGCCTGTTTCTGTGCTGTATCTCCAAACTTAACTACAAATAACAATCTTGTAGCCTATGCATAGACGTTTACTTACAGCGAGCCTGGGGCAGACTACAAGTGAGACTACATTTCTTTCATTCTAATTGTCAAAAGGGCAATAAAATGTATTTGCTGTGTTCTTACTACACAAAGGACATTTTACCAGGCTCAACAGAATTTTCATGAGACAAGTACTTTAGGCGGCACAATGGTACGGCAGGTAGAGTTGATGCCTCGAAGCGACAGATGCCTGGGTTAGTCTGAAGAAGGGTCTCGACCCGAAACGTCACCCATTCCTACTCTCCAGAGATGTTGCCTGACCCGCTGAGTTACTCCAGCATTTTGTGTCCACCTTAGTTCCTGAACTCAGGTGCTGTCTGTGTGGAGTTTGCGTGTTCACCCGTGACCGTGTGGGCTTCCTTCTTTTTCCTTAACAAGGAGCTTTTATTCAATTAGTCACAAATACAGAGTAATGAAAAAAAAATCAAGACTGCCATCAGCAGTTTGCAAACACCAATCCAACAGCTATTAATAGACAATAGACAGTAGACAATAGGTGCAGGAGGAGGCCATTCGGCCCTTCGAGCCAGCACCGCCATTCAATGTGATCATGGCTGATCATTCTCAATCAGTACCCCGTTCCTGCCTTCTCCCCATACCCCCTGACTCCGCTATCTTTAAGAGCTCTATCCAGCTCTCTCTTGAATGCATTCAGAGAATTGGCCTCCACTGCATTCTGAGGCAGAGAATCCCACAGATTCACAACTCTCTGACTGAAAAAGTTTTTCCTCATCTCAGTTCTAAATGGCCTACCCCTTATTGATAAATTTCAATACGCTAGCCTCTCTGTGGCGGCCAACGTTAATGGAAGTCCTCCAAAGTGGGTTTCCGCTGGGTGTTCTGGTTTCCTCTCACGTCCAAAAGATGTGTGGCTCGTAGGTTAATTGGCCCTCTGTAAATTGCTCTGTATGTGTAGAGAGTAGATGTGAGCAGTGGGATAACGTAGAACTAGTTTGAACAGGCAATTGATGGATGGCATGGACTCCTTGAGCCAAATGGCCTGTTTCCATGTTGCTCTCAACTAAAATAAAAACAGAAGGCTGACGAGGTTTAGGCTTGCTGGACTTCTTGAATAGATCCCTTATGTGCGCTCCCTTCCATGATTCCCTCTCTCATGCTTGAATGAAGAAGATAAACTGCAATACCGTTTGAGTAAAAAAAGCTATTCCATTGCTGAACATGTTTCATGACATTTTAAAATCTTTTGACAGGAATTTTCCAGAGAGTCTCCTTGCTATTTCTACCAGCATTGGGTCTAAATTAAATGCACTCTGATTTCTCCGGCAACCCAATCATATAAAGTGCAGTCAAGTTTCGGTGTTTGCATCGCAGTGCTTTTCAGTACTTTTATCCCTCTCTCTCTCCAAGTTCAGGATGAATGTTTTATGCTTTGCTCTTTGTGATTTAATATCACAGGTCGTTGGGAATATAATGTTCCATTCTTCCAGAACAACATTACGATTTTCACCTTTTTCCAATCTTTTATGTTTTTCCATTCTCTGTTTGAATTATAGAATAACACATTTCTGCTTCTATCTTTGCTAAGATTCTTATTGGTCTAATATTGGGTATTAGCGGTGCTGGATCGAAGGGCCGAATGGCCTACTCCTGCACCTATTGTCTATTGTCATAATGATATAAGTTTAGTTTAGTTTAGAGATTCAGTGCAGAAACAGGCCCTTCGGCCCACCAAGACCGCACCGGCCAACAATCCCCGTACACTAACGCTATCCTACACATACTAAGGATAATTTACATTTATACCAAGCCAATTAACCTACAAACCTATGCATCTTTGGAGTGTGGGAGGAAACTGAAGGTCTCGGAGAAAACCCAGGCGATCACGGGGAGAATGCGCAAACTCCGTACAGACAGCACCCGTAGTTGGGATCAAATCTGGGTCTCTGGCGCTGTAAGCACTGTAAGGCAGCAACTTTACTGCTGCACCACTGCTCCACACAGATATAAGAATATTCTTATTCTTAGTGGGAGATATACGGTACTGTTTCTCAAACACACTTGAAACCATCCTCCAGTTGTAAATACATACAAGTGAGAGACTCCGGGTGGGCTGCTGTGTGTAGGTTGATAAAGGACTCCATGTAAACAATAGTTTCATTGGAACCCAGTGTGACGAATTCTAATGTAGGCTTTTGGAGAAAAGAAATTGCAAAATTGCTAAATATTTGTAGAAATGTTAGCCTCGGTAGGGGTCGAGCTGCCTGTCCATGGGCGTGTGGGGAGGAGAGTGGAAGTTTTGTTGCTTTCCATCACAGTGAGGGGGTGTTTGGAGTCACTGTGATGGATGTTTGTGTTGGGGTCGTGTGTCCTGTGTTCTTTTCTTTTTTGCTGTGTTTTGTGACTGCTGAAATTTCGTTCGATATTTATACCGAATGACAATAAAGTTCTGTTATACTGGTTACGTAAGGATTCTAGTTGCTCAAATAGTGGATGAATGAGAATTTGCCCTCAAATCACCATCCATACTCACAAGGTATTTATTCACAAAATGCTGGAGTAACTCAGCAGGTCAGGCAGCATCTCGGGAGATGGGAGACGTTTCAGGTCGAGACCCTTCTTCAGACTGACCCGAAACGTTCAGACTGACCCGAAACGTTACCCATTCCTTCTCTCCCGTGACAACCAATTTCTATACTAAAACATCAGTTCGATGCTCCACATTAAACAGGATTTAGATTCAAAGCTTGCAAGAGTTCCACTGAGATTTTTCAAAGGCAGAAATATCTGAAGGTCTGATGAGAGTGAACTCGTGATTGTAATTATACATAGACTTTTGGCAGTAATCGTATTAGCTGCCTTCTTGATTGTAATCATATATAGTATTTTTGCTGATTGGAAAGCACGCAACAAATAAACTATAAACTAAACTAAACTGAACTGTCTTTCTTGGTTGAGATATTATCTTTCTCTTCAGTCTTTTATTCACAAAATGCTGGAGTAACTCAGCAGGTCAGGCAGCATCTCAGGAGAGAATGAATGGGTGACGTTTCGGGTCGAGACCCATTCCTTCTCTCCTGAGATGCTGCCTGACCTGCTGAGTTACTCCAGCATTTTGTGAATAAATACCTTCGATTTTTACCAGCATCTGCAGTTATTTTCCTATACTTTCTCTTCAGTCTGGTCAGTCTGTTCTAGCACCATCAGGCTTCATTGAACATTGACCAATGCTTTCAGCAGATGATGACATCGCTCCTTTGCTTCACCTGGTGCATGTACTGTTCAGAGCATTACATTCTGTGAAAAGAACCAATGTGCCTTTAGGGTGCGTCACTGTAGTAGAGTTGTTGCCTTACCGCGCCAGAGACAGAGGTTCGATCCTGGCTACGGGTGCTGTCTGTACGGAGTTAGTACGTTCTCCCAGTGTCCAGGTGGATTTTCGCTGGGTACTCTGGTTTCCTCCCACATTCCAAAGACGTACAGGTTTATAGGTTAACTGACTTTGGTAAAATTGTAAATTGTTCCCAGTGTGTAGGTTAGTGTTGGTGTACGGGGTGATCCCTGGTTGGCGTGGACTTGGAGGGCCAGAAGGGTCTGTTTCCGCGCTGTATCGCTAAAGGTTAAAGTCTAAAGTCAAGCCTTGATTCCATTCTCCTGACTTTGCGGCAGTGTGGCACAGCAGGCAAAGCTGCTGCCTCACAGCCGCACAGACCTGGAATCAACCCTAAGCTCGGGTGCTGTCTGCGTGGATTTTGCGCGTTCACCCCGTGAGAGCGTTTTCCGGTCTCCTCCCACATCCCAAAGACGTGCGGGTTTGTAGGTTAATTGGCTGGGTAAATGTAAAAATTGGCCCTAGTGGGTGTAGGACTAGTGTTGGTGTGCGGGGATCGCTGGGCGGCGTGGACCCGGTGGGCCGAAGGGCCTGTTTCTGCGCTGTATCTCTAAATCTAAATCTAAAAATCTTAACCTACATACCTGTACGTCTTTGGAGTGTGGGAGGAAACCGAAGATCTCGGAGAAAACCCACGCAGGTCACGGGGGGAACGTACAAACTCCGTACAGACGGCGCCCGAGGTCAGGATCGAACCTGAGTCTCCGGCGTTGCATTCGCTGTAAGGCAGCAACTCTACCGCTGCGCCAACGTGCCGCCGTGTGATACTAGTGTGATCGTTGGTCGGCATGAGCTTGTTGGGTTGAGGAGCCTGTTTCCATGCTGTATCTCGAAAAACCTTAACCTAACACCTCCTCTCTCCATCTTCCCATTTCATTCAGTCACCCCCACCTACACATCTGATATTTCTGCGCTTGTAGTCTCAGAGCTGGCATGTGTGATGACCACCACAACAAAAACCCTGAGATCTGGCTTTGATTGAAACTCTCCATCAGTGACTGTGAACAGGAAGCCCTTTTTAAAAAGACTTGCATTTGCAGAATATTTATTAACACTGCCGCATCAGCTGTTTTTGAGACAACAGAGGCAAAGTGAATGACTCACGAGAAACAGCCTAATGTACGGGAACAAAGTCAATTTATTCTGAAAATATGGATGAATCAAAAACAACAGAAACGTTGCCAAATAAAGGCACAATGAAGCAGCGGTAGACTTGCTGCCTCACAGTGCTAGAATCCCCATGTTCAAATCTGACTACGAGTGCTGTTTGCACGGAGTTTGCACGTTCTCCCTGTGACCACGTGGGTTTTCTCCGGGTGCTCCGGTTTCCTCCCGCACTCCAAAGATGCGCAGGTTTGCAGGTTAATTGACTTCTGTAAATTTTCCCTAGTGTCTAGGATAGGACTAGTCCACGGTTGGACTCATTGGGCCGAAGGGCCTGTTCCCACTCTGTATCCATAAAACACAAACTAAAAACTAAAACTAAAGGTTAAAGAGGGTTAAATAACTGGCCATCTCCACTGTGGTTAGCTGCCCCATTGTTAGTAATGCATAATTTCTGCTTGCGGCACGGTGGCGCAGCGGTAGAGTTGCTGCCTTACAGCGAATGCAACGCCGGAGACTCAGGTTCGATCCTGACTACGGGCGCCGTCTGTACGGAGTTTGTACGTTCTCCCCGTGACCTGCGTGGGTTTTCTCCGAGATCTTCGGTTTCCTCCCACACTCCAAAGACGTGCAGGTATGTAGGTTAATTGGCTGGGCAAATGTTAAAGAAAATTGTCCCTAGTGGGTGTAGGATAATGTTAGTGTGCAGGGATCGCTGGGCGGCGCGGACCCGGTGGGCCGAAGGGCCTGTTTCTGCGCTGTATCTCTAAATATAAATCTAAAAAAAAAATCTAAATCTAAATATATTACCTATTGACTGACCTAATCCAATTAAACAATTTTATTTTTATAATGTCGACATTAGCTTCCTTGGAGACCCTGTTTGCAAGCTGCTGCAGACAAGTGTGGAGCTGACTGAGGTGAAGGTGATGCTGTCATTTGAGGACAGTTTACAAATAGAAACTGCCCTTATAAATAAAGCTAGGAGAGTGAGCACGTGCCATGTCATTTTAACCTTCTGTACATTTTGTGGAATCGGCACTGGTGACCATGAGGAGGGTCTTGGATATTTTGGTTGATTGATTGAGTGATGGCAAATTTACTTCAGCCTTTACATTCATTCCCTCACCTGAAAGATTCCCTCAGGACTGCCCTGGAGTTTCACCATGGTTACATTTTTCCTATCTCTGGAATAGGCTTGAATCCATCACAGTGCCAATCAAAGGGTGCGGAGATAGGACGGCATGGTGGCGCAGCGATAGAGTTGCTGCCTCACGGTGCCAGAGACCCGGTTCGATCCTGACCTCGAGTGCTGTCAATAGACAATAGACAATAGACAATAGGTGCAGGAGTAGGCCATTCAGCCCTTCGAGCCAGCACCGCCATTCAATGCAATCATGGCTGATCACTCTCAATCAGTACCCCGTTCCTGCCTTCTCCCCATACCCCCTCACTCTGCTATCCTTAAGAGCTCTATCCAGCTCTCTCTTGAAAGCATCCAACGAACTGGCCTCCACTGCCTTCTGAGGCAGAGAATTCCACACCTTCACCACTCTCTGACTGAAAAAGTTCTTCCTCATCTCCGTTCTAAATGGCCTACCCCTTATTCTTAAACTGTGGCCCCTTGTTCTGGACTCCCCCAACATTGGGAACATGTTTCCTGCCTGTAATGTGTCCAATCCCCTAATTATCTTATATGTTTCAATAAGATCCCCCCTCATCCTTCTAACTTCCAGTGTATACAAGCCCAATCGCTCCAGCCTTTCAACATACGACAGTCCCGCCATTCCGGGAATTAACCTATCTGTACGGAGTTTGTACGTTCTCCCTGAGACTGTGTGGGTTTTCTCCAGGTGCTGCAGTTTCCTCCCACACTCCCACACTCCAAAGACGTGTAGGTTTGTAGGTTAATTGGCTTCTGTAAATTGTCGCCAATGTGTGGTGGATGCGAAAGTGGGTCTAACATAGAATTAGTGTACAGGTGATCAATGGTCAGCAGGAACTACCTGGGCTGAAGGGTCTGCTTCCACGCTGTATGTATCTCTAAACCTATAGGTCCCATCTCTAATACTCGACTACGTAATGACAAAGGGCAGGAGTAGTTGATAGAACTTTATGATTTGGACAATCCAATAAAGCAATTGGTCTGTTGTAAGAAAAATAAGAACACGTTGGCCAGCAATATGGCTCAATGAACAACAAATGTAGGGACCTGCTGAGAGCCCGCCATGATCTGTCTCTGCCTCCAGGGTCATCTGGCATAACTGACCCTGCATGAACCTTTTTTGCACTTTACCTTGTTCCCTTTTTTTTCCTCTCCCCCCCCCCCCTTTGTTGTCTTTGTTTTTGCCTTTATTTATTTTATAGCATCAATATGGAAATGGCATTCTTAATCTCGTTGTACTTGTGCAATGACAATACAGATATTGTATTGTATTGTATTAAATCTGTCCATTTGTGTCAGATAAAACGTGTATGGGTGGCTGTTGGTCGGTGCGGACTGAAGGGCCTGTTTTCATGCTGCATTTCTTATCTAATTTAAACTAAACAAAGGATAAAGTTCCACGTAATTAGCCAAAGCGGAATTATACAGAATAGAGAGCAACCCTCTTGTTTATTTTGTTTCGTGTCCTCCAACTAAATTTAGGTTCAATTATTAATTAATGTCTGGACGTGATTCTGGTTGACATTTGCCTGCCTCAACAAGCCATGTAGTCACCCCAAGAAAAAACCTGTCAATGTGGGCTTCCAGTTATTTCCAACCTCTATTTTACTGCAGCGTTCTGCATTGCATGCTTTGCTATTTTTACCGCAATATGTTGTAAAGTGTGATTTATCATGCATCGATCGCATCGTATATTAAACTGCACATTAAATGTTAATGTAATGGACATTTTTGTGTGTCGAATGTCTTTTGTGTTCTGTGGGCATCTAAAAAACGGACCTCTGTTGACATTTGCAATTTAGTTCAAAGCCTGCAAGCAAAGAGGTCCAAACTACTAAGTCCCATATTGCATGCTGGTGACAGCTACAATATTAGCTCTTCCTAGTAACAATGGGTACGTGGGGGAATAGGGTGGTGATGGAGAGTCATAGTCATACAGCATGGAAACAGGCTTTGCGGCCCACTCATCCATGCTCGTCCCATTTGCTTGCATATGCCTTTCCTATCCAAGTACCTGTCCAAGTGTCTTTTAAATATTGTTATTGTACCTGCCTGAATTACCTCGTCTGGCAGCTCATTCCCCCATCCTCTGAGAGAAAAAGGTGCTCCTCAGGTTCATCTGAAATCTTGCCCCTCTCACCTTAAACCGATGTGCTCTGCTTTTTGATTCCTCCACCTTGGGTAAAAGACACTTTGCATTCACCCTATCAATTCCCTTCAGCTTTTATAAACCTTTACAAGATCACTCCTTGGCCTCCTGCACTCTAAGGAATAATGTCCCAGCTTGTCCAATCTCTCTCTACAGCTCAGGCTCTTGAACTGTGACAACATTCTCATAAATCTTCTCTGCGTCTTCCGAGAAGGTTTCTTCTATCTACCACCCAGGAATGAAGGAGATTGCAAAAGCGGGTGAATCCTGCCTGGCCCATCATGGGCACTGTCATCCCCTCTGCATCGAAAGATCTATCAGGAAGTTCTGCCTCGAAAAGGCAGCCAGCACTAGGGACTCACACCACCACGACCACACTCTCATTTCATTCCTGCCGTTGGGGAGAAGGGAGAGGAGCCTGAAGACTGTAACATGTAGGTTCAGGAATAGCTTCTTCTCAATGACCATCAGGCTATTGAACACCACAAACTCAAACTAAACTCCAAACTGTGCACTGCCATGTTGCAACAGGGACTTTGGGCTTTGTTTTGATTTTTGCACAATATTGGGTTTTTTAGACAATAGACAATAGACAATAGGTGCAGGAGTAGGCCATTCAGCCCTTCGAGCCAGCACCGCCATTCAATGCGATCATGGCTGATCACTTTCAATCAGTACCCCGTTCCTGCCTTCTCCCCATACCCCCTCACTCCGCTATCCTTAAGAGCTCTATCCAGCTCTCTCTTGAAAGCATCCAACGAACTGGCCTCCACTGCCTTCTGAGGCAGAGAATTCCACACCTTCACCACTCTCTGACTGAAAAAGTTCTTCCTCATCTCCGTTCTAAATGGCTTACCCCTTATTCTTAAACTGTGGCCCCTTGTTCTGGACTCCCCCAACATTGGGAACATGTTTCCTGCCTCTAATGTGTCCAATCCCCTAATTATCTTATATGTTTCAATAAGATCCCCCCTCATCCTTCTAAATTCCAGTGTATACAAGCCTAATTGCTCCAGCCTTTCAACATACGACAGTCCCGCCATTCCGGGAATTAACCTAGTGAACCTACGCTGCACGCCCTCAATAGCAAGAATATCCTTCCTTTTTATATTTATTGAACATTTTTTCTGACTGTTTATTTATATTATTGATTAAGTACCGTGTTCACAGACAGATTGTGCTGCTCCAATTAAGAATATCATTGTTCTATTTCAGTGCAGATGACAATAAAACTTTCTTGACTCAGAGATGAGGCTACATGCAGTAACACCCTAGAGTTGGAGAAGTAAAGGCCCCCTTCTCTCCAGACGTTACCTGGACTTGTGGGCGTGTGTCATAGGTTGAGGCTAGATAGACTGGGACTTTATACTTTGGAGGGGTGACCTTATTGATGTGTACAATATCATGAGAGACCTGGGGTAAAGTGAACACTCACAGTCTTTCCCCCAGATTTGAGAGTTCTAAAACCAGAGGGCCCAGGCTCAAGAGAGAGGGGAGAGATTGTAAGGGGGACTTCAGGAGCAACGTTTACACTCAGATGATAGTTAACATTTGGGATGAGCTACCAGAGGAAGGGAAGGGAGTGGATATAATTATAAACTCTGGACAGATAAATGGACAGGATATTTGACCGCTTCGCTCAACACCTGAGCTCGGTCCGCGTTGGCCAAACTGATCTCCCGGTGGCCGAGCACTTCAACTCCCCCTCCCACTCCCAGTCTGACCTTTCTGCCATGGGTCTCCTCCAGTGCCAAAGTGAGGCCCACCGGAAATTGGAGGAACAGCACCTCATATTTCATCTGGGCAGCTTGCAGCCCAGTGGTATGAACATCGACTTCTCCAACTTTAGATAGTTCCTCTGTCCCTCTCTTCCCCTCCCCCTTCCCAGATCTCCCACTGTCTTCCTGTCTCCACCTATATCCTTCCTTTGTCCCGCCCCCCCTGACATCAGACTGAAGAAGGGTCTCGACCCGAAACGTCACCCATTCCTTCTCTCCTGAGATGCTGCCTGACCTGCTGAGTTACTCCAGCATTTTGTGAATAAATACCTTCGATTTGAACCAGCAACTGCAGTTATTTTCTTATATGGACAGGAAATATGGAGCAAATTGAAGCAAATGGGAACCAACCCAGAATGCCAACGTGGTTGGCATGGACAAGTTGGGCTGAAGGGCCTGTTGCCATGCTGTATAGCTCTATGACTCATGCAATGAAGGGGGCAGGATTCTTCAGTGCTCAGAGAAACAGAGCACAGAATAATTGAAGGAGAAAATAAATATGAACCAATATGGACAAAGGATTGATTGGGTGGGTTAGCTAAACAGCTGGCACATGTGTGGTGGGCAGCACAGGCCCTTCTGTAATTTAAAAATTAGACATGTAAAGTCAGGGAAAAATGTATTTGGGATCAAACAGACCACACAAACAAAAGGGACTCTTTTTAAAGAAGCATGCCTGGGACATGTTTGTGTCCGTGTGAGTAGCAAGAACACGTCCTCTGTGTTACATTCAGGAATCGCTCATCAAACTCTCCCTCTCTGTTTTCATTGCAGTCGGATGGAACCATTCTGGCCATTGCACTACTGATCCTTTTCTTGCTGCTGGCGCTGGCTCTCTTCTGGTGGTTCTGGCCCTTGTGCTGCACTGTGGTAAGTCCTGGTATCAATCCAGACGCTCGGCAAGCGACTGCCAGCCGCTCGTAGCGAGGAACAATGCTCCGAACTTGGCAAAATAAGTGTGTCATCCGGGACACACGGGATCATCACGGGATTTGTTCATCTGCCTTAGGAAAAAGGGGGGGAGGGGTTGGGGGGGTGGGGGGCATGTAAAAGCGACTCTGGAAAGTTGGGACATCTTGCGTTGCGACCAAAATCCTTTCTAGGCATCAGATCAAAGCCATGAATACAGTTTTGGGAATCTTGTGACTTGAGGCACACTATGGGGTAGGTTGCTCAGCTGGGAACATCCCATCCGTACTGTAAACAGGACTGAAACTGGCTGGACCTGAACATCTTAGCTCATGGATAGGATCTCCTGGCCAAGAGCTCCAGCAATCAACGAGTATTTGAACTCGGCTCGCAGAGGCTATGTGTAGGAAGCAAGCTGGTTGTTAAAGCTACATTTCCTTCATAAGAATGCCAATTGCAGTGAAGGAACTCCAAAGTCGGTTCACGTGGGTCAGTAGGTGACAGGAGCAACCAGAGAGCGGTGAGAAGGGATCCCCGTGACCGATGCCACTTCTAATCAGAAAAAGATGGGACTACAAAGAGATACAATGATACAGTATGAAAGGAGGCCACTTCAGCCCACTGTGTGCCTCCTGGATTGTCGTACGAAACGATATGATACGACACAATAGAACTTTATTTATCCCAGGAGGGAAATTACTCTGGAGGACATAGGATTAAGGTGAGGGGGAAAAGATATAATAGGAACCTGAGGGGCGTCTTTTTTTACACAAAGGGTGGTATATAAATATGGAAGGAGTTGTCAGTGGAGGTAGTTGAGGCTATCAAAACCTTATAAAAACATTTGGACAGGTAGATTTTTTTTCCAGGTTTTTTTAGATTTTTGAGATACAGCGCGGAAACAGGCCCTTCGGCCCACCGGGTCCACGCCGCCCAGCGATCCCCGCACATTAACACTATCCTACACACACTAGGGACAATTTTTACATTTGCCCAGCCAATTAACCTACATACCTGTACGTCTTTGGAGTGTGGGAAGAAACCGAAGATCTCGGAGAAAACCCACGCAGGTCACGGGGAGAACGTACAAACTCCGTACAGACGGCGCCCGTAGTCAGGATCGAACCTGAGTCTCAGGCGCTGCATTCGCTGTAAGGCAGCAACTCTACCACTGCTATGGAGGGCGTGCAGCGTAGGTTCACTAGGTTAATTCCCGGAATGGCGGGACTGTCGTATGTTGAAAGGCTGGAGCGATTGGGCTTGTATACACTGGAATTTAGAAGGATGAGGGGGGATCTTATTGAAACATATAAGATAATTAGGGGATTGGACACGTTAGAGGCAGGAAACATGTTCCCAATGTTGGGGGAGTCCAGAACAAGGGGCCACAGTTTAAGAATAAGGGGTAGGCCATTTAGAACGGCGATGAGGAAGAACTTTTTCAGTCAGAGAGTGGTGAAGGTGTGGAATTCTCTGCCTCAGAAGGCAGTGGAGGCCAGTCCGTTGGATGCTTTCAAGAGAGAGCTGGATAGAGCTCTTAAGGATAGCGGAGTGAGGGGGTATGGGGAGAAGGCAGGAACGGGGTACTGATTGAGAGTGATCAGCCATGATCGCATTGAATGGCGGTGCTGGCTCGAAGGGCTGAATGGCCTACTCCTGCACCTATTGTCTATTGTCTATTGTCTATTGCCACCGTGCCGCACGGATAGGACGGATACATGGATAGGATGGGTTTAGAGGGATATGGGCAAAATGCAGGCGGGTGGGACTAGTGTAGATGGGGCATAGTGGTCGGCGTGGGCAAGCTGTCCCAAAGGGCCTGTTTCCATGCTGTATGACTTTATGACTCTATGACTCCCATTCTTTCCAACAGGCTAGGTTTTTCTCTGCATCTCTTCTGAAAAATACCGATGAGACTCCTTCCTTTTTAGCAGAACATTTCAGTTCATAACTTACTGTGTAAAAAAAAAGTTCAAATGTCTTTTCAAATTATTCTTCCCTCTTGGGTGGCACACTGGCATAGCTGGTTGAGCTGCTGCCTCACATCGTCAGAGACAGGGACTCAATCCTGACCTTGCGTGGAGTTTGCATGTTCTCCCTGTGACTACTTGGGTTTCCTCCGCGGGTTCCAATTTCCTCACGCACCCTAAAGGCGTGCGGATTTGTAGGTTAATTGACGCTCTGTGAAATTGCCCCTTGTTTTTAGGGAGTGGATGAGAAAGTGGATAATGTAGAACTAGTGAAAACGGGTGATTGATGGTCGGCATGGACTCGATGGGCCGAAGGTCCTGTTTCCATACTGTATCTCGAACTAAAACTAAACTTAAACTAGTCGACTATCTTTCTGCTCGGGAACAGGATTTTTTGGGGGGTAATTGCTTCAACCATGCTGGATGCAAATCTGGAACTCTGCTTCCAAAAATGTATTGAAATGAATATATAAGCAAAGTTCTGAGGGATAGGTTACTGTACACAGTCTACATGTGTCATAAGATGAGTATCCAGCCCACTCCTTCCAATAGTTGAAGGACTGGTAACTAAAGTACAGAGATTTTGATTTTGAACAACTCTATCAAATCTCTTCAGCCTCTCTGTTCCAAGGAGAACAATCTCAGTCCCTCCACAGAACTGAATTATTTCTTGGCAAAACCAACCTCAATAAAATTTCTGCTCAGCAATTCCAACAGAAGTGGCAACAAGTAATTTCCAGGCATGGAAAGAGATTCAAGCTGTTAGACTCCGTGGACGTAGCTTTTCCTTAGCCTTGTGCTCCCATTAGACAATTTAATTGTATGCAGATAGAAATAACCACAGATGCTGGTTAATACACAAAAGTTCTGGAGTAACTCAGCAGGTCAGACAGCATCTCTGGTGATCATTGGATGGGCGATGTTTCGGGTCGAGACCGTTCCGCACAACTCAATGTTTTTCGGGTCAAGACCCTTCGTCAATTCAATTGTTGTACGAATGGGAGCTGTTGGGAAAGAAATCCTGGGAAAATATAGCAAAGCAAAATCCACAGACCTTGGAGAACGAGCAATAGGGATGGACTGTCAGCAAAGCACAATGAGCCAAATGTATTGCTGTTTCCCAGAGATACCACAGTTCTTCCAGCAGATTGATTTGTGGAATAAAATAGCGCAAAGATAAATCAGATTGGGAAGCTGCATTTTTTAAACCTTTTTTCCTTCAAATGGGCATCCCTTTAAAGCTAATTTGTTTTTGGGAAGGACATTGGGGTACCCAGGGAGGGGAGAGTTGGCAGGTTGCTTTGCATAGCCTCTGGAGGAGGTCGAATAAAGTCATAACATTTGGAATCATATTATTCCAGAAATCTGATACACAGAAAGGGGTAGAGTCTCAGAGAAATAGCCTCATCCCCACTTGACCCATAACTGGAATGAAAATTGGTTCCTGAGTTAAATTGAGTATGGAGTATTCTGTTACTTCTTACCTACTTGGAGTAGAACTATAATTTGGAGGTGATTGTGACTCTGAATTGGCCATTGTGAGAATTCTCTGCTCCCTTTTTTTTATTTGCACCAACGCTTGCAGTGACTGGACTGAAGTAGACTTCACATGTGCAAGATATCACTGCAGACTAGGAACAAGCATGTTCCTCAACTTAAAAATTACAAATATATATTACTCAGGGAGCAAATTGATGATAAAATCCACCCAATTTGGCAATCCATATCAAACATGTTCAGCACACAGAAAAGTAGAGCACATGAACAGGCCCTTCGGCCCACAATGTCTGTGCCGAACGTAATGCCAAAGATAAATGGTCTCCTCTTTTTAATGTTTTTGACATGAGGTGGCATCTGACTTCTGACCTTTCTCTCTTGTCTCCAGATCATTGCAGAGCCTCCACCACCAGCATCCGACGATGAAGTAAGTACTGGATTCTCTCTTCGCAATGGTTCAATGTTTCTTTTATTCAATGATACCTTATTGTCACAGGAACCTGGGTACAATGAAATTCCTTTGTTTTTGCATACAACCCTGTGAGGTCACACAGCAGAGCTCACCCAGGCAGTCCACAAAGAGCCACCACCTTTCTGGCGGAACATTCATTATCATTCACTGGAATTTAGAAGGATGAGAGGGGATCTTATAGAAACGTACAAAATTTATAAGAGGACTGGAAAAGCGGGATGTGGGAAAAATGTTCCCAATGTCGGGGGGGGACTCCAGAACCAGGGGGCCACACTGTGTAAGAATAAAGGGGAGGCCATTTAAAATGGAGGCGAGAAAAAACTTTTTCACCCAGAGTTGTGAATCTGTGGAATTCTCTGCCACAGAAGGCAGTGGAGGCCAATTCACTGGATGAATTTAAAAGAGAGTTAGATAGAGCTCTAGGGGGCGAGCGGAATCAGGGGATATGGGAGGGGGGAGAAGGCAGGCACGGGTTACTGATTGTGGATGATCAGCCATGATCACAATGAATGGCGGTGCTGGCTCGAAGGGCCAAATGGCCTCCTCCTACACCTATTTTCTATGTTTCTATGTTTAGCGCTAATGAAATTTCAGAAGCTCTTAGTACAGTCCTATCTTCTCGCAGCGGCAGACCAGGCATGCTGCCGTGTGTGGAATTCTATGTATTTTATACACCATCTGGGAATGTTGTACAGCAGACTACACCCAGGCAGTCCCACAAAGAGTTGCCACATTTCTGGTGCCGACAAAGTTTCAAAAGATCTTAGTATCTTATCTTCTAGCAGCGTCGGGTGCTGGACGTAACCTTCTGGTCCCTCTTAGTTCTGATGAAGGTTTCAACCCGAAACATCGCCCCTTCCTTTTCTCCAGAGATGCTGCCTGCCCTCGCTGAGTTACTCTCCAGCATCTTGTGTCAACCTTCTTAGTTCTCTCGACCCCCCCCCATCCGAGGTGCCAGTGAAATACTTTCTCTGCGGAGATGAGTTGTACACTCCTCGGTCATTTCAGTCTAAGAATTCCACATGGGAGCGGTGCCAAGACACCCTTGCCAGAGGTAGAGGGTGCAGCATAAACCAGAGGTGCTGCTTTCATGGTTTAGATGTGGCTAGGAGAAGTCTTAAAGAGTGAGGGACAGTTCCACAGTGAGAGGGAGAGATTTTCCATTGAATTGAATTAAATTGAATTGAATACTTTATTGCCGCTGTGTTGTAGTTCGTGACCTATTAACAGAATAGTCAGACAACCAAAATCGTTTAACCTCTTTATTCTACTCACCCAGGTGGGAGAGAGCCAAGATACCGGAACGTTCTTGGAAACGTTCAGGCAGCCAGTGTAGCCTCTCTCTCCGAAAGCTAGCATTTACACACCTTTTATACCCCAAAATACATGTGCCAGTATTTTTCCATCACTGCCTTATATGGCAAGTTTACAACGCCCTATAAATCTTTATGTGTCTTTCGGGACCCTCCGTGTCCGTTGTGTCCATCGTGACCTCTTCTTTCTTGGGAACAAAGGGCAGTCCATATGGCAAGATGTTCTTCTTAACACTTCAAAGCTTTGAGACCGGTTGCTGATATCAGAGGATACGATCAGCCATAAACCGCGCTTCCATGCTGACAACAGGATGCCCCAGGAATAATCCGAGCTGGAGCTTTTACACTCCTGCAATAAAACCCACATAGCTGCATTCGTAATGTTAGCTCCTTACAACTGTGAGATTCTTTGCTTGCATATACCCAAAGGTATCCAAATAGTCGCCACGTAAAGGGCGCTTACAAAGTCATAAAGCATCACGCGCCACGCCCTCCTTCGTTCTCTCCCCCCCTCCCCCATGCCGAGCTCTCCTTTGTTTCCCCTCCCCCCCCCCTACCTGTGCGTAATCCATATCCCTACATTCCCTGCATGTACATATGCCCATCCAAAAGCCTCTTAAATGCCACTATCGTGTCCGCCTCAACTGTTAATAAGGACGCAAACAGTTCCGAGTTTCGTTTAGGAGTTGCTGATTTCTGCTGAGTGAACACACGAACATCGTTAGCAATGCTGAAGCGCCCTTCCTTTGGCTGAATCAGTACATCTTCGTTTGGAGACACCCCACTACTAATCGACTTGAACTATCAAAACCTATAAGGACAAAGATGGTCTAGTTTCTCCAGGGCGAGATGCATAGCTCAAACAATCCTTAATTGCTGTCACTTACTTAGGGAACTGGCAACATTTTCCTGTAAAATTGCACCCCAAAACTCTCCAGGTCTTTTGTTTCTGATAGTCGATGTGTCTCATTTTTTTTCTGCCTTCCTTCATGAAAATTGCCCAAGCATGTCTCTTCTCAAAATTGTATCCAATGATTTTTAACTGAAAAGCAGAATTAAGGTGAAAAAAATGTTGGGAATACTCCACGGGTCCAGCAGCATTTGCAGAGAGAGAGAGAGAGAGAGAAACAGAATGAGTGTTTCATCGATGACTTTTTGGGTCTCCTGAAATGCTTTTAATTCATATTTATTCACCTTGAGCTCATGGTACAGGAAACAAGTAAATCAGATCAACTTCTCAGAGCTTGTGATTATTAGCCCACACTTTGTTCATTATCTGTGAATTATAAAGGATCTCCTGAAACGCAAATGTGTCATTTGCTGCAACTCCTCTTTGCCACAGTGTGTTCGACATCTTGTTCGACATCTTGCCCCACTTTGAGCACAGCAGTTTTCCCTTGAAAGGTTAATGTTACGTGTGATCTAAAAAACTGCTGGATGCCTTTCTTTTGAAACTGCAAACTGCAACAGCAGCACAAATCTCACAGCGAGGTCCGTGCTGCGCGATCTCTGTGACACAAAAAAAGTGCCCGAGGTGATTTAATGACAAGTTTACACAGCGTTTGCCAAAATCAGCGTTGAAAACCTATAAAGATACATTCTTGCGTTGTGACACAGTGGGTAACATTCCTCACTTCTTGAGTCAAAGGGTTGTGAGTTCAGAGATTTGGTTATAAAAATCAAGGGTGAATCCCTCAGGGAGCTGGAGTAAGCGTGAGATGTGGTATTGAGATGCCTAACTGAGGCCTCTCTGCCCTTCAAGGTTTCAAGGCCAGTTTATTGCCGCATGTACCAGTTATAGGTACAGTGAAATTTAAAGTTACCTTATAGTTGTTGGACGACAGAATATCCCAATATTTTGACGACAGGATTAGTGTTATTGCAGAGGGCACAAGACACTGCAGAGATGAGGGATCTTAAGCAAAACACAGCAAGGCGCTGGAGAAACTCAGAGGGTCAGGCAACATCTTTAGATTAGTTTAGAGATACCGCGTAGAACATACAGACCCTTCAGCCCACATTTCTGCACCTACAACCTCATCTCAGTGCCGATTCACACTATCTTACACACAGAAGCGAGCACATTTCACAATTTACGAAACAATTAACCTACATTCCTGCTTAGGACAGACCTTCGGAGCTGTGGCGTGTATTACAGCTATAGCAAAGGGGATTACAGTAGGCATGAGCAGAGCAGGCCAGACTTGACTGGAAGGGGGCCCTAGCAGGGACGACAGCAGATGACAGATTCTGAGACCATTGGCAGCTCATTCCTCTCAATAAGCCAGAAGTGCGGATCAATGTATCCAAAGATCTACAGAAGGAGGAGAGTAAGCGAGGCACCCGTAAAGGACAGCATAAAAATAAAAGAGAAGAAGACGTATAACGAATAGCAAAGAGAAGAGTCTGGAAAGCCAGAGGGTTGCGGACTCTTTTCAAAGAGCGAAAGATCAAGAGGATAAACCCTTAAAGAAAGGCAAAATACAAGGAGACAGCAAAGAAATGACTGAGCTACGAGGGCTACAGAACTAAAGCCAATACAGGAATAATAGGACGAGGACTAGCAATAATAAGGAGAAGCTTTTTTAGGTATGTGAAGAGGAAAAAAAATAGTCAAGGCAAATGTGGGTCCCTTGAAGACAGAAGCAGGGGAATTTATTATGGGGAACAAGGAAATGGCAGACGAGTTGAACCGGTACCTTGGATCTGTCTTCACTATGGAAGATACAAACAATCTCCCAGATGTTCTAGTGGCCAGAGATCCTAGGGTGATGAGGGGGTTACTGGGGAGTGGGAGATGGTAAGAGAAATGTGTGTGTACAGGATGGGGAGAGCATGGAGATGGGGTTAAGAGAGAATTGTATTTGATGTTAATACCACTAGGTTGTAAGCTATCCAAGTGGAAATAAGATGCTGTTCCTCCAGTTCATGGGTGGTCTTACTCTTGGAATGGGGGGACGAGAACTTCTCACTTCTCCTTATCTGAAAAATATGTGTCTTTTGTCCCATACCTATTTCTCTTTTCTAGCTTGTAAAACCCCCAACTGGATTAATCTGAAAAGAGTCCCAACCTGACACATTAAATGTCCGTTCCTTCCACAGATGCTGCCTGGCCGGCTGAATTTCCCCAGTACTGTGTTTTGTCAGAGTTACTGCTGGTGCCTTACATACTGTTGCTAAACCAGATGTAATCATTATCATATCATTGCTAGGGGGAACAATTTGGGTGCTTTGTTTTCAACTTTACAGCAGAGACTGCAGTTCTAAAAGTACTCTGCTGGTTTTAAAGGGATTTAAGAGCCATTGAAACAGATGCAAAAAAGACGCAACTAAAAAATAGCTGTTCTTTCTTCGTAACCTACTTTTTAATTTCTATACACCAGGAAGCTTTGTGTGCAATTTTGGCAATGAATAGCAGCCAATATTTTCAGTTATGATTATAATACATTATAATCCTCAGCTAGAAGGGGTGGAGAAGTGGAAATAATATTTATCTGGAGTATTACAGCATGATGTGATTATTGAAACTCTTAAACGCCACATTTACGAGAAAATGAAAACAATTCATGTTCAGTTTAGTTTATAGATACAGCGCGGAAACAGGCCCTTCGGCCCACCGAGTCTACACCGACCAGCGATCCCCGCACATTAACACTATCCTACACACATACTAGGGTCAGTTTTACACATACACCAAGTCAATTAACCTACATTCCTGTACGTCTTTGGAGTGTGGGAGGAAACCGAAGATCTCGGAGAAAACCCACGCAGGTCACGGGGAGAACGTACAAACTCCTTGCAGACAGCACCCGTAGTCGGGATTGAACCCTGGTCTCTGGCGCTGCAAGCGCTGGAAGGCAGCAACTCTACCGCTGCGCCACCGTGGCTGGAGAGAAAAACTATTTCAAGGGCGATGGGGATAGAAATTGGAATTGAATTGACAGCTTTGTCAAGGAATTAAAACAATAACAATAATCGCATTGATGCTGCCTGACCTGCTGAGCATTTTGTGATACCTTCGATTTGTACCAGCATCTGCAGTTATTTTCCTACGCATTTTGTCTTTATACAGCACCTTTAATATAGTAAAATATCCCAAAGCAGTTCATGAGACCGTCATCAGAGACAACTTGATTCCATGACACATGAAGGCGTATTGTAAACTTGGTCAAAGAAATAGGTTTCAAGGAATATCATAAAGGTGGAAAAGTAGTGAGATGGGAAGGTTCAGGGAAGTAATTGTAGAGCTCAGCATCTTGCAGCGAGAGTCATGAGCATCCATGATAGGACCATTAGCGCGGACGATTTCCGAAAGGACAATTCCGGTAGCGCAGAAACATGCCCTTCGGCCCATCGAGTCCGTGATGACCAGCGATACCCGCGCCCTGGTGAGACCGCACCTGGAGTACTGTGTGCAGTTTTGGTCTCCAAATTTGAGGAAGGATATTCTTGCTATGGAGGGCGTGCAGCATAGGTTCACTAGGTTAATACCCGGAATGGCAGGACTGTCGTATGTTGAAAGGCTGGAGCGATTGGGCTTGTATACACTGGAATTTAGAAGGATGAGGGGGGATCTTATTGAAACATATAAGATAATTAGGGGATTGGACACATTAGAGGCAGGAAACATGTTCCCAATGTTGGGGGAGTCCAGAACAAGGGGCCACAGTTTAAGAATAAGGGGTAGGCCATTTAGAACGGAGATGAGGAAGAACTTTTTCAGTCAGAGAGTGGTGAAGGTGTGGAATTCTCTGCCTCAGAAGGCAGTGGAGGCCAGTTCGTTGGATGCTTTCAAGAGAGAGCTGGATAGAGCTCTTAAGGATAGCGGAGTGAGGGGGTATGGGGAGAAGGCAGGAACGGGGTACTGATTGAGAGTGATCAGCCATGATCGCATTGAATGGCGGTGCTGGCTCGAAGGGCTGAATGGCCTACTCCTGCACCTATTGTCTATTGTCTATTGTCTATTGTCACACTTACACTATCCTACACACACTGTGGCCAATTTACAATTATACCAAGCCAATTAACCTACAAACCTGTGCGTCTTTGGAGTGTGGGAGAATACAGGAGATCCTGGAGAAAACCCACATGGGCAAGGGGAGAACATGGTGACATTTTTGCAAGAGTGTTTTACTCATTGCTCCATACAAAGTGTCCTTACTTCCCCCCCCCCCCCCCCCCCCCCCCCCCCCCCCCCCCCGTCCTCTGTTGTCTTATCAATTATAATGTGAAGAGGCTTCAATCTGAGAGTTCATAAACTGCAGCAGATGTTTACTTGGAATGAAACAGCTGTCACAAAAATATTAATTCGCTTCAGAAATGTATGTGTTGGATGCAGCTTTATCAAGAGTTCAAACATTCATATTGTCATTCCGAGGAAGTTAAATCATTGATGAGAATGATGCTACATGATTCCAGGGTTGTTTCATTAACTTAGTGCAGAGAAACAACACCTTCGCTCAGTCCACCCAGGCCTACGCGATCTCTCAGTTGATGAACATTTTAACTCCTCTTCCCCTTCCCCTTCCCATACTGATCTTTCTGTCCTGGGCCTCCTCCACTGTCAGAATAAGGTCAAATGCAAATTGAAGAAACAGCATCTCATATTTCACTTGGGCAGCTAACACCCCAGTGGTATGAATATTGATTTCTCTAACCTCAAGTAACCCTTGCTTTCCCTCTCTCTCTGTCCCCCGCCCACCCTAGTTCTCTGACTAGTTTCACTGTCCTCCTGATTAATGTTGCTGTTCGTATGTATCACAAAATGCTGGAGTAACTCAGCGGGTCAGGCAGCATCTCAGGAGAGAAGGAATGAGTGACTTCTCGGGTCGAGACCCTACTTGAGTTTGTATGCCTCATGATCACCCTCCCCTCAGCCAACAATGAACCATTCTACATTTCCTAGATCATCGTCTGCTTCGATCTGTTGTTCTCACGCCCTCCCCTTCTATATCTCTGGTTTCCCTCTCCCTGGACTCTCGGTCTGAAGAAGGGTCTTGACCCAAAACGCCACCCATTCCTTCCCTCCAGAGATGCTGTTTGACCTGCTGAGTTACTCCAGCATTTTGTGTCTATCTTCGGTGTAAACTAGCATCTGCAGTTCCCTCCTGCACACCCTTCCAAGGCAGTGATTTCAGCGTGCACTGAGGAATTTTGCAATTAAACCCTTGCCAAAGACATTAATCTTCAACTCGCCGGCCCAGTTCTCACGTGATTTTGAACTAATGCAGAAGGGATTAGAGATAGAATTTCTGGAAATTACATGGCTGAGCCCTGAGATTCATATAGAGCTGTTATTATTTTTGCAATGATAGGCAGACAAAGCATTGAGAATAAGAGGTTTGTTGATACATGACCTCCTGCTGTCTGGTTTGACTACTTCTCGCTGTCTTGAGTCCTACAGGACTGTAAATAGATACACACAGCAACCTATGCTCTACTAATTGCAAAAGAGACCTCTTTTTTCATGCTTGCACCAGTTTTATTTACTGGTGCCTGAGGGTAAGAGCTGCTGTTACATTACAGGAAGCTCTCAGAGCATGAGGCTGGTGATCACAGATAATTTACGCACCGTACATCAGGATCATACTCTGGGCACAACTCTAGAATGGGCCCCAAACCCCCAAGACCTGACTCAGAGCTGAGGCAAGCTCAAAAGATATTTACAGATACAAAGAAAAGGCAAGTGAGCTGGGTGCGATACTGTATATTAGAGGAAGAAGGGTGATAGGCTACAGTATCAACAATGGTAGGAATGTTAAAGACTAGAGAGCACAGGATTAAGGTGAGAGGGGAAAAGTTTAAAGGAGATGTGCTGGGCAAGTTTTATCTAACATAGAGGGTGGTGGGTGCATGAAATATGGTCCCCCGGGATGGTGGTGGAGGCAGATGGGATAGTGGTCTTTAAAAGGCTTTTAGATGGGCACATGGATATGCAAAGAATGGAGAGGTATGGATCATTATAGACAATAGACAATAGACAATAGACAATAGACAATAGGTGCAGGAGTAGGCCATTCGGCCCTTCGAGCCAGCACCGCCATTCAATGTGATCATGGCTGATCATATGCCAGCAAGTTAGACTAGTTATTCACAAAATGCTGGAGTAACTCAGCAGGTCAGGCAGCATCTCAGGAGAGAAAGAATGGGCGACGTTTCGGGTCGAGACCCTTCTTCAGACTTTGGACTAGTTTATCGGCATCGTAGTTTAATACAGCATGGAAACAGGCCCTTTGGCGCACCAAGTCCATGCCAACCATCGATCATCCGTACACTATTCCGATGTTACCGCCATCTTCGTATCCTACACACCAGGGACAATTTACAGAACCCAGTTAATCTGTAAACCTACATGTCTTTGGAATGTGGAAGGAAACCGGAGCATCCGTAGAAAACAAATGCGGCCAGAGAGAGATCATGCAAATACCATACACACAGCACCCATGGTCAGGATCGAACCCGGGTCTCTGGCGCTGTGAGGCCGCAGCTCTACTGCTGTGCATTGTTCAGCATGGACATTGTCAGTGAAGGTGTGCTGTATTGTTCTATGTTTAAAGCATTATCAGCTGTTGATTTGTTACCGTCTTGATGGGAAAGATAAGGACTAATAATTCCTTATAATAATTCTTGAGATGTCATAATGGTTTTTGGTAGACAGATAGATACAAAATGTTGGGGTAACTCAGCGGGTCAGGCAGCATCTCTGGAGAAAAGAGTCCCCTCTCTCCGACGCTCACTTTCCTTCAGTTGTTCTTTGTACCTTTTCACACCTCTAGTTTCCCTCTCCCCCGACTCTCAGTCTGAAGAAGGGCCTCGACCCGAAACGTCACCTATTCCTTTTCTCCAGAGATGCTGCCTGACTCGCTGAGTTACTCCGGCATTTTGTGTCTTATCTTCGGTGTAAACCAGCATCTGCAGTTCCTTCCCGCTCTTAGTTTTTGGATATTTGGTGTTAATCATTCAGGGTTTGCAAAGCGGAGATTATAATTGATTTTGAATAGGTGGTGTGATGTCAGTTGGCTATTACTTATTCATAAAATCCACTGCAGTTAATTGAAACGATTAATTTTTAATTGTAGGGCTGCCGATTTGAGGAATCCATGAGGATGAAAAGATTAGAACAAATGTCAAAGCTTGTGTCAGCCTTGGGTATCTGAATGACCCGAATGATTAAATCCTAAAAATAACATTTTGAACAAAATAAGAGCTGAATATTAATTTTCTTTCACAAAGTCAAAAAGGCCTTTTAGCTTAAACAGCACAAAATCAACTTCATCTTTGTGGATGATGCACGAAAATGCCTAGAAAATGTAGATTTTTTAAAAATTCTACAATCTTGAAGTAAAAAGCCACGTGGGAATTAATGTAAGAAATACACTATTATACAGAGGAAGAGGAAATCAGTGCAGTCCCATTGAAATAGTCTGTTCAAATCATTATAGAACTCTTCAGCATGTTGAATTTTATATTCCCTATTTGAGGATTTTAACAATAAATTAACATTAGTTCATTCCTTGCATAAATCTTGATATTAAGGAAATTGAATATGACCAGGATTCATCTGTGAGCACAACCAGAGTACAATTTGCTGGCCATTCGTACCCATATCCCTGTATGTTGTTGTTTATCCAGAAACGATCCCATGTGAAGCCAAATGTATTATTTTGTCGAATGGTCCTCTGCTGAAGTCCACTGAAATCACAGATAAAATGTATGATTATTGGTACCTTGCCATTAATAGTTTCAGCATGCCTTGTAAACAGAACAGGATAAAGTATTTACTTTAAGAGATGTTGACATCTGGGGCCAGAGGAGAATAGTTACCTCCTTTTCTACTTAATTGCTGCCACATTGGACTATGTAGCTCCAATGGTTTATCATTGAGTTGAGTTGAGTTTAGTTTATTGTCAGGTGCAGATACAGTGAAAAGCCATTTAGGACTGAGATGAGAGTTGTGAATCTGTGGAATTCTCTGCCGCAGAAGGCAATGAAGACCAATTCACTGGATGTTTTCAAGAGAGAGTTAGATCTCGCTCTTAGGGCTGACAGAATCAAGGATATGGGCAAAAAGCAGGAACAGGGTACTGATTTTGGATGGTCAGCCATGATCATATCGAATGGCGATGCTGGCTCGAATGGCCGAATAGCCTACTTCTGCACCTATTTTCTATGTTTCTATACATGAATGCAACCAAGCCATTTGCACTGCACAGATAAAGATAAAGGATAAAAGAATACAGCATTTAGTGCAAAGATATAACTCTTAAGTCTGACAAAGTCCGACTAAAGAAAGGTCAAAGGTTTCTATTGAAGTAGATGGGAGGACAGGACCACTGATGAGGGGACCGTTCAATTGCCTGATAACAGTTGGGAAGAAACTGTTTCTGAATCTGAATTGCCTTGTTTGGGTTCAGGAAAACTTGGCTGGCAAATTATCTTCTATCCCTAGGATATAGACGACCTATTATATTTCATTGTCACATGTAACGACCAACACAACAGGCTCACTTTGTCTTGGCAACAAAAGACAAATTTCAACCTCAATGGAGAATCTGATGAAAAAACATCGAGGACACCTATTTGTCACTAACTCCCCCTCATCCCTCGTTCTGCAAATAATTATTTTCAAGGCCTAATTTAAATTGTCCTAATTTCAACGTGGTCCTTTGTTCTACTTGGGCTTGCCTTCTCCGGATCATGTTATCTTCTTGTTTGCAATACATCGTTAACTACTTGAAGCACTCATTGGTGTTCTTCAGGGATAGGTAGGTTGTGCCTACTTTTGCAAACAAAATAAAAATATTTTTCTTACTTATTTCATTTCATATTTTATCAGAAATCCATTTTGTTCAAAACATAGTGCTTTCTAATGTTACTTACTCCCCTACTTCACTTAATATCAAATACAACAAATTCTGATATTTCCGACACTGATTGTTTTCTGTATATTTTATTGCTATATTGTTTTCTATATTCTCAATAAATATAAGTAAAACATTTAGTTTAGTTTAGAGTGGAACAGTGTAAGTTCAGCATGGAAACAGGCTCTTTGGCCAATCGAGTAACTCAGCGGGTCAGGCAGCATCTCTGGAGGAAAAGAATAGGTGACGTTTCGGGTCAGAACCTTTCAGAACCGAAGCGTCACCTATTCTTTTTCTCCAGAGATGTTGCCTGACCCGCTGGGTTACTGCATTATTTTGTGTCTATCTTCGGTATAAACCAGTATCTGGTTTATCAGAATGCAGTGTAAGAAAATAACTGCAGATGCTGGTACAAATCGAAGGTATTTATTCACAAAATGCTGGAGTAACTCAGCAGGTCAGGCAGCATCTCAGGAGAGAAGGAATGGGCGACGTTTCGGGTCGAGACCCTTCTTCAGACTGAGGATCCTATCAGAATGAAGATCCTTCCTACACCACAAGTAAACAAGTTATCTGTCTGCACGGTGTCATATTGCGGAGGTGAAACAGGTAGTGGAGGGATGCCAAATCTAAATTGGATCATCTGTTCACACCTTAAGCCATAAACCATCTGCTAAATGTGTCGGTCGTCCTATGAATAATAAAAGCATTCTGTATTGATGCTGCAGCCAAGAAAGTACACCAACGCCTCTACTTCCTCAGAAGGCGAAGGATATTCGGCATGGCTCCAATGGCTCTTATCAGTTTCTACAGATGCAGCATAAAAAGGCACCCTATCCAGATGCAGCACAGCTTGATCTGGCAACGGCTCTGCCCAAGACTGCAAGAGGTTGCAGAGAGTTGTGAACTCAGCCCAGTCCATCACACAAACAGGCTTCCTCCTTGAGCTTTCTACACTTCTACACTTCCTCATCTACCTTAAAACAGCGGCCAACGTAACCAAGGACCTTTTTCTCTTCCCCCCAATCCCGTCAGGCAGAAGGTACAAAGGTTTGAAAGCACATACCACCAGATTTTTTTTTAAACAGCTTCTCTCCAGCGGTTACTAAACTCTTGAACGGACCTCTCAAATGCCGAGTTTGTATTCCAGATCACCCAATCTACCTTATTGTAGCTATTACACCTTTTTTTATTATCTGCACTTTCCCTGGTAGTTGTAACATTACAGTACATTCTGCATTGTGATTTTTTTGTTCCCTTTTGCACTACCTTAATGAATATATATATAGTATGATGTGCCTAAATGGCTCACATCATAGGTTTTTACTCTATCTTGTGGAATAAACCAATACAAAACAATAGTAATAAGCCTATTTAAATACTGATGTTGTGTGAAGCAATGCGTGCTTCATGAGAACCCTGGAGTTTTGAAAGCCTTCAGAATCCCATTATCTATATACTAAAACTCTCGTTTGTTATCTTGTTCGTGACTGAACTTCAGCCAAAACGGTACACGATAGCGCGACAATTTTAGGCCCACCTTACTCACCGTCATCCCTTTGGTGCTAATGGAAGAAGTTTCATTGAAATCGGTGTTATATTTTTATTATGCACATTTTAAAGTTTAAATCTATCTCCTAGGGAGGGAGGGAGGGAGGGAGGGAGGGAGGGAGGGAGGGAGGGGGGTGGAGAGAGGGGGGATGAGGGGGATGGAGTGGGGGGGAGGGGAAGGGGGGGAGGGGTGGGGAGGGGGAGGGAGAGGGGGAGGAGAGGGTGCTACACCAATGCAGGAGAGGTTTGAGCCCAACGGGTCCACTTGGTCTAGTTATGCTATAAAATTGGTTCCTATGCATGGTTTAATTTGTCCAACAAGAGTACCGGCTAGCTGAGCAACATGCTACCTGGGCAATAGAGAGCTTATTTTCCGCTGACAGATACATTGGTTGGCCTTGATAGATTTTGATGCACAAACTGACAGAAGCGAGCAAAGTTTTCAGGACAGAATATTTGACTGATGTTATTAGTTATTAGAGAGACAGCAGGGAAACAGGCCGCTCGGCCCACTGAGCTCATGCTGACCATCGATTTACCCGTTCACACAAGTTCTATGTTATCCTACTTTCTCATCTCACTAGGGGCAAGTTACGGAGGCCAAAAAAACCCACAACCCCGCACATCCTTGCGATGTGGGAGGAAAACCAAAGCACCTGTAGGAAACCCACGCGGTCATGGGGGGAACATGCAAACTCCACACACACAGCGCCCAAGGGCAGGATCAAACACAGGCCACTGTGCGGCCCCTTACGATGTGTGGCCATTATGGTTGCTGATTTGTGTGCACTATTTGCAGTGACAGAGAACGGTGCAAAATTGAGTTAAAACCGTAGGAATTATGACCACACAAGGGTTTGTACAGTAAGTTTCATGGACTTGAATCCACCTTGATAGAGACACAAAGACAAAATCTCATAGCGATTATCTCCCTTAATACACCAATAGAATTAGAAGCACAACTATTCCTATTTGGAGTCTTGAAGTGTCCACTTGGCCAAACAAAAAATCACTCAGGTTGCATAGTTTTCTGAAGGTAGACACAAAAAGCTGGAGTAAGTCAGCAGGATAGGCAGCATCTCTGAAGAGAAGGAATGGGTGACGTTTCGGGTCGAGACCCTTCTCCAGACCCTTCTTCCGTTCATCAGACCTTTCTTCAGTTCTTCACCCGAATCGTTACCCATTCCTTCTCTCCAGAGATGCTGCCTGTCCCGCTGAGTTACTCCAGCTTTTTTAATGTCTATCTTCAGTTTAAACCAGCATCTGCAGTTCCTTCCTACACATTGTATAATTTTCTAATATATTCTCCTGTTGATTAGGATTTCTTCATCCTGACTGGCGACAGTAAAAAAAAGCTTGGAGTTAATTTTAATTTATATTTGTTTGTGATAACATTTCGTTCAAGATTATCGCAAGCAGATATCAATGTTCTTAGTCGTGGTGCAAGGTTTCGGCCCATACGGTAAAGAGTGATCAAATGTATGAACTCTAGGGACATCCTTCTGTGTTGAACCCAATTCCTGCATGAGTATGCAGAAATATCAATAAAGTGGATAGCTTCTGCAGAGAGGCATTAAAAGCGCCCGTTTAAATATACTTATAAAAAGTTGGAAAACAAACATGAAGTAACAGATTTGTTTTTAAAGTATTCTCTTACTCAGCAGTGTAAACATAGAGGGAGTGATTGCAAAATCCACTGAGTGTAATAAATCTCCTCTGGCCTGCTTGCAAGACACTGGCACCAGACCAGTGTTCTTCCTGTTTTGATGCACTTTCCTTCAAAATACACGCACACGCACATGCACACACAAAATATGGTGTTCGCAGGTTCTACACATGGATATTTTGTTCCTCTTTTACCGTTATAAGGTCAAAAGTCATATTTGGCAATTGGATCCAACTCTTAAAGATTGGGTCAATGTTATCATAAGGTCATAGGGTCATAAGTGATAGGAGCAGAATTAGGCCATTCGGCCCATCGAGTCTCCTCCGCCATTCAATCATGGCTGATCTATCTCTCCCTCCTAACCCCATTCTCCTGCCTTCTCACCATAACCCCTGACACCTGTACTAATCAAGAATCTATCTATCTCTGCCTTAGAAATATCCATTGACTCGGCCTCCACAGCCTTCTGTGACAAATAATTCCACAGATTCACCACCCTCTGACTCAAGAAATGTCTCCTCATCTCCTTCCAAAAGGAACGTCCTTTAATTCTGAGGCTGTGACCTCTAGTCCTACACTCTCCCGCCAGTGGAAACATCCTCTCCACATCCACCCTCTCCAAGCCTTTCGCTATTGGTAACATCACTAATGTTAACCTACTAGGATCAGCTTGGAAAGCTTAAAAAGCCTTTGGCATTTCCTCTTGCCTGATTTCCAGCACGGATGAAAGCAGCTACTTTGGTGATGATACTTCATTGTCACCTGAACCTAGGTACAGTGAAATTCTGTGTTTATGCATTCAAAGTTCACAAAGGAATTAGCACAAAGGCGCTGACAAAGTAACAAAACGTATTCATCCTATTTTCATTCCAACCCCCACCCCCCCCCCCCCCACATCAGGTCCCCCTTTGTTCTTGGTACCCCCCCCCTCCCCCTTGCAAGATACCCCTTCGATCTCCCCAACACAGCAGTTAAACGCCACGTGTAGTAAGGAACTGCAGATGTAGGCTTACACCGAAGATAGACACAAAAAGCTGCAGTAACTCAGCGGGACAGGCATCATCTCTGGAGAAAAGGAATAGGTGACATTTCGAAGAAGGGTCTCGGCCACACAGTAAAACACCACGTGTTCTCGTCTCCCGCTAACCATTCTCTCTCTCGCTTTTCAGGAGGATTTGGATTCGGAAGGACTGCCCAAGAAGAAATGGCCAACTGTTGACGCCTCATACTATGGAGGCCGCGGTGTGGGAGGGATCAAAAGAATGGAGGTAAAGAGTTATCCCAGTTCCTTCGTTAAAACCTGTAAGTGGCTGGAAGTAAACTCTTCAAATGAATCATATTTTCATCTGCATGTTGAAAAGGCTGAACCCAACATAGCAAGCCTTTAGACTCTCTTTTGTCAAGCAGATGCAACATTATATTATGGCCCGACATGGCCTTGGCATTGAATTTGAAGTTCATTGTAAGGGTCATCCTCAATGTCTTAGTCCATATTCAATATTTATCACTGTATGTGTTTGTGCATTTGAAGAGATTTGTGTGCAATTTATTATTGTGTTCCTTGCCTTACAGCAGAAACCACACTTGGTCTGTATGTCTTGTTTAGTTTAGTTTAATTTAGAGATACAGCATGGAAACAGGACCATCAGCCCATTGAGTCCATGCTGACCATCGATCACCATACATTAGTTCTGTCCTATGCACCAGGGACAATTTATAGAAGACAATTAACCAACAAACCTGCACGCCTTTTGGAGTGTGGTAGGAAACTGGAGCACCCGGAGAAAACCCACATGGTCACAGGGAGAACGTACAAACTCTGTACAGGGCAGCGGCAGAGGTCAGGATCGAACCCAGGTCTCTGGCACTGTAAGGCAGCAACTCTACCACTGCACCACTGTGCCGCCCAACAAATGTCAACAGATGTAGAACATTTTGGGACATTCTGGATTATTAAATTAAGTTATCTTTTCAGTGCATTACCCCATAACACAGCTTTAAGCTTGAACAACAAATTGAACTAAAGGCCTGCAGAGGGTTTTGAAGGATATACGGTAACATAGTTATAAACAGAATATATCACAAGGTTGGCTTCACTGTATCCCCAATTCTTTGCGACAAACACAAGGGGAAATTGTTCCTTGTTGCATGGGTTTAATGGAGCTGTGGAACCTAATATTTAGTAGTGAGAAACCACCGGAGACAACAAGAAACTGCAGTGGCTGGAATCGAGCGAAACACACAGTGCTGAAGTAATTCAGCGGGTCAGGCAACATCATTGGAAGGAATGGATGGGCGACATTTCGGGTCTGAAGATGGGTCCCAACACAAAACATTGCCTTGATGTTTTGACAGCTTTGACAAGCTCAATCTGTCCATTATTTCGACAGGTCTTTCCACAGATGCTGCCTGACCTGTGGAGTTCCCCCAGCACATTGTGTTCTCCACATATTTTACTACATTGATTGTTTTACGCACATTGTGCTAGCACAGTGGCGCAGCGGCAGAGTTGCTGCCCTTCAGCGCCAGAGACCCAGGTTCGATCTTGACCACGGGTGCTGCCTGTACGGAGTTTGCACGTTCTCCCTGTGACTGCATGGGTTTTCTCCTGGTGCTCCAATTTCCTCCCACATCCCTAAGATGTGCAGGTTAATTGGCTTCTGCAAATTATCTCTAGTGTGCAGCATACAACTAGTGTACCGGTGATCGCTGGTCGGCACGGGCTTTAGAGTATCACTGAACTAGACATACAACAGAGGATGTATTTCAGCTCCATTTTCCCTTATGGACCTTTATATGCGTTTCCTTTAACAGGGAGTGAAGGAGCCGGGAGTGGTAAAGCTCGGTAATAGGTTGCCAATAAGCCAAGTTAGTTTTCCGACAGCTTGCAACTGTTGAACTTCACTGTCACTGCCTTCAGCTCCCAACTGCATTTCAATTCCTCTCGATTACAATGCCAGGAACAGCAATGTAAATCAATGCAGAAGAGCCCTGCAAATGGACCAGCCTGTGTGTGATAGTCAGGGGGCTGTAAAATGATATTTATTGCACGAAGAAGCAGTCTATGAAATATTAATGCTTTTCTGAGAAGCGTAATCCAGTGAAGGAGGAGGACTAGCATAAAGCTCTCAGAAAGCAATTTAAAACGTACACCCCAATCCTTCCAGTCATGTTATGCAGATGTGGATAAACAGCAGGATCTCACTCATTTCTATTCCAGGACAAGGATTTGGCCGGTGAATTATTTTGTATGATTTACCCTAATAATATGTCTGTTGGTATCATTCTAGTCAATAAGCTCCTTTCCCATGTCATTCTTGTTTTTCCATTCCCCTCCCCATTCCTGTATCTGACGTTCAATATTCCTTATCCGTCTGAAGAAGGGTCTCGACCCGAAACGTCGCCCATTCCTTCTCTCCAGAGATGCTGCCTGACCTGCTGAGTTACTCCAGCTTTTTGTGTCGACCTTCCTTATCCGCCCTTTGTCTATTGGTATGATGGTGCTTTATTGTCAATGTGTAAAGTCCAAACGCACAGTGAAATTATTTTCTTACCAACAGTCCAGTTGAGTATCACCATTCCACCCCCGATTATACAGAAATAGTCTACCGAGCCTGCATGCAAATTTGGACGGATATAGTATGCTGGCTAAAGAGGATTTAACTACCTCCGAACTTGAAGAATAATTAAAACTCTAAATGGGTGCCATTCAGCGTTAGTTACTGCACTTTCCCAGTACTTTACTTCTAATGCCTTCCAGTAATTCTCCAGAGGCAATGGCTATCTCCTCCACTGGAGTAACAGGGCACTGAACTACTGATTGATGTTCGTGGCACACCAGCTAATCAGAAAACGCCACTGCATAGGAAGGAACTGCAGATGCTGGTTTAAACCAAAGCTAGACACAAATAGCTGGAGTAACTCAGCGGGACCGGCAGCATCTCTGGGGAGATGGAATGGATAACGTTTCGGGTTGATACCCTTCTTCAGACTAAACTCCATTGCCTCTGTGACACGTTTCGTAACACTGGAAAATAGTTGGTAATTCAAATTAACAACAAGTTACCTTCAGGTAACAGGCAGCAATTCCACGAAGACAGATTGCGTGAAAGTTTGTAAGTAAAACATTTTTGTAACAATGGAGAAAATGTTTAGTCACATTATAGAATCCTTAATGTGATGCAGTCTCAATGCAATGAAGCAGAGAACTATATTCTGCACTTTGTATCGTTCCCTATTGTACCTGAGTTTGAGTCGATTGTATTTCTGTATAGTATTATCTGATTTGCTTGAACAGGATGCAAAACCAAAGCTTTTCATTGTACCTCAGTACATGTGACAATGAGAGACTGGAAACCAAAACAAGTAATGTCACAAGTGGCACATATGTTTCAGGCCTATGACTGTTTGTTATGTGACTAGCAGCTATTCTGGGCCCTTTAGCTACATCACATCATGCACCAGGCATGCAGATCAGTCCACAGAATCAGCGCACCACAAAATACATGAAAGTCGATAAAACCAGTGGTGGCAGGAAAATAGAGATGAACCGAATTGACATACACTCACAGAACAGTCCCTGATACCTATCGTATCCATGTAACCTTCTAAATGTTTCTTAAACATTGCCTCAACTACCTCCCCCTGCAACACGTTCGATTCACCCACCACCCTTTGTGTAAAACAGT